>NC_142475.1:16372500-16997500 GCF_049115385.1 Moschus berezovskii | reverse complement strand
ATTCATGTCCACCTCAAGACAGGAAGCACTGAGGCAGACTCAGAACATCAACATCCTCTCCAAAACCAGCCTTAGTTCCTGCTTTCAAACCCTATCTCCACTCACATGTGTTCTCAAGGTATATTTGCCTTTGTTTTGCTCATCTTGCCTAAAGTTCCACTCCAGAAAACACCTGCTACTACACCACCACTCAAAGCCTGTTCTCCTCTTCTTTACTTCTAAGTTCCCAGTTCCAACAACCTCCAGCAATCCTTAGGTTAGACAAGTATGTCTTGTAAGAATTTTACACCGTTGACTAAAAAATTCAGAATTTCCATTCCTAAAATGAATAAACTCCAAAGCAGATGATTTCCAAACTAAAACAATAATAATAATACCGAAAAACAACCTCTGTCACCATTCCTAGGGTATATACTCAATAGTGATTGCGTATATCAAAAAAGTCCAACCTATTACATTCTATTTTATAGCAAACTGTAAAAACACCCAAGCAAACTATATTAGGCATGTGTAATGAGTCATATTACAATATTTTTCTATACCATCATTATTTCTATCAGTTCAGTTCAGTTCAGTCGCTCAGTCGTGTCCTTCTATAGAGGACTCAAAATATCTAATATTTTAGAATGGTGGGATAAAGATACTGGCGATTTTATTAATTTATATTCACAGAAAAAACATTACTTATTGATTACCTATAATTTCCCAAAATTCTATCATTACCCTAAAAAATCACAACCTTCTCTCACGTTAATCAGTTGTGTCAAGTCTGCAGCAAGTTGAGAGGACTACTGGTCCAGGAAGAAGGCAGAAGTAAAATTTTAGGAAAAACAGATTTAAAGGAAAAGCAGAGATGACATTATAAGTCACAAAGTGTAAAAAAATAACTTATATACCAGGTATTATGTATTGGTGAGAGTTGGGATCGGGGTAGAGAGAGAGAAGACATAGAGACTTAGCAACAATAAAAAACCTGAGCAAATAAAAAGAATGTGGCAATGATTAACTTTAGGGAAAACAGAAGAATATAGGAGAGGAAATATAATCATATTATAGTCTTTATAATGAAAACAATTCATACTGACTTTAGAAACATAAGAATACTGGGAAAATGTAGGAGTGAAAGAGAAGTGTAAAACAGATGGAATCTTCACCTACAGTAAGAGAAAATGAATAGGTAATACTAAAACAAGTAAAGTAAGAGATGTGGTGGTGGTGGTTTAGTCACTCAATCGTGTCTGACTCTTTGCAACCCCATGGACTATACAGTCCATGGAATTCTCCAGGCCAGAATACTGGAGTGGGTAGCCTTTCCCTCCTCCAGGGGATCTTCCCAACCCAGGGATCAAACCCAGGTCTCCTGCATTGCAGGCAGATTCTTTACCAGCTGAGCCACTACGGAAGCCCAAGAATACTGGGGTGGGTAGCCTATCTCTTCTCCAGAGGATCTGCATGACCCAGGAATCAAAACGAGGTCTCCCGCGTTGCAGGCGGATTCTTTAACCGCTGATTCATCAGGGAACCCTTAAAAAAAGTAGATTTTTTTGTTTTATTTTTTATCAACTCATAATAATGTCCTGAATACCAACAGCTTTAGGAATACTTAAGATGATGTTTAGTTTCCTTTTATTATCATATAAAAATGGTCTGCATTACTAGCCCATAAACAGACCTGAACAAATTAAAGTTAACTCTTCGTTTAGTCATTATCTCCTTCAAAAGTTTCCTGACACTTACTGGTACAAGCAGTTAAAGTAGCTCCCTTGTTAATTCTTCTTTCATGAATGTTATATTACTAATAACCACTTTTATATAATTGGACCTTTATGGGACCTAGACCACCTTAAAAAAGGTAAAGAATCTTCTAAAGAGTAAACCAATTTTGCCCTGTTAAACATCAGAAAAGAAACCATGGATGAGTAGTAGAGCTCTATTTTTGGAGAAAAATTAGAACTGTACATTTAGATTTGATTATGAAGTCATCTCGGAGGTGAACTTCCAACCTCATGTGTATGACAGTGAACTAAGATATAAGAAACCAAATAGCACTCCTGTTGTACTAGTGCTATAGAGCCAGATGCTATCATAGAGACACGAACTATAGAATATAAAAGGACATGTACTTTGTAATATGGAATTAATTGTGGCTTTTTGAATAATGGCTTCCCTGATAGCTCAATTAGTAAAGAAACTGCCTGCAACACAGGAGACTCCGGTTTGATTCCTGGGTTGGGAACATCTGCTGGAGAAAGCATAGGTTACCCACTCCAGTATTCTTGGGCTTCCCTTGTGGCTCAGCTGGTAAAGAATCCACTTGCGGAAAACCTGGGTTCAATCCCTGGGTTGGGAAGATCCCCTGGAAAAGGGAAAGGCTGTTTAGTCCATGGGGTCACAAAGAGTTGGACACAACTGAGTGACTTTCACTTTTGATTACTGCTGCTACTGCTACTGCTGCTGCTGCTAAGTCACTTCAGTTATGTCCGACTCTGTGTGACCCCATAGACGGAAGCCCACCAGGCTCCCCCATCCCTGGGATTCTCCAGGCAAGAACACTGGAGTGGGTTGCCATTTCCTTCTCCAATGTGTGAAAGTGAAAAGTGAAAGTGAAGTTGCTCAGTTGTGTCCGACCCTTAGCGACCCCACGGACTGCAGCCTACCAGGCTCCTCCATCCATGGGATTTTCTAGGCAATAGTACTGGAGAAGGAAATGGCAACCCACTCCAGTGTTCTTGCCTGGAGAATCCCAGAGACGGGGGAGCCTGTTGGGCTTCCGTCTATGGGGTCACACAGAGTCGGACACGACTGAAGTGACTTAGCAGCAGCAGCAGCAGTACTGGAGTGGCTTGCCATTGCCTTCTCTTTGATTACTACATGTTTATTTTCTTGCGTATTTTCTCACCCTGTCATATACACATAGAAAAATAAGAAAACGTTAATTTACAACGAAGAAACTGCATATTCTGGGAACCAGAAATCATGGAAGCTGTAACACTTGAAGGAAACACGGAAAATGAAAGTGTACAAATACACTGTTTGATCACTAGGCAGTGAGTACATTTTTAGAGCAAAAATATTGGATTGTAATCAGCTGGTCATTTTATTACCTGAAATGCTTCTCTTTTAGCTATATACTTGAAACTTTTATATGCTATTTGTCTATATAAGTTAGTTCAGTTGTTCAGTCGCTCAGTCGTGTCTGACTCTGCGACACCATGAATCACAGCACGCCAGGCCTCCCTGTCCATCACCAACTCCCGGAGTTCACTCAAACTCATGCCCATCGAGTCAGTGATGCCATCCAGCCATCTCATTCTGTCGTCCCCTTCTCCTCCTGCCCCCAATCCCTCCCAGCATCAGAGTCTTCTCCAGTGAGTCAACTCTTCGCATGAGGTGGCCAAAGTACTGGAGCTTCAGCTTTAGCATCAGTCCTTCCAATGAACACCCAGGACTGATCTCCTTCAGGATGGACTGGTTGGATCTCCTTGCAATCCAAGGGACTCTCAAGAATCTTCTCCAACACCACAGTTCAAAAGCATCAATTTTTCGGCGATCAGCTTTCTTCACAGTCCAACTCTCACATCCATATATGACCACTGGAAAAACCATAGCCTTAACTAGACGGACCTTGGCATATTATTAAATCTTGGTTCTAGCAATAATCCTTAGATTGGTTCACTGTTTTCCTTTTGATTTTCAAAGACCTATCCATCTTCCTTCCTCTTTGTTTATACTGTAGATATGTTTCCTCTAGTAACAAAATCAACTTTTCATGCTCCTGAATAGTTTTCAAAACTAATGTTTCAAATGAAACCTTGTAAAACATTTTTTGAAAATATTAACACCATTAAAAGTAAGCAGGGAAAATGAAATAATAATTAGAGGAGAAATCAATGAAATTGAAAACAGGAAATCACAACGAGAAAATAAATAAAACCAAGAGTTGATTCTTTAAAAAGATCAGTAACGCTGACAACCCTCTAAGCCAGGCTAACCAAAAAACCCAAAAACTAAAAAACAAACAAAAACCCAAAGAGAGGGATCAAATTACTAACACCAGAAATGCAAGAGGGGACATAACTACAGCTCCTACATACACTGAAAGAATAATAAAGAAATACTATGTCCAAGCCCATACCATTTAAAGAAAACAAACCATTCCTTGAAAGACAGACTCTAACAAAACTCACATAAGATGCAAAAGAGGATCTGAACAGGCCTACAAGTATTAAAAAAGTTGAATCAATAATTAATCAACTTCAAAAACAGAAAGCTTCAGGTCTAGATGGGTCACTGGTGAATTCTATCAGACATTTAAGGAAGAAATTATACAAATTCTTTACCAATATCTTTATGTATCAGATATGAGTTTTGTTACTCATTTATGAACAGAAAAATATTCTAGTTCATGGAAGATCTTTTTTTTAATACTGAAATTTCACAGACATACCTTACTGAGGCAGTGGAAAGGAACAAACTGTCTTCCCTCGTTGGAGTTTGTACTTCTTTTTTTTTCCAATAGTTGTGGTAGAACACACATAAAATAAATTTTACCATACTAATAATTTTGCAGTGTACTGCTTATACTGTATTTCAGTATACTGTCTGTACTTTTAATATCATCTCCAGGAAGGAATAAAGGGCCACAGACATATTTTTAAAACAGCAAAACTAATCCTAGCTTGTTTACAGAACTGTGAGAAAAGACGTGACATTCAGGAAAGAGTTGTTAGTAATCTAACTCTGAGTGGGGCTTATTTACTGAAATCAGATCCTACCAATAGATATTAGAAATAGGTAGGTAAATAGTTAGCAACCAATTGCTAAATTCTATAAATTCCTAAAACACATCAGAAATCCATGAGTTAGATTTCACATGACAGATTCTGTCACATGAAAGGTTCATAAAATTGGCACAAATAATATGTTTGTTTCCAACCTAAGTTGCTTCAAGGATTTCATTGAAAATGCCATGGGGAAAACTTTTTGCTCTGCTTACTTTCATATTATATATTTATATTCTTATGGATTGTCTAAAATACATTGGGGGAAAAAGTCAATATTGTGAAGAGTATATACCTTTATAGTCCTTTTAAAAGATACTGAGCAAACAAATCATGGGTGGTGAAAGATGATGCAGTTAAGAGAATCTTTATGAAAGTTAACAGCTTTTATCATTTTTAAATAATTTTTTAAAAAGGTGATTGAGACTAAGGTAACAGTTATAGTACAGCAACTGTGGTAGAATGAAAAAAGCACTGATTTGAAAGATTTAAATACTCTGATTCACCATTTTTTAGTGATGTGTGTATGCTGTCAGGCAGGTCTCTTACTGTCTCTGAGCCCCAATGTCTTAATCTGTAAGATGGTGATAATGCTCACATCTGGCTCACAGAGTGGTTGTTAATAACATGCTTGAAGATACACGAGTTATCTTACATGAAAATACCTGGCACACTTGCTTAGTATCAAGAGGCTCTCAGGGAACACCTCCTCCTTCCCTTTCTCCTTAATAAACAACACTTAAGAGACTTCTGTGTCTAACTCATTACAAAAATATAAGCAATGCCATTTTCATAGATAAACAGGTTCTTCATTACAGCTTTTATAAAATAATTACTGTAAGTACAGATGTGATTATAACAGTAGAGAAACAAAAAGCAAAGAAACAATATCTTGAGAAGCATCTAACAAGCAGCTTTCTTTGTTTCATGTTGACATGCTTTGTGGTTACAATGCAGGCTTCCAATGAACACTGGATCAAAATTAAAATTCTAGGCAGGCATTCAAGTTTTTTGATTATGTCCATTCTTCACTGAGCATGGGAAACAAATGCTTTAGAAGCTATTTTTTGAAGCTATTCCCATTGTACTCTTACAAAGTTCATTTCCAAAAGAGGCCCTGTCCCTGTAATGGATCTGAGTAAGTGAAAGCTATACCAGGTTTTGTGCACTGTACTTTAAAAACTGCAGCAGGGTAATAAAATCATGCTTTTAACAGTGACTTTTCTGGGCCCGGGCCACAGCAATTTTGCAAAGGTGCATGATAAATTATGGGAAAAGAGACCAAGCAAATTGCAAAAATAAAGCATACCAATCCAAAATGATTTATATACATATTTTGAATAAACTTAAATATAGAATAATTAGCAGAAAGCATTTAATTATTGTTTTTCTATCATCAATGTAAAGTTGGCACCAATGCAGTAAGCTAATCAAAATCAGGTAAGAGTTACCTCTGTGGCTTTGTTTGATGGTTCCAGTCCAGTCATATTTGCTACTATTAACTGATGTAAGAGTTGAACTTGAGCCACACTTAGGAAGAAGTCCAGGTTTGTGGTTATATTAACTTCCAAGGAATGGCCACACACTAAAATCTCCTGAAGGAAAAAAAGGTTGAATACAGATAAAGAAGCATGATAGCATTATATGATAATTTATCATTTCTACTTATTTGAGCTTTATGAATGTTGATGAATTCTCCTGGGACTCAAGTTCATATATTAATGAGAATAGCAGATATGGTGAGAACAGTTACTTGACATAGTTTAGTGGATTAAATTAATAAACATTTATGAGGGCCTGTTGTGCACCAGGCCATGTGCTAGTTACAGGAAAACCCACTGTAAACAAGAATTTTTCACCATTTCATATGCATTTGGCTTTTCACACCTCAAACTACTATCATTATTTCTTTCATTAGCACCATGCAGCATACTAGAGTACTAGGAACATCACAGAGAGTGAGACTAGTCTTGAAGGGCAATCTGCCTTTGAGAAGATTACAATCTACGTGGGCAGACAGGCAATTATAGGCAGCAATTACAGTCACAGGTGGTACGGTCTGAGTATTCTCCAAAAGATCCACTCCAAATGATTCATAACAAAATGGAGCGCTGAAGCCAAAGACAGCTAGACTAATTAATTTCACTTCTTTAAACTGCTAAAATCTTGGCAATATTAGGTAGATGTCCACAACTTAACTGATGCTGTTCTGCATAACAGAGTCACTTGAACTCCACTGTTGGAAAACCAGTGAAGGAAAACAGATATGAAAAACAATTCAGAAGTTTCCCTTAATAAGCAGAAGCCCTGCCTCTTGTCATGAAGTGCATGTGGACAATTTTCAAATGCTTGGAAATGTCCAACAAACCTTCTCTTTATTAGTGTCATCCAAGAGAATGAATTTAAGGACACTTAGGATGGGTCCAAATACAAACTACACAGCTTAGAGCAGCTTTTAATAGAGCTATAAAGAACAGCATGTCGGAAATGATCCCTTTTTTTTTTTTAAGTTAAATAAACTTTCTCCCCAAAAGTTTCCAGATTTTATTCATTATAGTTAGAATTCTTATTTTATTCCTTAAGTAATGATGAAAGCAATACACTTGTGTATTTTAAACAAACTGTGTTGCTAAGTAACTGAAGGATATTAGTAGACTTACTTAATTTTTATACAATTTTTGTGGATATAGAGATATCCTGTCTAACCTAACTTCCCCTAGTAGGCTCAGTCGTGTCCGACTCTTTGCAACCCTATGGACTTTGGAGCCTGCTAGGCTCCTACTCCATGGGATTTTCCCATCAAGAATACTGGAGTGGGTGATATTCCTTTCTCCAGGGGGTCTTCCAGACCCAGGGATCGAACCACCATCTCTTACATCTCCTACATTGCAGGAGGATTCTCTAACTCTGAGCCACCGGCTTCCCTTATTAGGGTTATTCAGTTCAGTTCAATTCAGTTCAGTTCTTTATTACAAAGACCAAATAAGATAACAAAATACTGTTCTTTAAAAACTCAGAAGGATATAAACTTTTGTCACCTTAAAATAATAGTACGTTTAACACTTCCAAAGTTTTCAAAACAACCGCTTATAACTCTATGAATGATTAAAAATTAATAAAGTTTTCAGCATAACTTATTTTATAAATTAACATAACATAAAAAACATAACATAAAAGATGCCATTATTATTACATTTTTATTCTAGGCATAGAGGCAAAATATAGCATAGTGGTTAGACTTCAAGCCTGGATCCATAAGTAACTGGTTAGTAACGTTGGTAAAATTACTTAATTTGAACTCAGTTTCCTCATCTATAAAATATGTATACTAATAATATCTATCTCACGGATGCTGAGAAGAGTAAATAAGGTAATTCGTGTAGAGTTCTCCTTGTAAGATAATCCATGTGAGAATGCTAAATAATCGGTCAGTATTATTGCTACTTTTATTAGAAAGAGGTTGTGCAGATCAAGAGTATATGGCGGGAACCAGACCAGTTGGGGGCCTACCATGTTCTGCTTCTAACTACTTGTGAAAATTTAGACAGGTTAACTCTCCGTGCTTTAGTTTCCTCATCTACAAAATGAGGACAGTAAGAGATGCTAATAGGATTACTATGACAGCTAAATGAGTTATTATATGAAAAAAGAAAATAAAAGTTAAAGTTGCTCAGTCATGTCCAGACTCTTGGCGACACTTGGACTACAGGCCTCCAGGCTCCTCTATCCATGGAATTCTCCAGGCAAGAATACTAGAGTGGGTAGCCACTTCCTTCTCCAGGGGATCTTCCGGTCTCAGGGATAGGACTCTGGTCTCCTGCATTGTAGGCAGACTCTTTACCATCTGAGCCAACAGGGAAGCCCAAATATTACATGAAAAGCAATACATAAACTGTACTATAAAATGAAAGTCGCTCAATCGTGTCTGACTCTTTTTGATACCATGGACTATACAGTACAAGGAATTCTCTAGGCCAGGATACTGGAGTGGGTAGCCTTTCCCTTCTCCAGGGGATCTTCCCAACCCATGGAAAGAACCCAGGTCTCCTGCATCGCAAGAGGATTGTTTACCAGCTGAGCCATAACAGAAGTCCAAGAATACTGGAGTGGGTAGCCTATCCCTTCTCCAGGGGATCTTCCCAACCCAGGAATCTAACTGAGGTCTCCTGCACTGCAGGTGGATTCTTTGCCAACTGAGTTATCAGGGAAGCTCTAAACAGTACAAAAAGTGCTCAATAATGATTAGACACAATGTAACATTAACAATAAGTTAATTTGATATCCTGTGCACGGAAACTATGAAAACTCCAAACACACAAAGAAAAGCTGCTCCATTATTCAGACTAAAATAAAACCTAAATTAAGTTCTAACCTCAGTGTGCATATTTTCCGGAGAAATTATTTTGGTGAAAATGATAGCAGGTGCTCCAGTTATTCGTACAGAAAAATCTGTTAAAATGGGAGTCAAAATTGCTCTTCTTTCTTGATGCCGCCGTATGCTAAAAGATAAAGTAAAAAATAATTAGCCATTTCATTTATAAGGATAATTTTCATTAAATTTATACAAGTTTCTGTACTACAAACATGTATGCCAAAATTTCATTATTTTGAGTGTCTATTTGTGTATTTTATAGTCATAGTTTTGTAAAGTCAATTCCTAACTTCAGAGTCATAAAAGGAAAAAAACTAATCAAGAAATTCAGATGTAATTAATCAATTTCACATTAGTACTATCCTGCGCGTGTGCATGCTAAGTTGCTTCAGTTGTGTCCAGCTCTTTGCAACCCTATGGACTATAGTCTGCCAGGCTTCTCTGTCCATGGGATTATCCAGGCAAGAATACTGGAGTAGGTTGCCATGCCCTCCTCCAGGAGATCTTCCTGACACAGGGACTGCACCTATGTCTCTTATGTCTCCTGCATTGGTAGGCAAGAAACTCAGTAGGTATTCTAGGACCTTTCAATAAATTGCTTTTTCTATTTTTAATTCCTTTGGTTTCTACAAATAGTTTAGTATCTCTTTTGTTAAAAAAATTATCTTACTCTTTTGTGATCATTTTTAAATTCCTAGTTTTAATATTTCTAACATTCTACTTGACAGCTGCCTTCTCTTCAATTTCTTTAGTTTCACAAGCATGTTCATCTAATCTTTGACCTCTCTTTTCTTTTTTAAATTCTAAGAACCATCTGAGTTCATAGATTATAACTTTGTGTGTGTGTATGTGTGTGTGTGTGTGCGTGCTCAGATGTGTTCAACTCTTTGCAAGCCCACAGATTGCAGCTCACCAGGCTCCTCTGTCCATGGAATTTTCCAGGCAAGAACACTGGAGTGGGTTGCCATTTCCTACCCTAGGGGATCTTCCTGACTAGGGATCGAACACATCTTCTGTGTCTCCTGCACTGGCAGGCAGATTCTTTCTCACTGCACCACCTGGGAAGCCCTATGAATGCCTTTACAGTTTGTGAAATGCCTTTTGTGACTTTGATACTGAATTCTTCCTCACAGCAACCCTGTATGTGAAGTAAGGACCACTATTAGCTCCACATCACCTACTGGAACAAGGGTTCCACAATTATAGGTCTGCAGGGCAAGTTGATACCAGTGTAGCATTTGACCTCTATCTTAATTTTTCTTTATACATTCTTATCTTTTGAATGGTTATCTAGCACACTATTTCTATACTACATTCAAAATTGCTAATTATTTTAAATATCACTGAGAAATCAAAACTTGTGCTAGTACAGATCTTTAAGTTTACTGAAGTTTTTTTAAGTTACTTATTCATATTCTGAGTTATCATTTTGTGAGATGAAACAGTTCCATGTTTTACTAGCAAGTCATACCTCAACAGTTACTGGAACCATTAATTTTACATTCCTTATAAATATGTCCCTATTAGTCTCTATTATTATAAACCAAGGTGAGATCAGAGAATTGGCATAAGTTATCTCATGAAAAAGCACAGATAAAACTCAAGTCTGTCTACATCTTTCTCTACCAGAATAGTCCAGAGAGTACTAGCATCTTTTGTTGAACTGGGCAATAGGCAGAGCTTTATATGCTCTTCGCCAAAAAAGCAAATTGGGTCATCTGGTTCTGTGACACATAAGTATTGGATTTCAAGAAAGTCAATTTTAAAGAATTAAGCGATATGGTGAATAGAGGGTAGCAGGAAGAAGTATTAAAATCTGAATACAGAGGAAGAGTTGAGATCCTGAGAGACATCACAATTATAGCTTAATAGCTCAAATTCCATAAAATGACCAATGTGAGCAAAATGTAACATCGGATGTGCTCTCATAGGGGAATGCTAAAATATATATTAAAAATACCTTAGAATAGAAAAGGTGGCAGGGAACCAAATGAGAGCAAACTTTAACTGAAGGACTGATGGGGGGAGAAAAAAGTACTTCTTCACATTCTAATTATTTCCCATTGTGTGAATTAAATCACACAACATACGAAAGATCTATGCGTTAGAAAATTTTTAAAAAGTTTAATAAGTCAATGGTCATAAAACTAGAACTTTACTGGTATATGGAGTGCTAACTTTTCTTTTGTATTATCTCTGGTAAATATTTCAGTTAAGGATACATTTTTTTTTAAATCATAAAACTTTTTATAGATTCAAATATTTTCAAGGATGAATTCAAAAGAAGGAAAAAATAAACACTGCAGAAATAACTGCAACAAGAATTATATTCTGCCAATACTTTACTAGACAATAGTCTAGGGTTTAAAATAAGAGGGAAGTAAAACTCAAAGTATTAACTGACATCGTTAATGACTTTAGGGTCTTAGTTACTCTCAGTAAGCCAGGGGAATAGATTCCTCCCTGCCCCACCCCGCCCACCTCAGGAATAGATTTTTAATGGCCATATGGAGACACCACGCTAATCCTTACATCCCTGACAGGCAAGGATTTTGAGATGAGATGTCAACTTAGATCTGGGGCCTAAAAGGTCAGAAAAATAACTTCCAATCAGAAATAGAAAAGAACAAGGAAGTCTGCCTGTTTTGGCAAGAGAGCTTATTGAAAAAAACAGATCTTTCTCTTTTTTCAACTTAAAAATGATTAGAAAATGAAAAATAATGGGAAATAACCCATGTGTGTTTGGAAGCTGTAATTTATATTCTGTGTGTTGGTCCAGGAATACCAATATTAAGTTATTTATATAAAAGTGGCATCAGACCTTTGATAACCCCAGGGTATCAGTCAGAAATAGATACAAGTCTCCTTGGAAAACATGCTTTCAAACTGACAAAAAGGATTCTAAGGAACAAAGACCACTGAAGATAAACTCCTAAATACAGATTTCATATATACTCCAAAATCATTTTTTTATTAGCAAGAAGAGAATTCAACCCCATTATCAAATTCATGATCAAGAACTTCTGATAATGGGATTTCCACATGTCGACAATATAATAAATTTCTTTAAAATCATTAAAGACATATAGGATGGGATGAAACACACGAGGAAAAAAAACCAAAGTATTAATACCATAAAAGAAGGCAAAACAGATCTGAAAAACAATAGAACATTCAGAAACAAAAATATAGTTACTAAAATTAAATATATAATAGATGGATAAAAAGAATTTTAGATATAACTTTACAAATTAGTAAACTAGAAATACTACAAAGACAGACCATAAAATACTTAAGACTTGTGGCAATCAACAGAGATAATCCATTTCAGTAGCTATTGCTGAATATGAAAAACAGTAATATTCACACACATTTATGATAAACAATAAATATATATAACATACTTTTGGAGAAATTATTCATTATAATTTGATTAACTGTACCTATTTATACAGATTCCTCTCATTTTTAGAGAGTCACAAGGATAAGTCATTTGATAAATACTAGTTAAGAGTTAAAGTCCATTTTAGTGTATGTGGTGTATTTTTTTTCCTTCCAACAGTAACATTTTGTGTTGAATTTCTAATGCAATTAAAATAAAATTATATGATATATTACTATGATTATTATACTCAACTTAAATATTTTCTGACTTTTTGAGTATCTACTGCAACTATGCTTGTGTGTATGCTCAGTTGCTCAGTTGTGTCCAGCTCTTTGCGACCCCATAGACTGCAACCTGCTAGGCTCCTCGGTCCATGGAATCTTCCAGGCAAAAATACTGGACTGGGTTTCCATTTCCTATTCTAGGGGATCTTTCTGACCCAGGAATCAAACCCACATCTCTTCCATCTCCTGTACTGGCAGAAGGATTCTTTACCACTGTGCCACGTGGGAAACCCTATGACGGCCTTTAGAGTTTGTGAAATGTCTTTTGTGACTTAGATACTGAATTCTTCACAGCAACCCTGTACGTGAAGTAAGGACCATTATTAGCCCCAAATCACCTATGAGGAGATGAGTTTCAGGGACTGGGCTAAGGCCACTCAGTTGGAACAGAGGTTCCACAACTGAACCTGTAGGGCAAGTTGATACCAGTAACTACAGAAGAGTCAGGCTGAACAAGATCTATGCCCTTTAATCTCTGTGCCACCTTTTCAAGTTGCCAAGGATATCTTCAGGTAGGAAATATTTGTTGGCTGTTGGGAAGTATAAACAGGCTGCTTCTTTCTGCTGCACCAGGATCCCTTTTCCCTTCACACTCAGTTCCCAGGTACTTTAAGCAGCAGGAGAAAACATTCTCTCACATAAAGTTATGAAAAAGTTTAATGGGATTATTATAAAATCACACAATTCAAGAAGGTTTAGGTGATCCCAGGCATTAATCTATAAAGTATGGGAATTAGACTAAATTCTAGCCTATAAATGTACTTAGGCATTAGCTTGACATCTTCACAAATAAAGACATACGTGATGGTTTTCAAGGTGAAGAGTAAAATCAAAGAAAATGCTTTCCTTCCACATTCCTGTTTATAATTTCAAGGGAACAATTTTGGAAAACATCCGTTTGATCAATCATAAATCAAAATATGCAAAGGCTCCTATGAACATGCGAGTAATCACTTTTAAAAAATAAAAATGTAGGAGAGCACATGATCTCTCAGAATTAAGGCCAATTATTTATGCTTCAGGTACTTTAACATCAACACAAAGCTATACTTCCACACAGTCAATGCTACTAATCTTGTGAATCACAGAACTGAGTTTAAGAATGTGAGAAATTCAAATTCATCCTGCTAAGAATTTTTTTTAAATGTTTAAAAAAATCCAACATGTGGGGAAAATAGTCCAAAGGGCAATACATGTAATTTGATACATGTTTATCAAAATACTCAAACAAATAAATATGTTCTATTTCCTCACAATAAAGTCAGAAAGATAAATTACTCAAGGAAATAAAACATAGACAGTGAGAGGGCCAAATAAAAGTATTTAGTATAAATTATTTATTTTTTTAATTGCAGCTTTCAAGTCTGTTCAAATTATATCTTTAAGTATTATAAACAAGAAAATCAGACTCACTTGGAGGAATTAGGCTTACTGACATTTTCAGGAAATTACAAGATAAACTTTCTATACCATCCCCCTACCCTCACTCCACCCCCACTCCAGACACTCTCAACGTTCTAATCATCATGTAGAACAGCACTAGTGATTTTACTGTGTAACCTGCACATGGCAAACATCAGTATGGGCTATTTTAGTTCTCAGCACTTCATTTTCTCAGATTATAAAATAAGCCCAGATGTAGTAAAAATGGTTGCTAAAGAAAAAGAAAAAAAGCAATTTACTAACAATGAACTTTAGCATAAGTGTAAGGGGTCAGAGAATTGAGTACAAGAAAAGTAGTTTGCTAAGAGGAAGCAAACCAGGGTTTCACACTTAGCTGTATTTTCAGTGACATTGGACAAGTAAAGAATCTCCTCAAACTTAGTTTTCTGTAGTGCTTTTGTTTTATAATGTGCTAAGAATAGACTGCAAGGAGATCCAACCAGTCCATTCTAAAGGAGATCAGTCCTGGGTGTTCACTGGAAGGACTGATGCTAAAGCTGAAACTCCAATACTTTGGCCACCTCATGAGAAGAGCTGACTCACTGGAAAAGACTCTGATGCTGGGAAGGATTGGGGGCAGGAGGAGAAGGGGACGACAGAGAATGAGATGGCTGGATGGCATCACCAACTTGATGGACATGAGTTTGAGTGAACTCCGGGAGTTGGTGATGGATAGGGAAGCCTGGCGTGCTGTGATTCATGGGGTCGCAAAGAGTCGGTCATGACTGAGTGACTGAACTGAACTGAAGAATAGTTCAGAGTTTAGAAAGAAATTTGCATGAGAGTTGGAATGTGGAAGAGAAATAGATAATGGACAATATTCTCTGTAAGTTACACTGTTTTAAATAGTAGAGAAAACATGATGAAGAAGTGCCAACAGATTCCAGCCTGTCCTCACTCTTTCCACCTTCATGACGTTTTCCTGACTTCTGGCTATGCTGGACAATAGCAACTACAGGCTGAACTTCCAGAAGCATGAGTAACAGCCTCCCACAGATCTGTCTACCAGCCTTTGGTGGTCCCTCTAGCCACCAGACAAAGCTGGCTTCCCAGGTTTCCTGGAGTGCAACAAATTTTTTATACAGGCTACCCAGCTACTTCTACAAATGGATAAGCTATTCCTAAAATAAATCCCCTCTGTTACAACACTTATAATTGTTGTTCTGACCTGATTGAACCCTGATACATTCTGTCAACTAAAAAATTAAGGTTTTAAGAGCAAAATATCTACAAATTTTAAAATCTGATGATTCTTTATGCTTCTTTATGATTCTTCCCTGCTTCTTTCTCCCCATCACACACACAGAAACACATTATGATTAAAGACAAAATGTGAGTAACATGTCAGGAGGAATCCCGAGTCAGGAGGAATAAAGCATTATAAAGACTGTCATTTAATAATGGGTGGGCGGAGTAAATTATTCTTTACTGTGTATCTTTTGAATTCTACTGGTAATATTTATTGAAAAACAAAAAATGTAATGATATTAAAGCTCTGTATTATATTTCTGTCAAGATTAATCAGCAGAACTAAACGACATCAGATATAATATTTCCTTTAGTTGAATGAGTATCTCTCAGAAACACTCACATTCAGTCACTTGATTTGCTGCTGCTGCTGCTAAGTCGCGTCAGTCGTGTCCGACTCTGTGCGACTCCATAGATGGCAGCCCAACAGGATTCTCTGTCCCTGGGATTCTCCAGGCAAGAATACTGGAGTGGGTTGCCACTGCCTTCTCCACTTGATTTGCTAGCTCTACTTAATTATTTTGTCATTCAATTTCTCAGTTCACTCAAATCTTCACTAACTTCCTATTATGTGCCAAGCATGATACTCTGTGATTGCTATTTAGAAATGAAAAAAAACAGGGCACGTTTTTAAATTGTAGTAACTTTCTTAGTTCAAACTGCTCCCTTCCCTCTCCTGCCATTCATACTTTGTGGAAAAAAATTCAAGTCATATACATTGTGAAACCTTCCCTGAAAACCCATACATAGAGTTTCTTTCTTTTAATTTTCTATTTGTGCCTACATCAATTTTAGAGTAAGTTATCGTTCTATTTATGTGTTATGTCACATCTATCTGCCTAAGATGTCTCATGTGCATGAAATGTGTTTATCTCAATTTTTATGTGCCTTACTCTAATCCTAAGATCCTTTATTTATGTCTATCAGAATGGTTTCCACACTGTACTTGAATATTTAATTAACCAGTCTGTCTTTTTGATTGGGTGATGAGCTCTGTAAGGGATGGGCACATATCATAAGTTATTTTACTTTGTATCTTTAGTGTAAAAGATATTCCATGGTGGACACTTGATATTAAAATAGTCTTTAATTTCTGACAAAGGTGCAAAGACCATCCACTGGGGAAAAAACAAATGGTGCCAGAACAACTGGATATCCAATATGCAAATGAATAACTCTACTCTATCACATACTCTATTTAAAAAGAAAAAAACATGAAAATAACTTAATAACCCAATTATAAGCATTAAACCCATAAAACTCCTAGTATAATATAGGCATAATATAGGCATCTGGGACAATAGATGATACTGAGCCGCCCAGGCACTGCCCTCCTCCATGAAGATGACCTGGCCCAGAACAAGATGGCAGAATAGAAGGAAGCAGAGTTCACCTCTTATCACAAGTACATCAACAATACTTCTACATGTGAAACAACTCTCACCGAATACCAACTAAATGCTGGCAAAAGATCTCATAAAAGCAAAGCTGCAGGAAAGATCACTACGTAACCAGGAAGCACAAAGGAAAAATAAAGGAATCAGGATAGGACCTGCACTCCTGGAAGGGAGCTGTGAAAGAGGAAATTTCTGATCACCATGGGACCCTCCTGCATCGCCTAGGAATCAGCTAGGATAGAAAGGTAGCCTAAGAGGCTCAGAGGAGAGAGTGTAGTAGCCAGAATGCCACAGGTACAACAGAAAGAAACCAGCACAGATGGTCATGGCTACCTTGATCTGCTCCTAAGCCTCAGACATGTGCCTGCTGGTGTGTGTGGGGACTAGGGTGCTGAAACTCTAGCTTTAGAAGACAGACTGCAGAAAAGATTGGGGTTGGCTGGACAGTGACAGCCTGAGGGGCTGGAGTGTGGTCAAAGGTGCAACATCCTAAGTCTGTCATTGCTAAAGCACTCTCCAAAGAGAGGTCAGGGCCCCATCATAGCATCCTCATTCTTAGAATGCTCACAGCAGGCATAGCTATGCCTCTGTAAGCCCTGGGAGTAGGCAACTGCCAGGGGTGGCCCACACATGGAGGTGGGACTTAAATCTGAATGATTCCCAGGGGCTGCATTATTTCAGGGGATTTACTCCACTGGTGGCTTTGAGACTGCAATGCCTGCACTACACCCAAGGGGATTAATAGCACTCTAGTGGCTGGGGATAAAACCCAATCTACAAGCAATGAATAGCAAACTAAATGACACAGAAAAATGATTAAGTTATCTGGAAGAGACAGAATAATGCGAATCACTCAATCAGAACTGCAGACAGAAACAAGGCAAGAAAAAATGAAAGCAACATATGAACTCTATGAGGTAATACAAAGTGTGCCAATTCATGCATAATAGGGGTTCCAAAAAGAGAAGGGAGAGAGAAGGGGATCAAGCATGTATTTGAAAAAATTATGGGTGAAAAATTCCCAAACCTGGGGAAGTAAACAGATATTCAGTTTAAGGAAGCACAGAGGGTCCCAAAAAAGGGAACCTGAACAGATTCACATCGTGACATATCATAATTAAAATGGCAAAAGTTATAGAGAGAATTCGAAATGCAACAAGATAAAAAAGAAGAGTTAGTTCCAAGGGAACCTCCGTAAGACTATCAGCTAATTTCCTACAGAAATGTTGCAGGCCTGGAGGGAGTCATAAGATGTATTCAAACTTCTGAAAGGAAGAAACTTACAACCAAGAATACTTCACCCAGCAAAATTATCATTTATTTTTTTTTTTCCTTTGCAATTTTATTTTTATTTATTTTTTTTTCAAAACAACTGTATGTAACAAAATTTTGTGAAAATCTAAAGAAAATTATATAGAAAAAATTATATAGAAAAAATTATCATTTAGAATAGAAGGAGAGAGAAAGAATTTCTCAGAAAAGCAAAAGCTAAAAGAACAGAGCAATATTAAACCTATCCTGAAAGAAATATTGAAAGGTTTTCTCTAAATACAAAAGAAACAATAATCTATAAGACAGAGAAAATCACAATTGGAAAGTAAATTGCTGAAAAAGCCAATACACAGATTTGAAAAACAAAACAAAATGAAACAAACTTGAGCAAGTGACAACTACAATGAACAGCAAAAGGATAAACGTGAAGATGTAAAAGACGATACCAAATCATAAAATGTGGGAGAAGAGAGTAGGAAAACGTATTTTTTTTTTCCAGAATGTGTTTGAGACTATGAGTATCAATCTAAAGAAAACTATATACTATAAAATTATAGTAATAGTTTAACATACCTGAAAAACTAGGAAATCACAAATCAAAAACATACAATTGATTCACAAAAACCAAAAGGAACAGAATGTAAGCATAGTTCAAAAGAAAATCACCAAACTACAAAAGGAAAAACAAAAAGAAAGGAACAAAAAAGAAATATAAAATCAGCCAGAAAACAAGGTTAAACATGCCATAAATATTTATCTATCGACCTCAAATGTCAATGGACTAAATGCTTCAGTTAAAAGACACAGAGTGCCAGACTGGATAATGACACAAGAGCCTACATCACGCCACCTGAAAGAGACCCAATTTAAGGTGAAGGACACGCACAGAGTGACAGTGATGGGATAAAAAAGAACTTTCACAAAGTGGAAATCAGAAGAAAGCAATGGCAGCTATACTCACATCAGACCAAACAGACTTTAAAACAAAGGCCACAGAGAAAGGTAAAACAGGACAGCACATGATGATAAAAGAATCGATACAACAAGTGGATACATACTTGTAACATACACACACCCAATAAAGGAGCACCTAAATACATAAAACAAGTATTAATAGACATAAAAAAGAAATTAATAAGAATATAGTAATAGGAGAATTTAACATCCCACTGACATTAATGGACAGATCTTCCAGACACAAAAATCAATAAGTGACACAACAGAACAGATAGACTAACTGATATTTTCAGAAAATTACATCCAGAAAACCTAAGAATATGTATTATTTTCAAGTGCACATGAAACATTCTGTAGGATGGACCACATGGTAGGACACAAGCTAAAGGGCACAGAAAACTATTTCAAGTATATTTTCTGTCCACATGGGTGTGAAACTAGAAATCAATCAGGGAAAGAGAAACAAGAAGGAAATGACTACAAGGACCACTAGACAACACACCACTAAAAACCTAATGGTCAGTGATGAAAAGAAAAAGGAAAATTTTTAAAAACCTTGAGAGAAATGATAATGAAAACACAACCATTCAAAATCTATGCTTGCTTTCTTGCTAAGTTGTTTCAGTTGTGTTCAACTCTGTACAACCCTATGAACCATAGCAAGCCAGGCTCCTCTGTCCATGGGATTCTCCAGGCAAGAATACTGGTTGCCATGCCCTCCTACAAGGGATCTTTCCAACCCAAGGATCAAACCCACATCTCTTATGTCTCCTGCACTGGCAGGCAGGTTCTTTACCACTAATGACACCTGGGAAGCCCATCAAAATCTGTGAGATGCAGCAAAAACAGTTCTAAAAGGAAAGCTCACATGTGCCTTCTTCAAAAACAAGAACATCTCAAATAAATAACCTAACCTATCACCTAAAACAATTTAAAAAAGGACAAACAAAACCTAAAGTCAGCAAAAGAGAGGAAATAAATATAATGGAGATCTTAAAAAATAGAAACAAAATTACGAATGAAACCAAAAGCTGGTTCTTTGAAAGCATAAAAAAAATTAACAGAGCCCTGACCAGACTCATCAAGAAGAGATGACCCAAATAAACAAAATAAGAAATGAAAGAGGAGAGATAATAACCCATACCACAGAAAAAGAAAAAACCCTGAAAGAATACTATGAACAATTACAAGTCAGCAAGCTGGACAACCTAGGAGAAATGGGGCAGGTTTGTAGATACACACAGCCCATCAAACCTGAATCACATAAGAAACAGATAACTGGAACAGACTCATCAATAGAAGTGAAATAGAATCTGTAATAATACTAATAATAAAAAACATCCCTGCAAACCAAAGTCCAGGACCAGATCTTTTCACTGAGAAATTCTACCAAACATACAAAGAAGAACTGATGCCAATCCTCAAATTTTTAAAAAAGACTGAAAAGGAGGAAATACTTCTAAAGTCATTCTATCAAGCCAACATCACCCTGATACCAAGTCCAGAAAAAGATACTACCATAAAAGAAAATCACAAGCAAATATCTTTGATGAATACAGATGCAAAAATCCTCAACAAAACATTAGCAAACTGAATGCAACAACATATAAAAAAGATCCTACACCATGATTAGGTTGGATTTATCCCAGGGTCACAAGGATAGTTCCTCATATGCAAGTCAATCAATATAAGGAAATAAAGAAAAGATGAAAATCACATGATCATCTTAATAGATTCAGGAACAGTATTTGACAAAATTCAACACCTACTCATGATAAAAACGCTTACCAAAGTGGTACAGAGGGAACACATTTCAACATAATAAAAGCTATCTGTGACAAACCCACATAATAGGGTTAAAACAATATAATG
This sequence comes from Moschus berezovskii, assembly GCF_049115385.1. Lineage (NCBI taxonomy): Eukaryota > Metazoa > Chordata > Mammalia > Artiodactyla > Moschidae > Moschus > Moschus berezovskii. The sequence continues at coordinate 16,976,489 of NC_142475.1, read as the reverse complement.
CTCAATGGTGAAAAGCTGAAAATCTTCCCAGTAAAATCTGGAACAAGAGAAGGATGCCCACTGCTACCCCCTGTATTTAACATAGTATTGGAAGTCCTAGCCACAGCAATCAGAGAAGAAAAAGAAATAAAAGTTAGCCAGATTGGAAGGGAAGAGGTAAAACTGTCATTATATGCAGATGACATAGTACTATATAGAGAGAAAAGTGTAAAGACTACACAAAAACAGAATAGTACCAATAAATTCAGCAAGGTTGAAATACACAAAATAACATAGAAATTGGATGCATTTCCGTATGCTAACAATGATATATCAGAGAGGGAAAGCAGAAAATGTTCTCTTTTAAGACTGCATTAAAAAACTTAGAAATAAACCTCACCAAGGAGGTGAAAGATTTACATACTAAGTCCCAGCACTGTTAAACCAATATTGAGGGAAAAGAACACAGCAGCGGCATAATCCTCCCAAACGTCAGACAATACTACAAAGATACAGTAATCAAAAGAGCGTGGCACTGGCACAAAATCCAGATATATGGGTCAGCAGAACAGAATAGAAAGCACAGAAATAAACCCACATATCTATGGCCAATTAATCTTTGACAAAGGAGGCAAGACTATACAACGGAGAAAAGAAAGTCTCTTTAGCAAGAGGTGTTGTAAAAGTTGGACAGACATACGTAAGTCAATGAGCAGAATACCCCCTCACACCCTACACAAAAATAAACTCAAAATGGCTTAGAGACTTAAATATAAAACATTACACAATAAAACTCCTAGAAGCAAACACAGGCAAAACAATTCTCTGACACAGATTGTACTAACGTTTCAATATTTTCTTAGGTCAATCTCCCAACGTAATAGAAATAAAGGCAAAAATAAAGGCAAATGGGACTCAATGAAAGTAAAGGAAAGCATAAACAAAATGAAAAGACAACCTAAAGACTGAGAGAAAATATTTACAAATGATGTAACCAACAAGGGCTTAATTTTAAAAATAACACAAACAGCTCATACAACAAATTAACAGAACAAACAACCTAATCAAATATTAGGCAAAAGACCTAAATAGACATTTCTCCAAATAAGGCATACAGATGGACAACAGGCACATGAAAGGATGCTCAACATTGCTAACTATCAGAAAATTGCAAATCAAAACTACAAGGAGGTATCACTTCACACTTGTCACAATGGCGATCATTAAAAAGTCTATTCAAAAAAGAAGTAAAGAATATATCTCTTTTTTCTCACATTTGTTTAGGGAGAAATGATGTTTTGCGTCCTAAATTTAGTACAGAGAATCTGATTTGATAAAATCTTGAGACTCTTCACAACAATCTTTTTATTTTCTTGTGTCACAGGAAAACTTGTATGAAAATTTATATCTATTGCTAACTTATCTATTATTAATAAAGTAAATCTATACTTGAAAGTATGACTTGAACAAAGTCCCTCACAAGACTCTAAGACTTACAAATTATTGCCATGTTCTGTGATTATGACTTTCAAAAGAAAAGTGAAATTGATTGGTTGTCTTATTAGTTATATGTTGTACTAGGAGTAATGGTGCATTTGGAATCTATTTCTATATGGTATAAATTCTTATAAGTTTGTTCTATATGAAAATAATAAAATAACTGGCACTTCTCCTCTACCCTCAAAAAAGTCTACACATAATAAATGCTGAAGTAGGTGTTGACAAAAGGGAACCCTGCTATATAGTTGGTGGGAATGTAAATTGGTGCAGCCACTGTGTAAAACAATATGGAGGTTCCTTAAAAAGTAACAAAACAGTTGGCATATGATTCAGCAATCCCACTCCTAGGCATACATCTGGACAAAACTAATTCAGAAAGACACATGCACCTGCCCCCCCTCCCCCATGTTCACAGCAGCACTAGCTGCAATACAATTATGAAGCAACCTAAATATCCATCAACCAGATCAATGGATAAAGAAGATGTGGTACATACATACAATGGAAAACCACCCAGCCATTAAAGAAGTAAATAATGCCATCTGTAGCAACATGGATGGACCTAGAGATTGCCATACCAAGTGAGGTAACTTGGACTAAGAGAAATACCATATGATATCCCTTATATGTGGAATCTAAAAATATGTACAAATTAACTTATTTACTAAACAGAAATCAACTCACATACATAGAAAACAAGCTTACAGTTACCAAAGGGGAAATGGGGAAGGGGAAGGTAAAGTAGGATTAGCAGATACAAGCTACTACATTTAAAACAAAAAAGGTTCTACTGTATAGCACAGAGAACTAAACTCAATATCTTGCAATAAATCCTAACGGAAAAGAATATGAAAAAGAATATGTATGCACATGTGTAATTGAATCACTATGTTGTACACCAGAAATTAACAGAAAACTGTGATTCAATTATACTTCAATAAAAATTATTAAAATTAAAAAAAATAAATAAAAAAAGAACTCCTATAAATCATCAACAAAAAGACCTCTCAATTTAAAAATGGGCAAAAGACTTGAATAAACAATTTTTTAAAGATCTACAAAGCGAATAAGCACAAGAATCTGATAAGGAAAGAGTTAATAGTTTTTTGACTTGGAATATAGTGGATTTTAAGGGAAATGTGAATGAATCCTTAGTCTGAAACGGAATTTTTCATCAAATAACAAGCTTTTAAAAAAAATTCTGACACTGACCATAAAATTGTAATAATTGCAATGTAACAGCAGTAGGACTCACAGGAGTCCAAGCAACAGCATCAGCTACAATTACAAGACATATTTTATGAAATGCAGAAACAATACCGAAACACTTAGGTTTGGCATGCTCAAGAGTCTATTAACTGTTCTTCTAGCAATGAAATATTAGAATGTGGAAAAAGTTTCTCAACCATTTCCTACCTGCTGGCCATATTCCACTCAAGGGCTGGATTCTGAGAATTTCTTTCAGTCTCTGTTAGCACCCCTCCTGTGCCATTTTCCTTTTCTGGTTTCAGTTGATCCCACTGAGCAGTACCAATATTGATCGACTGCAGATCTATTTGGTATTGTCGGTCTTCAATCTCTGACCCAGGGTCCCGAAGAATTCCTAAATTCAAGGCTCTTCTGTAAAGGCAGTGAAGAAAAGTAATCAGATAAAGTAAGTATTCTATGCTTATTTTGCTCACTAACATCTTGCTATTACCATTTCCCCCCCCTTTGGATTACTAAGTTAATGAAATCTATGAAGCAGGTATTATAAACTTACCAAACACTAATGATTTAAAAATTATATCAAAAAGTTAGTACTTAGTGTATCTACTCTATAATAAGTTCTTACGTTATTCTCAGCACTGTTATTTTTCTAAACAAATACTTCTACATATATGATTTAAATCCTTGAGCTATTGTGAGGTTGTATTATCACCTCCTTTTTTACTAAAGAGAAAATAATACAGAGTGGTTGAAAGACTTAGCCAAAGTTAACTGAGTTAGTATGTGGCCAAAACTGCAAGTTAAATCTGGGTTTTGCTTCAAAACCCTGTCTTCTTTCCAATGTTAAACATCTACTTTTTTTCCTCAGCACTTTGATGTCTTGTTAGGAAAAGTGTTGAAGCTTTGTGAATTTACTTAATTCCCCTACCCTTTCCCTTTAGTTCTTTATATAACCCACTACTACATAGACTAAATTATTGATAAAACTTCATTGCTTATTGATGTAGAAATACAGTAAGGATTACTGGCCCATATAGAGTTGGAACTTTCATCTTATTGGACCCAAGGCTAAGCAAATGAATAAAATTATCAGCAGCTTAAAGCTAGATTAGAGAAAGTAAATGGTTAAATTTTTCATGAAGGTTTTAGAATGAAATAGCAAGGCAGTGTGATAGGATAAGAACAGGGTTTGGGATTTTCAAGCCAGGTAAGTTTAAGTTTGTAAGAGTTGGGAATTTTTTGGTTATGTTGGTTCATAAATTCTTTAAAATGAGTAACCAAAAGGAAAGCAACGTTTTTCCTCCATGAAAGTTTCAATCAATAAAAAATTGAAATTACATAGAGAATAAAAACAGATGTTACAAATATAGAGACAATTGTAGAGATTAGAAAAAAATACAATTAGTTACATCAACTGAACACTAATGAAACAAATTAGTGGAGGAAGAGGGAATAAATCACTTGAGTCCTAGTGTGAAAATTACAGAGAGACAGTATGAATGTGATCAAGACTATGTCTTGAGTAAGTAAACAGTGAGGGTCAGACCATGTCCAGAAGTTGGTCAAATACTGATGCAAGGTGGATGACTACTGAGACTCAAGATGGCAGGTGTCCCCAGACACATAGGAATGGAGATGGCATGCATCAGGCCACGCAACGTGACGGCTAAGACTAATGAATTCAAATGAAGAGAAGAGGAGGGAGAGAACTGCAAATGAACAATCAGTTAGCTCAGGTAGGGAAATATTAATATCACACGGTGTTACAATAAGGAAACAGGAAAGAAACAGGCGTTGGTCAAGAAGTCATAGTGTGAGGCAGAGAAACACAGATGGATGGAGTCTCAGTATTCCTAGGTTGGGTGTTGAATCTAATTTGCATCTTCTTTTTTCCAACTTAGAAAAGTTGTATCTAGGAAAGAGCATGCAAAAAAAGGAGGCCTAAAGTTTTACATGAACCCATAAAATGGGTCATGAACATTTTCATTTTGCCTTAATGAAACTAAAGATAAAGAGAGTAAATGCAGGTACGGGTGGAGGGGGTAACCTTGTGAGTACCCCTATTTTGGTAGAATGTTCTTTCATTTGAATACTGGTGTAATTCTGTTAATTCTAAAGCCCCATCTCAAACTTCACTATTTTAAAAATTCTATTTATCTATTCTGGGGTCTTTGCTGCTGCACGCTGGCTTTCTCTAGCTGCAGAGATCTGAGGCATCTCCTTAGTTGTGGTACATGTGCTTCTCAATCATTGTGTGGCTTCTTCTGTTGCAGAGCAAGGACTCTAGAGCACACGGGCTTAAGCAGCTGTGGCTCATGTTTTTAGCTGCCCCAGAGCATGTGGGATATTCTTGGACCAAGATTGAACTCATGTCCCTTGCAGTGGTAGGCGGATTCTTAACCATGGGACCACCAAGTTAGTCCCTCAAACTTCACTTTCTAATAAGCCTTTCCTGACCACCCTTTCTTCAAAATCCCTTTCCCCTAAATCTGTGCTCTTATGGTCTTTCTAAACTTAGAATTACAAGAACATCACAATCACCTGTCAGTCTTTCTCAAAATAGCATAAATTTCCTGAAGTTAGAAACTACATCTCCTACTCAGTTCAGTTCAGTCGCTCAGTCGTGTCTGACTCTCCGCGACCCCATGAATCACAGCACGCCAGGCCTCCCTGTCCATCACCAACTGCCGGAGTTCACTCAAACTCATGCCCATCGAGTCGGTGATGCCATCCAGCCATCTCATTCTCTGTCATCCCCTTCTCCTCCTGCCCCCAATCCCTCCCAGCATCAGGGTCTTTTCCAGTGAGTCAACTCTTCGCATGAGGTGGCCAAAGTACTGGAGCTTCAGCTTTAGCATCAGCCCTTCCAATGAACACCCAGGACTGCTCTCTTTTAGAATGGACTGGTTTTATCTCCTTGCAGTCCAAGGGACTCTCAAGAATCTTCTCCAGCACCACAGTTCAAAAGCATCAATTCTTCGGCGCTCAGCTTTCTTCACAGTCTAACTCTCACATCCATACATGACTACTGGAAAAACCATAGCCTTGACTATTAATTAATTAGTAAATGTTGTTTCAAGTCATTGATTTGAACTGAAACAAACCTTTGCAAATCTCAATTGGAAACAGCATCTGTCTACAGCAACAAGAACATCCAGTCTTTACCCAGTAAACTTCTGCTGTAGGGCCAAACAGACTCTGACATAGAGTCTATTAGCACTTGGCAGCCTAGCTTATTTTTCTGCATTATTATTCCCATATAAAAATTACATTTACTCAAAACTAGCCAGTGCTTTCTGTTGTTGCTTAGTTGCTCAGTCCTGTCTGACTCTTTTCTGACCCCACAGACTGTAGCTCGCCAGGCTCCTCTGTCCATGGAATTTTCTAGGCAAGGATACTGGAGTGGGTGGCCATTTCCTTTTCCAGGGGATCTTTCATACCCAGGGATCAAACTCGTGTCTCCTGCATTGGCAGGCAGATTCTTTACCACTGAGCCATCAGGGAAGACCCCATAGTTTCTACATTTTACAATAAATTCCCTAAGCTTACTTTTAAAGAAAACCAAAATACTTTTAAGAATCCTTTTTTAGAAAGAAAAGGTATGCTTGGAAATAAAATTAGTGCTATATTAAAAGATAACCAAAGCAACCTAGCCCAGCATTAACATCAGCCTTTTCATTTCTCTTGGCACATGGAGAAACTGCAAAAATCATGATATAAAAATCAGAAAAGCACTGAATATCATTAAAGTTTTCACCTATGCTTAAAATGTCCCATATTTAGCCTTGACCTTAAATCAAGCTATTTTCTTCTTATCACCTATCTGTGGAAAACATGACTTTCCACAGGTGGTTCTTCTCAGCACAAAAATGGATTGTACGTTGAGCAATAGCTTAATGCTTTTAACATGCCAATTTCAAAATTTTAAGAATCAGGATTTGAGATTTTACATTTTTCTCTTTTTCTTTAAAATTAAAATATATGTCATTTTAACCTGATTTGAAAGTTCAGAGAAATGTACAGTATTTTGGGTATATAAATCCATCTTAGAAGTTAATTGCAAAACCACTTAAATGTGAGTTGTAGAAAACAGGATAAGCAAATGACTCATATGAATGCTGGTCTCAAATTTTCCAACGATCATGAGCTTGGAGAAATTATTTAACTTCTCTGTTTTAATTATGTCAATGTTAAAACTATTATAGAAATAAATAAAATGTATGACTGAAAATTAAACCATTCACGTGCTTAGTCACACAGCCGTGTCTGACTCTTTGTGATCGCATGGACTGTAGCCTGACAGGTTCCTTTGTCCATGGGGATTCTCTAGGCAGGGATACTGGAGTGGGTTGCCACACACTCCTCCAGGGGATCTTCTCAACCCAAGGATTGAACCAAGGTCTCCTACATTGCAGGCGGATTCTTTACCATCTCAGCCACGAGGCAAGCCCAAACCATTCATAAAGAGGTCCATTATAAATTTAATGACCATTCCTTGAGTACATTGTCTTATATGGTTCTGAATGAATAATATACCTAACTACCAACTAATCACAGATGCACAGGCACGAAAAGATAACAAAGTCAACTTTTTTAACTACGAAAGAACTATTAATGAAAACTATAAAGATAGATGCTTTTTAATATTTACATGGTTACCTGTATCCACAATATGGCATGTTAGAAAATCTGAGGGAATCTTCTGATTGAAATAACTAAAATGCTTGAATACAATTTAAAGCATCTTTTAAAATACATTTCAGAGCTGGCCAGAGAATAGAAGGTGTAAAGTCATCACAAAAAATTTGAGAACAGGAACACTAAAAAATGAGCACCTGCCAAAGTCAGGTTTTCCTCTTAGGATTCTGCTGAATCCTACAGTGATTTTCTGCTAAGTGCATAGGAAGAGAAAAAGCTCAAGGCCCACTTAAGGAGATGGATGATTCTACTTAATAGGAGACTGCATAGAAAGCTGGGGTTATGAAGGTCTTGAAAGGGTGATTTAAAAGTAGCTCTCCTAGGAAGACCTGTGACAGAACAGTTCTGTGTCTTGTGATGGTGGTTACATGAATGTACATATGTGATAAAACAGCATAAAATTATACTCATATAGACATATAGATACAAATGATTAAGAATACAACTGATGAGGGAATTCACTGGTGGTCCAGTGATTAAGACTCTGAGCTCCCAATACAGGGAGCACGGGTTTGACTCCTGGTTGGGGTAACAACCCATATGCCGTCTGTTAAGGCCAAAAATCAAAAGAAGAAACAAAAAAAAAAACAGAAAAAAAAAAAAGCTGGTGAAATCTGAATACAACTGTGGATCATACTGATTCAATATCCTGGTTTTGATATTGTACTACATACAATGCTTTCTAGGTGGCATGCAGTGGTAAAGAATCCATCGGTCAATGCAGGAGATACGGGTTCGATCCCTGGGTCAGGAAGATCCCCTAGAGTAGGAAATGGCAACACACACCAGTATTCTTGCCTGGAGAATTCCACGGACAATTCATGGGGTTGCAAAGGGTTGGACACAACTGAGCATGCATGCACTATTACTATAGTTATGCAAGAAGTCATGCAAAATCTAAAACCATAAAACTCCTAGAAGTAAACAAAGGGGTGTATGCTCTATGTCATTGGTCGTGGCAATGATTTTTTGGATTTGACACGAAAAACAAAGGTAACAAAAGCAAAAATAAACAAGTGTGGTTACAAGGAACTAAAAATCTACTCAGCAAAGAAAACTGTCAACAAAATGAAAAGGCAACCTCCAGAATGAAAATATTTCCAAATTAAATGTCTGATAATGGTTTTTCCCGTGGTCATGTATGGATGTGAGAGTTGGACTGTGAAGAAAGCTGATCGCCGAAGAATCGATGCTTTTGAACTGTGGTGTTGGAGAAGACTCTTGAGAGTCCCTTATACTGCAAGGAGATCCAACCAGTCCATTCTAAAGGAGATCAATCCTGGATGTTCATTGGAGGGACTGATGCTAAAGCTGAAACTCCAATACTTTGGCCACCTCATGAGACGAGTTGACTCACTGGAAAAGACTCTGATGCTGGGAAAGGTTGGGGGCGGGAGGAGAAGGGGACGACGGAGAATGAGATGGCTGGATGGCATCACCGACTCTGTGGACATGAGTTTGAGTGTACTCCGGGAGTTGGTGATGGACAGGGAGGCCTGGCGTGCTGTGATTCATGGGGTCGCGGAGAGTCGGACACGACTGAGCGACTGAACTGAACTGAACTGAACTGAAGGGGTTATATCCAAAATATAAGAGGAATTCATATAATTCCATAGAGAGGAAAAAAGAAAACAAAAACGCCCAATTAAAAAATTGGCAAAAGATCTGAACAGATATTTTTCCAAAGAGATGTAATTGGCTAAAAGGTACATGAAAAGGTGCTCACTAGTTATCAGGAAAATGCAAATCCAAACCATAATGAGATTTTCACTTCATACCTATTAGGATATCCATTAGCAATAAGACAAGGTGTAATAAATGTGGGAAGGGTATGGAAAAAAGGAAACCCTTGTACACTGTTGTTTGGAATGTAAACTCAAACAACCCCTATGTAAAACAGAACAGAGGTTCCTCAAGAAATTAAAAGCAGAATCAGCATATGGCCCAGCAATCTCATTTCTGGGTATATATCCAAAAGAAATCATTAATCTCAAGGAGATATCTGTACTTCCACATTCATGGCAGCATTGCTCAAAAGCCTCTTCCATATCTTGAATGGAAACAACCTAACTGTCCCTCAGTGAATGAATAAACAGATCAAGAAAATACAGCATATGCAGTTGACCCTTGAACAATTTGGGGGTTAGTGGCACTAACTCTCTATTCTATAGCCACAGTTCCTCCTTATCAGTGGCTCTACATTCACAGTATTTACTATTGAAAAAAAGAGTGTATGCATGAATCCATGACACAGTGTTGATGGGTCAACAGTATATACAATGAATTTTTATTCAGCCTTAAAAACCTGTCATTTGTACTAACGCATATATATGGAATTTAGAAAGATGCAAATGATAACCCTGTATACGAGACAGCAAAAGAGACACACATGTATAGAACAGTCTTTGGGACTCTATGGGAGAGGGTGAGGGTGGGATGATTTGGGAGAATGGCATTGAAACACGTATGTTGTCATATGTGAAACGAATCACTAGTTCAGGGTCAATGCATGTTATAGGATGCTCGGGGCTGGCATGCGGGGATGACCCAGAGGGAGGATAAAGGGAGGAGGGAGGTGGGAGGGGGGTTCAGGAGGGGGAACTTATGTAAACCCGGGGCGAATTCATATCAATGTATGGCAAAACCAACCAATATAATATTGTAAAATAATTTGCCTCTAATAAAAAAAAATAAATTAATTATAAAAAAAATAAAATAAAATAAAGAGAAAAAAAAACCCTGTCATTTGTGAATATCTATGTTTTTATCTACATCTTATTTATATTATGCTGAATGAAATAAGCCAGAGAAAAACAAATATTGAATAATATCACTTACATGTGGAAATTTTTAAAAAGTCAAATTCATAGAAACAGAGAACAGAAAAGTGGTTGCCATGGGCTAAGGGGTTGGGATATTAGGAAGAGGTTGGTAAAGGGGCACAAGTTTTCAGTTATAAAATGAATAAGGTCTGAGGATCTAATTTATCACATCACGGTGACTACAGTGGACAACACTATTGCAAAACTGGAATTTGCTAAGAGAGTAGTACTTAAATGTTCTTCTGACACAAAAGGGTAAGTATGCCAGGTGATGGATATGCTAACTCAATGAGGGAGTCCTTTCAGTGTATACATATCAAATCATAATGTGTACACTTTGAATATCTTACAATTTTATTTGTCAATCATACCACAATGAAACTGGGGAAAAGTTTACACTGAAGGGAACTAGTTAAAGGGGACACAGAAGATGTATTTACAACTTGGTGGAAATCTGTAAGTATTTACATCTTAAAAAATTTTTTTTAATGGAAAAAAGCCCTGCTAAGGTCCATGTTAAAAAAGACAAGGTAACTTATCAACTTACCCATCTTGACCTTAGTGTTACCACAAGGTGAAGAGGTAAAAAAAAAATCCCTCTAAGACTTTGCCATCACAAGACAGCACCTTGTGGTTTGAGTTGCTAATGTGGTGTGAAACAATTTTAATTTGGAGAAGCTAGTCCCGGGTAGACAGTGCTACCAGATGACAGGTAAAAGCAAATTCTCATAAGATGAACTCAATCTCAACTCAAAGAATTTTCACAGATTTATTCCAAGCGAAATGAGATACTAACTGGGCAGAAGAAACAAACACTCAAAGACTTCACGAACTGGATTAGACGACATGAAATATAACTGTTTATAAGGAAGAAAAATGGTTTTCAAAATATGAGCAGGCTCATGAAGATATACAGATGGCAAATAAGCATAATGAAAAGATGCTCCACGTCATATATCATCAGGAAGAAGCAAATTAAAACAAAAAGATACCATTACACACCTATTAGAATGGCCAAAATCCAGAAGACTGACAACACCAGATGCTGGTGAGGAAGTGAAGCAACTAGAAATCTCATACACTATTGGCAAGCATGCAAAATGGTATAGCCACTTTGGAAGATAGTTTGGCAGTTTCTTACAGAACTAAATATACTCTCACCATTTGACCCAATAATTGTACTCCTTAGTCTCTACACAAAGGAGCTGAAAACATGTCTATACATACAGGTGCACATCAGTATTTATAGCAGTTTTATTCATAATTTTTGGAAGAAACCAAGATGTCCTTTTGGAGAAGGACATGGCAATCCATTCCAGTATTCTCGCCTAGAGAATCCCATGGACAGAGGAGCCTGGTGGGCTTCAGCCTAGAGGGTCTCAAAGAGTCAGATGCGGCTGAGCAACTAACACACTGATGGCTCAGACAGTGAAGAATCTGTTTGCAGTGCGGGAGACCCAGTTTTGATCCCTGGGTCGGGAAGATCCTCTGGGGTAAGAAATGGCAATCCACTCCAGTATTGTTGCCTGGAAAATTCCATGGACAGAGAAATCTGGTCGGCCACAGTTCATGGGGTCGCAAAGAGTTGGACACAACTGAGGTATATCCAAAAGATGTTCTTTAGTACATGGATGTGGAAATAAATTGTGGTAAATCCTATTCAACACAAAAAGGAAATGAGCTAGCAAGCCAAGACAAAAACATAAAGATCATTAAAGACATATTACTAAGTAAAAGAAGCTAATCTGAAAAGGCTATACACTGAATAATTTCAAGTATATGTCATTTTGGAAAAAGTAAAACTATGGTGACAATAAAAAGACCAATTGCTGAAAGGGGTTGGTCAGTGGGAGGACTTTGAGAGAGGTGAAAATAGTCTATGTGATACTATAATGATGGAAACATGTCTTACCATAAATGTGTCCACATCCACATGGTAGTGCAAGTGGTAAAGAACCTGCCTGACAGAGCAGGAGACACAAGATAATGAGGGTTTGATTACAAGGTCAGGAAGATCAACTGGAATAGGAAATGGCAACCCACTCCAGTATTATTGCCTGGAAAATTCCATGGACAGAGGAGCCTGGCAGGCTATAGTCCATGGGGTCGCAAAGAGTTGGATACGACTGAGCATACAGGGAGATAACACAGTGAATTCCCACTCATGGAGGTACTACTTGCAGAGATAACATTCTTCTACAATTGTTGAAAAATGCCAAACCTTAAAAAAAGCAGTCCAGGGAAGCCCAAGAAATAATAAGGAAGAAACTGGTAAATATATGGATAAAACTAAACAAACAGTGTCTTTAAAATATTAAATAATGCCCAAATTATAAGGCAAAATCAAGCTAAAAATAAGACTCTGAACGATAGTGTATAAACTAGGGGATCAGGTAATTTGAGGTACGTGTGCCTGTGTGTGCTCAGTTGTGTCCCACTCTTTGGGACCCCATGGACTGTAGTCTGCCAGGCTCCTCTGTCCACAGAATTTTCTAGGCAAGGACACTAGAGCAGGCTGACATTTTCTACTTCAGGAGGATACTCCCAACCCAGGGACAGAACCTCCATCTCTTGCATCTCCTGCACTGGCAGGCAGACTCTTTAATTTGAGGTAAAGTATTATAAATTCCTTGCATTTGAGAGGGAGGGGGATGAAGACAAAGATATTTAACTTCAGACTTTGTTCAGTTGCTAAAATAGCCAGAGTAATAACGAAAATAATAGACATGGAACGCATAACTTTAAAATAAGTGGGGTATAGATTAGAATGTAAGAAAAGAAAAACAGCAGAAAAAGTTGGACAGATAGCCCATAATAATGAATCCAAAATAACTACTGTCAGAGTAAATATAAATGATTTAAGCTGTCCAATTAAAAGATAAAACTTCAGATTGGTTTTAACAAACCACAGTTTTATTCTGTTTTTAATGAAGTATACCTCAAACTTAAGTGCACAGGAAAATTAAGAGTCAATAAATGGAAAAAATATATGGAGGCCAAAAGAAAGATGGAGTAGTTATATTGACATCTGACAACATAAAATTTAAGGAAAAAAATTATGATAGGCTTATTACCTGAATTTAAAAGATCCAATGCCTGGCAGTTAAGACAATTTTAAATCTACTTGGAATGATATAAACTTGACACATATAAAAGAAAAACGGACACACCCACAAAGAGAAATGGATAAATGTATCCACCCATGGTGGAAAATTTTAAACTACCTCTCTCAGTAATGAATTGACTAAGCACATTATGAAAACCGTAAAATACAGAAAATTTTAAAAATACAATTAAATAAATCTGATGAAATGGACATTTACATAGCACTGTATCCAATAAATGTAGAATAATAATTTTTGTCAAGCCCATAGGAACATTTTTTGAAACCAAGTACCTGGGAGGCAATAAAACTATCCTCAACACATTTCAGTAGGTTAGTTATCATACAGACTAAATCCTCTGGGCATAAAACAATTAAGTTAGACATTTTATTTTAAAGAAAGGATCTGGAAAATAGACTGTATTTTTAGATTTAAAGACACACTTCTATGTTAAGTCAATCCCTGGGCCAAAAAAAAAAAAAATTAGAAATACTTAAAAACAAAATGTGTATTAAAGGTTGTGGGATGCAGTTAAAGCGGCACTTTGAGGGAAATTTATTGTCTAAGATATTGTTTTAACAAAAAAAGAAAGGCTCAAAATTAATGAGTTAAATATAAAAAGCCAAAATAAACTAAAAAAGGTGGGGGGGGGGAGGGAAGGAGGAAAAAAAAACGAGCAGAAATAAATGAAACAAAAAAGGCAGAGAAAATCAACAGAGCCAAAAATAGACAAACTTAGCATTCAAGGGGGGAAAAAAGAGATAAAGAATGAAGTCCAATAAATTATATTTGCAATAAAAAAGGAAACATAACTATGATGTTCTGGAGATTAAACAGATAATAGAGATTAGGAAGATTTGAAGCAATAAAGATTTTACAATTTGTTTTGGAAAAAATCTATCCTACTTATCACTGTCCCTGGAAGGCAATTTCTTATCCCTTTCCCCAAAGGGATGAACATAAACATTGTCCTCTCATTTCTTCCACCAAATATAATGTTATTTCTATTATAGCTCTTTTTCTAGACAAAAATGATCACTTAAAACCTGTATCCTGAGAGTATAAAACGACTGGCAATAGAGTAACTGGTGAAAAACAAGCAAGGTCTTTCCCCCCACTTTTTTTTTGGTCTCAGTCAAGACTATCAAAAGTACATCCTCCTACCTATTAAATAGCCCTGTCTCCAATGAGCTAGGGTGCACTCATTCATATAAAGACTATTTAGTGGGCTGTCTGCTAGGTCTTCTGATAGGGCCTGAGGATACTGGGTCTCTACTCTCAAATAGACAGAGGCAATTATGAAATTGTCAGTGTTAAACAAGGTTAGGTAGAGAATGCAATTGGAAACACACAGGAGGGACACCTGACCCAGATCTGAAGAGCCCAGGAAAGAGGAAGCAGTGTTAAAAGGAGCTCAAAAAAAAGCCCAATCTCATTTACCACAAGGAATAAAGTACTCAGGAGTAGAAACGACAGGATCAAAATTGTAAGAGAGCAGTCCATTCAGAAACCCTGAAGAGGCTCTGAACGGCTGTAAAGCCATAAACTGGAGAGGCTTTAAGCCAAAGACAGGCCATTCTACACAAAGTGTGAGGGGCCTGTACCAGGCCCTGCTTTGGGGATAAAGAGGTATGGCCCACAGGTTTGGCTTGCCTAACAAAATGGCATTTTCTCCTCTGTTAAAAAGCTTATAGAAATTATGCAGTAGCAGAGTAGTCAAGAGCAGAGAAAGAAGTGGGTTTCTGTCTTGATTATAAAAATTAAATGAGACAATACACAGAGAGCCTAGCACAAAACTAGACACACCATAGAAACCTCAGTAAGTGTTAGAGAAAAAATCATCCACTCTTATTCTCTGCTAAGCCTTTTTACAAAACATGTCAAATAGAAATGAATTGCCCGGAAAGTGACAGCAAGAGAGACTTGTCCCAGACAAACCACATATTAGGATTCTGAAAAACAAATTCCTGAGAAAACAGAGCACCATGGAGCCAGAATTTAGTTAATCCAACTGAATAAATTCTACCTATATTTAATCTACTTCATCAATTTAAGAATATTTTAACATTAATAGCATGCTCATCAGTATGTAATAAACCCCTTAAGACAAAAAACATTTTATTAGGGAAAAATCTAGGCCAATTAAAAATACCGTTGTATCTTTAAAAAAAAAAATCACTTCCCCAACAAATGTTTAGCCTCCTGAGAGATCAAATGCAGTAAATAATGTATCTCCTCTGCAGACAGTTTTCAGAGTATAAAAATTTAAATTATTATCATAAATAATAAAGGTAGGCCATCTGACTTAGTTTAATATAAAGAGTAAATACATTTCAAAGCAATAGCTAATATTTACAAACTGTACATGTTTAGTTTGATTTTGCTCTGATAAAAATAAAAGATAACCATTTCAAATTTAGATAATAAAATCTAATTTTTCTTTCTTATTATATGACCCATATTATTTTTAATTCTTTATAGTGAGGAGATATACAGAAGTGCATTGATTTACTTCATTATCCAAAAAGCACTTGACTTTTTCCTTAACTAGGAATAATCACTAATTTTTATTCTTTATAAGATATGCCCACTTTTTTTATATGCATAATTAAATCCAATTCCAGTAATTAAAATATAGAATATTCAAAGTACTATGTTTTTCAGTACTAAATTAAGAAAACATACTCAAAATGTTTTCATTTAAATATCATGCACTTTTATCAAGTAATATTAGAACAAGATGTCTTAGGAAAGATACATTTCACATCTCATGGTACACTAGATATTTAAATATAAATATATGAACAGTTACATAATATCTGAAATAATTTAATTTTTTTTCAAAGGCTGGAAATCATTGTACAACTTTTAAAATGCTATTTTCCCTAAGTAAGGACTTTATAAAAATAACCTAAAAGTGAAAAACAATTTGACTGCAAAGCCAAAAATTAAAGTATATTTTATTCAACAGAGCTTTGATTTATTGTACCATATTTTCACAACACAAGAAACAGTTCCAAAATTATTTAAGAATTCTAATAGAATGCTACTTTACTAGGGAAGCAATCATAGGAAAAGAAATTTATGGCTTTGGTGAGGACCAGAATGGTTAACAATATTTGCCTCAAAAAATACAGTCACAATTCTTGATAAGAAAAGCTGCATATTATTTCCTAACCAACTTCTTCCTAGAAATATTTGACATCATAAAAAGAACCATATTTTCTTGTCTCAACTTCACATCCCTCTAAAAGCTCTGCGAACTTTGCTCTTCCTCCTTATTGCAGTCTTTAAAACTTCTTAGCAATTCAAATCAGGAAAGGGAGTGAGTCAAGATGCCCATAACTTCCTTACCCTTAACACAAAAAGCTGCTTTATTAGCTAAAATGTAGGAGTTATAATTGTAATTGCTTTGCCCTTCCGAAACTCATCTCCCATACCATTTTGAACCATTCAGCAGGTGGTGTAGGAGGATAAACTCAAGTCTGAAATAGTTGGTCAATGGTATAATCATAAGGAACCAAAGAAGACTTTAACTATATAACAGGAAACATAGCTTTAATGTTTTCCTTTTTAAATTGATTTAGTCTGGGTCAGGCCTTTTGTATGTTTACATAAGAAACAGCTCATGTTGAACCATTTACTGCTTACTGCTGAATAGGCATATCTTGGGAACTCACTGTAAAGAAGCAAAATTCATTACTTACAGCTCAGTTGAGATCTACAAAATGTTAAACAAGCCAGAAAATAGGAATGTAAAAAGAAGTAAAATTTATATGTCTTGATTAAAATAAATGCTTACATTTTTATCATCCAGTCTCCATAAGTGACAGTAATCTTAAGAGTGTATAAGGCAGGGGGTATAAATGGCTGACCATCAAGCTGGGACGGAGTCCTAATCACTTAGGGAAGGGGTTCTCATCTTCAGAGTGCAAAAGAATAACCCGGAGCTTGTTACAAAAGTTAAGTTTCCAAATCAACAGAAATTTTGATTCGGCAGGTCTGGACTAGGGCTGAGGAATATGCCACTGCTCTTATTCTTTTTTTTTTAAACAACCTAAACCAGCATCCTTATTGATTCCAAAAACCATTTTCTGATACTTAGAGCATTATATCTCTTGGAACAGCCTACTTCTGCTCCCTGAACTGAAAGGAGCAAGGACAAGGACCAGTAAATCTGAGGCTACTTTACTTACAGAACAGAGAAATTTGTATTTGCGCTGCCTCTTTCACCAAACTGTTCAGGAGAAGCATCTCTTCTCTTCAAGGCCAAGATCTCTGTTAGTTCACTTCACTCTTGAAGTGTCTGTTTTCACAGCAGCTTGTACTCAGCCATACGACTTGGTACACGGTAGGCTTTTTATATATTAAAGTTGAATAAATAACAAATACTCTTCTTTATTCCCTTCACTTCTCTTGGAGACTTTACTCAATTTCTTTTTTCTTTTTCTCACCTGAAACTGTACCATTCAAGCTAAAATATACTCAAGTTTTTCTCCTTGTAAGAGAGAAGCTCTCTCCTGTATATCCCTCTGGCTACCACCTTGTCACATTCCCTTTTAAATATAAATTTATTTTTCTCTCAGGATTTCTATTTCCTTTCTATTTATTTTCTCCTCTAACTAAAAGCAATCAGGCGCCATCCTTATTCTTCCTTTGAAATTTTCCTGGAGAAGATTCTCAACTTTTAGATTTTCTAATTACCAGAGCCAGTGAACGATTTTCGGTCATTAGTTTACCTAACCTTTCATAACATTTGACCATTTAAAATGGCAGCATAGCATGCTGGTGAAAAGCAGATGGCACAGTTAGCATGCCTGGATTCATAATTCCAGCTCTGCCACCTACCACTGGATGCCTTTGGGTAAATTAAAGTTTCAGTGTTTCATTTTATTCATCTGAAAAGTGAAGTCATTGAGGAGTCAAATGAGTTGGGCATGTGTGCTCAGTTGTGTCTGACTCTTTGCAACTGTATAGACTGTAGCCAGCTAGGCTTCTCTGTCCAAGGAATTTTCCAGGCAAGAATCTTGCCATTTCCTTCTCCAGGGAATTTTCCTGACTCAGGGATCGAACCCACGTCTCTTCCACCTCCTTCACTGGTAGGCAGATTTTTTTTATCAGCTGAGCTACCAAATAACTAATATACACAAAGCTATTCATACAGTCTTGCTTATTCTTGAAATTTCCCTCATGAGCTTCTATGGTTTCATACTCCCTCAACTGTCCTTCCTTAATCTCCTTTACTAGATTCTTTTCTTCTGCTTGCCCCTTCAATTATTAGTGATCACCAGGATGCTATCTTC
This sequence comes from Moschus berezovskii, assembly GCF_049115385.1. Classification (NCBI taxonomy): domain Eukaryota; kingdom Metazoa; phylum Chordata; class Mammalia; order Artiodactyla; family Moschidae; genus Moschus; species Moschus berezovskii. Next base: position 16,957,874 of record NC_142475.1, on the reverse strand, counting down.
AGTTTTATTTTATGCTTTATATGCATTCAGTAGCACAACTGACTCACAAATGCCAGCACATGTACTTCTCAATTGTATCTCCAAAGAAGAAGATAGGTTTCTCAGGATTCCCTTTATATCTTCTGGTCCAGCCCATTCTATGATGACTGGTATACATCTGTAAGGCAGTTGGCTACCATTAAGGTTCATGGTCAAAGAAAATGCAGTATAATGATACTGTTTTAAAAGCATGCATTAATTTCACAATTATATTCAAATTCTGATTCTACCACTTACAGGCTATACATTTATCCTTGGAGAAGTACACTAAGTCAGTGACTATCAAATTCCTCTATAAGGAGATAATCATTCCTAAGTACACAGGCTTCCTTTGGGAGTAAATGCATAACCGTAACATGCTTAGTATATTATAGATGATACCTGGTTATTATTATTACTAGAATGGAGAAGAAAGAAGCTGGCTGTCTTGATTTTGGACTGAATCCATTGGTCTCACTTACTCTGTATTATAAAATCCAAAAGTACACTCAAGATGCAGAGACTTCAACTTAAGCAAATTGACCCTAAAATAATTCCTTGAGCTGAAACAGAATATTAGGCAAGAAAATAGTGTCTCCAATTTAAATGATAAACTAATCATGTATTCCATATTCTTAAAAGAAGGGAGTTATAAACGTAAAGAAGCAAAAACAGAGTAATTGAGTTATTGAACCATTTTCCAAGAATTTCATACCTTTCAGAAACTAAAATTAATTTTTAAGTAAACTTTTTAATAAACAAGCAATTTCACATTTTCTAATGGAGTAATACACATTTTAAATGATTTGTTTATAAATCCACATAATACAAGTATAATGTAAAAATGACATGACAGCAGTCTTTACCAATTATTTTCCTTTTGATGGCCATATTAATATGCAACTTCATTAGAATATGAAATATTTATCTCCTTCTCTTGATGAGTCTCAAAATATTCTCATCGATAAGCAAATAAGAAACTTGATTTTCATAATCTGTCTTCAGGGAAACATGAGTTTTGAAGTTGTTTTTCAGTTACAGATTTGTACTGATCAGTCCTCATTTGTTCACTCATGTTATAGATGGGGTATAAGATGATTTTAAAAGTTGTAAGATATACAGTGTATGACAGATGTGAAAAGTATATCAAACTATACCAAATAATTCTCATCTCATTAGAAACATGTTCTACAGAAAAGGACTAAATGAATATGCACTGCATTGAAAAATTTGTTGATGTGATCAAAGAAACAATGTGTGACCTCAGAGAAAAGACTAATAAGGAGACTTACTAGAATACAGAAAAATGGAAATGCTACTTCAGCTTTATAAAATAATTTAATTATGATGTTGATCTTCAACAAAATTGACTATTCATTCATCAGAAGGGTTTTGAGCATGTGGAATAGAAAGTGGTATATATCAGAAGTTATATGAATTAAGTAAGAATAAATCAAGCCAAACCAAACCTATTTCCATAACACCATGGTAAGTTAGAAATAAGCATCAATATTATGGAACTTGATGTTATGAAGATGTGTAACTAAGATAATTTTTGAATGTAAGAAAGAAATATGGACTTGATGACAATGTAATAAAATGGATTTAGAGCTGGTTTAATAACTGATCCAAATAATATCTATTTGGAGTCATGTCTCTAGTAACATGCCAGAGGATTTGGCTCAATAACTTTTATCCTTCATTAATTTTAATGAATTCATATAAATCTGTCTTATCAAATTTTCAGATGACAAAGTTGGTAAGTATAGCTAACACAGTGAATGAGAGAATCAAGGTTCTAAAACATCTCAAAATACTGGAACACAGTCAAACTAATAAGATGAAATTTAACCAGAACAAATGCAAAACTCTACATAGCGGCTCAAATAGCCAGTTCTATATGTACAACACATGAAGGGCTTGACAACACTTTAGAAAATAAAGAACAATAACAAAAGAAAGCCTAGAAAAGTTAGGCTGGTTTATGAGAAAGAAAAAAATATCAACAAAAGCATCGTCAAATGTCATTCTAGCGTTTTAATTTTTACAGCCTAACATACACCACACACATACTATAAAGCTTCACAGGGACTACGCAATCTCTTCCTTCTTATACTAATAAAATAATGCAATTCTTAAAATGCTAGTTTTCGTTAATATTCAAACATTAAATCTTTAAAATGAATTTTTATTTGCATCGCTTCATTTCAATAATAATACATAATCATTCATTGACAATATGAAATCAGAAAGCTTTTTCCAGAATGTTATAATAATAAATTACAGGTGTGTTTACATAAAATCTTCATGGATGTCTAAAACATGCAAGTTCTTGGCATAAAAGTTAACTTCTTTTATATATTAAGCGTCCAGAAGGGTCTTACTGAGCAATGAAGTTTAATGCAATTTCCACATAGGTGACTTTGAAAGGCTAACTGTAAATTTAGTAAAACCTCTGCATTCTGTAAGTTTCCTCAGATTTCAATGCTTTAGGTTTCTAAAGATGGTAATAGAACAAATTTATACTGTGTCCTCATTAAAAGATAGTAAGACCTCCTACTTGCTTCTAATGTTTCTGAGACACATCTCTGGCAACATTCCTTATTTAGGATTCTTCTATTAAATCTTCTGTAAGTCAACTCCTATTATATAAATCATGAACCACCCAGACTTTATCCAACTGTGTTAGCACCCTTTCTCATTTCGATATTTTCTTCCCATCTTATTCCATTTTTTTTCATTTCATTTACTTAAAACAATTGGTTTTCATAGTTAACCAGATTCCAATTTATTTCCAAATCCAATTTGAAATGAAAATTTCTATGCAAGTCTCATGTATAATATTCTCTTTTTCTCTACTAATCAATCATTACCCAATATCTCCTACTCCTAAATTATTTTTACAAAGAATACTTCCTTTCGAAAAATCACCATTTAAATCAAGATTCAGAACTGGTTCCTCTTTATTCAAAATCTCAGTTAAAGACTGTCAGCAATAATAATGATATTTAAAGACACTGGTGAGTAATTAGAAATGAGGTTTTGAAAGACTATTTAATTACATAGAGAGAGAAATGTTCATATGTACTATTAAATAGGAAACAAGTTCTTTTACTTTTCTAAATCTTCCATAATAAGAAAACAATCCTATAACCCTAATAAGCATTTATATAAAGCACACTGTAGGTGAATTATTTGGATTACAAGATTTCCTAATTCTAAATTGTGTGGGAAATCTCTAAGAAAAAATGTTAACAAAGATATCTTTCTTTATCTCTTACCAAATTCATTTTTATTAGTATGCTTCTTATTCTATCATTTAAACCTTTTCTTTAATTTCATTCTTATTACTCTACATTATTCCCATCTTCTTACCAAACTATAAAGTGCTCATCATGCAAAATACAAAAATACACACATTATATGGTAACATTAATAATACTTTAAAGTTTATATACAGCTAAATGGTTTGCAAAGGGCTTTTCAATACCATCTCAAGTAAATTACCAACCATAAAGTGTGACAGGTAGACTCCATTTTATAGATGCTGACAACTTAGGTAAGGAGACTGGACAGCAGAGTCTATACTGGAAACCACACCTTCTGACTACAAATTCAGTCCTCTCTCTTAACTCCTTTCTATACTTAATATGGGAACTGGTTTTCAAAATAAAACATAAGATTATACTTCATTAAAAAAGTGTGATATGTATGTATATGTGTATATATGTGGGATATAGTTGGGTAAACAATTGAGATGTCAAAACAAACAATATTTCCAAGACAATTGATTACAGTAGACAGAGTTTTGGGGGTGGAGCTGGATAAGGAATGTTTAGATTTGGTATATAACAAAGCAACTTCTTTAAAAACATGTTGCCACATTATTTTACATAGTTTATGATGCACTGAGTTGCTTCAGACCCACAAATGTCACAGAACTGGTCAAAGAAAAATAGGGACAAGAACTAGAGATTCTCAGATTTATAAACAATAATCATTAAGCAACTCTGATATTTGTAAAGCAAAATTAGTAGTTTTTAAAAATGCAGGAATAGTTCAGAAAATATCTTAATATGTTACATCAAACCATGAATATCTCAACATACAAAATAATCAGAATAAAACTGTTTTAGGAAGAGGTACCAATCAAGAGTCTTCCAGTCAGCAGTAAGTACAATCTCATATTTGACTTAAAAATCTGGTGTAAATCCCTGTTGCATGGTAGGGTAGTACCCATCTATCACCATACATTAGAGGGGACACATCTGCATCTAACCTTATTAGGAAATCACAGCATTGCTTCCACTTGTAGAGAGCAAATATTCTTCTCTAAGAGTCTTCCACTTACGTCCAGTCCCAAGACAGTCCTGTTTGTAGTGTCTAATGTAACAGTATTAATGGCAAATGTCTGAAAGAATGTAGAGCAATGGTAGTTTTTACCTCAGCCCCTGGGAATGTAAATCTGATAAAATCACTTTGAAAAACAATATGGCAGCACTGAAGCTGTGACTTGATTCCATTCCTATCTATATAACTTAGAGACATGTTGTCCAGTATAACAGCCACTAGCTGCATGTGTTTACTGAAAATTAAGTTAGCTAAAATTCAATACAACTTTTAAAATTTAGTTCCTTAGTCACAGTAGTCACATTTAGGTATGCAACAGCCCGTCTGTCCAGTGGCTACTGGATTGGACAGGGCAGATACAGAACACTTCCACCACTGAGGGAAGGCATTCCTCTAGAAAAAACACATCTTCCAGGAGAAGAGTGAAGAATATTCATTTATAACACTATATGTGATATAGAAATATAACACTATATGTGATAGAGAAAAATTTTAAATGTTAATGTCCATTAGTAGAAGGAAAGATTAACAATCTGGAATATCCATGCAATGGACTACTAACTAACAATCAAAATCTATGAATGAGATTATGAATATCTAAGTAATGATTCTAGTATGTATAAGGTACAGTTAGAAAAGTAAGTTATAGAACAGAGGTAGGTGGTAGGTATAGAATCCATTTTCCTATCCTCTATATTATTCTGATGTAGTTGTTTTCAAAATCAAGGCCAAGAAGAATTATCAAGTAGTGGAGTTAAGAGTTCAAGCTGGCTGTGTGAACATGGGCAACCCTGAGCTTGGTTTTTCTCCACTGCAAAATTCAATTCACAGTGCTAAAAAGTGCTAAGGGCTGCAGTGAAAAGTAAAGGAGGTAAAATATATGAAAGTGTTCTGTAAACTATAAAATGCTATGAAAAAAATAGCTAGTATTAAGTAGGGCATAAAACTACAAACTGAAAATTATCTGGGAATTTTAAACTGACACAAATCCCTTGAGTAGGTAGGATTAGGTGGGATGTGTTTTTACGTGGCACATAAAAAAATTACAATTTCTTAGTATTTCAGTGATATTTATTTCATCTTGCATAAGCAAGGGCTAGAGGTAGAATCATTTCACAATTTAATCAGTACAGTATGGCCACATTAAGTAATTATTTCAAAAATATTCCATGAGTCATAAAACTTATGACAACTAATACAAATAAGTATTCAGTAAATATTTTTAAATACTTACTATACGGCAGTCAAATTCTACATGCTTCGCATACATTAATTTATATAATCCTCACAACAACCCTTCCCTGGTGGCTCAGAAAGTGTCTGCCTGCAATGCAGGAGACCCAGGTTCGATCCCTGGGTTGGGAAGATCCCCTGGAGAAGGAAATGGCAACCCACTCCATACCCTTGCCTGGAAAATCCCATAGACAGAGGAGCCTGGTAGGCTACAGTCCATGGGGTTGCAGAGTCAAACAAGATTGAGCGACTTCATTTTCACTTTCACAACAACCTTAAAAGGTAAGTAGTATTTGCCCTCTATTGTAGAAAGGAAACTGAGGCAGCTAAGTACCTTACACTGGCCAAGGGCAGCTGGCAAGTGAGTGGAAAAGCTCAGACTTGAATCCAGGCAGTCTGGTATCATAATCTGTAAGTACCTATTATGTCCTTAGCACAGTGTTTGATTCTCCAAATATAGTACAAACCTGACTGAAATACTCAGGACCTCCCCAGTCCACCCAGGCAGTGAAGCACAATCTTTAACTTGAAATTCAAAGCTTCTACAGTCTGACCTCAATTGTTCCTCCCCGCCTCTCTCTCGTTATACCCGTAAAACCAATCCTTGGATACCGAGAGAGAGGCTGCTTAGGTCTCTAATTGTACCTCTGTCTCTCTTCTTTGACCCTTTTTTCCTTCTACCTGATATATCTGCTGCAATTCAACACATCCCTCAAGGGTGTCTTTCCTAGTTCTAACAGTTCCATGGAGATTCCCTCTGGTTATCATAGAACCACAAGGTTTCTCTATGAGAAAAATTTCCGTAACTTACCATCTATTATGAAAATGTGATTACTTACACCAATCTGATTAGGATACTACATGACAGTAAAACAGCAATGCTACAGCAAGGAAAATTTGAAGACATTCCTATTAGCAATAAATGGATAAACTGTCAAGGCATGTGGCAGCAGCTTTCCAAGGTTTGGGATTAGAATTTTCTTCTTCTGACAAAATTTCCCTATAGAAACTTAATCTCACGAAATGAGATCTTAGAAGGATTTCCATTAACTCTAGTTTGAGTTAATTTTTCTAATGATTGAACACAAGCCACTCCAGTACTCTTGTCTAGAAAATCCCATGGATGGAGGAGTCTGGTAGGCTGCAGTCCGTGGGGTTGCTAAGGGTCGACACGACTGAGCGACTTCACTTTCACTTTTCACTTTCACACATTGGAGAAGGAAATGGCAACCCACTCCAGTGTTCTTGCCTGGAGAATCCCAGGGACGGGGGAGCCTGGTGGGCTTCTGTCTATGGGGTCACACAGAGTCGGACACGACTGAAGTGACTTGGCAGCAGCAGCAGATTTAAACAGAAATAATTTAAGAATGTAAAACATTATACACTACTAGAATACCACATAAAGTATTTTATCCCTGCAGTCAGTATAATGAATCTGAAAATAAGTCAATACCTAGTTCACTCAGGAAGGGAAACATGCCATTACTAATATGAAGACATTTTTCCTTCAGGAAAATAACATAAAAATATTCTGCCCTATCTCATCCTCCAAAGTACAGAGATATTTTTATTTACTTTGAGCATAAATTTCTTAACATGGGAAGAAATTTAAAAACTGATTGATTTTTTTGATTATCATGTCATAACATGCAGTGTTGACTATAGTCAACAAAATATGAGCTATCTGATGAAAATACTTAAGTTATACTGATTAAGAATGTATTTTATATAAGCTTTGATACCAGAGAACAATTTTCTTTTATAATTTTAAAATATAAATAATATTACTCTACAGAACAGTTTCTAAATATATTGCCCTTAGACATATTCCAAGCTATAATTAAAACAGAAAAGGAAAAGGGAGAATTAAGGCAACATATGAACAACCTAATAATGTACATTTGGCAATTTTTTATAAACAGAATAATGACTACAAAAAATTTAACCTTTTTTTTTAAGTTTTGATTCTATACCATGACATTTTAAGAAAATAGCCTTGTATTAGAAAATGTTGAGCAATACCAAAGAAAAACATTTAAAACATGAAAGTACAATTACTCAAAACAGGGGCTCAAGACCACAGTAAAAATTCAGAGAACAATTATGAAACTTTTAGATTTTGGTTAAAAAATAAATGTAAAACAAAATAATTTTGTATCTTTCAAAGGGAATACAAAAGAAACTGATTTAGGTAAGATAAAATTTCTTTTTACCTGTGAATTCAAATTCAAAATTTCACTTCTGAAAAAGACATGGTCAGAAGTAGGGGAAGAGCTAGGAAATTACCAATAAAATTGAGACATGAAAGAGGTGGGGAAAAAAAGGATGTTTTTCACCCCTTAGCATGTGTTTTGAGGCACAAGCATTCAAACTAAAATTTATGGACTGAGAAACAATGAGGTCAAACAGCTGTTAAAGAGATGCTATAAAAATGACTCCCAACATAGCTGGTGATGAATTTTAAATCTCTTTTCTTACATATACTGTGAAGTATTCCTTTAATATGCAACTATTTATATATAACTGCTTATACAGAAAATATATTTTTAGATTTAGTGTATCAAAAAGAAGAAAGAGATTATACCTAATCTCAGAGTAGGTGTTTCCAAAAAGAGGAGACGTTATTATATTTACTTCTAAGCATCTTTTCTATCAACAATTTACCTAACAATTACCTATGACACATTCATATCAGCTTTATTATGTATAAATACTTCATTCCCAAATATTCACAAAATCTGCTACTCATATTGTGTGTACAAAAACTCACACTGATATTAAAATACAGAATTCTCATTCAACATTAACATGTTTTTGAATTATACAGGTTTCATACCACTGTCTTAACTTACTGCAGAAAAATACAAGAGAATGTGCAGCAAATTACTGCATTTTTCTTTAAAAGGTCAACTAATTGTTCACAAATTATTGGTGAAAGTTCTTATTTACTTTTTTAAATTTTGTACACTATTATGCTTAAAATTTAACCATGTTTATCTTGATTTTGAATATTAACATCATAAGCCATGGCCTGAAAGTGACTTGTTACAATTAAGACTTTAAATTTCAAAACTAGTGAAGCATTTCTTACAAGATAAAATAATGAAGATGCTGCTGCTGCTGCTAAGCCACTTCAGTCGTGTCTGACTCTGTGTGACCCCATAGACGGAAAGCCCACCAGGCTCCCCCGTCCCTGGGATTCCCCAGGCAAGAACACTACAGCAATATATATTAAGAATATTAAAAAATTAACTGAGTTCTTCCTTTATATTGTAAATGTACATTTATCAAAAAAGATGATTAAAAAACTCAGTCAGCTGATACACTTTAACCATATTTATAAAGATGGTTAAACTATGTTCCATGAAGGAAAGACTGTGGATATTATTCCTTTTTAGAAGTAGTATAGCCCAACATCTAGGAAGTGTCTAGTAAATGGTAAGCATTCATAAACATTTTTGAGAAAATAAATGACATAGTAAAACTGATTTATTATGTAACAAAAAGCAACAACTTCATCATTTCTGTATTTCAGAAACCGCCTCCTTGGCGCCAGGAGACTGAGTGCTAGCGGGGCATCCAGCGCCAGCACTGGGAGGGAAGGGTAAGGGCAGAAAACACTTGGATGCTCATACGTGGGGAAAAGAGTAAACCAGCTCCTCAAATAAATAAGCAAACAACCTTCAGGACACACTCATTCACTCACCCACCCACCCAGAATGAAGCATTTATCTCTTCAGAATCACTGTGGTCAAGTGGTCAATGACGAATGGGTAAGCTAATAGTGAAAGTCGCTCAGTCCTGTCGGACTCTTCACAAGCCCATAGACCATATGTTATCATACTAAAGAGAAAGTTTAAAACACCCAAAAAGCAAATATAAAGGTTATAGAGAGGATGAGTATGAAAGAATAAAACACCTATTTTCATACAGTTTACATTGAGTGAATAGAAAAAAAAACCCTAAAGCATAAAACAGTACTTTAAGATTTAAAGACACAATGAGTATCAAACTGCCATTTTCCCTACTTTTTAAGATGGTAATTAATCAGTTTAAATTAGTCTAAAAATCAGGAAAATATTAAGAAAAACAATTTTTCATATACTAGTAATCACAGGTAACCTTTGACAATTTGGTGTGTAACCATTCAGGCTATCTTCTATTCACATGTGAACATATATACAGATAAGACCATATTATACATGCAGTTTTTAAAAGTTTGTTTCACTTAACAAATACCTAAACTACATTTCATGTTAATAAATAGGCACCCACACCAGCCTTTGTGATGGTTATTTCTAATTTCACTACATGAGTATATTATTATTCTATTAACCAATCCTCTACAGTGAGCATTTAGACTGTTATCAAATCTTTGCCATTACACTATATTAATTAGCCCCTGTTGCTCATTGATGTTTATGTTGAAAACACAGTCTAAATCTACAGCCAATTACCACTCAACTGCTTTTGAACATGTAATCTTAGAAAAGTAAAGAACATGGGTAATTGTCAACTTTGTTTTATTAAAAGTATGTAATATCGCTGATAGCAATTTTGATAATACTCATTGCTTGTAAGACTCACACTCCCAGGAAAACTACACTATAAAACTAGATGTAATGTACAACATGATTAATAAAATTAATACGAAAGCTTTTTTAATAAATTCTGAATTCTCATCATAAGGAAAAAATAATTTTTTCTCTTCCTTTTGTGTCTATATGAAATGATGGATGTTCCCTAAAATTTTTGTGTAATCACTTCATGATGTGTGTAAGTCAAATCATTATGCTGCACACCTTAAACTTATACAAAAGTGTATGTAAATTATATCTCAATAAAACTGGAAGAAAAAATTAATTTTTAAAATTAAAAGAAAAAAAAGCTAGTGCCCATGGTGAACTTTACATGTTCAAAGGAAACTATGGGAAGAAAATGCTGATTTAAACAGCAGGTATACAAGATAAAGTAAGGAACCCTAACGAGCATTCAGCTACATTTTGTTAGTACTGGCAGTCTCAAACACTGAATCATCTCTTTCATGAAAATCAGTCTCTAGGAGGATTATCCAATTATGAAAAATAAATATTTTAATGAAATTGAGAGGTGGTTATTTAAAAGAAAATGGCATCCTTAATTATAATAATGCTGCTAGGTATAGTTAATGACCCCATACACTGAGGAAGGTCAAATTTTAATGACCTGGACCACACCAAGGTCACAATTGGTAGCAGAACATTGATCAACATATAAAAGCCACCAAACACATGAAAGGAATTACAGTACATCACACATCAAACATTTTGGCCTGGCGCTTCCTTCCTCTAATCCTGCTGGCAGGAAATGCTCTACATATCCTTTGAGGTGACCATACACATTTAAAAGTGGTCCCTTTTTAAAAAAGCTCTTGGATACTGCAATTTTCTCCAAAGGGAAGAGCAACTTCTGCTCAGCACTGATGCACTAGGTTTCTACCTACAGCACAGAGACGGAGCTCCACCGATGAGGTACTGTAACCGCATAATCCAATTTCTTCTTCGAAGGGTTAGAAGCATAGAAAATAAACTTGGAAAAATATTTTTCATGTTTTATATGATATAGTATCAGGCAAGTTGACCCATAAATGTTATAGCTCGAACTATTTTTATATGTAAATAAAGTTAAATAATATACAAGAAAAAATGTTTTGCACTACATCACCTTAGAAGTTAGAGATTTTTACCAGAATATATTTACGGTACTAAGAATAAATTTTAAAAGAATATATTGAGATGCCTATACTTAACTGAAAAATGTACAAATGATTCAGTTACACTATTCAAAATGATGGCTGCTAAGTTTCTGAGAATGAATAGTTTCAACTAAAATAATTATATGAAGTTGGAAAAAATTAGTGTCCAATTCAGATTGAAGGATAACTTTCCCACAAGGATATCTATTGTGATAAGGACTAGGATAGGAAAAAAAGCATTTTATTATTTTTCTACAGCATAAATGTTTACAGTGTAACAAAATGCTGTTTACTAGAATGACAGGATATTAAGTAATTACTGTATATTTCATCAATATCCATTCTGTCAGCTAACTAAACCAATGACACTGTAATTCGTAGCTACGCATATTATTCTTTTCCCTAGTTTTTGGATAATTCTTAAAGTTTAGTGGGACTATACCTCAGTTTTATCAGGTGTTATTTAAAATCACCTGGAAATACTGAGGTTGTGTTTCACTGAACACGAGCTCCGTGACTTCTATCCAGAACTTAAAAGACTGGAAATCTTTTCATTGCCAAAGATGTGCTGTCCACAGTGTGTTTGATAAGCTGACATGGGACAGGGACTCTTTTCACTGTTGTGTCAGTTTATCAAACCCATACGTGGATGACATTCAATTCAGTTAGAGGACAATAAAGTCCTGGAATACAAATAATTATTTCTTTTTGAGAAGCAATAACTCTTTTAATGTACAAATGCCACAGACATGTAAAATGTATATGACAATCTGTACTAAATAACTATTGCAATAAAATTCATAGAAACTGGTTCAAAACCTCAATTATAACCAGAGTTATTAAGTTATAGCCTTGGAATTTGTCTGATGAATAGAGGTGTGTATTAATAAAAATTTTAATATTCACACCCGACACTTTTATTTTTTCCTTATATTCATTAGTGACTTACATGGAAAATATCATAGTGGATGAATATATTAAGATACAACAAACAGAAGTTAAAAATTGCTTTTTAATTCTGATCGAAATCACGTATTTTGAACTGTGATTTGACACTGACTTGACAATGTCGAGTAGATTTACATATGATAAATTATACTGAGAAAGTATTTTTTACAACTTAATTCATTTTAACATTTAGTTACATCAAAACTGTTCTATGGCTATAGAGTTAAGAACAGTGGTTATCTACGGAGTGCAGGATACTGGATGGGCCAGGAAGAGGAAAATTTCAAGGGAGTTGGATGGCTGTAACATGGCTACACACATGCAAAAGTCCATCATGCTGTATACAAATAATTAATGTACTTTCCTGACTATAAGTTGTAACTCAATAAAAAATAAAAAGATATGGAAAAAAGCTAAAACCAGCCTTGAAAGCTAAAAAATTAGCTTTGCACTGATTTTTTTGTTTTCACAATCAGATTTGTATTTTTCATTACCCTTGTCAATGTGGAATGATTTTCAAGTAAGTTTTTGTTCACAGCTCAGTGTGAGAAATGACGTACAAGAAAAGTATTTCACGCTGAAGAAATACCTTTCTTCCCAACAGAGGATGCAGAGTTTCCAAACAGACAAGTATTTCTAGCATACAAAACAGTTAAAATTATAGTTTACTTCACGGCAGTGACCTAGTGGACACAGAATAAAATAAGATATAAAGATATATGCATGTATTAATAGCTATTGTTTAAATTGGCACTTTAGAAAATAATAGCTTCTTTGTTCTCATGTAAAAATGACAAGGGTTTTGGGGCAGTAGCATCTCAACAGTGGTTAGCAAGTTCTCTTACACAACATGTAATTTATTATTAGTTCTACATATTAAATGAATGCATAGATGCTTGCTTCCTACCTTGCTTTCTATTTCTAATTAGCTTCTGTATTTGTGGAGGAGATTGGAAGGTATTGGCTGAAAACAGACACAAGTAATGGAAGGGTAAAATGGGTCTTCCTCAAATTGCAGTTACAAAGCCACCATTGCAGTACCATTTCAGTTCAGTTCAGTTTAGTTCAGTCGCTCAGTCGTGTCCGACTCTTTGCGACCCCATGAATCACAGCACGCCAGGCCTCCCTGTCCATCACCAACTCCCGGAGTTCACTCAAACTCATGTTCATAGAGTTGGTGATGCCATCCAGCCATCTCATTCTCTGTCGTCCCTTTCTCCCCCTGCCCCCCAACCCGTCCCAGCATCAGAGTCTTTTCCAGTGAGTCAACCATTTACAATATTCTTAAACTCAAAGCTGAGCAAAGACTTTTATCAATCAATCAGTCATCTTGGCTCTCCTGTTTAATCCATTTAGGATGTTGAGCAGGGTATATTTGAATAACTATAATAAGCATGTGATGGTTTCTGGGGGGAAAGGATGGGAGGATAGGATAATTAGAAGTTTGGGATGAACCTGTACTTATGGCTATATTTAAAATGTATAGCCGACAAGGACCTAGTGTATGGCATATGGAATTCTGCTCAACCTTATGTGGTAGCCTGGATGGGAGGGGAGTTTGGGGGAGAATGGATACATGTATATGTATCCATTATGTATATATGTATATGGCTAAATTCCTTTGCTGTTAACCTCAAACTATCACAATATTGCTAAGCAGCCAATACAAAAATAAATAAATACTTACTTTTTAGTTACAATAACACTTAGCACAATGTTTTACTGTTTTTTAAAGAGCTGTCTTATATATCGGTGGTTCTGGTGAACATTCATCATATCCCAGAAACTCACCTGTCTTTAAGCCGAGAATTATTTAGGTTATAATTTCACGTGATGATGTTAGTGCCTCAATTAAAACACATAATCAGGAATGTACATAATATATTACATATCCAGTGTATCTTATATAACCACTATGTATTTAAAATAAGTATAAGATAGATCTAAGTTCACAATAAAAAGTTATGATGTAAACCGCCAAAAATTCTATTATTCTGTAGAATTTTTTTAAACATGAATTTCTAGAGGAAAGCATCAAAAATATCAATAAAAAGGGTTAAATATATTTAATATAACATTCTGAAATACATGACAGTAGAACTTACAGTCATTTTCAACACTGTTATTGAGGTAGCTTTTGGCAGCAAATAGAAACACATTCATAGAAACCTACATCCTGCTACAGGAAGCCACAAAAGACGCAGTTACTTTGGTGAAGGCCAAATCCAAATCCAAAGCCTTCACAGTAGATCAGCTAAAGAACACGACAGGGACTAAAAGTCTGCCAACAGTATTTTCAAACAAAGCTTTCAGGCAAGCTACTCTAAATACCTACTATCCCAATCGCTCTGATTTGCTAAAAGGGAGTTATTTAAAACCAACACTAGGCATTATAGGATTAGGAATCTAACATCATAAGATACGAAACATACCTTGCCAAAAGCCAACACAATGGTTATTCTGAGAACATTAATAGAAAATTAGGAAGAAATTAATTGCTGGGGGAAGGTGTGGTTTTGTAAAATTTAATCTCTGCAATGTATTTTGGAACTATAGCTCAGTGTTAAAGTAGATGATAAGATAGGTTTTAAGAGAAACTGTAAAAACATAGTAGAGCAATATCTCATCCTAAACTACACATTCATCAGGAATAAAAAACGGCTATTATTAATATTTCCAGAAAAGCACATTCTTTCTGTTTTGAAATAAAGATAATTTTTCAAAGCATAATGTACAACTGTTAATGATGTTAAGCTCATCTGAAGGATGTTAATCTCACGTATGAATTTCTGTAGGTCATATGCTCCAATTGTCAATTGTCCAGGCCTATATAAATTGTTGAAGTACACTTGGAAAACAAAATTTAAACATTAAGTCAATCTCAAGCATGAATTTCATTGGTTCTATCAATTTAATATTAGTTCAATAAAAAATAAGAAGACAATTTGTAGTAGTTAAAAAACAATCTGCTTAGTTTTTACAAGCTTCCAGTAAAGCTTCTATTTAGGAAATATGCATTTTTTTGTGTGTGTTGAATGTTTATACTTCTGAAATATTAGTCATAAAGTTAGTTTTTATAAAGAAAGTAAACTTTTATCATCAACTAGGTAGGAAAAAAGCATGTTTTTTCTTTCTGTATTGGCAGCATCAAATCAGATTCACAGTGAGAAATGGAGATCAACCACTGTTGTGAAAGTTGCCCATAAAAAAAACAATAAAGACACAGAAAACAAGTTGTGTACATAATGCTTGAAGAACTCTACTAATGCAAGTCTTCTAAGAGTAAAAATGAAACATATCCCCTAACCTTTATGTTTCTTTGAAGGTAAAATTCCATGAATTAAACAGCGACACCCAGGGTACACCTGTCAAAAGATTCATTTATAAAAGGTGTCTTTAAAACATTTGCCAAAATCACCATGGATCTTTCATATGATGATGCTTGTGGGCAGTTTTTAAGAGAATGAAATTCTCTGTGGAGAAAAGCTGAAACCCAATACTAGATTCAAATCTATTAAGTACTGAAAGCACTAAAAAGGATTAGCAAATGTCTACAAAAAAGAAATGGTTGAAAAAGCCAACAACTGACAAAGTTTTTAAAGAACTATGGTATAAATTAGTCACAGATAAAATCTCATAAGGGACATCAGAAGACCCACAAATATTTATGGCATGAACCAAAAGCTGTATGCAGAAGTTCACAAACATCCAATTAAAAGAAGGATATAGTCCCTCAAGTAAAACATGAAAGTTTAGAAACTTTGTAATTAAAAATACTACAAAAGCAAAGAGTTCTGGTTTTCTGCATTTTAAAATTCTTTTAATGTACAGAATATTTTGGAAAAAAAGCATAAACTAAATTATTTGTTAAAATCACTAGTTTATTTTTTAAGTCTTTTAGCATAGGTATTAAAAGACTGAACTTTAGACAGTGTGACAAAGCATTAACAAGGGAGACAACATATAATCTTAAATGGCTTCCAAATTTATATATTTAATTCTATAAACGCTATTTTCAGCTTAAATACTATATTTCTCAACTGTATAGGATTAGAGAGAAAAAGCCCAATTTTGAGAAACCCCATGACATACTTACTCAACATTGATATAATTTTGGTGAATGAAAAATACCTGTGAACACACAGTATGTAGTTGCTTTAAAATAATAAAATCAGTATTTTCTTCAACATAATTAAGAGAAAAACAATAATGTGCAAGAATACTCTGGGTAGAAGAGAAAATTAAAACGAAGAAAAATAATTTTAACTTATCTCTTTTCCTTTCATAACTTTCATAGAACCAGAGTAATCACTAAATTATACTGAGGCACAAAGAGAAAGATAGCTCTTAGGAAATAAAAATCACAAAAATATATTGAGTTTATTATTCAGCAAATATATGTTAATATTTGTATCTGGTCATAGTTTACTTCATTATTATAACTGATGTGAGAAAAAGCTAATGATCAAAATCATTAGCTAGGTATGCCACTGGGCGCTATTTTCTGAACAGCAAATGAGTATTAAGTACAACCTAATGAGAATTCTTTTAATTTCCAAGTATCCTCAAGACTGAAGACCTCAAAACACTAGGGTTATAAGAGTTTTCACCATAAATAAATTATGGCTCTAATATCTGTAATATTAAATCCACCCCAATTTGGAATATTTTACAGAACCTAAGGAAAATGCACTAAAAATTCAACTTGGTACCTAATAGTTTTTTTTCAGTTTATTCACCATTAACAAGAATGATGTCAGGAAAAAAAAAAACTCTACCATGTAAACAGCAATAAAATTTAATGGAATATGAATGTGAAACTTCAAAAAAAAATCAACCCTCAAACTTACACTGGTTAACTAGAGTTAGTTAAATCAAAGCCAGTCTGTCTTAAATTCAGTTACAGGCAGAAAGATGTATATTGGCAATATACAATGGAATAGGAACTGGTTTTGGTCTTCACTTTATGTGTGGCTCAAGATAAATCATTTAATATCTACAGACTCAGTTTTTTGTCTTTAAAATACAGACAACCCTAATACTTGACTCTAAAGGTGATTGTGATGCATAAGCACTGCACACTGAACGCATCAAGCAGAATCTTCCACACAAAAAACGTACATTATGGTTCACTATTACTGCTGCTGCCACTACTACTTCTGCCACTGTTGCTACTATTATGTTACAATTACAGAAGGTAGGTCAGATACTGGTAAAGAAGGCCAGTTTACTGCTAAGTAGAGCGATCGTGAAATGTTTTAAAAAGAGAGTGGGATTTAAATGACACATGAAAAGACAGATGTGATTCTTAAAAAAAGAAAACAATGCTGAACAGAGAAAAAAGATTGTTGAAGTATCTATAACCTCACCAATGTAAAGTTTCATAACAAAAACTCTTTGAAAGGCTAAGCTGCAAGAAAGCTTTATTTCAACAAAGTTGAAAATTCATACATAAACAAGGGTCATAGAAAAGCATTACTAAGCATTACTGGGACAAATAAAATATTTAACATGAACAAATGTCTTATGTAAGAAAGCAATTAGTGGTAAGATTTGAAGTCTAGGCTGAGGTCAGATCACCAAAGAAGATGCATATTGGGTTAATAGGGATTCTGTCATGTTAAAAATTGAGCACTGTTGACACATGTTAACAGAGCTGCTATAGTCAAACAATGTTTCAAAGTGGTAAGCTAAAGCCAAAAGAGCCTAGAACATTTTAATTTACACAGTAGTGCTGAATTGTGAATCACTTGGACTTTGTTATTCAAATGGTAACAGAGAATACTTAGGCTATACTAATTTCAGTTTCCTTCTGGTACTGATTTATTCTTTAAGGACCACCCTAGCAGCTATTTCACTGAAGAAAAAAACAGTTTTCCTTTCACATTTTCTCAGGTATAATAAGGCTTTGAAGTCTGGGAAGTCTTGGTCACAATATGTTCTACAAAAGTTAAGTTTTCATGGAGCTTTTTAATTATGGAGAATATTTTGTTGGTTAGAGACAAAAAGTAGTGTCTTTTGATCTGTGTCATCTAAAACAGTTAGTTCAAAAACAGACACCTGTTTCTGAATACGATGACTCTATAGGATACCCACAAGCAAGTTGCATAACAAACTGAAGAGTACAAACCCGTTATTTAAGACAGAGACAGTCACATACACACACACAACACAGACACACAAATGGCCCAAAGTGTGTCTATCTAACCATTAACAATGGCAACAGAGTAAAGGAGCAGTCAGAATAAGCCTTGGAATTCCATTTTCTATGCACACACTTTGGTATTATTTACTTTGAAAACATAAACACTGTTACATTTTTATTTTAAAAACTTACTAGTACTAGTTTATCAATAGATTAAAATAAAGGTATATTTGATATTAAAAAGTGACTCTACCAATTGACATATAAATTATTTTTGATCATATATTAACCTCTCATATTTTAATTTGATAACAAAATGACCAAATAATAATGAACTAAATTGTAAACATTTTTTTTAAACTAGGAATATAAAGTTTTTAAAGATACTTAGAATGTAGTGAAGAGTGACATATTTTACTTACAGGGCCCCATGAATAATTAACGTTACAGTTTCTATTCTCCTGGCTACTTTTAAAAAGACAAAAATATTTCAACAGAATTGAAGAACACTACTCTCTATTCTTTCCTATGATAACTGCAAAACTAGATGGAACTTCTGAAGTCATTCTTTCCGCACACAGTAATTTTCAGAAGACACATGACAGAACACGTAAGGACACTTAACACTTATTTTAATTTCCTTAAGTCAGTCTATGATGGAACACTGCCAGCATAGGTAAATTTTAAAAAGTCTGCCTTTATAATCTCATCCTTAATTGTTTCTCTGTTTCTCTTTTAGCCTGAGACAAGAACTTGAATTACGTCTCGGGAAAAGAGGCTGGGCAAGATAAAGGAAAAATCTTAATGTCAGGCCAGATTGTCTGTGATTCAGAACTTCTGTGTTAAGTCAGGGAAATGGCTGAACATTACACAGAATAAGAAACTCTCATCGGTACTGATAAACCTATTAGAAGGGCAGCAATGGAGATGCAGACATAGACAACAGACCTGTGGACATGGGGGTGGGGTAATATGGAAACATATACACTGCCATATGTGAAACAGACAGCCAATGGGAATTTGCTGTATGACTCAGGGAACTCAAACCGGGGCTCTGGAACAACCTAGAGGGGTGGGATGGGGTGGCAGGTGGGAAAGAGGTTCAAGAGGGAGGGGACAGATGTATACCTATGGCTGATTCACGTTGATGTATGGCAGAAACCAATACAATACTGTAAAGCAATTATCCTTCAATGAAAAATAAATTAATTAAAAAATAAAGAAAATCTCAGATTGAGTTGAAAGGACTGGGAGATTCGCTTGTCCAGGAAGCAGCAGTTGCAAGCTAGGTAGATAGGTAGGCCAGGAGGAAGCAGGTAAAGAGCAGAGACAATTAAGAAAGGAGCTCAAGACTATACACAGCTTGGCTTGAACACTGAATAAATAACATGTATGTTCTGCTGTTTTCTAGTGGATCAGATGCTTTTAAGAATAATAATAAAGTATGAATTCACAATGGGTGTTAGTAACTTAATAGAAGTTTTATTTTACACTATCAACTGAAAGTTTATATCAATTATGAAATTTAAAACAGACTCCACTGAGTGATTCTGTTAGGGAATGGGTAGGAAGGCATGGGAGTGGAGGATACTCAGCTTTTGCGGTATCACCTTTCATAATGCTTGAATTTTTAGCATTAAAATGATTAACATTTCTTAAATACGTATTTTTTTTAAAATCTTTTTAAAAAACTTTTGGAAATTGTTGGACCACAAGGTGTGGTCCTTGACACAGCACATTAGCATGAAGCAGGATCAGTGTCTTTCCCAATCACTCTTGATGAAATGTTGAATTTCAGGCCTCATTCAATACCTCTAAAGTCAAAACCTGCATTTTAACAAGATCTCCAGGTAATCTATATGCACAATAAATTTAAGCACTGGTCTAACTCAACATAAATCATAACCCCCTCTCAACCTTTCATGTAGTTGATCAGTCTTCTGCCTGTCAGCAATGGGTAGCTTAGAACACCCTGACACAGTCAACATTTTCAAAAATAAATTCTTGATCTCCACCTGCTCAGCCTCCCAAAGTAAATCATCCCTCAGTTTTCCTTCCCTTGGTTAATTTTATCCTTCTAGTTGCTTACTCCATACAACTGAATTATCCTTATCTCCTGTCTCAAACCCCATGTGTAATTCATTTGCAAATTCTTTTGGCTCTACCTCTAAAATATTTCCAAAATCTGACCACTTTGCACCACCTCCACAGCCACAACCATGGGCCAAACCACCATAATGTCCTGCCAAGATTACTGCAACAGTCAAAGAACCTTGCCTTCCCCTGGCTACAGTCTAATCTTCACATGTTGACCTGAATTATGTGCCTAAACTGAATCACACCACTTCTTTGCTCAAACCCTCTGAGCGTTCACATTTGATGAAAAAATCAACTCCTTAATAATCAAAAGAACTCCATTTCACACATATATTTGACTCAAATAACAGAAGTAATCCTTAACATAACTTCTTTAGAGATAAGTATCAAACTCCCATTTGCTTTTTTGAACTTGACTCTGTTTTTGAATACAGATTTCACCTCTTTTGTATATCTTTATTCCCTGCTGGTGAGCTCTTCATTTCTTTTAATAGGCTGATACTTGGAAAACAATAAATGTAAGTATTTAAAAACTGTGCATGTGTGAACTATTTCCCCCCACAACTACATCTCACACAACATAACAGCCAAAGCCCCCACAATGGCCTAGGAAGCTCCTCCATAATGTCTCTCACCTCACAGCCTAGCATGTCCCCCGGCACATACTGCTACAGCTGCCACTGGCTTCTCCAGTACACTCCTATTTCAGGGTCCCGTGCTTTCTCAGTGAGATGTGCTCAGATTAGGCCCATGCTGTCCACCTTCAGTTACCTACTTCCTATTTTCTTCCTTGTTAGATTGCCTCAATAAGCACTTCTTATAGTTAATATACCCGAATGTTTATTTTTAATTGTCTCTCTGGGCTTCCCTGGTGGCGCAATAATCACACATGACTTAGCAAGCCAACAACTGTCTCTCTCATTAAATTTAGTAGCAGGGATTTTTGTCTTCCACACTGATTTATACTCAATACCTAGAATAGTGCCTGATGCACAGTAGGCTCCTAATAAAACATTTATTAGATAATGAAAAGTGAAAATGAAAGTTTAGTCCCTCAGTTGTGTCCAACTCTTTGTGACCCCATGGACTGTAGCCTACCAGGCTCCCCTGTTCATGGGATTTTCCAGGCAAGAGTACTGGAGTGGGTTGCTAATGGCTTGTGAACAAATAGTCCCCGGGTCTCCTGCACCGTAGGCAGATTCTATACTGTCTACGTCACCAGAGAAGTCCCATTCATTATTAGACATATAATTTGAAAGATCTTAATAACATTGAGCTTCAGTTAGTGTCATTATTATATCAACTAATTTAATCATTCTAGGCCTATTCTTAGCTTCAGAAGGAATGACATAAATAGGCCAAGTATTTGAAGACTGACACCATGGCCACTAGGAGTTTTCTCATCTTCAAATTTAAGATCTTTGTTTATTTCGGTATTACTGTTTCCTTCAAAGGTAACATGTCTTTTTATCTATGTATATATATTTTACTGGCTGAATTTAAGATTTTCTTAAACTTCACAAAAGACAAAGGCATCTCATCTCTCCTGCGATCTGTGTTAGGCCTTGAAATCTGCTGGCAGAGAAAGACATTATTGCATTCTCTCTCTTCTTGTTCAGCATCCTATCTCAGTCCATCAGGAAGGGGTCTCTTTATCTTGTCTCTTTGATTTTCAGTCATTTGAACATGCTTCTAAGTGTAGTTTTCTTTACATTTATTTTTGCTTGGATTGAGGATAGGCTTCTTGGGTCTGCTGGTTAATGATTCTTGACTAATTTGGAGGAGTCATGAGGTCTATCTCTTTAATTATTTCTTTTATTCCATTCAATCTTTCTTCTACTTTCTTTTACTTGTACTCTCTTTACAGATATGTTTGACCATTTGACTACTCCACGTGGTTTTCCTTTTGTTCTCTTTTACGTTCTTCTTTTCTATTTCGTCCCTCCTCTCTCTCTCTGCTTCAATTTGGATAATTTGTCTGGAACTACCTCATTACTAATCCTTTCTTTTACTTTGTCCATCTGGTGTTATGGCTATGTGATCTCCCTGGTGGTGCAGATGGAAAAGCATTTGCCTGCAATGCGGAAGACCCAGGTTTGATCCCTGGGTCTGGAAGATCCCCTGGAGAAGGAAATGGCAACCCACTCGTACTCCTGCCTAGAAAATCCCATGGATGGAGGAGCATGGTAGGCTACAGTCCATGGGTCGCAAAGAGTCGGACACGACTGAGCGGCTTCACTTTCACTTAAGGAGTCCTTAATTTCAGATACTATATTATTCAGTTTTGGAATTTACTTTAAATAGAGCTCATTTCTATGAAATCTTCCATCTTTTCAACATATTTCTTTACAGTATCGATAACAATTATTTCAAATTTCTGTCTACTTACTACAAATCTCAGTCATTTGTGGGTCTTTTTCTACTAGTTAAATTTTCTCCTAATAATGGGTCAAATCTTTTTGCTTTTTTGGTATATCTTTTTTATTTTTTTTAATACATATCAGATACCATGTATAAAGACTATGGAAACAGAAGTCAACATTATTTTTGCCGAGAGAAGGCACATCTTTTCCCATAAGGCACATCTTTTCCCATAAGGCATCATGGATAAGGAGTGGACCATTTCTGTCCTGTCTTTGGGGTTGGTTTGCAGCTCCAACTAAACTCAATTCACCTTCCATTTCAAATGTCTCAAGGGTGACATGTCCTATGTTTCTTATGGGCCTCTCTACAGTGTTGCACTGTTCAATAGGAATATAATGCAAACCACAATCAGAGTCGCCAATCTAAATTAAAAAATTTTGGCAGTCACACTGAAAAAAAGGATTTAAAAAAACAGTGGAAAATAGTTGTAATAATATATTTAACTCAATATACCTAAAATATGGTCACTGCAATATATACTTGATATAAAGATTATTACTGAGATAGTTTATATTAATTCATCAAAATCTTCTGTATTTTGTATACTTATAGAATATTTCAATTTGGATTACCATATTTCAAATCAGAATAGCCACATGTAGTTAGTGGCTACTGTATTGAACAGTGCATCTCTAGCATGGCTCTGACTTTTAAGGAATGTGAAACTTTGAGAAAGTCAATTTCTTCCTGCCAACTCCTGTTCTGCATTCGACACACATAAAAAAAAGCGTAGAGGATATTCTGTATGTTTGAGGCTCCTCCAGGTTCCAATACGTCACTTTAGCTTAAATGACTGATAAATGTCCCTTCACTTCTCCTTCCCACAACAAAATCTCTCTGCTTGTAGCCAGAAAACTCAAATAATTTCAGACCTGAAAAGAGCACCCACTGTCCACTCACCTAGAAAAGGTGTTTCTCTCTCTGAAATGTAAGTCCTCTGGACCTTTCTGTGACATCAATTTTTTTTCTTAGTTTTATTAAGATAATTGGCAACCCATTAAATTTACCTTTTGAGGTATATAATTCAGTGTTTTAGTTTTCATACTGTTTTACTCATTATATATTATTCACTGTACATCACTACTACCTGATATTAGAACTTTGCTATCATCCCTACCCCCAAAAAAAAGGTCCTATACCCATTAGCAGTTTTTCTTTTTCCCCTCCTAGCTAACACTATTCTAACTTTTGATCTCTATGTATTTGTCTACTCTAGAAATTTCATATAGATGGGATCATAAAATATGTAATTCTTAGATGTTTGGCTTCTTCATTTTGCATGTTTCCAAGGTTGATCCATGTTATACCATGTACTTCACCCCCTTCCATGGCAAAATAATATTCTATTTTATGGGCATAACACATTATGTTTAGCCATTCATCAGTTGATGAACCTTTCGGTAGTCCTGATTTAGTTATTATGAATAGTGCTGTTATGAAATTGGTGTGCATGCTTTTGTGATGGACATATATTTCAATTCTTTTCATAACCTACACAGGAGTTAAATTCCTGCATCATATGGTAACTCTATGTTTAACTCTATGTTTAACCAAATTGAAATATTCTATAATATTACCATCATACGGTAACTCTATGTTTAAGGAACTGCCAAACAGTTTTTCACAGGAGATGCACCATTTTACATTTCCACTAGAAACATACCAGGGCTCCAATTTCTCCACCTGTGTTGCCTTTTTGATTATAACCATGCTAGTGGGTGTCATTTTGATTTGCATTTCCCTTGTGACTAAATAGGTTGAACATCTTTATATGTGCTTATTAGCCATGTTTACATCTTCTTTGGATATATATTCAAGTACACTACTCATTTTTTAATTGTACTATCCTTCAGTTATTGAGCTCGAAGAGTTCTTCATATATTCTGAATACAAGTCTCGTGATTTGTAAATATTTTCTACCATTCTGTGGATTACCACATTCTTGACAGAGTAGAGTTCATTTTATCTTTTTTTCTTTTTTCCCTTATGCTTTTGATGTCATTTTAAAGAAACCATTATCTAATCAAAGGTCACGAAGATTTACTCTTACCCTTCCTCCTTTAATTTCAGAATTTTAGCTCTTAATTATACATTTCTGGTCCTTTCAGCTTAATTTTTGTACACAGGGTCAGATAAGGATCCAACTTCATGTGGATATTCAGATATCTAAGTACCATTTGTTGAAAAAAGTATTCTTTACCACTGAGTTGTCTTGGCTCCTTTATCAAAAACCAACTGACTTTAAATGTGGTGGATGATTTATTTCTGGACTCTCAATTCTGTTTGGTCTAGATATCCTACTTTCATACCAGTACTACACCAGCTTGATTACTGTTGTTTTGTCATAAGTTTTGAAATCTAGCAGCGGGAGTCCTTTGTTGCTGCTGCTAAGTCACTTCAGTCGTGTCCGACTCTGTGTGACTCCATAGACGGAAGCCCACCAGGCTCCCCCGTCCCTGGGATTCTCCAGGCAAGAATACTGGAGTAGGCTGCCATTTCCTTCTCCAATGTGTGAAAGTGAAAAGTGAAAGTGAGTCGTGTCCGACCCTTAGCGACCCCACGGACTGCAGCCCACCAGGCTCCTCTGTCCATGTGATTTTCTAGGCAATAGTACTGGAGTGGCCTGCCATTGTCTTCTCTGCGAGAGTCCTTTAGCTTTGTTCTTTTTGAAGACTGTTTTGGCTATTTGGAGTCCCTTGAAATTCCATATGCATAATTTCCTTATAGATTTTAGAAACTTTGCCAATTTCTATAAAGAAGCTAGCTGGAATTTTGATGTGGATCATACTGAATCTGCAGATCAGTTTAAGAAGTATTGACATCCAACAACATTAAGTGTTTTGATCAATGTACTTGGGCTATAATTCTGTGTATTTAGATATTCTTTATTTTCTTTCAACAATGTTCTGTCATTTTCAGAATATAAGTTTTCTGATTCTTCTGGTAAATTTATTTGTAAAGATTTAATTCTTTTTGATGATATTATGAATGGAATAGTTTTCTTACTTTCACTTTTGGATGGTTCTTTGCTTATTGCTATTGTGAACTGATATTTACACAGTCATTTCTTGGTACCTGTGTGGGACTGATTTTAAGACCTGTTGGGAGGGACTGATTTTAAGACCTGTTGGGAATACCAAAATCCAGAGACATCCAAGTCCATTAGTCAGCCCTTCACATCCATGGTTCTGTATCTCAGATTCAACCAACCATAAGCTGTGTGGTAATGTGTTTACTATTGGAAAAAACCCACATATTTTGAACCTATTCCTCAAGGGTTAACTATATACTGATTTTTTTTTTTTTAAATCTTGCAACTTTCTTGAACTAGTTTATTTGCCCAAAAGTTTCCCAGAGGCTGCCTCAGGATTTTCCATATATAAGAAAGGATTTCATGTCATCAGCAAAAAGATATCGTTTTTTTCTTTCTTACCATCTGGATGCTTTTTATTTCATTTTCCTGCCTAACTGCCCTGGCTTCAACCTCTAATACAATGCTACATAGAAGTGATGTCTTGCTCCTGATATTAAGGGGAGAGCACCCAGTTTTTGATTATGAACTATATTAGCCGTGTTGTTTTTTACAGAAGCCATTTATCACATTAAGGACGTTAGAAAAAACAAGACAGAAAGAAGAAACACAAAAGGCAGATTAAAAGAAAGAGGAAGTAAAAACATATGGGAAGGGAGCAGGAGGACGAAATTGCTAAATCACATAATCAGGGGAGGGACTAAAAGATAGAAGAATGAACTTAAAAATAACTGAAGAGGATTGTAAGGTGGATTCGGAAACGCTCTGCCACTGAAGCACATGCTTTTGGAAAAATACATAAAAATTCTGTGTGCCTTGGCTTTTTGTCAATTAGAAAAAGAAAGTAAGGGCATTTATTCTAGAAACATAAAATAGCCATGATGTACTTTCTGTGTACATATTTTTATATATTTTCTGTTAGGCAGGATGTGAGGCACTGAAGATCTAGAGATAATGTATATTTTCAGACTTAACTTACTTTTTGGCATTGTAATTCTATATCCAATAAAATAAGTCAGAGTAGTGAAACAGGGAAGGAAGTGAGATATAGTGAAAGAAGGCAGGAAGTAAGCAAAGAAAGAAAAAAAAGTGAAAAGGGAAGAAAGGTAAATAAAGAATGAAGAAAAATACAGAAAGGGAATGAAAAGTTAGGTCTCGAAAAAAAAAATCAAGGAGTAAGGAGAGAGACTGAAGGAAAAAGACGTTCAAGAAGGACAAAGGGGAGGAACCGATGAATCAGGAAGAGGAGAGTCACATCTTCATAAATGACGGCTGAAGAGCCAGAAAGGAGAAAGGGTAGAGGAGGGGAGGAAGTATAATACCTTTAGTGGCTCACTTTATTGATGGTGACAGGGTCTTTTAATAAGAAACATATTTTTTTCACCAAAAATAAAGTAGAAAACTCTTTGAGGACCACTTACTTCTGAAGTGGAAAAGAAAAGATAAATATACCTGATAGAATTTCCAAATGCTAGAAAGTTAAATTGCTTTCACCCACAAAGGACTGTACTGTAATCCTTTCTCTAGATACTGAGGAAGTCAAAGCATGAGTAGTGATATTGACTCTGTCATTACTTGACTAGGGACAATGATTTTTTGGCTCCTCAGTTTCGTAATCTATAAATAAGGAAACTAGATTAGATGATTCCTAAAGCCTACTTAAAGCCTACTATAAGCTACCAGAAAAAAAGTGACACAAGAAAGTAAGCAAGATATAGAATTCAGAGGCAAAAACAACAACAACAACAAATCAACTGTAATAACAGAAAAAACTGAGAAAACAAAATCTGTAGGTCCACTTAAAGTAAAAATAGCTGTCTCCCTATAGGTGGAAAATGCATTATAAAAATCAGAATCTTTCCTAGCAGTAACATTTATTGGAGAACAGTAGAAATGTATTTCTTATAAAAGAATATAACATCTGAAAAACAGACTAGCAGGAAAAATAAGACACTTGTTCATCTGTATTTCTGTGACTTTTCTCACTTGGTATTATTTGCAACTGTACTTTTGTGTCTGGCAGCTGTGCCAACTTCAGTACGAATGATATATTATTTTTACCATGTTGATTACATGTGTTCACCAGTTTAGTTGTCCATATATGCTTGGTGTCATTTGCAAATACTCAGTGACAAAATCCAGAGCATGGCATTTTCACAGAAAGTGTTTACTGTGAAATTTCTCCTTAGAAGTTTGCTTTTCTTTACAGCTTTGATCCATATGACATGCACAGTCCTAAATTTCAAATAATGGCTTATAGTTAAACTAAGAAAATGCTTCAGTGTGATATAATATGACTACACTAAGATGTGGTAGTTCTAGAGAGGACCTCATTTTCTCATGTGATTAGAGATTTGGTCAAATTTAAAGTCTGTTAAAATTTTCCAAACTGCGCTTCTTCAGTTTTATGGTGACTTGGTACTTACATTCTGCTATTCATCAACACTTCACAGAAATACTTGATTTGTCTGAATGAATTTAAAAACCCACAACTGAAGAAAATCAGAAAAACCTGGTTTTAAATATCAAAAGATCCTGAATGAAAATTATTTCTGCAGGCCACACTAAGCAAGTTTTATTGATCAGTGTATTTCTTTGCAGTATGAAACTGTTGTAAAATTGGACATAAGAAAATAAACTTACTGGTAAATATCTTTCCTGAGGACGGATCTGCCAAGGGGATTGTCAGCCTGGGGAGCCATAGCAACAGAGCCAATCTTCAGAACCATGGTATCTTCCTTTGCCGTCTGATTAACTATAACGAAAAAACAGATTCATGAGGAAACAGTAGATCTGTGTGCAACTTCATGTATAAAGAGAAATGTTTGAACAGTGGGATAGATACACATTAAGATAAGACCATAAATGAGGACAAGAAAAAATTTGCTTAAAATAGAAATATTTAATGCTCTGTCCACTATTTCGTTTACGTCCCAATAAGTAGTTCTCTGCAGACAATTAAAAATGGCAATAAAAAATTCACCCAACAGGAAAACATGTGATATTAATTATATCTAAGTAATACTAACGGTAACCCACTCCAGTATTCTTGCCTGGAGAATCCCATGGACAGAGAAGCCTGGTAGGCTACAGTCCACGGGGTCGCAAAGAGTCGGACACGACTGAGCGACAGAACGGAACGGAACGGAACGGAATACTGAAGTGGTATATTTATCTAATTTCATGTGATACTACTACATTTTTCTCCCAAGTGATTTTCAACCCTGGGTTTTCAACACTGTACTGTTGTTTACAAATATATTAAAAGAGATCAAAAAGTCAGTAACAAATTCTCAAAGTTGTTAAATTTACATAATTGTGCTAATACAACACACACATACATACGAACACACAAGAGCACTTTAAGGTGTAACATGTCAGCTGAATGGCTGCAACAGTAAAGAAAGAAAAAACCAAGTAACTGATTAACATATAAGGACATTTCAACTTGCTATTCTAGGCACTTTTTTATGTTAATAATTTCTACTGTGGAACTGTTTGACAAATAGTAATTTCACACCTGTATAAAAATGCTATTTCCTAATGGAACCTAAAACTAAGGTAAGTATTCTCAGAAAACAAGAAAAGATAAAACAGCCTATTAATTCTGATTCTTTAAACTGAATTTAAAAAATTTTTTATCACATGTTCTCACGTTACAAAGCTAAACAATTCTATAAGTCATTGGCTAATTCAATGTCTTTAAAAAATTTTTTTTGGAATAAAGAGCTTTTTTGGATGCCCTCATTAATTTGCATTAAATTTTATTCCCTCTTTCCCCACAGATGAGTCTACTGCAGTAGCTGTTCAAAACTGTTTAAAAATTGTTAAAAATATACTATTTTCTGGGTTTTGAAGAAAACATACAGTAAAATTCATTATTTCTTTCAAAGAACTATCATCTGCCACAAATGGAACAAAAAAGGACTGGCTGCATGACCTCAGGAATATCCTGAACAGAACATGCCTACAAAGGCATACAATCCATATTTCCCAAACTGTGCTGCCCAAAGAATGCAAAAGCTAAGAGATTATTTCCAGCTGCTTCGACAAAACACTTGGTATGGTCTGACTTAGATTAGTCTAAAAAAGAAAGTCAGAATTAGGAAAATCAGAAAAAATAAGAAGAAAGTATTCAGCGAGGAAAAGAAGGAACCAGAATAAGATGTATATAAGGGAGAGACAAAATGGCAGGGGAAGGGAAAGACAGCAAAGGGGGAAGAAAGAGATGAGCTATCATAATAAATATCAGCATGTGGATGCTACAACACAGATGATATTTTTGAATGTCCACAGCAAAAAAGACCAAATTAAACACTACTTCTCATGAAGCTGCACCATTTTCAAATGACTAGAGGTCTGGCTTGATTACAGGTCCTTATACTATGAAAACTGTTTACATTTCACAGATCCTGCATTTTATGTCAGGCTTATCAAATAGTTTCATGTGGGTAAAACTTCTGATTAAGCAGAAGGCATCAATTAAATCAATAAATAGTAAGCCTGGAGAATAGACCATACCACCAAAGTGCGATTAGTGTACTTGCTAACTGTTCTTCCATGCTACAGATACTACCCACCATATGAAAGTCTAAAATGTAATAGAAACACTGCAGTAAATGAGGTACATATGGAAGAAAAATGACGTCCTTAGTGTTACATACAAAGCCAGATCCAAGAACAGAATTCTGTTTCTGTTAGAGCCAAAAGTATTCTCACTAGATTAAACTGACTACAAAGTTATATAATAATAATAAAAAGCATTTAAAGCATATCATTCATGAACTAAATTAAAATAATCAATTTTATTATAGAAAGTATTCAGCTTATCAAAATGTGTCTGGAGACATAAAAAAAACTAGTAAAAATAGGTATTTATACAAGAAAGCGCCTTGAGTCATGTCTTCAGTTATTTGATAGCTGGGGGGGGGGGGCGGGGAACAAGCTTCCTTTTTTTGGTTTATTTCACCTGCATTTAATAGTTGGACCAAATGAGGAAATGTTCCCTCTAGAAGCATTTTCAACATGAAAATGAATGCCTTCCTTCTTTGCTTTAACTGTATTTTTAAAAATTGAGCCTCATGAGGAACTACTCACTCTAGAAGACTCATACCAGATCCAAAAAACAGCCCTCTGTTATGAAATAAATAGCTTAAGCTGGAAGTCAAACACCTGTAGATTCAGAATCTTGATAATAATCGTGCATAATGCAAGCAATATTCAAGTTGAAAACCAGACTTTAATATAACTTCTTTAAATATTAGAATGTTAAAAATATTTTTCTTATTATTAATTGAATTTTACAGATGAACTATTAGAAACTTGTACATTTCATGTAAAATGAAACATACGTCTAAAAGATTTTATCTTTTCTTGAGGCAAGAGAGTATGTATTGAAAATAAAAGGCTAAGAACAAATCTGAAATTATGAGCTTGATTAAGTAACCAAAAGCTTAAAAGAGCAGAATCTTCATGAAATTGTCAGACAATATCAGACTGTTGTTCATAACTTTTTAAAAAAATTCAATATGAAATAAAAACATTTTAGAGACTTTAATTTTCCTTTAAGATTCTCAGTATAAACTCTATATAATAAAACATCTAAAATCTCAAAGGTATTTGAACTTGCGACTGCAGGGTTAAACTTTTATAAAGCCACAACTACAATGATAACCTCACATAAAGCTATCAACAAAAGGTGCTAATTGTTATTGCCATATTTTCAGCTGAAGACACAAGGAAGGTTCAATAATATGTAACCCAGTGGTTATGTACATTAATGGGAAATACAGTCAAATCCAGTTTGCCAGTTATCTCTGACAGACAGACACAGACTGCTTGGAGATAGTTTTATAGTTTCTGCTAAGAAGTATGAAATAGCAAGATTTCAGTATGCTATCATACTCAATAAGACATAATTTACATTCAGTTTAATTAATCTGATTAAAAATATTAAGATCATTTGAATTATAGTAGTAATGAAGATAAAGTGCCCCCAAAATTTAACATAATATATCAAGACAATGGAATTTTTGACATGTGTATATATATATATATATATATATATATATATATATATATATATTTTGTGGATAGGACATGTTTTGGCAATTCATAGTATCTCAGATACAGATATGAGAACAGGTATAAGTGAGATCCAACCAGTCCATTCTAAAGGAGATCAGTCCTGGGTGTTCATTGGAAGGAATGATGCTGAAACTCTAATACTTTGGCCACCTCATGCGACGAGTTGACTCACTGGAAAAGACTCTGATGCTGGGAGGGATTGGTGGCGGGAGGAGAAGGGGACGACAGAGGATGAGATGGCTGGATGGCATCACCAGCTAGATGGACGTGAGTTTGAGTGAACTCCGGAGTTGGTGATGGACAGGGAGGCCTGGCGTGCTGTGATTCAGGGGTCGCAAAGAGTCGGACACGACTGAGCGACTGAACTGAACTGATAAGCAAAGATATACATGCTGATATAAATATAGGCATATATAGAGACACACACACATAGTGGCAAACGGCAAAAAAAAAAAAGAAAAGATGTGTGCAATACAATGCAGGTCAAACAACAGGCTTCACTCACAGAGTTCTAAATAAATGATGAAGAACAGATGAGCAACTCTTTAGGAAAAAAGTATACTTTTCATTAATGAGACTGACAAAAGACCAAAAAGCGTGACAGATCTCTTATTACAAGGACAGCATGGAAACAGTATAAACTGGTCAGGCAATTTATAGGAGGGCATTTTGACATCCCTTAATATTTTTAAGGTAGATACTTAAGGTAGATTGCTTTGATCTAGCAATCCTTTTGCTAGAAATTTATTCTATATATACTCACCCAAGTCATGAAAAATACCAGCAAAAGGTGTTTATTACACAAAGTGTTCATATAAGCAAAGGATCAAAATTAACCAAAAGTCCACAGAGAAATGTGACAGACAGTATTTTCCAAAGACATCTGTAACAACAAGGTCCCTTCCCTAACTTCCAACTCTATGCTCTTATTCAAGGTTACATGCTTAGCAGGTACTTCAGGGTCAGAATTTTGAAATTATACCATAAAAATCCCACCACAGCAGCACCAAAAAAGAACAAAGGAGCTTTAAAAATAAACTAGGAAGAGTCTAGAAATATTCTCTAATTACAACCAATTGAAGATTTTCCTAGTTATAGCAAGGAAATGGGAAATTTAAAGCAGTATCAACAAAACTGTGTGATACACAGTATTCATTATGAAATTTAACTAAATGTTCATAAAACAGTAAGCCAACAAACAAAACAAATATACACAAAAAGGAGATAAAGCTTTTCATTTCCCTCCCTTTTCTCAAACAGCCAGATGAGTATCCCTTTGGACATCTATACAAATCAATGAAGCACAGAACCTGTTTCAATAAACCACCACTGAGTATGACAGAAAAAGGAGGCTAGGGTCAACCAATGAAACTCCTGACCTCTGTCTATTTGAAGGTGCTCAGCACACAGGTACTACCACCTTTACTAAGAGGGAACTCCCTTCACGCTTCCTGTTGACTCAACTATGCCTGCACAATACTATTCCGTCCGTTCGGTTCCGTCGCTCAGTCGTGTCCGACTCTATGCGACCCCGTGGACTGTAGCCTACCAGGCTTCTCCGTCCATGGAATTCTCCAGGCAAAAATATTAGAGTGGGTTACCGTTTCCTTCTCCAGGGGATCTTCCCGACCCAGGGATCGAACCCAGGTCTCCCGCATTGGAGGCAGACGCTTTAATCTCTGAGCCACCAGGGAAGCCCTTCAGAAAATCCTACAAATCCTGCCCTCGTCAACAGAGCTTCAAAGCAGATTGGTAGTTAATCAAGATCGTAGAATTCTCAACAAAAAACTGCCATATAAGCCAGCAACTTAACCCCGAGGTACATACCCAAAAGAATCAAAAATGAGCTTGAACAGACAATTGTATATAGCAGCATTACTCAAAATATCAGTGGAAACAATCCAAGTGTCCGATAGACGAATGGATTAAAAAATGGGGTATATCCAAACAATAGGTACTATTCTGCCATAAAAATAAATGAAATTATGATACATGGTACACAACATGATTGAGCCCTGAAAACATTATGCTAAGCGAAATAAGCGAGACATAAAAGGACAAATATTCTCTGATTCAACTCATATGAAATACCTACAGCAGGCAAATTCAGAGAGACAGAAAGTAAGCAAGGGGGAGTTACTCTTCAATCTGTAAGGTACAGAGTTACTGTTTGGGATGATGAAAACATTTTGGAGATAGAAAGTGGGAATGGCTGCACAAGACTGCCAACATAATTTATGCCATTAATGCAGTATGTGTGAAGTGTTGGCTAATTTTTTAAAGCAATTTTTAGTTATCTTAGGTATATAGAACACAATATTGGAGTTCAACAAAACAAATGACAGAAAGTATAAGCTTTATTAGCAAAAGACCTTAAGAAAAACATCTCCTATTTCTTACTCTAGTAATCAGCAGAGTCAGAAACACACAGTATTTTTAAATTATTTAAAATAAGCCTGGAAAAAAAATTCTGAAGAGAATACCTTCAATACTTGGCTGCATTTCTTCTGTTTTCGGAATAAAAATTCTTATTACACTTGTGTTGATATAAATCAAAGGTAAATTGCGTGAAGTCAATGTATTGGTCCTCATGGGCTGACCAGGAGATTTTCTTTTCTCTTTTTGGGTCCTTGGTAGTTTTGCTTGAAATATACTTGCAATGGCATTAAGCAAAGGAAAACAAAGGACAATATCAAAGGCTTGTGCTGAAAGAAGTATTTCATGAAGAAAATGAGGGGAACCATCTGTTAAACCTTCAGATAACTTATGAAAACTTCTTCGCTCATTTCTTGATGTTAACTTGTGGCGAACATTTTTTGTTACAGCTTTTGTGTATGTCAAAGACAGAAATCCATGCTGCTGATGAGAGCCATCTAGAAGCTTTGCAGTTGTCTGTTCCAGAAAGAGGAAATCACAATACATATTTTATTCAAAAAAAAAAAAAGAATTTAAAAGCAGAAAACAATCTAGGTTGGTACTATAATCTTTTGTTATATCCATATTTTTTCCCTATGATTGATCAGATGTTTAATAAAAAAATAAAAACACACTTCTTAACGAGCATATTACTGATCAATTCTATAGACAGGGCAAAAGCCTCTAAGACTCAGAATGACTGAACTCAGGTTAGGAATCCTGGGTTGTAGTTCTAGGTCTTGAGAGAGGTAATTAACCTCTTTGTGCCTGTTTCTATAATTTCTATATTTTCTACAACATTCTGAATTTGGAACAGATCATATAGATTTATCTTTTCATTCTTGATAACTTTTCATTAAGTGTAGCAATATGCTGTCATAATTTGGGTCAGAAAGGGTTTGTTTATGAAAGAAAAATTGAAATAAGCATGCTATGTATTTTCATTTGTGATCAACAACCTGAAAAGTTTATTGACTTCACTTGACTTAACATTTATAAAAATAAAATTTTTCCTCTGTAATCTCACTAATATATATGAAGAGCCCATAAGACGAGCATCACTGATAACACACTTTGATAACTGAATTAACCATTTAATGCATATAAAGAGAAAATGGTATCACGAGACAAAAATATCTTTCTTTTAGAACTTGCTTATTTTCCGGGACTATCATATTGTTTATAAAACCTTCCTAACAACTCTCTTTCAACTCATATTCCCTGGGTTTAACACCATATTAAGACACATAAACATCTGATTGAGACTGAAAACTATAACAGCTTCAGTACTTGTGACAAAACTTGTCCAATAAACTTATATTCAAATTGAATACTATAAAATTATAGTAAAAGAGCATACTTTTAAGGGTAAAGTAAAACATGTAATTTGAATTTCTCAACATATAAAAAGGATAGTTTTGAGAAAAGTTTTCCTGAACCAATTAATGTACATAAAATTCTATTTTGCAAATTAATCAAAATATAATTACTCAAAATACAATCCCTCTTCCCAAGGCTTGATGAAGATTTTTAGTTATTGTAGTTCAAAGAGTGATGTTAAGAGAGGAAGTGAACTGAGGAAGAATGAAAAAGAAGGAAATACATTCACATATACTATAAAAAAGTGAGAAGGAGCAAAACAACAATATGTCAGAGCCTACGTTATTCCATCATCAGCAAACCTCTTCTTCTACTTTTATTTTCTGCCTCTCATTTTGTTGCCTATCACTCAATGAGAAGAAAATAGTACGAAACTCAGTGCTCTGTTAATTTTGTTTTAAGTTTGGATTTTACAGTGAAGAAAGACAAGACAAAATTTACCTTTGCAAAAGTATCTCAAAATCAATTTTTTGACCATTAAAAAAAGCTTTGAAAGTAAGCATTAAATAGATACACAATATAATCACTTTTCATATAACTCCTGCCCTCAGAACATTTTTTTACTTTGTCCAACTTGCTCACTGCATTTTATCTTATTTCCCTCTATTTTGGCTTTCTGCACTCAGAACAAAAGGAAATACAAAAAAACAAGAAAAAGTGATTGCAATCTTATCACTATGATGCTGAACTGCACACAACTGTAGATGGACAAGGGTGCTGTGGTTGGCCCCAATGGAAGAGGCCACAGCAACACGGTCTCTAGGTGTCTCAACTGGGAATGAGGGTGTGTAAGGGTAGAACCAACCACTAAACCAGAGAAATCACCTCAAATCTTAATTAATGGCAACATTTGAATCCTGGAAAGAGTATAAAAGGTGTTTGAATGTATAAATATTTTGATTTGGTCAAGATATTTTTTTAAACATGTTGACTGTAGGTATACTTAAAAGGTAAATACCCATGAGAGAAAGTGTTTTGAAGTGCTACATTCCTAACTGTGCTAGTAAGATGAGGGAAAAAACTTAAAGAATGAATGAATACTAGCTGGAATTGAGATAATAAAAGTATTACTTTCCATACAGTAATAATATTTTATGCTACTTAAAATGAAAGTCAGACCAATGATAATTATTGAAATGTTAAGAAAATTCAAAATTTAGAAAAACTGATAAAATTCTAAAATGCATTAACAATAATTTTGGTTTTCTTTCATGAATATATGTTAAAATTCTTAAAGTTTCTCATGGATGCTAATGAAGATTTAAAGAGAAGAAAATAAATCTAAATAGAATGTTCATTAATACAAGGGCCACATTTAGGGACAACTTTTATCCAGACTAGACTAGAAAAAATTCAAAAATCAAATCAGAAACTAGTATTTGCTATGCAATTACACTGTTAAATACTAAATCTAAGAACACAATTATTTAAAATATTTGGCTAATTTTGAAACATGTATATTATCATATGTGAAACGAATCACCAGTCCAGGTTCGACACATGATACAGGATGCTCGGGGCTGGTACACTGGGATGACCAAGAGGGATGATATGGGGAAGGAGTTGGGAGGGGGATTCAAGATGCGGAACACATGTACACCCGGGGTGGATTCATGTCAATGTATGGCAAAAACAATACAATATTGTAAAGTAATTAGCCTCCAATTAAAATAAATAAATTAAAAAAATAAAACATTTGGCTAATTTTTACATTTTATTTTTAAAGATATATGTCTTAATTCCTTTTAAGTTACAAAAAAAGGGGAAATAAATACTAGTTTTCAGATGCTGAGAAAATATCTAATAACGTTTGCACTTATTTAATAGTTTCTTAAGAGGATTTCTATTACCATTGTGAAAATCTACTCTTAATATTTAAAATTTACATGTAAATTTATTGACTTAAAAATATCATTTAAAAGAACTAGCTTAATAATATATTCAGATACTTTGTACCACCAGGGGGAAAAAAGTTCTCAACTTCTAAAACCTACTGGTATACAGTGTAGTGTTCCTCTTTCATCTAGTAATTGACAGATGTACAACCTTGTCCAGATTTAAGAGGCACCAAATAAATAAGGCACTTGGAGTTAGTTCTGAGAAGGAAACAGCATAATAATAGGGGGAAAAAGCAGTGCAAGGAAGAATCATAAAAGGAATGACGAAAGCAGTTATGGTCAACTCTTGATCAGTCAGCGTATGTACAATTTAACAAACATACATAACATCCCACTTTGATTTTCCAATGATGATGATAAAATTACTTTATATTCAGTAAACCAGAATGACAAACAGCCTATTCAAGTAACCCAGAAACAAACTGGATTATAGTGAAAACAGTCTATGATTTAAGAATACATAATAGTTCATTTACAAAGCGAATGATACAGAGGAAGATAAAAATCAAGAGTTGACTCTATGGATAGTTCCATTCCTTTTCTGGGTTCCTGTTAATGGGAGTTCTGTAGCATAATTTAAAAATGATTTCTTACAGAAGGAAAGAAGCCAGAGCAATTACTGAAAGGATCCTGCTTGCTGACGGGTCGAACCAACAAGGTGCGTCTGTTCAGCTTGTCAGTACAGGAAAGGAAGACACCTCCACATTGCCCCAGAGACCAACACTCTTCCCCAAGGCTTGAGGTGATGGACAGGAGCAAAGAAGGTGAAAAGACAAAAAGCAATAAAAGCCATAAGCGAAAAAAAAAAAAAAAAATCTGGACAGTTTTAATTTTGCTCAAGTTTGCAAAGGTTTAGGTCTGAGCAACTGCTAGGTATGGCCTCTGTCTGCACCATCTTCTGCAAAAGCACTGTTAATGGAAGTAAACAAAAAACTGTTGCTTTTAGTGCAAATGACTACTTTTAATTTATAATAAACGACAACCCAACATGAACTCACTTATGGAGAAACTTATGAAAAACTTCTAGAAGATCAACATACTAATACATTAATGACAAAGTATATTAATAAAAGCAATCCTACCTTGATCTTCTTAAAAATTTACTTAATTGCTATAACAGGAAAATGGTTACAAAACACAACCAACTTAAAGGAATAGTTTTACTTTGTAATGTAATTTTGTAAGAATAGGTCAAAAAGAATTTGCTGAGCTCTAATTCTTGTAACCATTAGTCCCACTGCATGAAAGAACAAAGACAAACAGTTTATAACATACTTTTTAAAAAGTCATAATTACTAAATGAGTCTCACCACAGGTTTTTCTTTGCACTGTAGAAATACTCCTTCAAAATGTCCTGACTGCCAACCTTCCCCTGGCCTGGAAAACATAAGTTCACCTTATCTGTTCTCTTCAATTTTTCTGAGTTAAGAAATTGAGCATATATAACTATTTCAAGTAGTTATGATGTAAACAGTACTACACTGAACTAAAACGGGAAACTAACAAAGCAAACAGTAGAACAATTCACATTAGCACCACACCCTGGTAGTTCTGCAGAGAGCACCTGTCTTAATGGTAAATTATATATTTACCAAGGTTAATTTTCTATCTCATTCATGTGACTCTGGGCTCCCCTTGTGGCTTAGAATCCAGTATTCTGGCCTGGAGAATCCCATGGACAGAGGAGCCTGGCAGTCTACAGATCATGGTGTTGCGAAGAGTCAGACATGACTCAGCAAATAAGCACGAACACATGTGACTCTAAACCATACGGGTATGGTTTATGTCTATTTTTGTTGAACACTATATCCCTAGTGCTTAGTATAGTGTTTGGAATATAATATAGACTTAATAAACATTTTGATTAAAAGAATGAATAAACTATCTAAATATTTAAAACTTACATAAAATTAACAGCAAAATCATTGATGATCTATAACAAATTATAATATTCACATAATCAAGAAATTATTTCAGCAACAAAATAAAATTCACATATATTTGCTAGGATCATTTTGATAAAGATATACCATTCAAAAGGAATTGAACCACCCCATTATAAAATATCTATCACTGATTCACTGTTACTCTAACAAAAACAATTATCATTACTTGGGAAAATAATACTATTATAACAGGTCTTAATATATACCCAGCAAAATATTTGGACCATCACAATTTTGACACAATTTTTGGCTTTGACAGAGTTGAGAGTTATTTATATAAATGATATATATAATAAAGAATGAAAGCTCAAACATTTTTAATGTAGAATTAGAAATCAAAAAAGACTTTGGTTTTTAGAGTACGCAGCAGCAGCAGCAGCAGCAGCAATGCATCGATAAAGGTACAGAAATGTGTGTACTTCTGCAGAGACTTAATTGTTGATGAATAAATATGAATCCAGGAAAAAAAAGGACTTTAAGTCTATTTCTTTGCCAAAATACTATGAAAATGAAAATATGATGCTGTTTAGAAAACAGTTTTTAAAAATTATGTGTTTTACAGTATATGAATCATATTTCAATTATTAAAAAAAAATTCCAGGGTAGTGTTATGAAGCAAAAAAACCCCAAAGGCATCTGTATTTTTACTTAGGAAAAATTGATGATAAAGTGTTATATATATATATATCTTTATGAAAATATCGAAAACTTTCTTTTTTTTACTACCATCATGCATTATTTCAAACATATCATACTTATTTATAATCTCCTTTTGGTAGTTATTTATTAGGAAGGAAAAATATGGTTATATGAACATCTATTAATACCACAGGTACATTAATCTGTGAGTTAACAAGTCCTCAAAGTTGTAAGGAACATGAGAAGCTGCTCCACTTCTATAATGGTATATAGGGAGTGGATGAGGAGTACACAGCAAAAACCAAACTCATCAGCTGTGTCCCAGGCATCTTAGCAAATATACAACATGCACAACAAACTGTGAAGTGATTACTAAAGCAGCTTATTTCATTTAATATGACAAGGTAGATTTTTATGAACAGATCTGCCCTCTTATAAAACTTTATTATATTCCATATAGAACTGATACTAAGTAAAATTAACTAATATATCTGTTAAGAACCATCTTTGGGAGTATCTACAATATTTTTTAAAATAACTAATCAAATTAAAATATAAAAATTCTTTCATAGACTTTGGTCAAAGAAAATAGTTTTTCCCATATTCATTATTCATTACTTACTTGCTTCTATAGTGATCAATATTGAAACTTTCTACTTTACATTTAACTTTAGTGTACACATCCTGGACATCTATTGAAGCACTGAGATCTTCTAGTTCACTGACCATACAAAGTTCTGCAATAGGAAGCAAATACTAAATTAGTATAGGGCTCACAATCAACATAAAAACTTTCAATTTTACATTTAACGTTGCATATATATCCTTGACATGTACAGAGGGACTGAGAGTTTCTGTTCATTAACCACATAAAATTTTACAATAACTAGCAAAATTAATATTGATATCTGCATCAAATTTAAGATAGGATACTTATTTCAAAATAAGGGAAATACCAGTTAATGTATGAAGTGTTACATCTAGTATCAGTCAACAATCTCTGCAATATTTTCAGTGATATGACCACTGAAGAAAGTACAAATATGGTTAAAATAATATGTTTTATATTGGTGACTTTTACCACAATAAAAAAAAAATTACCTCATGGCTTTTGGAGTGAATTTTAATACAAAGAAGACAAAATTGAGGTAATATAGACACCACGTTAGTACTGCTAATAAAAATCACTTGAATTAGATCTAATGATGTTTGATTTAAATGGCAATGATTAAATAAAACAAGGTCTCCAATTTCTTCTAAAAACAGTGTTTAATATTTTATCTGTAGAGCAGAAAAGTAACCCTATACCTATGCCTTTATTGTCAGGATCTGGAGCAAAGAGCTTTACAGTAATTTTGGGGAGCACCCACTGCATCCACAGACTAACACGACCACTGGATCCACCAATGTTACTTGTAGTCTGTTCCAAGGTAACAGAATCTGAGAATGGTGAATCGTCAACAGCTTGTACAGAATCTCCCTGGGATAAGAAATAACAACAACAATAGTTTTTAACTTGAATAAATATAAGTAAAAATTTAACCACTTAAGTAAATAAAATAAATATATATATAAACAATAATGTTTATATTTATATAAATATGAATTATATTTGTATATTATTTATTTATAAATATATTTATAAAATATTTATTTTATAAATATATATAAATGAATAAAAATAAATATAAGTAAAAATTTACCAGCTGCAATTATTTCTTATAATTTATGACCCAGAGGGAGGATAAAGGGAGGAGGGAGGTGGGAGGGGGGTTCAGGAGGGGGAACTTATGTAAACCCGGGGCAAATTCATATCAATGTATGGCAAAACCAACCAATATAATATTGTAAAATAATTTGCCTCCAATAAAAAATAAATTACAAAAAAAAAAAAATTTATATATGATAAGGCAAATCACCTAAGTGCTTATATATAATGCCAATAATATAAACACAGACTAATCATATCATTTTCATAGTTTCAGTGTACATGCATGCCATTCCAGTTTCCTCTAAACAAGTTAGGATCATACTAATGAATATTTTCTTATAGAATAGCAATAGCCAAGGGGCAAATCTGGCTCTATTTTTGGAAATAAAGTTTAACTACCTCACAGTCACATCACTCATTTATCTATTGCCTATGACTACTGTTCAGCAGAGATATGTAGTTGCTTTAGAGATCCACAAAGTCTACAATATTTACTATCTTGCCATTAAAATGTCTGTCTACCCCTACTAAGGCACATGTATGAATCTAGAATAACCATATAAAAATACAGCATAATTAGCATGATTTAAAAAACAGCAAAGCATGCATCATGCCTCACATAGTTTAATAGTAAGAGGACTTTTAAAAGTTAGCAGATTCAATGCCAGATTTTTAGAATGACTTATGTGGTTAGAAGTCTCTTAATTAGAGGTAGAGAACATAAGCTTATTCAATTCAACAAATACATAATGAATTCCAGTTATCTATAAGGTCCTAAATTTGGTACTAACAAACTTTCTGAAAAAGGTCTGTTGGGTGTTGTTTTTTTTTTTTTTAATCTTTTCAACAGCTGAAAATAAATCCTGGTTTGAAGATAAACAGCTTCAGTCTCAAAGGTAGGAAGAGACAGGTGCCTGAGATAGTGATCACTCATGGATTACCTAATTAAGGATTTAGGTTTTTTAAATCCCAACCTTGCTGTCCATTGAAAACATTCAAAACAACTTGACAACCTAAGTCCATTCTCTGTGAACTGATCAAATACACCATAGCATGCGTGCTTAAAGATGTATATATACTTAAATACTAGTTATATGCACTTAAGCTTAGTTTGACCGGCAACATGATGCACTATGGACTTCGGACACTAGTCATGTAATTTGACCTCTCAGAATTTGTTACCCACCACTTCAAAATGGCTATTAGAATGATATTTATCTCTCAGATTTATGATTAAATAAGAACATGAAAGAAAAGTGATTACATATAATGCGTAATTCACAAATAGCATGTACAATTATCACCATCAAGTGGACTACTTTAGAAACTGATACAATCCTATAGAATTTGGTATGCTATATACCTTCTTGCCCTTCTCATTCTATCATATTTATAATTTCAGCACATTTCCTTTGCCATAAACATTTAATCTATAATACTGAGTTGATGCTTCAAGTGTCTAAAAAAAATATTCACTTCCAATGCTAATGATTCATGACCAGTAGTGAACTACCAGCACAAAACATTGCTTAATGTTTAATAGAAGACAATACAAAATACTCTTTTTTATGGGTAGCTTTTTGGAGCAGAAGCCTCTAATCTCTTAGCCAAGGCATTAGACAGCCCCTAAGAGAAGAGACAAGTAAAATTTCTTAAAAAACCAATGACCCTATGTTCGTTACCACAGACATGACATCTATGCAGGTACAGTGACCTCCTATATAAAGTTTTTCCCTTGACCTCAGTTCTACAACAACTTTCAATCAGAAGAAAATTCAATTTCCTCGAATCTCCGAAAGGAGATCAAATAGAGAAGATTTTCACAAAACAACAGGCAAATGTTTACCAGGCACCAAGCACAGCAAAGCAATAGTGTCCTGTGATTCAGTGTGACAGAAAATTACAGGCTTAACATCTGAAGACAGTATAATCATTATTTGTTCAATTACACCAAGAAAAGCAAACTGCTCATTGC
The DNA here is from genome assembly GCF_049115385.1 of Moschus berezovskii. Taxonomy (NCBI): domain Eukaryota; kingdom Metazoa; phylum Chordata; class Mammalia; order Artiodactyla; family Moschidae; genus Moschus; species Moschus berezovskii. The sequence goes on along the minus strand of NC_142475.1, from coordinate 16,913,843 downwards.
TGGTGACGTTTTCATCTAAACGTTTTCCCCAAAATAAGTGGTCCTAAATCTACTAAAATTGAAATTCCTAGAATTTGAGAAGCTATATACAAACGCAGATTTTTCATTAGCTGTCTAAAGTAACACAACATCTAATGAAAAGCACAAACTAATCCCAGAGAAAGATACATTTTATAAAGTCAAATTCAGTAAAAGACTACATAATGTAGTCAGTACACCTTTCTCTATGAATTGGTTCTTTGAGCAGAAGAACTCACAGATTAAATTCTTCCTCCAACACTTAGAAGAACATTATAACCTCAAGAATGGAAACTATAGGGGGGAAAAAAAAATCTCAAATCAACAAGACCTTGATTTTTAACACTACTAAGTATATTGAGGAGGAACGCTAAGAAAACTGTGGCTTCAAATTCAGTAAGCAAGCACTCCTAAGAGAGAGTTTTGCTCTCCTTCTTCACGTAGTTTTAGTTTTCATTTTGGATTTATAACATTTTGTGTGGTATTGTAAAATATGTCTGTGCATTCATTTTCTGCTCAATTTCTAAATTTACAGCAAAAATTGAGCCAGAATTGGAGATGCTGAACTATTTTCCCACAGGTCTTTATGCCAAGGTTTAAAATATACAGTTCAATTATTTCACCATTTTATTGCAAATTGACCAAAATACTGAGTTTATTTTGCTAGCTGAATTTATCTTTGTTCATCTGGAAGAGAAAATGCTTCAGCTCTTCATCCTTGGCCTGTTTCAGAGCTCAGGGATGATGAGGCTTTTGGCTACACTGCAGCTCTCTTATCAAAATAACTCCAGCATTCTTGTTCAGTCACAAAACTTCCCAAAGGGCTAAACACTTCCACTGCTGTTTGTACTTAATTCAACAGTACCAAGTGGCCTGATGTGGTCTCCACTACCTATGCTTTCATCATTCCAATGTGAAGGGTGGGGAAAATTAACCGTTTTAAGCTCAGTACTTAAGCCTGTACTCATATTTGTTCCTCTACCACCACTCAGATCAGTGTTCAGGAGGCTAGGACTATATCCACTAAAAGTATATTGCTCCTTATGAACATTTCAACATAAAAAGAACGGCTCAGTGTTTAAAATATAAGTCATCACAGGATCATACAATCAAATACTTCTCTTCTACTTAATACAAACAATTGTTGGGAGTGAGTTTATTTAAGCCAGATTCATTTATAGTGAATTCTTTACAGTCAAAATAATTTAAAAATAATAGTAGTTTTAACCATACTTAGAAAGAAATATCTTAGAGTTTTTAAATTTTACACATTTTCTGAATACAAATAATTAAAAATGTAAATATACAGCTATATATTATAAATAAGCACAACAAATAAAAGGTGACCTCAGATTAATAGGTTATATTTCTATAATAAAACTATTTGAATTTAAAAAAAATAAGCCAACAATTGAAAGCTTAGAGACATCTTTTAGGACTTCCCCAGTGACTCAGTGGTAAAGAATCCACCTGTAATGCAGAAGATAAGGGTTCGATCCCTGGGTCAGGAAGATCCCCTGGAGGAGGAAATGGCAACCATTCCAGTATTCTTGCCTGGAAAATCCCATGGATAGAGGAGCCTTGCAGGCTGCAGTCTATGGGGTCACAAAGAGTCAGACAGGACAGCAAGAGCTAGAGATATCTTCTGGCATGATTATTTTGAAACAACAAAAGCGTTAACAACAAAATATTGTGCTGATTTATATGTGAAGGTTAAACAATAACCTGATATATGTATTACCTTGGTTTTTTCAATAGCTATTCAATTAATTAGCTGGTATTTTAAAGGCTAGATTTTCTACATTTTAAATAACATTTTCATCCTAAATGTTGAAGATAAAATCATTTAAAGAAAAACATTTACTGAAATAAGTTTATTTTGAGGAAGAAATTTAAAACTACTATGAGACATTCTTAAAATAGTAATTGAGTAGAAAAGTTCAAACTAAATTTTCTTTCTAAAAGTTTGTCAAAAATAGTAGTTGGAGGTAGATCACTGCTTAGGTTACCTGCACTTAAATAAAAAACTAACAATAGGTTTGCTATATTAGTTGATACCAAACAACTTCTCTCTCTTTTTGTTTTTTGGAGATACACTGACATATAATAATATAAGTTTCAGGTATAAAACATAACAATACTATATTTATACATATTGTGAAATGTCTACAGTAAATCCTGTTATCATCCATTTTCACACAGTCATACATTATTTTTCTTTCTTTTTTTTTTTTTACTTTAACTATATGCAGTTTATTGTACATCAGCTATACTTACAAAAATGATTATGTATATATTCATATTTTAAAAGTAAAAGTTTTAGAAAGAATATCACAAAAAAAGTTCACTGTTATTCCTGGGCAGCGGGATTACAAGTTATTTTTTTTCTATGTACATTTATGCAGTTTTCTAAATTTTCTAGAATGTATGCATATAGCATCCTGTGGCAACTGTAAGAAATTACCCCAGATTGAGTGGATTGTAACAGCAGAAATTTATTACCTCACAGTTCTAAAGGCCAGAATTCTGAAATTAGTATCACTGGGTCAAATTTAAGATACTGACAGGACTGGGCTCCCTGGGACCTTTTCTTCTTGTGGTTGCCAGCATTCCTTGGCTTGTGACCTTATCACTCAAATCTTCAGAATCAGCATCCTCAAATTTCTCTCAGCTCCATCTTCACCTACCCCTTTGGTGAAGTTTTTTTTTTTTTTTTATTTCTAAAAAAGAATTTTATTAAAAAAGCACAAATGCAAAGAAATGAACAAAGAAATTTATGCGTCGAACTTGGACTGGTCACTTATGATAATATACATGTTACAATTCCATTCTCCCCAATCATTCCACCTTCACCCTCTCCCACAGAGTCCCAAAGACTGTTCTAAATGCCTATGTCTCTTTTGCAGTCTCTTATACAGGGTTCAGGTTACCATTTTTCTAAATTCCATATATATGCGTTAATATACGGTATTGATGTTCTTCTTTCTGGCTTACTTCACTCTGTATAATTGGCTCCAATTTCATCCACCTCATTAAAACTGATTCAAATGCATTCTTTTTGATGGCTGAGAAATACTCCATTGTGTATATGTACCAAAGCTTTCTTATCCATTCATCTGCAGATGGACATCTAGGTTGCTTCCATGTCCTGGCTATTATAAACAGTGCTGCAATGAACATTGGAGTACATGTGTCTCTTTCAATTCTGGTTTCCTTGGTGTGTATGCCCAGGAGTGCGATCGCTGGATCATATGGCAGTTCTATTTCCAGTTTTCTGAGGAATCTCCACACTGTTCTCCATAGTGGCTGTACTAGTTTGCATTCCCACCAACAGTGTAAGAGGGTTCCCTTCTCTCCACACCCTCTCCAGCACTTATTGCATGTAGACTTTTGGATAGCAGCCATTCTGACTGGTGTGAAATGGTATCTCATTGTGGTTTTGATTTGCATTTCTCTGATGATGAGGGATGTTGAGCATTTTTTCATGTGTTTATTAGCCATCTTTATGTCTTCTTTGGAGAAATGTCTGTTTAGTTCTTTGGCCCATTTTTTGATTGGGTCACTTAGTTTTCTGGAATTAAGCTGCAGGAGCTGCTTGTATAATTTGGAGATTAATCCTTTATCAGTTGCTTCATTTGCTATTATTTTCTCCCATTCTGAAGGCTGTCTTCTCACCTTGCTTAGAGTTTCCTTTGCTGTGCAGCAGCTTTTGATTTTAATTAGGTCCCATTTGTTTATTTTTGCTTTTATTTCCAATATTCTGGGAGGTGGGTCTTGGAGGATCCTGCTGTGATTTATGTCGGAGAGTGTTTTGCCTACGTTCTCCTCTAGGAGTTTTATAGTTTCTGGTCTTACATTTAGATCTTTAATCCATTTTGAGTTTATTTTGGTGTATGGTGTTAGGAAGTGTTCTAGTTTCATTCTTTTACAAGTGGCTGACCAGTTTTCCCAGCACCACTTGTTAAAGAGACTGTCTTTTCTCCATTTTATATTCTTGCCTCCTTTGTCGAAGATAAGGTGTCCATAGATGCAGAGAAAGCCTTCGACAAAATTCAACATCCATTTTTGATAAAAACTCTCCAGAAAGTGGGAATTGAAGGGACATACCTCAACATAATAAAAGCTATATATGACAAACCCACAGCAAACATTATCCTCAATGGTGAAAAACTGAAAGCATTTCCCCTAAAGTCAGGAACAAGACAAGGGTGCCCACTCTCACCACTACTATTCAACATAGTTCTGGAAGTTTTGGCCACAGCAATCAGAGCAGAAAAAGACATAAAAGGAATACAAGTTGGAAAAGAAGAAGTAAAGCTTTCACTGTTCGCTGATGACATGATCCTCTACACAGAAAACCCTAAAGACTCTACCAGAAAACTACTAGAGCTAATCAATGATTACAGCAAAGTTGCAGGATATAAAATCAACACACAGAAATCCCTTGCATTCCTATACACTAATAATGAGAAAATAGAAAGAGAAATTAAGGAAACTATTCCATTCACTGTTGCAATGAAAACAATTAAATACTTAGGAATATATCTACCTAAGGAAACAAAAGACTTGTACATAGAAAACTATAAAACACTAGTGAAAGTAATCAAAGAGGACACGAATAGATGGAGAAATATACCGTGTTCGTGGATTGGAAGAATAAATATTGTAAAAATGAGTATACTACCCAAAGTAATTTATACATTCAATGCAATCCCTATCAAGCTACCAACAATATTTTTCACAGAACTAGAACAAATAATCTCACAATTTGTATGGAAATACAAAAAACCTCGAATAGCCAAAGCAATCTTGAGGAAGAAGAATGGAACTGGGGGAATTAACCTGCCGGACTTCAGGCTCTATTACAAAGCCACAGTCATCAAGACAGTATGGTACTGGCATAAAGACAGAAATATAGATCAATGGAACAAAATAGAAAGCCCAGAGATAAACCCACGCTCCCATTATTTTTCTTGTGATGAGAACTTGTAAGATCTATAACATTCAAATATTCAATACAGTATTATTAAATACTGTTACCAGAGTATACATTACATCACTATAGCTTATTTATTTTATAACTGGAAATTTGTATCTTTAGACCACCATCAATCATTTTGTGCCCCCAACCCAAATTTTCACTTTGGAATTAACTGACAATAAATGCATTTGAAATAATTACTAGAGCCTATGAATCACTTCATGATGGATTTTTTTCTGGAAATATATATATTTATAATTGGAGTAGAGTTGATTTATAATACTATATTAATTTCAGGTACACAATATAGTGATTCAATATTTTATAGATTATACTCCATTTAAAGTTATTATAAAATATTGTCTATATACCATGGTATACAATTTAGATCATGCTGGATTTTTTTTAAGAATTAGGCTGCTGAAGTAATTTTAATTCCAGAATCATTTAAAAAATGTAATTCAAATTTTTATATGACCCTAAGATTTCAACATTAGTGGTTAATCTGTCAATTTTTACCGTTGTTGAACTCTAAAATCAATATTCTACCATTTATTCAGCACTACATATTTTTCTAAAGCTTCAAAACTCTTTCTTTAAAATGCTGTGGATAAAGAGGACATTTCAAAGACATTATACATAAATATGAGAAAGTTAAAATGAAAAAATGCTTAATGGTTTGCCTAAAATCACAATTTAATTGGAGAGGTTTAATTTCATCAACACAATGTTTGCTGTTGTTCAGTTGCTAAGTTATGTTCCACTCTTTTGCGACCTGATGGACTAGCCTGTCAGGTGCCTCTGTCCATGGGATTTCCGGGCAAGAATACTGGAGTGGGTTGCCTTTTCCTTTTCTAGAAGATCTTCCCAACTATACCTGTTCATAATAGCTGTCCTTCTTACTACACTTTCATGGAAAAAATTGAAAATCCAGATTCAAAATTAACATTTTATATAATTAGGACAGCTTCCGATATAGTTTATGTGTTTACTCTATAAGGGAAATACGCGAATATGTATGTATTTGTGTACTGCATGTATATTTGCTTTGCGCATGCGCGTGTGTGTGTGAGTGTGTGTGCACTCAGTAGTGCCCGACTCTTTGTGGCTCAATGGACTGTAGGCCACCAGGCTTTTCTGTCCATGGGATTTTCCAGGCAGGAATACTGGAGTGGGTTGCCATTTCCTTCCACAGAAGATCTTTCTGACCCAGGGATCAAACCTGTATGCCCTGTGTCTCCTGGAGATGTTAGCAGGTGGATTCTTTACCACAGTGGCACCTGGTTGTCATTAAAAACAAATTATCAAAATACTAGCACTTTTAAAGGCACTTTTTACTGTTGGGGTGTTGGAGAAGTCTCTTGAGAGTCCCTTGGACTGCAAGGAAATCCAACCAGTTATTCCTAAAGGAAATCAGTCATGAATATGCATTGGAAGGACTGATGCTGAAGCTGAAATTCCAATACTTGGCTACCTGATGTGAAGAACTGACTCATTGGAAAAGACCCTGATGCTGGGAAAGACTGAAGGCAGGAGGAGGAGAAGGGGACAAGAGAGGATGAGATGGTTGGATGACATCACTGACTTGATGGACATAAGTTTGAGCAAGCTCTGGCAGTTGGTGATGTACAGGGAAGCCTGGCGTGTTGCAGTCCATGGGGCGACAAAGAGTCCGAAATGACTGAGTGACTGAACTGAACTAATCTTGCAAGCTAAATGGCGTAAATATTTCAAAGAAGATGATTATATAGTTTTTCACTTTCCTGAACATCTTCCTGAACACAAATTTTTGACAACCTAAACCAGCTGAAATACACTGAAGTATGTTCTTCCAGTGCTCCAGTAAAGTCTTACTTTGGGTCCATGGTAACAATTAATGTTCCAGGGACATCTTGTTATATAGCAAATATTTGCTCCCTCTTCTGTGTTAATAAGGAATTTTCTCTGGGAAGCAGCAATGAAGTTATGGGCTAAGTTTCCCAGTCCACCTGTGTATTGTAAGTATGTACATATTCATCCTCCAATTTAAATATTCAATATTATAAAGTTCTTTAAGGATAAACGACTTGAGTCTTAAATGCTTAATTTTTAAAAAATGCTGAACATTAAGTATCCGCATCTATATTAGCATGATTATTTTATGGAATAACGAAAAAAAGGTTTTGAAGTATGATAGCCCTTTTATGACCTTGGGCAACTTTCTTTTCTAAAACCAGTTTGGACAGTGGGCATTGATTTGTATATATAAAACTGCATATACATGCCCATTACAGCATGTATATTTATATTATGTGAACTCTCTTTGGCAACTCTCTTTCTCCATTCTGATCTGCGGTTGTATTTCTGGAGCCAGCCTGCTGCTTTCCTCCTTTTCTCCCCATTCTGTCTCTTTTCCTTCCCTCTCTCCCTCCCTCTACCCTTCCTTCCATCCTCCTTTCCATTTTGCCATCTGTGTGTTTCTCTGACAAAAGGCAACTCAAGGAAGAAAGTCTTTAGCAGCTGATTTAGTATTTTTAGAACTTGAATTGTGAGAAACCATGTTTTTCTAAGAGTCCATTACATTAAGATGAGTAAGTACAAAGAAATGAGTGAAAGTGCAAATCTGGGAAACGAACTTTGGCAATTATGAATATGAGTTTCAAAAACCAGACTGTTTCATTATTACTTGTACCAGTGCGCCACATAAGAACCCTGCTGATAAAATACTAATTTCATCTGTGAGAAAAGGTCAATGCATGCTTTGGGGCTTCCCTGGTAGCTCAGTGGTAGAGTCCATCTGACAATACAGGAGACATGAGTTTGATCCCTGGGTTGGGAAGATATTATGGAAAAGGAAATGCAACACACTCCAGTATATTCTTCCCTGGAAAATTCCATGGATAAAGGAGGATGGCAAACTATAGTCCATGAGTCATAAAAAGAGACGGACATGACTGAGTAACTAAATAACAGCAAATTAAGCTAAGAACCCAATTTAAGAAATGAGAAAAAACAACAGAATAAACCCTCCCAAACAGCAGTATCTGTCTTAGCCTAAGTAGTAGAAAAAAGTTACCCTTGAGACTTTTTAAACACAACTCTGGGTTACACATAGGTTTGAGGGCTTGACTTTATACTACAAAAAAGTTTCAAAAAACATCCAGCTAAGAAGTTATTAAAGGGTCTCAGGTTAGTGATGGCCTTTGGAGTCCCTCAGAGAAGGAAATACATGAAATCCCTATTGGGGAACAGGCCCTCAAATACTATGAAAGAGTCTCATAAAGTCCCACTAGTGGAAGAAGGCCGAATAGAAGAGCACGTAACACATAGAGAAACAGTTTACTAAGAGCAAGAGTTATGAATATAACAGTATGATTAAACTCTCAAGATTCAGATAACTAATTTTATATATAATATAAAAGAATTTTACTGGACATGGAACAACAGACTGGTTCCAAATCAGGAAACAAGTACATCAAGATTGTATACTGTTACCCTGTTTATTTAACTTATATGCAGAATCAGTTCAGTTCAGTTCAGTCGCTCAGTCGTGTCCGACTCTTTGCGACCCTATGAATCACAGCATGCCAGGCCTCCCTGTCCATCACCAACTCCCGGAGTTCACTCAAACTCATGTCCATCGAGTCGGTGATGCCATCCAGCCATCTCATTCTCTGTTGTCCCCTTCTCCTCCCACCCCCAAGCCCTCCCAGCATCAGACTCTTTTCCAGTGAGTCAACTCGTCGCATGAGGTGGCCAAAGTATTGCAGTTTCAGCTTTAACATCAGTCCTCCCAATGAACACCCAGGATTGATCTCCTCCAGAATGGACTGGTTGGATCTCCTTGCAGTCCAAGGGACTCTCAAGAGTCTTCTCCAGCACCACAGTTCAAAAGCATCAATTCTTTGGCGATCAGCTTTCTTCACAGTCCGACTCTCACATCCATACATGACCATGGGAAAAAACATAGCCTTGACTACACGGACCTTGGTTGGCAAAGTAATACATCATGAGAAATGCTGGACTGGATGAAGCACGAGCTGGAATCAAGATTGCTGGGAGAAATATCAAAAACCTCAGATATTCAGATGACACCACTCTTATGGCAGAAAGCAAAGAACTAAAGAGCCTCTTGGCGAAAGTGAAAGAGGAGAGTGAAAAACCTGGCTTAAAACTCAACATTTAGAAAACTAAGATCATGACATCTGGTCACATTATTTCATGGCAAATAGAAAGGGAAACAGTGGAAACAGTGAGAGACTATTTTTCTGGGCTCCCAAATCACTGCAGATGGTGACTGCAGCCATGAAATTAAAAGACGCTTGCTCCTTGGAAGAAAAGCTATGACCAACCTAGATAGCATATTAAAAAGCAGACTAGTCAAAGCTATGGTTTTTCCAGCAGTCTTGTATAGATGTGAGAGTTGGACTAGAAAGAAAGCTGAGCGCCGAAGAATGGATGCTTTTGACCTGCAGTGTTGGAGAAGACTCTTGAGAGACCCTTGGACAGCACAGAGATCCAACCGGTCAATCCTAAATGAAATCAGTCCTGAATATTCACTGGAAGGACTGATGCTGAAGCTGAAACTGTAATACTTTGGTCCCCTGATGAGAAGAATTGACTCATCTGAAAAAGCCCTGCTGCTGGGAAAAGATTGAAGGTGGGAGGAGAAGGGGACGACAAAGGATGAGATGACTGGATCGCATTACCGACTCGATGGACATGAGTATGAGTAATATCCAGGAGTTGGTGATGGAAAGGAAGCCTGGCGTGCTGTAGTCCATGGCATCGCAAAGAGTCGGACACAACTGAGCTACTGAACTGAACTGAAAAAAGAATTATGTTTAAAACGAAAGACAGAAAAAAATGGAAAAAATGAATTCATTATATTGTTTTATGAATTTATATAAAAATATATTTATAGTGACAATGAATTGACACATCTCTATGCCCTGTATCATAATAAATCAGATTTCATTTAGTCAAAATGAGTTGATTTTCTAAATCATTTAACATCCACATATTAAAGAACCTTTTAAGTAGCTTTTAAGGAATTTCAAAGCTACTCTATACCATAAGTACAAAGCTGGTACTAGTTGTTTAAATTAGGGTTATGCTATGATAACAAAGATAATATAGGTAATGGGGTGATAGTGGAAAGTTTATACTCCACATCAAGTATGGATGGTATTGAAATAATATAATCATCATGTAACATTGTTTCTTCTCAGTTAATGTAAGCCTCTCAGTTATGAGTTACCTCTAACTCATAATGTTTGACTTAACATTTACTTCAGATGAAAAAAATAGCATAAAAAGCACAACACAGAAATAGAAAAAACAACAGTGTCAAATTTTCATTACATCTCTTGCTATTTGAACAAAATTTGTTAGAGCTGAAGCCTTCTAGAAGTTTTCCTTCGCACAAAATTATTATCAACAGAGAAAATTATGTTCAACTTAAAAAATATTACCTAATATTGAAACAGGCAAAATATTTATTCAACATATTACTGAAAATCCTAGCCAGAGTAATTAGGCATGAAAAAGAAGTAAAAGGCAACAAAACTGGATAGGAAATAGCAGAATTATCTCTGTTGATTAACAACATGACCTTATATGTATAAAATTATAAAAATTCCACAAAAAACTGTTAAAACTAATAAACTCATCAAGATACAAACATAAAAGCCAGCTCTGTTTTTATACAATAACAATGAGTATCAGAAAAGGAATAAAACAATTCTATTTATAATAGCATCAAAAAGAGTAAAATACTTAGGAATAAACCAGGAAGTGAAACATTACAAAATATTGCTAAAAGAAATAAAAAAGAGAAGAAAACATACACATATAAATGTTCCATATTTATGACTCAGAAGAATTAATGTTAAAATGAAAGGTTGTTATTTGATAGGTACCACATTTCAGTTGGGAAAAATTTTTTTAAAGTTTTGGTGGTGATGGTTGCACAACAACATGACTGTACTCAATGTCACACAATAATAATACACTTAAAAATGGTTTAAAAGGTAATTTTACATTGTATTTTTTACCAGAGAAAATGTTTGATATAAAAATCTTAACTGAGATGTAAAATCATAATCTCATAGTATCAAATAAATACCAGTGTGTTTGTTTAGCATTTGTAGAACATATGTTCATTAGTTTTATTTTATACAGACTGGGTTACTAGAGTGGCATAAAAATATTTGATCATTAAGTAATACTTTACCAATGAGCAAAATAAAATTAATTTTCTATGAATACAGCAGTATTATTGTTGGCGTTGGAAACCTGGAACAAGATGTGCACCTATACTCCCTTTAAGACTTCCCTGATAGCTCGGCTGGTAAAGAATCTGCCTGCAATGTAGGAGACCCTGGTTTGATTCCAAGGTCAGGAAGATCCGCTGTAGAAGAGAGAGGCTACTCACGCCAGAATTCTTGGGTTTCCCTTATGGCTCAGCTGGTAAAGAATCCACCTGCAATGTGGGAGACCTGGGTTTGATCCCTGGGTTGGGAAGATCCCCTGGAGAAGACAAAGGCTATCCACTTCAGTATTCTGGCCTGGAGAATTCCAAGGACTGTATAGTCCATGGGGTCACAAAGAGTCAGATAGGACTGAGCAACTTTCACTTTCACTCCCTTTAAGGATGATAACATTAGTGTTTTTTGTCTATCCAGTCCTTACCTCTTTCCTAATAGTCTTCTAAGCTAAAACTTCTTCTATACACAAAATAATGCCTAACTATGGCAACCCACTCCAGTACTCGTCTGGAAAACCCCATGGACAGAGGAGTCTGGTAGGCTACAGTCCATGGGGTCGCAAAGAGTCAGACACAACTGAGCGACTTCACTTCTCTTCGCTAAGACCCAGTTTAGATAAGGGATGCGTTGTACCCAAGTGCCTTTTCAAGTAGGATTACCTTGTTGACTACCTTGTTGATTATCATACAGTTACTGTGGAATTTTCACACAAAACAAATTTTCTGTAGATAAGTAAAACAAGAGGGAACACTTCCCACATCATTTTATGAAGAAAGAACAGTCATGACACCAAAATACAACAAAGGTATTACGTAAAAGAAAAGTTAAAGGTCAGTATCACTGATGACTATACAAACCAAAACCCTAAATAAAATATTAACAAACACAATCCATCAAGATATAAAAAAGAAACTATACCACATCCAACTTGGGTTTGTTCCAGATGCAATATCTGGAAATATTTGAAATATTTTAATATTTGAAAGTCAGGGGCATCCCTGGTGGTTCAGTGGTAAAGAATCTGTCTGTGAATACAGGATTCATGGGTTTGACCCTGATCCAGGAAGATCCCACATGCTGCAGAGCAACTAAGCCTGTGCAACAACTATTGAGCCTGTGCTCTAGAGCCTGGGAGCCACAACTACTAAGCCCATGTGCTGTGACTACGGAAGCCTGTGTGCCCTAGGGACCGTGCTCCACAAAAAGAGAAGCCACTGCAATGAGAAGCCTGAGAACCACATTTGAGAGTAGCCTCCATTCACCACAACTAGAGAAGAGCCCGCAGAGCAATGAAGATCCAGCACAGCCAAAAAAAATTAAATATTTTAAAAAGAAAGATAATCAACCAAAGTTACTAGCCACCTTAAAGGAAGAGGAAGAAACTAGTGTATAACCATATCAATTGAACAAAAGTTCCAAATACCAAAAAATACTTCTATAATAAAATGGGAAAGATTTCTAAAAAGAAAACCAAAATCTTACTGAAATTCAGGAAAATACAAATAGAGGAATGTTTTGTATTAGATATTCAGTTAATATTTGTACTAACATATTGAGATGAATATTATCTCCACTTTTAGAGATAACGAAACTAAAGAGCAGAGGTTAAATAATGTGATCACAGGGCTTCCCAGGTGGCTCAGAGGTAAAGAATCTGCCTGCAATTCAGGAGATGCAGGTTTGATCCCTGGGTCAGGAAGATCCCCTTGAGGAAGGCATGGCAACCCACTCCAATATTCTTGCCTGGAGAATCCCATGGACAGAGCAGCCTGGCGGGCTACAGTCCATGGGGTGCAAAGAGTTGGACAAAATTTAAGTGACTAAACACAATGTGATCATAAACTTTAGAGATAAAAACCCAAGTTGTCTGATTCCAAAGTGTTTTCTATAGATTCCATTAACTTAGAATCACACTCGGATGAGTTGGCCCCGTCCCTAGTTTGTGTGACACTAGCCTAAATTCACTGCATTTCAATTTTCTAGTAAATGAGATTTCCAACAATCCCTTTCAATAGAGTAGCTATAAACTGATGGAACTGAGAGAAATATCTTTGCTCACTTGTCAAGCTCTGCAAAATTATTATCCCAAATTAGAGGAAGGCAATCCTTAAAGCTGACAAAGTAGAGTCTATGACAAAAAGTGGGGAAGTAGCAGACACAATTTAGCTGGTTTTCCTCAGGAGAAAAGAAAACCACACCTTAGAGAAAACAAATTACCAACATTCTATTTTTATGTTTGCAAAGTTACTATGGAAACTAAGTAAATGACTTCTAATTTTCACTTTTTTTCTCTTTGGTACTACATTTTTAAAAAAAATTTGAAATATGCTTGAATTCATTCAGGGATAATATTAAATGCTGCCTTAATTCTATACTATTCATATTGGTAGTAAGCAAATCATTAAAATGACAGAAATGTGCTCTTCTGAGTAAGAAAACCAGTACTAAATAAAGTATACTGAATGATTCTACATTTACTTTCCTCTACTCCTTAACTTATGTAATAAATAACTCAGTTATCAACATATTTCAATAGGTAAAGAAAAATTAAAATAGCATTTCTAGTATTAGTTTTGAAATGGTTTGTCAGAAGCAGGTCATATAAAATGCATACAATATCTTCAGGACAAAATAACTTCATTAAGAATTAATCAACCTTCATATACCAGTGTTCAGAGCATTATTCATAATAGCCAAAAAGTGGAAATAACCCAGATGTCCATCAACATATCAATGGATAAATAAAATATGCTATATAAGCAAATGGAATATCAGCCATAGAAGGGAATGAAATTCTTATACATGTTACTATGTGAATAAATCTCTAAAACATTCCACTACGTAAAATAAGCTAAACAAATACTTATAATTCCTCTTACATGAGGTTCCCAGAATAGGTGAATTCACAGAGACAGAAAGTATTAATAATGGTTATCAAGGATGGCGATGGGAAAATGGGGAGTCACTGTTTCACGGGACAAGACTTTTTGTTTGAAATGATGAAACAGTTTTGAAGATGGATAGTTGTTATGGCTGTATGCCACTGAATTGTAAATATAAAAATGGTGAAAATGGTAAATAATGTTACTTATATTTTACCACAATAAAAATATTCAGCAAAAAAAAGTTAACCACTGATTTTGAGAATCTAATATAATACATACAAGACAGAATGAGGAAAACAAAGATTCCAAAGCCCAGTTCTCAGGACTCAAAGATGTTAAAGAAATTTAAATTCAAGTAACGTGGCAGATCAAGTTGAAATGAATGTTTTCCATTTCTACCACGAAAGCACTGAAATTCTAGATAAAACACAAGAATTTTGTCTTTTCTTTCATCTATTCTTTTTCCATCATTAATACACTGTTTATCTGGGAGGCTAACCTACGTGAACAATATGTACAAATATTCTTGTCCTCTGATTTCTAGTTGTTCTGTGGAACAGCAGCAGGAAACAGGAAGGAAGAAAAAAATATGAAGTCAGAGTATTAGTCCCTGTTTTCCAGGCCTTTAAGTCCATTATAGCAATAACATCCGAGTGTTACTAGCTCCAGGTACTATACTATCTCCAGTGGTTTCCCTTCCCAGTCAACACCTTTGTCCTTATGAGAATGTCACTTTCCTCTGACTAATAAAATAGGGAAACTTGAAACAAATAAAAGGAAACCTCAAGATGTCAGAAATGAAGAGGAAACACAAGTCTGGGTAACGAATGGAAACTGAGTCTGTGGTGGCAAATGGAGGTATCAAACGCATGTAAGGGTCTAGAGGTCTGAGCAATGCCATTTTAATTCTCGCTCAGGGCAAACTGGAGTCTACGCTGGAGCCATTTGCATAAAGCCTAGAACCAAAACCAGCTGCTTTTTCAGTAAAATAGATGATTTACATGAGGCTTCACTCAACTATAGAAGTGCCATGAATGTTTTAGATACGGGGCACCAAAGTGGAGAGGGAACAAGAAAGAAAAACACCAAGCTCTCTCTTACCTTCCAAATCGCTACTTGTATCACTGATTGAAACTAGGTGGATTAGATATAGTTAAAGGGATACCTGGTAAAGTGGAATTTAAAAAGGAATTGAGAAAATGCCTTGGAATGAAAACAAAGCACTAATGATAGTAGAGGAAAAAAGAAAACAAATAAAAATCAACTAACAAATAGTGGTTCACAGACAAACATGAGAAGGTCTAGAAAATAAGACTAATGGGAATGTAGAATTTTCCTGCTATTGTCTGAGAATTTTTTAGAACTGAATAAAAATATTCCACAAAACCTCAAGTGCTGAGCAGGATAAAGCAGAATACACCTATGCATGGTAGCAACAATTTACTTTTAAAAGAAAAAATTATCAATGAATCAAGTTCTAGAATTCATATGATAAAACACATTAGGGACTCTGGAGTTAGAAGGCAGAAGTTTTCATTTCAGCTTTGCCACTTACCAATTTGATCTCAACCAAGACACTTAACCTCTGCAGTTACAAATTCTTCACTGTAAAAGGGAAATAATACTACCCAACTCATAATATAGGTTTCAGAATTAACAGAAACAATGCTTGCAAAGTGCTCAGAGTTGAATGATTGCAACAGAGATAGCATGCCATGCAAAGACAGCGTTTCCTGTCTGGCTCTCTACTGCAAAAGATTGTGACCTCTACTTGAAGATCGTACTTGCTTCTAGGCTACCCCATGGTAACAGAGCTGTGGGCAGTTGCCTTCTCTCTTATGTGCCCTACCTGGCAAGAACACCTCCATCAGAACCGTATTAGGGCAAAGGGAAGAGACACCACCAGGAAGGCAAGACAGGCTTTGATCAGGCATGAGGTGGGGCCAGCCATGCCAGCTCATGCCAGCTCTACCCACGGAAATCTTCTAAATATTTAACATGACTCCTCTGAGTGAGTGAGTGAAGTTGCTCAGTCGTGTCCGACTCTGCGACCCCATGGACTGTAGCCTACCAGGCTCCTCCGTCCATGGGATTTTCCAGGCAAGAATACTGGAGTGGGTTGCCATTTCCTTCTCGGAAACGGAGGATCTTTCTGACCCATGGATCAAACCTGGGTTTCCCGCATTGTAGGCGGATGCTTTACCAACTGAGGCACCAGGGAAATCATGCCACCTCTAGGAACACACAAAACTTTAAATTTTCTTCTTAGCACTGACTACATGAAGAAGACTTTGTTAAACTAATTAAATGATATACCACAGTAGCACTATGCTGTTATAAAACGATTTTGTTACAATGGGGAAGGGATAGAATATAACTATAGAATAATTTCAATGTGACAATTATATTTAAATTCATCAATATCAACACTCTTTTTCTGAGCCAATAATAAAAATATTAAAAATATATTTATCAAAGTAATACTATTACTCAGAGTTTACTAACTAAGAGACACCACAGGATGTGTCAAAACTTTGCTGGGACATGGATCTCTTGGCCCTCAGGGTTTTGGAGTACAGCCTAGAGTGAATGGAGCTTTCAATGACTGAGAGATTCTTTTGATTACTTTAGATGCAAGCATCATCTTCTATATATGTAATGACATGAAAATGGTAGGGAAGCACTACTGTAATTAACCACAAAATATATACTATATATATATATTTCTAATTACAATGTTGTGCTAGTTTCCGGTGTACAGCATGGTAATTCAGTTTTATATATATATATATATATTCACACACAAATACATTTTTCAGATTCTTTTTCATTATACATTACTATAAGATACTGAATATAGTTACCGGTGCTATACAGCAGGTTCATGTTGTTTACTATTTTATATATAGTAGTGGGATATGTTAATCCCTAACTCCTAATTTGTCTCCACCCCCACACGCTATCCCTTCGGGTAACCAGTTTGTTATCTATGTCTGTGAGTCTATTTCTGTTTTGTAAATAAGTTCATTTCTATCATTTTTCCAGTTCAATTCAGTTCAGTCGCACAGTCGTGTCTGACTCTTTGCGACTCCATGAATCACAGCACGCCAGGCCTCCCTGTCTATCACCAACTCCCAGAGTTCACGCAAACTCATGTCCATCGAGTTGGTGATGCCATCCAGCCATCTCATTCTTTGTCGTCCCCTTCTCCTCCCACACCCAATCCCTCCCAGCATCAGAGTCTTTTCCAGTGAGTCAACTCTTCGCATGAGGTGGCCAAAGTATTGGAGTTTCAGCTTCAGCGTCAGTCCTGCCAATGAACACCCAGGACTGATCTCCTTTAGAATGGACTGGTTGGATCTCCCTGCAGTCCAAGGGACTCTCAAGAGTCTTCTCCAATACAATTTTTTAGATTCCAAATATAAAAGATACCAAAAGCTCTTGCAGTAAAGTTCTTACAATGCATAGTGTTCTTACAATGCAAAAGCTCTTGAGACCAAGAGATTACTGTATTAAGTAAGTCAAAGACAGAATGAAGAACTTCAACTTTCTTTAATGTAGTATTTTCCAAACTTATTTAACCAAAGACTTCTTTTTTCACAGCCAATATGTTGACATTGCACAAAATACACTTTGTGAAAAACTTTGGTAATCAAAAGCTTGCGGTGATACATTGATAGACAAGGATAAAACAAATGAAACTGATAAAAGTTAAATACTCTGGGCACCTCACTGGTAGAAAGAAGAGTGTCCCACTAAACAGCTGTTTACTAAGTACTGTATTAAACAATGTCAAGATGAGCATGAAGACGCACGTATTTTGGGAGCAGTCTTTTAGAAAGAAATACTTAAAAAAACATCACAAGTTCAGAAAAGACAGGGCTCATCTGGAATGGACACCTGCTGGTCATCTAGGACTTGCCATTCATACAAAGTACAATTTAAATGGTACTTTCTAGAACTGTGCTGTGTCCAAGCTAAACTGAAGGACATAGTAACCCTGATTATGAGATCTAAAACAGATGAACATGCCCTGCAATTTCCAGAAGGAATTCAATGTTTTTACCCCAAAAGGGTATGTCCCATTGACTCCACATCCCAAACAGTTTTAGATTTTCATTTGGGGAGAAAAAAAGTACTGCTATCACTTAGATCATTGTGATTCTTAAGATTTGGAATGAGTAGGAATAGAGGATAGACAAGTTGCTTATGCAGGGGTCAAATATCAATAGTTCTACTCCCACATGCAGTACTTGACTGCAACCTCAAAAATGACAGAATGGTCTCAGTTCACTTCCAAGTGAAATTGTTCAACATCACAGGACTCCAAGTCTGCCCCAACCACTGATGCCTAAGAAGCTGAAGTTGACTGGTTCTATGAAGACCTACAAGACCTAAAACTAACACCAAAAACATGTCCTTTTCATCATAGGGGATCAGAATGCAAAAGTAGGAGGTTAAGAGATACCTGGAATAACAGACAAGTTTGGCTTTGGACTACAAAATGAAGCAGGGCAAAGGCTAATAGAATTTTGTCAAGAGAGCACATTGGTCATGCAACACCCTTTTCCAACAACTCAAGAGACAAATCTACACAAGGACATCACCAGATGGTCAATACCAAAATCAGCCAAAATGGAGACGATTATCTGACAGTAATTGAAGTAGGTGAAAATCCTGTTCATAAGTAAATATTTGAGCATTAAATTCTGTTTTAAATCTAAAAACAGTATTTTTTGTATTTATGCATGATTTTAGTATATATTGGAGAAGGAAATGGCAACCCACTCCAGTATTCTTAAGAATCCCATGGACTAGAGGAGTCTGGTAGGCTTTGGTCCATGGGGTCGCAAAGAGTCGGACAAGACTAAGTGACTGACACTTGGTATATATTAACAGCTCCAGAAATGCAACTACTGAAAAGAACAAAAAATTTCTTTTCTTTGAAACTTTATCAAGTTTGTATTATTTCAGGAAATCACACCAACAATGGTCTCACTTGCAGCATTTAATACAGACCTGTAAAAGTATGTTTCTTTGGTTTTTATTGCATCAGATACATTCACAGTAATTATACGTACCTGGCAACTGCATTATAACTTCTAATGTAACCATGCCTGAGCATTTACATATTTCAATAATAATTTACTATACTTTAAATTACTTTCCTTTAATTCTTTATATTTTATTCAGGATACTATTTTTGAAAACATATGTATATGCACGTTATGTTTATTTTCATTTTAGGATAGTAAAGGAGGGGCTTTGAAAATATTTGTTATAAAAAGGGTACAGACATTGGGTGAGGTCACAATGTGAAAAATGAAAAGGAAGGTTTCTATGATCAGAAGGAGAGAACTTTGCATTGGTTAAGATTGAAAATCACAATCTAAAGATAATAAAGACACTCTGGTTCTGAGCCTCTATTGCAGTCAGCTTCTAAGTTTCCATACTTCTGAGAAACCATACATTTACTGTGCCTTAGTTCTTGCCATTTCACAGAACCTCTACTTTCCTGAACTATCCCACTAACTACTGAAAGCAATGAAAATACTTGAACCTAAGAGAAACAGTAACATACAGTCAAAGGTACCAAGCACCTCATGAGCCTTCTAAACTCATCAGCTTCCACAGAGGTGAGGTCATCTTCATTCTCAATCCTGACATAGAATTCTGTGGTATATATATCACCCTTCATTTACTAACACAATTTTTCAGAAACACTTACCTCAGTAGTAGTTCCAATGTCAGCAGATGGGCTACATGTGCTATTATCTGGAGGAGCTGTGCCTATACTGCTTCTAACTGGAGAGCTAGGGAAAGGCCCCACCATGGACTCCGGGTAAGCTGAAGAAGCACTGAGATTGCCTCTCTTCTGAATCTTATTCCAGACTTTATTCATGATACCTGTTAACTCATATAAGAGCTGCACCTGAGCAGAAGAAAAAAAATAAAAAGCAAAAACAAATCTTTCAACTTCTGGTCAAAACTGACTAAAATACTCAATGCAAGAAACTTAAAACTAAGTCCACAGAAACAAGAATACATGAAATAAAAATCTATCAATAAATCACTGATCATAGTACTATATCATGATCTATAATATATGATATATAATTATTATATATTATATATACATGTAATTATTATACACATGGCCATGAATATTTTATCATGATACCATCATTCTGATGATATAGAGACAAACAATTCAGATAGACAATATTAAACATTTAACCATGAACTGAATTTGAGACAGATAGAATAAATTTAATCATACTTAAAATTGGTCCCATATTTATAATTTATATTTTATAACAAGTTAGCATTTTGTGGGAAAATCATACTAATAAAATAAAATGCTAATACAACAGCTTATGATGAGACAGATTTAATATATGACTAATAGAACCACAAATAAATGCTTTTTAAACAGAACCCTCAGGGTCAAAAATTAGAAATCAAATATATCCTAGTATATATGACTATTTAGTAATATATAATTGCTATTCTTATTTTTTAATTATTTACAATTTAAATTTTCTCTATTTTCTGAAGAATAAATCTGAAAGTGGATTTCTAACCCAGCAAAATACAGTAAAAAGATACAACAGAGAACAGTAAAAGGAAAATGTTACATGAGACTTTTCTATAGATAAAGAACATAAACTATCCAACCTAGTATTCCCCTCAAGATTTGTCATTCCAACATCCAGAAAAAAAAAATGTTTAACTTGCACGTTGTTTGACTAAGTTCTAAGATATTTACATAAGATTTCATAAATAAGCATTAATCATGGAATTTGTATGACAACATATTGCCATATACTGTATAAAAGAAGCCTAGGGGGAAAAAATGCAAACACAATATATAAGCAAATCCACAGCTGGATACCATATTCTGCTAGCCATTAAAAAAAGAAAGAAAGAAAGAAATTCTCATATTTATAAGAAGTTTCAGCCCCAGGACACATCCAGATGATAAAGCTGGCTTCTTATGTGGGCAGAACAGATGCCTAAAAACAGTGTTGTCAATCCTTATTTGATATAAAACAGTACATGGGTTACAGTTTTTTCTTGCTTTTTGTGTGGTGAAGTCTCAAATCCCAGGTTACAGCTCTTTTTGTTTAAAAAAAAAAAAATCTAATGGCTAGCGGTCCTAGAAAAAAGCTGTTAGAAAATTGTTAGTTTAATTCCTTTTGGCTTTCATAATCATTGCTGCTGCTGCTGCTAAGTCGTTTCAGTCATGTCCAACTCTGTGCGACCCCATAGACGGCAGCCCATTAGTACTCTGTAAAAAGAAATCACTTTGTTCCAAACCAAATTTTTTAAAAGATTATTTAACTTTTTCTTAAATAATTAGAACTGACACATAAAGAAAGTATAAACAGTTTCTAAATACTTTTCAGGGCATACAGTTTATTTACTTAAGATGCTCACTTTATTGTCACAACTTCTGATTTCCTTTAACTCTAACCATTAAATAATTGTATACGAATGTCACCAAGTATACTGTGTATTCAGCATGCCGAATAAGCAATGACATAAACTTGAAAAATATCATTATTTTCAAAGAGGAAAGTTACTATCACAGAATCCAGGCTTTCTCAATTCAGAGGTTTAAAAAAATAAGGTAAAAATTCTGAAGATAAATGTTCAACTCATATCCTTCAAGCCGTACTGAAAATTATACCCACAAAAGCCACAATGAGCTACTACTAACGACCTATTAAGACATCTGAAATTAAAAAGTATAACCAGACCAAGTATTGGTGAAGATGTAGAGCAGCTAAAATTCTCATTTACTCTGACAAAAAACAAAATTTAGAATACAGTTTGTCAGTTTCTGAAAAATACATATCTACCATATAAATGAACGATTTCCTGTTTCCCAAAGAAAAATTAAAATCTATGTCCACACAAAGACCTATAAAAAACTATTCATAGCAGTTTTATTTCTGAGTCTAAACCTAGAAAAAAATCTCAAATGTTAACTAACTAGTAAGTTAACCAACAGTAAACAGAATACTTAGCAATAAAGAAATACTAAGAAATAAATTATAGATTCATGCAAAAACATGGATTAATCTCAAAACCACAATGCTGAATCAAGGAAGCTAGGCAAGAGAGAGCACGAGAACACAACTGTATGATTCCATTTATATAGAATCCTAGCAAATGAAAATTAACCAGCAACAGTATCAGTGATTATCTGGAACTAGGGGAGGAGAAAAAGGGAGAAAAACAAAGGGGCACAAAGAACCTTTTGAGGATGATGCATTATCTCGACTGTGAAGGTGATTTCATGGGTACACTAGCCAAATGTTATCAAATTAGATAACCTAAGCAGGTGCAATTTATTGTATTTATGCTGTTGTAATTTAGTTGCTTCAGTCATGTCCAACTCTTTGGCAACCCCATGGACTGTAGTTTGCCAGGTTATCTTTGGCATGGGATATCTCTGAGTGCGATTTCCTGGGCAAAAATACTGGAATGGGCTGTCACTTCCATCTTCAGCAGATATTCCCCACACAGGGATCAAACCCACATCTCCTGCATTGGCAGGTGGATTCTTTACCAGTGAGTCACAAGGGAAACCTTGTATTTATGTATATCCCCCTCCCCCAAATTTTTTTAATTCTCTAAAAAATGAACACTACATGAGGCAACCTGATATTGGGTATGTATGAAGGTGATTAAATATCTAATATTTTGCATACATGCAAGATATTAACCATAAAATGTAACATTACAAGTGCAAGTAAAATGTAACATTACAAGAGCAACAGCCAAGTGCAAAAAATTAAAAAAACATGATGTAGAGGCCATGAAAAGTTCTGAAGTAAATTAGGAGGGTCAAATAGAAGAGTAAACAGAAAGGTAAACAGGAAGAAGAAAATTCATGGATAAACAATGTCAATGGAAACCAAGCGGGAATGGAACTCCAGCAAGCAATGTCTGATCCATGTTGAACAAGAAAGAGCTCTAAGTGAATATTTAGAAAGGCTATTTTGTTTACCATACGGACTGTTACTGAACATTAAAATTCAGTTTCAAAAGAAAATTTTTGCCAAAAAGCTCAAAAAAACAAACAAACAAGAAACACCCTGTTCATACAGAGCATTACACTAGTCACACTATTTGTTTACAAAATAAAACTGAAAATCAGAAGCATAGAGAAATTTAAAAATGAGTGATTGGTACAATAATACAAATCCAGTTTTGTCTGAACTCACTGACTGCGTTTTTAGAGAGTAATGCCAAATTCCAATATTGTGGTGAAAACTGAACTTATAGCCAAAAAAACCCTGAATAAATGGATAGGAAAGGAGCATAAAATATATTCTTTCTTCAGGTTCCCATACTTAATTATTGGTAGAGAGAAAACTGTAATTTTATTATGTTAAAGAAGATTCTACATTAAAGAGAATTCATTTAATTTTTGAATAAACACAGGTTTGAGAGACTAGTTCCTAGAGACATTAAAGGAAATGGGGTAACTGGTAAAATTTTAAGATGAAAGTCAAGGTTGATGGAAATCACTCCTGTGAACAAATACCTTGATTCAACCAGGTTCAATATTTAGTGTCCAAGGCTTTGACTGGCAATGAGTAAGTTCTAGGAACTGACACAGCAGTTTAGGTCTCTGTAGCTGATACAAGGATCTACAACAAATTCAGGCATGACAATAAATCTGTTTTAGTTCTGCCCTACATATAGAGATTGCACTATATTTTAAAGTACATACACCACTTTAGCCTTTCTAAATATTCACTTAGAGCTCTTTCTTGTTCAACATGGATCAGACATTGCTTGCTGGAGTTCCATTCCTGCTTGGTTTCCACTGACATGTTTATCCATGAATTTTCTTCTTCCTGTTTACCTTTCTGTTTACTCTGCTTAGAGCTCTAAGCAATAATGAACCAAATTAATTAATGTGTATTTGCAAAAACTTCTGATGTCATTCTAACAAATTAAAAAATGGTATGGAAGTTGGAATTGAACAGAATCAAGAAGCGTATACACTGGGCTATATAATCCAAAGTCCACAAAGTTTCTGACAGTGTATGTAAAATTTAGTAGACATATACACTGTTCTGGGGGAAAGGCTTTTATAACATTCTCAAAGAAGTCCATAGCACAAAAAAGGATAAGTAGTACTTAAAAAAAAAACAAACAGGAAACAAATAAACAAACAAAAATACACCCCAGATTAGCTAGTGAGAAACCTCTCATAAGAAAGATGTTTATTTAGGGTCATTAATCTTAAAATAAAAACAGTAAAAGAAATTTTAGGGATCTTACACGTATTATGGGTGTTTCTATTTTAGGGCCCGCAACAATTTATAAGCCAGGACACCCCCCCCCACCGCAAAAAAAGTTTTATAGTATACTTCACTAAGAAAGATTAAAGATTTTTGGCCAAAAATGCCATAAACATTAAAGCAAATAACTGTATTACAGGGTCTGCATTTATAGAATATAAGGAGGCTCTTTAAACTGCTAAGAAATTTAACAGAAAAATTAAGTAAATGATATGAAATAACTCATAAAAGAGCAAATTAAATGGCCAATAAACAATGAAAATCTGTCCATCTGCAATAATAATTAGGAAAATACAAATTAATGTAAACAAAATGAACTGTCAATTTATAAAAGAGCAAACTCAATGGCCAATAAACATTTGAAAAGTTGCTCAAACATCTGGTTTCATTTCCCTTCAGCATGAAGGATTTCCTTTAGGATTTCTTACAGTGTAGTTCTACTGATGATAGATTCTTTCATACAAAAACTGCCTTTATTTTGTCTTCATTCATAAATGTTACATATTTTTTATTTAGAATTTTGAGTTGAGAGGCTTTATAAAATTTTTTCATAATTTAATGATGTTGATCTTTTGAGCCCTACAGTTTCCTATGAGAAGTAAGCGAACAATAAAAATTCAGTCCTCTTGCATGTAATGTGTCATTTTTTTCTCTTTTTCTCATACCTTCAAGATATGTTCTTTATCTGTGGCTTTCAACAGTTGGATTATGATGTGCATAGGCATGGCCTTCTTCGTGTGTTTATCTTACTAATCTTTCCCCCCTCATTTCTGGCCTATATGTAGCACTCAATAAATAACTGCTAAATGCAAAATGCACTGCTAAAGGGAAAAAAAATCAAGTCATCATCTGTAATTTTGACAGAATCCAGAGGAAGCCTGGAATACAGGTTAAAGCAATCACTCACAAAAAGAGGTTTATTTGGAGTCTCATGCTTTACCATTAAAATTTAGGTTAATCTGGCACACAAGGATATCAAATAGTATTTGCAAAAGATTTTGAGTATTTATAAAATAATAAATAGTTGTTAATAAAATTACATTTCCTTAGTATATTTATTTCTGAAAACTGAAACTGCTGTGGCTCAGTAGTGTCCGACTCTTTGTGACCCTATCGACTACAGCCCGCCAGGATCCTCTGTCCATGGAATTCTCCAGGCAAGAATACTGGCAGTGGTGGCCATTCCCTTCTCCAGGGGATCTTCCCAACCCAGGGATCAAACCCAGGTCTCCTGCATTGCAGCCAGATTCTTTACTATCTGAGCCTTCAGGGAAGCCCATTTCTGAAAAGAGTTTTCAAGTAAATCCTTCAGCGATTAGACATAATGTGTTTGCCTTCACAGATTCCTAATGAAGCAATTTCCAGAGGTGTGGAGATGTAATAGGCTATATGAATACTTAAAAATTATATGTAAAGTCTCAAATTCAAACTTGTACCATTGGTTCAGTGTATTAACCAGTACTGTATTGCTTTATCCTCTCAATACATGTCTGATAGTGTGGCTTAAAATTTTAAGTCAAAGACTTGTTAAAATTAACAAAAACCTCCCTTATCTAACTTATCTATTTATTATGCAGATGTCTGTTTAATCGGGCTTCCCTAGTGGCTCAGTGGTAGAGTCTGCCTGCCAAGCAGGAAACACAAGTTCGATTCCTGGGTCAGGAAGATCCCCTGGAGAAAGAAATGGCAATCCACTCCACAATTCTTGCCTGGGAAACTCCACGGACAGAAGAGCTATGGGGTCACAAAAGAGTCAGACAGGACTTAGCAACCAAACTACAGAAATCAAGAACAATCTTTGAGTACTTGATTCTTCAAAGTGCTGTACACTTTTGTAGCTTCCAGTCCATTCAGGAATACTGCCACAATCCATCACGGATATTCAAGGTAATTTAATTTACATAGAGGATCTCAAATTTTACAGCAGAGTCAATCTAAACTATCAAAATGACATTTATACAGCATTTCAGAACTTGCAAAGCTATTTTCATAAATATCTCACTTAAAGTTTCCAACAACCTTTTGATCAATTTTGGATATAGCAGTTGTGAGCAGTTTAACAGAAGTTGGTTTATTAAGACTCATCAAGAAAGAAAAGTGGAATTAAATGCATAGATAAAATTCATTACATTTTGGGTACAAAGGGATTCTCAAGGCATGAGGTTCTTTCAGTCTTCATTTATTTCTCAAAAAGAAAAAACAGTCTTTGGTGTTTGGGGAGCAGCAGCAAGGAGCCCCTAGAAATCAAGTGATTGAGGAAATGTAAAAAGAGCAGACATAATAAGGGAATAACAGGCCAAAAATAAGTTATTTATTTGATGACTTGACTTAGAACTGCTTTATATTTAAACAACAACAATAAAACATGAGCTTAATTTTAAACAAGGTGAATATCTAAAGGAGATATTCCAGAGCTCTAGTTTTGAGCCACAGTCTTACCTTCAATAAGACTCACAGAAATCACCATACTATTCTGTGTGAAAATGAAGTGAAAGTGAAAGTCGCTCAGTCGTGTCCGACTCATTGTGACCCCATGGACTATCCAGTCCATGGAATTCTCCAGGCCAGAATACTGGAGTGGGTAGCCTTTCCCTTCTCCAAGGGGTCTTCTCTACCCAGGGATCAAACCCAGGTCTCCCACATTGAGGGCGGATTCTTTACCAGCTGAGCCACAAGGAAGCCCAAGAATACTGGAGTTGGTCGTCTATCTATTCTCCAGTGGATCTTCCGACCCAGGAATTAAACCAGGGTCTCTTGCATTGCAGGCAAATACTTTACCAACTGAGCTATCAGGGAAGCCCCACTAAGTTTTTTTTTCTTTTACTTTGATATACAAGTATATGTATCAAATTAAAAGAAAAAAAAATTAAGAATAATAATAGTAGTTGTTGTTGTTGAGTCACTAAGTCATATCTGACTCTTTAGGACTCCATGGACTGTAGCATGCCAGGCTCCTCCATCCTCCATTATCTCCCAGAGTTTGCTCAAATTCATTTCCATTGAGCTGGTGATGCTACCTAACCATCTCATCCTCCACTGGCACCTACTCCTTTTGCCTTCCATCTTTCCCAGCATCAGGGTCTTTTACAGTCCCAAGCTAAAACACTAACAGGAGCAGAATTCATCCTTAGATGGGATAGCTATGGATAACGAGATTATGTGGAGTAGGACAATCCTTCCAAGGCTACAATGAATACTAAAATAAGTCCTCAAAATATAAGGTCTCTGGTAGATAACTCCAAGTAGCAGTAAGCTTTTTTTAAAATTTTTAATGGGAGGGCAATCAATGCTGTATTGGTTTCTGCCATACAACAACATGAATCGGTGTGTGCGTGTGTGTGTGTGTCTGTGTGTGTGTGTGTCTGTGTGTGTGTCTGTGTGTCCCCTTCCTCTTGAGCCTCCCTTTGACCTCCCATCCCACCTCTCCTGGTCATCACCAAGCATCAGGCGAGTAGCTTCCCACTAGCTATCTATTTCACATATGATAGAGTACGTATGTCAATGCTACTTTCTCAGTTCATCCCACCCTGTTTCCCCTGCTATGTCTGCGAGTGTGTACTCTATGTCGGTGTCATATTCCGTCCCTGCAAATAGGTTCATCACTACTATTTTTCTAGATTCCATATATATGTGTGTGTGTGTGTGTGTCTCTCTCTATATATATATACATATACATGTCTGTTATGTAGGGACTGAGTTACTACTGGGCTTCCCTTGTGGCTCAGTTGGTAAACAATCTGCCTGCAATGTGGGATACCTCGGTTTGATCCCTGGGTTGGGAAGATTCCCTGGAGAAGGGAAAAGCTACCCACTCCAGTATTCTGGCCTGGAAAATACCATGGACTATGCGACGAGTTGACTCACTGGAAAAGACTCTGATGCTGGGAGGGATTGGGGGCGGGAGGAGAAGGGGACAACAGAGAATGAGATGGCTGGATGGCATCACTGACTCTGTGGACTTGAGTCTGAGTGAGCTCCGGGAGTTGGTGATGGACAGGGAGGCCTGGCGTGCTGTGATTCATGGGGTCGCGGAGAGTCGGACACAACTGAGCGACTGAACTGAACTGAACAGTCCATTGGGTCGCAGACTTGGATATGACTGAGTGACTTTCACTGAGTTGATACTAAATATAAACTATGAATAAAAAACTTTATTACTGCCAAAAGTTTCTTCAAATCCCTCTATAATCTATCCTTCCTATCACTCCCTTCTCCTTCCCTATTCCTGCCCTACCTCCAGGCAACAAGGAACCTACTTTCTGTCACAATGTAGTGGTTTACTATCATAACATTAGATATAAGTGGAATTATACAGTAAGGACTCTTTTTTTCACCTGGAATCCTTCGCTCAGTGTAATGCCTGTAATATCCTTCCACGATTTTACATTTTATCAATAACTTGTCTTTTTTGTGGCTGAATAGCATTACATTGTATGGATAGGATAGAATTTGTTTAATTCACTTACTAATGAATATTTGGGTGATGGTTAGTTTTGGGTTATACAAATAAAGGTGTTAAATACACCAATGTAAAAGTCTCTGCATGCATATACATTTTTGTTTCTCTGAAGAAATACTTAGGGAGAAATGACTGGGTTGGTTGTACTGTAAGCTTTTTTTTTTTTCCCGGAACTTTCAAGTTGTTTCCAAAGCTGTCATGTAATTCCCATCCTGAGTACACAAAGAGTTCTAGTTGGTTCACAATACTTCATCTTTCAAATTTTAGCCAATCTAATAGGTGTATAGTGTTATGTCTTCTTGTTTTATTTTCCCCTGATGAATAATGATGAGCATCTTTTCATGTGTTTATTGACCAGTCATGCATCTTGTGTGATACTAATCTTTTCCCCATTATATGTACTGATATCATTTTATTTATTGCTCTGTCTTCATGTTATCAATTAGAAAGGATTTCTTAAATTTCTGGTAACAGTTTGATAAAGGTGTTGCTATACTTCTTCCAAGTGTGTGGATTTCCTCTATCCTAATGATACTTTCAAGGAGAAAATGTTTTTAAACCTGATTATACCCAACATCTAGATCAATTTCGGGATAACTGCCATCTTAACAATGTTGTCTTCTAATCTATGAACAGGTTATCTCTCTCCAGTTACATGTTCAAGTTCTCTCAGGAGTGTTTTGTGGTTTTCAAGGCAGAGAGCTTGGACATGTTTTGTTAAATTCATTTGTGTATATTTATTGGCATCAATGTAAATGGAACTGATTCATTATTCCATTTTTCAATTTTTGGCTGCTAGGACAGAAAAATACAATTGGTGTTTAGACATTAATCGCGTCTTCTACAACCATAATAAGTTTATTAGTTCTAGTAATAGCTTCTCAGGGAATTTCTATAACATATTTGATCATATGAAAATAGGGAGAGTTTTACTTCTTTCATCTTTAGTCTTATTATATCTTTTGCTCGGTTATTTCTTTCTTTTTAATGGCAATGGCTAAGATGGTCAGTATGACATAGAGGTGATGAAAGAAGGCATCCTGCGTTTTTCTTGATCTTAGTGGAAAACAATTCAATATTTTGCAATTAAGTGTGGCATGTGGTTTCTCAATATTTCCTTTATGAGTTATTGTTTAATGTTTAGATATTTACAGTTTTCCTAGTTAATTATTTATGTCTATTATAATTCAACTATGGTTAACATACTGATTTTTATTTTCTTCATACAATGAGACCATGTATATCTGAAAATAATATGCATTCTATGGTTGTTGAATACAGTGTTCTATAAATGCCAATTAGATGAACGTGGGTTCACAAGTATTTTTCATATCTTCTATATCTCCAAGTATTTGTTTTTCATCTAATTCTTTAACAATCACTGAGAGGGGATAATAATTTCCTAGAATGACTGACTAGAATTGCCTATTTTTTTCCTTTAATTCTGTCCATTTTTCATTTCCTTTATCTCTGAGAACACTACTTTATGTCTATTTTATTTGATATTAAAATAAAGAAATCCATCTTTCTTATACTGTTTGTATATTTTCCTATGCATGTATTTATATTGTTTCTTAATATTTCAAGTGTTTCTCTGTTATGCAATGTATAGTAGAGTGCTGCTTTATTACTACTCTATTAGGAGCAGCTGGACCAGGGATCAGCAAATTTTCTGTAAATGGTCAAATAGTAAACATTCTATACTTCTTAGGCCACAGTGTTCTCCCTTGCTGGTACTTAATTTTGTGGCTGTAGTGGTCCCCCCTGCCAATGCAGGGGATGTTAGAGACTTGGGTTCAATTCCTGGATCCAGAAGATCCCCTGGAGGAGGGCATGGCAACCCACTTTAGTACTGCTGGTGTGGAGAGTCCCATGCACAGAGGAGCCTGGTGGGCTATGAGCCAAAGGATCGCAAAGAGTCAGTTAGTATGCATGCACAATATGATGGCAATCTTGGACAATACATAAAAATGTGGGTGTAGTCTAATTTGTCTACAGGCCTTAATCTGCTGAATCCTGGTCTAACACATAACTTTTAACATAATACTTGTTAAACTGGGCTCAGCCCTGTAATTTTGTTTTCTATTTCCACCCTGTGTTATGTAACTCTGTTATCATGTCTTCATTTCTTTAGATTATTTGAATTTTTTTTAGTATTTCATTTTAATTTATCTATTGGTGTTTGGCTGTATCTCTTTGTATTTTTACTTTTTTTTAGGCTCAGCTGGTAAAGAATCCACCTGCAATGTGGGAGACCTGGGTTTGATCCCTGAGTTGGGAAGATCCCCTGCAGAAGGGAAAGGCTACCCACTTCAGTATTCTGGCCTGGAGAATTCCGTGGACTGTATAGTTCACGGGGTTGCAAAGAGTCGGACACGACTGAGCAACTTTCACTTCACTAAGAAACTAAAATATATACATAAAAACTTTCACAACCTAAAGTTACACTGTAACACTTCATGAGATATTTAGAAATCTAAAAACCACTATAGGTTCCCTTAATGATGAAATTTTCTTGTGTATTATATCTATTTACATTGAAAGCTCTAGCAGTCAGTGTTACATGTTTGCTTTCAACAGCCATACATATTTTTTTTAAAGCAGCTTTTAAAAAAGATTTATCAAGCTATTTCTTATTTCTAGTGGTTTTCTTTACTTCTGAAGATTCATGTTTTCATCTAGTATCATTCCCTTTTAATATATAGAATTTCCTTCAGTATTTCTTGTAAAGCAGAGCTGCTGGTAACAAATTTTCTTAGTTTTCCTTCATCTACAGTGTCTTTATTTCACTTTTGTTTCTGTGGACACACACTGGCTTGAGAGTGCTTTTCTGTAAGCATTTTAAATATATTGTTCCAATGTCTTCTGTTGTCTGTCATTTTTAATGAGAAATCTGCAGTTGTTCAAATCATTGTTAAAGCATATCTATGTATCTTCTTGTAGCTGCTTTCAAGATTTTTTTAAAAGTTTATCTTTCTTGGTTCAGTATTTTAATCACAATGTCTCCAAACAGGTTTTCCTTTCAGTTTATCCTCAAAGATAAACTTGAGACTAGGTGAACTTCCTGAATATGTAAAAGCCTACCTCTTTCGGAAATTTTGGACAATTATTTGTTAATATTTTTCTGGCTCCAGTTTTTTCTCCTTACCTTCTGGAATTCCAATTACATATATATTTGAACGTTTTGTCCCACACTCACTAAGCTTTGATCTTTTTTAAAGTATCTTTTTCTGTTTTTCAAATTCAATACTTTCTATACTCTATGTTCAAGTTCAGTGACTCTTCTGTCACATGCAGACCACCTGTAACCTTAGACGGTATTTTTTTTCATATTCTGTATTTTCAATTCTCAAATCTGATTTGTTTTTATACTTTACTTCTTCATTATGAATTCTTACCTTTTTCATTCAATGTTCCTTTATACCTCATGAAGAAAATTTCAATAACTGTTTTCAAGTCCCTTTTGCAATTCAGTTATTTAAAAAATAAATTGGAAACATCAATTTATATTGTTAGTTTTTGCTTTTTTTCCCCTGGAGTATACAGAAATAATTAACGGGATAGATAGGCCAAGGTGAGCTTCTGTTAATATGGTAGAACTAAACTAAATCTATTTTTCCCCATTTAACACCTTCTGTGATAAAGGATCTAACAAAAGTGAAACTGTCTCTCTACAATCTGCTTGCCAGAGCTGACATATGAAAGTATCATAAAATGGGTGGCTTAAAACAACAAAAATTTATAGTTTCATGGTTCTGGAGATATAGAAGAGTCCCTATACAAGGTATCAGCAGGGCCATGATCTGGGACTCAGAAGACTCCATGACTCTTTTCTCCTTCTGATTGTAGCCAGCAATTCTGCTGTTCTTTGGCTTGCAGCTGGATCAGTCCAATCTCTGCCTCCATTCACAAGGCACTCTCCCTCTGTATCTTCACATCAACTTCCTCTGTTTATCTAATTCTAATTTTCCCTCTTTTATAAGGATATCAATTACAGTGGATGAGGGCTCACCCTAAGGACTTCATTTTAACTTGGTTATCTCTATCCAATTAACAGATCAAGTATGAGATACTAGATGTTAGGAATTCAACATGTATTTTATGGGAGACAAAACTCAACCCAAGAACAGTTTTCTTTCTGCTAGGAAATGAGTTTCAAGGACCATCAGAAGCAGCATTCAAAGAATAATTTGAGAGGGTAAGTCATTTCATAATTATTCTCTTTTATTCCATTATGGGTCATAATAAAATGGCAAATGGCTATTAAACTGGTATATTTACTAATGTTCAAAGAAATTTATTACTGATTATAAAAGAAATTACTTTTGTAATAGTCGATAAGCTATTAGTTTAATATAACTGTTTTATCATAATTCTAATTATATGCATTTTTATAAGGCCATCACCAAGATATTACCAGGTCTGATCTTGTCAAAATGCACAAATATACATAAAAATTAAGCAAAACTGTTTAATATACAGTACGTGGAGTGAGGCAAAGAGAAGAGGAGAAAGAAGGAGAATGGTATCAGTAATGAGGCTCTATAAAATACAGAATAATATTTTAACCCACTTTTAAAAGACACTTATTTTTTTGATGACCCAGAGGGATGGGATGGGGAGGGAGATGGGAGGGGGGTTCAGGATGGGGAACACATGTACATCCATGGTGGATTCATGCCAATGTATGGCAAAACCAATACAATATCATAAAGTAAAAAAATAATTACTATTATTAATTAATTGAAAAAAAAGATACTTTTAAAACTGGCTTGTAAGTACTAATGCTGGGATAAACAAAGATTTATCAACATTGATCTGTCAAAGCCAATAAAATTTTTAAAAGTATTGTTTTAAAAATATAATTTCAAATATTATTCAACATTGACAATCAGAGTAGAAATTATACTAGAATTTGCTTAGGGTCAAAGAAACAAGTATTAAAGTATATGCAATTAATAATTAGTACAAACCCAGGAGACCTGAGCTCATACTAAATTGTCGGATATATGTGTTTGGCCTATTCCAACTGGAATGTTAAATGATTAACAAAATGCCTTTTTTAAACAGTCAACAGTGATTTAAAATAAAAATACTACATGTTGAGCAAACGAAGTTCTGAGTGAGAATCTGATTAGAAATTACACTTGATCACTTCAACAGACTCTTCCAGTCTGACAGTAAAGTAGTTCTTCACTGTTTAAAAACCTTACATCTGCAACTGATTTTATTCCATCAGCCAAAAAATGCATTTATGCTGCCACCATTACATTTTCAGAAGAGTTTAAATTACAAAACTTGAGAGAACTTCAAAGCAATACTTAATCTAACCATTCTGATCTGATGGACTTGTTAAAAATAATTTAGGACACTTAACAGAAAGAAACCCTTCAACAAAATGGGTAACAATTGTTTTTAAATCATGTTATTTTAAATTTCCTTTCATAAATAAAATGTACCTACCTGGGGGTTTGAGCATTTTATCTCAAGTGACTCTAGGTCAACATGCAGACAGACAACAAATGAATGCCTCGTATCAGGTCCTGTAGCGAGCAATTTTGGGGATGTAACAGCTAGTGTAGAGGTACAACCCATGGGTTCCACTAGGCAAAGTGTCACTTGTTTTCCAAAAAGGGTATATATGCTGAAATGATGCAAGCTGATTGTCCAAGGAAAAGCATCACCTGATAATAGGGACAAAAGGGGTGAGGTTGGAAGACATACAAAAATATAGTTAACTGTCATTTGATATTAAGGTGTCTACTATCAATATTGTCTACTATCAATATTGTCTACTATCAAATATTGTCTACTATCAATATTTGAAATAGAAAACACTTAATATGGCATCATAAAAAATATACATTGTATCATAGACCAACATGTTAAATAGTTCACATGCTACAGAAGAGTTATTTAATATTTGTATTTATTATACACACTACTATATCACTTAAATTACATTATAAGAGAAAAAAACAGAAATCAAGGAATGAGATAAAAATATAAACACAAGTTCTAACTTTGTATTCCCTCACTGGTTTACTAGTAGGTTGCACAGTGCAACTCCTGGGATGTATGTACCTTGGAGACCATAAAAAATGAGCTAAATTAAGAAAATGGACTAAATGTGGCCCATGATCTGGCTGCAGAATAATGAAAAATAAATAAATAAATAAATAATTTACTACGGTCTGTTGGAATGTCTGCATCAGAATCATGCAGATGCTGATATAAAATATAGATTCCTGGTTTCTACTTCAGACCTACTTAATCAGAAATCGCTGCAGGTTAAAACTCAGGATGCATATCCACATCTTCAGTTAGATACCCTTACATATGTATAAAAGGATATATATATATATACATACACACACACACATATATTTGATTTAAAAAAATAAGTACATATACATTTCAAGGTTAAGAGAAAAATTTTGTTGTTTTAAACTTTTTTCTTTTATAAATTTACCAGAGAAAAGAACTGTCAGTATAAATTAATGAGATAAAACCATCTTTTTTTAAATTGTGGCTACCAGTAAAATGCTTCATGAAATAGAATTTAAAAGTGTACTTGTATTAGAATATTTATATACATTCAATACTAGAATGCCAATTTGATGGAAAATATGTTCATATGACTTGTCTTTTTGACTCTGAAAAACTACTAGCACTTGTTAGTATGTTCTTGCTGTTGCTGAGTTGCCAAGTTATGTCAGACTCTTTGTGACCCCATGAACTGTAGCCTCCCAGGCTCCTCTGTCCTTCACTATCTCCTGGAGCTTGCTGAAATCATGCCCATTGAGTCAGTGAGGCTATTTAACCATCTCATCTTCTGTTGCCTGCTTCTGCTCCTGCTCTCAATCTTTCCCAGAATCAGGGTATTTTCCAATGAGTCAGGTGGCATCAGGTGGCCAAAGTATTAGAGTTTCAGTTTCATCATCAGACTGATTTCTTTCAGGATTGACTGGTTTGATCTCCCTGTTGTCGGAGGAACTCTAAAGAGTCTTCTCCAGTACCACAGTTCAAAAGCATCAATTCTTTGGCATTCAGCCTTCTTTATGCTCCAACTTTCACATCTGTACATGACTACTGAAAAAAACCACAGCTTTGACTATATGAATGTTTGTCGGCAAAGTGATGTTTCTGCTTTTAGTCATAGCTTTCCTTCCAAGGAGTAAGCGTCTTTTAATTTCATTGCTGCAGTCACCATTCGCAATGACACTGGGGCCCAAGAAAATAAAATCTGTCACTGTTTCTATATTTTCCCTTTCTATTTGTCGTGAAGTGATGTGACAAGATGTCATGATCTTAGTTTTTTGAAAGCTGAGTTTTAACCCAGCTTTTTCACTCTCCTCTTTCACCTTCATCAAGAGGATCTTTAGTTCCTCTTCACTTTCTGCCATTAGAGTGGTATCATGTGCCTATCTGAGGCTGTTGATATTTCTCCTGGCAATCTAGATTCCAGCTCGTGCTTCATCCAACCTGTCATTTCCCATGATGTACTCTGTATATAAGTTAAATAAGCAGGGTGACAGTAAACAGACTTGATGTACTTCCTTCCCAATTTTGAACTCGTTCGTTGTTCCATGTTCAGTTCTAACTGTTGCTTCTTGACCTGCATATAGGTTTCTCAGGAGACAGGTAAGGTGGGCTGGTATTCCCATCTCTTTAAGAATTCTCCAGTTTGTTGTGATCCACAGAGTCAAAGGCTTTGGCATAGTCAAACAAGACTTGTCAACAGAGATAGGATAATATAGACTTTTAAGTATCTGGATTATTTTAAAACAGATTAAAAATATTTATCTTCTAAATAGAGAGGTATTAGTACCTCACTGAAAATAGAAAATATATAAAGAAAAAAAATAAAAACCAGTCATAATTCAACTTCCATCTTGCTACTTCCAGGAATATACACTATTACCGTTGTTCTATTCCCTTTTTTTTCTCCCTTATAGTGTTGGCCATGTGTACACAGAGTTGAAACTATGATCACATTGTACTTTTAGGTTCATATTATTTTTTTGGTAAGGAAAAAGAAAAGATTAACTGAATAACTCAACAGATCATGCTCTAGATATATATATTAAAATATAAATATGCATTTAAATTGTGAATGGTGATATTGAAGGGGTACTACAAGATAGATTCTCATAAGTTTGAACATTCAAAATGTCTTAATCAAGAAGCTAATAATATTAAACTTAGAAACTTTCAAGTTGAGACTTGAATAATAATATAATTGTAGCTACACAGCAGTCCACAGTAATTTGACTGGAAACAATGAAAACTGCATAATAATATGTGGTCAGCACTGTGGTACTCTGCCTGTCTTAAGACTTAAAATATTTTGCCCCCAAGAAGAATGACCAACTTTAAATCATCTGTAACTAATTCTGAAATTATTTTAAAATCTACACAAGTTTCCATGCTATTTACAAAATAAAGGCTTTGCCAAATCTGTCTTAAAATATTTTGGAATTATTTCAAGCTACATATTTTTAAATTGGTAGAGAGCTATATATAGTCTTTCAAATTTCATGTTATCCAAAAAATGCTAAATGATGATTATGTTGGATTAAAAAACACATTTAAATTCATGAAATTGAAAAAAAGAATTCCAAATGACACTGGTACTATCTATATGTCTGCTTCTTCTTTGGAATCAGACCATAAGTTGAAATTTGGTATACCATTTTCTAAGTCTTAAACAGAACCTTTTAAGGTAATACTTTACATTCATTTATTTAGCAAGCAGATCATCTGTTTTAAAAAGCACACTTTACCTAGAAGATAAGATCTTAATGTGTAATGACAAACATTCCCATAATTAATCACTATGAAAAAATTACCAAAACATAGCACATTATTATTGCACAACTATTCCTTTTAAACACACACACAGAAAATAAAAAAAATAAATAAATAAAAGCACCTCATCTATTTACAACACTGGCAATATACTGCTCTGAGGAGTTGTTAAAATATGACAGACCATGACAGACCAGGACCATGTACTATTCTGAGACCTTCAAGGTTATTTCAGAAAAATTATTTACTGCTGGCAGAATTCAGAAAATGTCAAACAAATTGTCTAAAGAACAAGAAAAAGAAAGAAGGCTGAAAATTTCATTTCTGTGTGCATTTGTAAAACGTCTATATTATCAACAGAGAAAAGACTTGTGATAA
This sequence comes from Moschus berezovskii, assembly GCF_049115385.1. Taxonomy (NCBI): domain Eukaryota; kingdom Metazoa; phylum Chordata; class Mammalia; order Artiodactyla; family Moschidae; genus Moschus; species Moschus berezovskii. The sequence continues at coordinate 16,875,738 of NC_142475.1, read as the reverse complement.
ATTAATTCTCAGAAAAATGATAATCAAATACTGAAGTACTTTGTACAAAATAATGTAAAAGAAAGTGAATATGACAAAGCTTTGGGACAAAATTAATAAATAAAATTCAATGTGAGACTATGTGATACATGTAACAATTGGGAAGGGGGACTTGATTAGATAATAGTAACTTAAAACTAAGTGAAATTATAAAAATTACGTGGTATGGATTTCCTCACACAGTATCACATGTTGCTGATTTTGCACAACACAAAGCAGAAAATAGACCGATTTGGATAACAAAAGAAAGCACTATCTGGAGCAAAACAAAAATAAAAACAAAAACCTATGTATGTACATTTGGACAATACTATTATCAATGTTGGCATCACCGAACAGTGAGTAGTTATACAGACCTGATCAAATACATCTAATTTACAATCTTCAATATTGATGGGCAGGGATCGATATTCTGGAAAGAGAATCAGTCTTTCCATGTCTAAAGATGCTGTACTTTCCTACAGGAAAAAGTGTATATACTTTGTGCCTAGGTAAATAATCTTATAAACATCAATGTGGAAAATGAACAAAGTTGGTTAATACTAGAGACACTCTCTCTCAGTTTTCATTCCTCTCATAACCTTCATCAAGTATCTTTAGAAACAAAAACAAAAGTGCCTTCCTCTACTCCTTAAGTCTTTTTCCCCATGTCCAACAGTACAGTATGACTCAGGTAGATTTTTATTTCAAATATGATTAGTGGAATCAGGAATATCTTATTGCTAATTGCAAAGGTTAACAATTTGGAAAAAGATACACTGTTTTCTACAAACATAAATAAGCCAAAACTGCTGACACTGTTTCCCCAAACCACTCAGCATTAAATTGATTTAAAGACAGTTGAGATAAAAGACTTTCTTTAATTCTACATGATGTTAATTTAAACATTGGGAATGTTTGAGTAATGAAAGCATTTAAAAAACAGAAAACCTAATCAATTCTCCTGGCAGAAGGGAACTGCTGAAATGCCTGGAAGAAAAGGAAATGAAAATGGGCAATGTACTATTTTATTTGTTCTGTAACCAAATTTGTACATTTAGAAGAAAATATTCCTTTGTATTAGAAAATGTAAAATGTATTGCATGTATAAACTAATGCAAGTTTAAAAATAAAATTTATATTTAAAACCTCATGATTATTAAATAATGACAAAATAGATAATTCATTTCAAATCTGAGAGATATTTTCTTTACATCTGGAAACTCAAGCATTCAATGCTAAGTACTACTCATTTCTGAAAATTATTACTGATTTAATAAATTAACCATCAACATTTCATTACTACATAAAAATATATAATACTTGTTGTTTTTTAAGTCTTTAAAACCTATGATTGCAATTATGAACAATTATTGCTTTAAAAAAACTAAAACAATCTCAAAGCTTCACACTGTCCTTCTAGCAATTATTATATTAGTAACTACTTAACTGTTTTAAAAGAAATGTCAAAATTATAGCAATGCTCTGTTTATTTAAGGTCACATGGTCAACTAACAAGATATACCCCCAGTTTCTATAGGTTGGCAAGAGAAATTACAATTCTATGTATTTTCTAAAGTGATTTACTACCAACTAAGGCCTAGCCTCACCTCACTTATTATTATACAAAGACAACTACATAATTAAGGAAACATTATCATAAAATATTTCTTGAGTCTCAACATTCAGTGATACATGGATTATAACTTAAAAATAAATATAGGGTATTGTTTTCTATGGTTAGCTGTTGTTTTCTGTTAGCTTTTTCTTAAATAACTGAATAGTCAATTATCCTTTATTAAACTATTTAATTGAATATGTATTTTATTAACACTGTATTCTCAAACTTAAGACATGCTTAAGACATGATTCACTTTCAAAACATTTTCAGATACATACATTGCAGCCTGAGGCAGTTGTAAATAACTTAATGCAGCTTCTTACTAAAAAAAAACTATATATATAGTTTAATAAAAATAAATAATAATAAAAATACTTAAAGATTTATAACAGACATTCTGAATAGTGAATACATTTATCATTTTCCTTAACACAACACATAGTACATATAGTCATTTTAGTCAATTTGAGCTAAATCTAGTACCTTCCGAAGACTTCTACAAAAGAATTGTTTACTGCTATTATATGAAAACCAAGACTGACTAATACATAAAAGATTTGCTATGTTAATTCTAATAGGTATTTATTAGGAACAAAAGATACACAAGTGTGTGTTCATTTTACATTACTGACTTAAGAGTAGGCATATCAGTTTACTTAAGTTGATAAACTGGTTTCGTGAGTGCCACAGAACACGACAATACTACCTGCACAGAAGAATAAGCCGGATTTCGCAACAGAGACTTCAGTAAGAATGAGCACGCTAACTACCCCTTCTTGTTAGAGGAGAAATACTAATTCCTAAATCCTTTCCTGTTTCCACATGAAGTGCTAAGTTAATCCATGCCTTTTCTGTTCACAGGAATTGAGACGACTACTTCACTATAGTAAAAGAATGAACTTAGTGACAGAAGGAAAGACAAAAGAATAATGAGTAAAGTAATTGGAAAAAAGTATTTTGTAAAAAATATAAAAAGGAAAGCCTTGATAAATTTCACTTCATTATTTAGTATTACTATTGAAATAATTTTTTTGAAAGATAGGAAGTTCATGGATGACATGCTCTTTCAGTTCAAGAAACTATTCCAAATTCTAAATGAAGAGTTTGAATCAATGACTTTGTGAAAATCTCAAAATGAAAGGAACAGTATGGAGGAAAACCCGAGTACTGGGGATCATGTTTATCCATAACTTGGAACCTCAAATATAGCTCCATTCTCTGGAGTCAGGTGAACCCTTTTAAAAACATGCTAAAGCTGACAGGTGTGATCAGGGACTTAGCTGTGAAATTATTGAATAAAGCAATTTTTGGTAGTGAAAATAGCTCTTACTAACACAGTATTCTATAATGTTTTCACTGCCAGCTGATGGACAATCTAGGTCAAATAGATACCTAAGGATATAAAAAAGTAACAAAGAAGTCAGATATGTGAAAATCTTATAGATTTATAAACCATCAGTGAAAAGGTGATAGGTTAAGTATAGATCTAGATGAGAATATCTAGTAAAGCTATACATGTGAAGAACAAAGTATATAGAGAAAAGAGCCCACAAAAGATATTCAAAAAAAGCAGCCATTATTCACAGAAAATGATCAAGGCAAGTGGTTATTCCAGAAGGTAAGAAAGAATTTCAAAAACGAATCAATGGATGTCAAGGGTTAAAAGTCTTCCATTGGATTTCCATGTAACAGGTTTATTCTGTTAACTGAGCAAGCTGAAAAGACATGTTAGCATTTTTATATGACAAGCATTTAAATAAGAAAGTTATAATTTATGAAGCAAGTTACTTAAAAACAGCGCACAGAATATAGTGTGCACTCAATAAATATTTACTTTATGAAGAAAGGAGGGAAAGAAGCTAGGAAAGAAAGGAGAAAGGGAGGGATGGATGGACAGAGATGGATAAATGAATAAAAATGGGTTGGTCCTAAGCAATGACAGCAGACTAAAGACTTATTTCATGTAAGGTACATTCACTTGTTAAACAAGTTATTTACTGAAATAAATATATACTAGATGTTATTCAGGAGACCCCAGTTCGATCCCTGGGGTGGGAAGATCCCCTGGAGAAGGGAAAGGCTATCCACTCCAGTATTCTGGCCTGGAGAATTCCATGGAGTGTATAGTCCACGGGATCGCAAAGAGTCGGACACGGCTAAGCAACTTTAAATGTAAAAACAGATGTTATTCAAGGAGCGACGAAGAGAGCAGTGAACAATACAGCCTCATTATTCTCATGGAGCTTGCATTCTAGCTGTGGAAAGAAGGATAATAAACTAATAACTTAATGAAATACAGTATTTTGATAGTTGTAGATGTTCTGCAAACAATTAAGCAGGATAATAGAACAGAGTGCTGCCACTTTAAGATAGGATAGTCCAGAAAAGCCATTCGGATAAAATGACATTCCATAGAGACAAAAGGCATGAAGTTACTTAGGAAAAAAAATATTCTAGAAGGTGAATACTAAGTATAAAGGTCCTGCATCAGGAACCTGTTCAGATGGGAAGTGGTCAACGTTTTCATTAAAGTAATAGGCTATATGCTGGGTAGGAAAATAATCAGACAACCTTGAGAAAAGTATGAAAGTGAAAGTGTTAGGCACTCAATCTTGTCAGACTCTCTGTGACCGTAGCCTGCCAGGCTCCTCTGTCCATGAAATACTCCAGGCAAGAATACTGGAGTGGGTTGCCTTCCCCTTCTCCAGGGGATCTTCCCAATCCAGGGATTGAGCCCAGGTCTCTGGCATTGCAGGCAGATTCTTTAACATCTGAGCCAGGAGGGAAAGTGATCTCTAACAGCTTTTATAGGGAGTGGAAAGGCATTAAAGGAATCATTAAAAGTTTACAAAGTTATCAATGAGGGCTAGAAGTCATTTAATAAAAAAAAAAAAAAAAAACCAAACACACTGTCAAGAACTTCAGTAAAGAAGCTTAAATGTCAAACAGTTGGAACAATCCAAGGCTACATTCCTTCCAAGAAACTGAGACTCCACAGCATCCAAAATACATGAACAACTCAAGTAACTCTATCACAAAAACAATCTAATTTAAAAAATGGGCAGAGGACCTGAATAGCCATTTTTCCAAAGGAGACATACAGATGGCCAACAGACACAGAAAAAGATGCTCAACAAAATTAACCATTAGGGAAACGCAAATCAAAATTACAATGAGATGACATCTCACACCTGTCAGAACGGCTGTTATTAACAAGACGATAAATAACAAGTGTTAGGGAGGATGCAGACAAAAGGGAACCCTTTGTGCACTGTTGATGAGAATGTAAATTGGTACAAACACTATGGAAAACAGTATGAAAGCTCCTCAAAAAATTAAAAATGGAACTACCACACAATTGAGCTATTCCACTTCAGAGTATTGATCCAATGAAAACAACAAGACCACTAGAAAAAGATATGTGTACCCTAATGTTCAGAGGAGCATTATTCACAATATCCAACATATAGAAAAAAGCTCAGTGTCTACCAATAGATGAATAAAGAAAACATGGTATTCGAGGAGCTTATCAAACAGGATGGAAGAGTAAAGGACACTGAACTCACCTTCCCCAACAAACATCAAAAATACATCTACACGTGGAGCAGCTCTCACTGAAAACAAACTGGAGACTGGCAAAGAAAAGCAGTTAATTACACAGAACAATGAATATAAAACTATACTACTGGGTTACGACACACAGAGACATAATGTATTTATGAAGAGAAAAGAACAGAGAACAGAACTATGTTCAAATAATTATCTTATAATTTAGCAGAATTAGGTTAAAATATATCTGAGGTTGAGTGTGATATATTGAAATGCACAAAATGATTCTTAGATCCATCATTATTTAATAAATAGTAAAAAAAAAATCAATGGAGGAAATGAAACGGTATACTATAATACCCATTTAAAACAAAGAAGGTATAAAAAACAGAGGAACAAAACTACAAGAGAAACAATTAACAAATAGCAAATGACCAACTTAACTAAAATACATCATTACATGAAATACTGATGGTCAAATCATCCTATTTAAAAATAAGAGATTCTCAGACTGTACAAAGAAAATTTAATTCTATTTAAAAGGAAAACACACTGCATTCAAAAATTAAGTTTTTCTACTAAAAAAATCGTTCACCAATTCTACATGGCTTCACTGGTGAATTCCAACAAATATTTAAACAAATGCTGCCAATCCTCCACAAAGGAAATATATTTCAGAAACACAGGCAGAGAAACAATTTCCCAACTAATTCTATGAGACCAGTATTAGTGAAGTGAAGTTGCTCAGTCATGTCCAACTCTTTGCGACCCCATGGACTGTGCCCACTAGGCTCCTCCATCCATGGGATTTTCCAGGCAAGAGTACTGGAATGGGTTGCCATTCCCTTCTCCAGGGGATCTTCCCAACCCAGGGATAGAACCCAGGTCTCCTGCACTGTAGGCAGACATTTCACTGTCTCTCAGTTGGTAAAGAATCTGCCTGCAACGTGGGAGACCTGGGTTCAATCCCTGGGTTGGGAAAATCCCCTGGAGAAGGGAAACGCTACCCAGTCCAGTATTCTGGCCTGGAGAATTCCATGGACTGTATAGTCCATGGGGTCGCAAAGAGTCAGACACAACTGAGTGACTTTCACTTCACTGTGTGTCAATGAGACCAGTATTACCCTGATATAAAAACCAAAGACACTGACAGAAAACTGTAGACTAAACTCCTTTGTAAATATAGATTAAAAAAAAAAATTAAAAGGCAAAACTATGTTTGGCATCATATGAAGAGATGACACACCATAGCCATGTGGTCTACATCCTCAAATACAAGATTAGTTTAATCAATTAGTTATGCAAAACTGATTAATGAAATATATCACATTATAGCATAAAGTGTGGGGAGGGACACATCTCATTAGATTCATAAAAATATTTGATAAAACTCCAAACTACCTCATGATACCTCATGAAGAAAATGATTCTTCTCAACCTGATGAAGGGCACCTATGAAATCCACAGCTAGAGACTTCGCTGGCAGCCCAGTGGTTGCTGAGACCCTGAGTTCCCAATGCAGGGGGTCCAGGTTCGATCCCTGGTCAAGGAACTAGATACCATATGCCACAACTGTAGATCCCATGTGCCTCAAGAAAGATTGAAAATACTGTGTGCCACAACTAATATCTGGAGCAACCAAATAAATAAATAAATAGTCTTAAAAGATTCACAGCTACCATCATACTTAATGGTGAAAGTCTGAAGTCTAAACTCTCTTACTTTTAATAGATTAAAAATGTTAAATTCTTTTAAAATGCTCATGATAAAATAGTAAAAGAAAAAACATGACTGAATATTTTTCTCAGGCATTATTATCTTAATTGTATAATAAATATAATAATTATTTGTTTGTTCAATCACCAAGTCATGTCTGACTCTTTGTAACCCCATGGACTGTAGCACTCCAGCCTTCCCTGTTCTTCACCATCTCCCATAGTTTGCCCAAGTTCATGTCCATTGAATCAGTGATGTCATCCAACCATCTCATCTTCTGTCACCCTCTTCTTCTTTCAATTTTTCTAAGCATCAGAGTCTCTTCCAATGAGTTGTCTGTTCTCATCAGGTAGCCAAAGCACTGGAGCTTTGGCTGCTTAAGCATCAGTCCTTCCAACTAGTATTTAGGGTTGATTTCTTTTAAGATTGACTGGTTTGATCTTACTTGTCCAAGGGCATCTCAAGACTCTTCTCAAGCACCAGAGTTCTAAAGCATCAATTCTTTGGCACTCTGCCTTCTTCATGGTCCAGCTCTCACATCCATACATAACTGTTGGAAAAATCATAGCCTTGACTATATGGACTTTTGTTGGCAAAGTGACGTCTTCTCTTTTTAACATACTATCTAGGTTTGTCACAGCTTTCCTGTGAAGAAGCAATCATCTAATTCATAGCTACAGTCACCATCTGCAGTGATTGTAGAGCCCAAGAAGAGGAAATCTGTCACTGTTTCCACCTTTTCCCCTTCTACCTGCAATGAAGTGATGGGACTGGATGCTATGATCTTTGTTTGTTTTTAGTATTTTAATATTGAGTTTTAAGCTGGCTTTTTCACGCTCCTTCTCCACCCTAATCAAGAGGTTTTTTAGTTCCTCTTTGCTTTCTACCATTAGAGTGGTATCATCCCCACATCTGAGGTTGTTGACCATTTCTCCTAGCAATACTGACTCCAGTTTATAACTCATCCAGCATGGCATTTTGCATGATGTACTCTGCATATAAATTAAATAAACAGGGTGACAATAAACAGCCTTGCGGTACTTCTTTCTCAATCCTGAACCAGTCAGTTGTTCCACACGAGGCTATAACTGTTGCTTCTTGACGCACATACAGGTTTCTCAGGAGGCAGGTAAGATGGTCTGGTATTCCCATCTCTTTAAGAGTTTTCCACAGTTTGTCATGATCCACACAAAGGCTTTAAGGTAGTCAATGAAACTTTTCTGAATTCTCTTGCTTTCTCTATAATCCAGCAAATATTGGCAACTTGATCTCTGGTTCCTCTGCCTTTTCTAAAGCCAGATTGAACATCTGGAAGTTTTCAGTTCATGTAATGCTGAAGCCTAGCATGCAGGATTTTGAGCAGTCTTACTAGTATGGGGGATGAGTGCAATTGTCTGGTGGTTTGAACATCCTTTAACACTGCCCTTCACTATACATCATGAATATTATATGTGTATATATCACAAAAGTTGAAAGAAGAAACCACCAATGGGAAGAAATTAACAAAACTAAACTGTTAAAAGTAATTATCGAGTGATTTTTATTCATTTTTTAATTTTCACCTGTATATGTTACTAACTTTCCAAATTTCCTTTAATTGAGGGCATTATGCTGTTAGATAAGCCAGACAAAGTAAGACAAATACTGTGTATCACTTGCATGTGGAATCTACAAAGCTCAACTCATAGAAATAGAAGAATGGTGGTTACCTAGGGTTGGAGGGTGAAGAAATTGGAGAGATACTGAAGAATTAAAGGGAGCAAACTTGCAAATAAAAGATTTGAAGATTTAAGGCCTAGCACTGTGATTATAGTCAACATTACTATATTACACATTTCAAAGTTGCTAAGAGACTAGATCTTAAATGTTCTCACCAAAAAAAGAACTGATAATTATGTGCCCTGATAGAAATGTTAACACCAGAGTGATAATCATATTGCAATATATATCAAATCAGCATGCTGAATACCTTAAACCTATAATTTAAAAATTCCCTTTAAATAGAATGTTACCTTGGTATCACTCAAAAACCATATTTTTAAGATATTAAAGCTGTAAATTATACAGTTAATTTTTAAAAGGTGAGCAGGATATTAGAACTGCCATACTGGCTTTTGTTTTTAAAATAAATATTTGTGTGGGTAGAAATGCAAAATTGATTAACAGGAGATAAACTAAGGCTCCTTGTCTGGCCTTTAAAAGTCACAGAGTCCACAGGTAAACAAATGATTGAGCAGGATGAATGTGAGTTACTGATGAATGTGAGGTACTGAGAAAAGAACAGTGTCTGTAGCAATTATATTAAATATGTTTAGGCAGCTCAACAGCTTAACTTTGTTTGTTATACCTATAGGATGCCTTCCAAGAAATCTATTTAAAAACAACATCCTCAAGAACAAATCTATAACTCTTTTCTGGGCTTTCTCTTTTCCCCAGGCCGTCTCATTTACATAAGGTTTAAGAATTAAAGTCAAAGTTACTGAGTAAAGCTGGGGGAAAAACTATTGCAACAGTACATCACCATCTTTCAGAAAAAGTGGAAATTATAATAATCAAACTATGATATTTTTTAAAAAATCTATATTGTAACAATACATATGAACCACTGAGGTGACCAGAATTACACAGAAAAATAGCTCTCATGTTATTTCATAGTTGTTCAACAATTATATCAGTTTTTATTAAAACTCACTAAATCCAACAACAGCAGAGTTTTAACTTATAAACGATCTCAATATTCCAAGTATGTCAAAATATTTTACTAAAGTCACAGGCAACTCTTTCAAAGAAGGAAACACAAACTTCTGCTAGGCACAGGGTAGAAACCCATCTGCTCAGAGGTGTGAGCTGGATGTAGCAAATTACATCTGCAAGCCTCACTGCAAATGCTCACTAATGAAACCCAAGATGTTGATTTTGACCCAAACACCCTACACAGATTGAATCTGGCTATATTAGCAATCATCTATTCCTTCTATGGCAATTGAAATCAGATGACACATTTCAACAAACAGTTGCATGTTCTGAACTTTAGAAGTCTAAGTTCAGTATAGAAGAAGGCTCGGATCTATATAATGAGAACCCTTTTGTTCATTCTATTGATCATCTTTTACTGTAATGCTAAAGGATTTTTTTTCATTATGTTCATATCATCATTATGTTTGCATGATCAACTTTATCATTAATGACTAGATCACTATATTTTGAATGTAAACACTAGTTTCAAAAATAAAATTTTTAACGGAAATTTAGCACTCCAGAATGATAACCAAGGAACACCAAAGACAAAGAGCAAGAGAAAAATAACTTTGCAGGAGCTACAAGTTAAAAAAAGAAAAGATTAAGAAATAAGTTTTTCTTAATGAAGAACTTATGAAGACCACGGTCTTCATAACCATTAATCAGATGGTGATGAAATATCAAAATTTAAACTAAATATCCAAAGTTGCTTTCTACAGTGGGATATAGGCAATGAATCAATGTTTCATTTTCGCTTAAATTACCCTGATTTGGTTTCTGTTGTTTACAACCAAAGAATATCAAGGTATACATAAAACTTCTCTTTCTCAAATATTTTTTAAAAGACACTATAAATTTGTTCTAACAGTTTTTCACTTTCTATTTAGTCCTTAGGGCACTATCACCTGACTTGCATTAACACTATTCCTCTGAAAGTATGATGATAAGAGAAAAAAATCGCCCAAAACTTTCAAATTCCTTTCACATCTTTTAATCCTCATCTTGGGATTCCCTGGCGGCTCAGGAGGTAAAGAATCCACCTGCAAGACCTGGTTTGATCCCTGGGTTGGGAAGATTCCCTGGAGGAAAACATGGCAACCCACTCCAGTATTCTTGCCTGGAGTATTCCAGTCTTCTTTTTCCTTTTCATTCAACATTAGTGTTCTCCCTCTATTTCTATGGATTATACATTTGTCTCTATATAAGTGACTTCAGGTGATGACATGTTTCTTCATCATTTTCCCTGCTATCACATTATACATCTCTAACAATGATTCCTCTTTTGAGCTCTAGACCTAAATATGCAATTACTTATTAAATTTATTTGAATGTCCCACAAACACTTCACTGCGCCAAGCTAAATTCATCATTCCCATCTTCCACACCCAAAACTAAATCTTTTTATTTATAATCATAATATTAACCATATAAACTTCTACATAGATATCCAGATTATGAACCATGGAGTTATTCTACATATTTACTTCTCTTTCACTATCTGTAACTAATACAGTCACACAGTTTAGCCGATTTTTTGTTAATCACAAATATGTCTCTATTCTTTCCCATTTTATCCATTCCTACCAGCACCATTTTGGTTTAGACAGTCATGTTTTTATACAACTATCATAGCTAGCTGCAATATCTAATCTCCTTGCTCCCAGTTTTCTTATCTTCCCCTGCGCCATGTTCCCCAGATCCTCACCAAATCCATTGCCTACATTTATCAAAAAACATTTACTAAACAAAAATGCTGTGCTCACTGGCTCAGTAGTGTCTGACTCTTTGCAACCCCTCCATGGGCTGCAGCCTGCCAGGCTCCTCTGTCCATGGGGATTCTCCAGGCAAGAATACCAGAGTGGGCTGCCATGCCCTTCTCCAGGGGTTCTTCCTGATCCTGGGATCAAACCCAGGTCTCCCTTATTGCAGGTGGACACTTTACTGTCTGTGCCACCAGGGAAGCCCGAACAAAAATAAACATGAAGCCACAGTAACAGAGGAAGAGACTAGAAAGGAATGTATTTGGAGGGTGGTATACAGACTGAGACATATTTCGTATGTGGTTGAACATGTTTGACTGAAAATATTTATCTACATTCTGAAACCAGGAAAGTGACAGTGAAAGAGAAAAAAGGCATTATAAATCAAAATGAGGATGAGAACAGAAGACAAACAGCAGATGTGCAACCTTGATATTTTTTTTAAACTTATAGCAAGGGACTGAGGCACAGAGAAATAAACTATAAAGGTTCAATCTGATTCATGACATCCATCATTCGACAGGTTCTAATACTCAAATATGTTGGAAAAAAGACAATGCAGAGTGACACTGAAACCAGGACTAGTTGAAAACTGAAAATAAACAGACCTCCAGATTCTTTCTCCATCTAGGCACAGATACAAAGATACAAAGTAAAGTACTCTACACATATGCACCAAAGGGTTCTTTGTAAATATTTTTACAAACAACTTTTAAAATGAAAAAAAAAAAAAAATTGTGGTATTTCATAAGAAGTTCAGTTCAGTTCAGTCGCTCATGGCAAATTTAGTGCCCTGAATGACTTTTGCACTAAAAACAAATAAAAATCAATGTATTTATAAAATGTTTCTATGCAACACATACCATGATTAAAACTTGTATCTGTTAACACACAAACACACACAAGCACACACACTCCATAAAATCATTAATAAGCTTCTCCCAATAGTAAAGATTATTAAGGCCAGGGAATAGAAGAAGGCAAAAATTAAGAGATAAGCAAAACAAATAACCTGAGGCATTTCTAAACAGGTAAAATTTGAACACTCTCCTGCTCACACTAAGACTGATTAAAGACAAAGCCTTAGACCAACTTGCAGTGTAGAACTTAACAGGACACAAGGCTTGCATGCAAATCACTACAATAATAATGTTAGGGTAAACCATAAATGAAACTGTCCCATTTTTCCCATTAATTTATGGTTTCAGGTATCAAGATATAGGTTAAATCTGAAGAAAAGGTGGCTCTCAGGGGACTATAGAAGACCATCTGGTAATATTTTTTATCTTGATTCAGATGTAGGCAACATGAGTAGCTTTAGTATAAAAGGTACCAAGCTGTGTACTAAGAATTGTACAGTTTTCTATATGATACATTTGAATTCTAGAAAAGCTTAAAATTCAATGAACAACTTTAACAGCATATCAGACACAACTTTAAAAAATTAATGAAATGAAGGATAAGATTAAAGAAATTACTGAGAATGCAGGTCATCAAGTCAAAGAGAAAAAACAGAAGTACAAAGAGACAAGAATGATGCAGTAAAAAAAAGGGAAAAATTCTAAAATATATATGAGAAAAATGAGACACAGGTAATATCTGAATAGATCATGCCAGAAAACTTGGAGAAATCTTTGTCTTTTATAGACATCAATATAAAAACTTTAAAACACAAAGATTTTAAAAATTCTTAAAGTTGCCAGAGAGGAAGGACAAAATATCTTCAAGGAAACATAAACTGCAAGTGGACCTTTCAATAGGACAATGAAAAGCAAAAGAGTCAGCACAACAGTATCTTTAATTGGTGGTGGTTTAGTTGCTAAGTCGTGTTTGACTCTTGCAATCCCATGAACTGCAGCCTACCAGGCTCCTCTGTCCATGGGATTCTCCAGGCAAGAATACTGGAGTGGATTGCCATGTACTTTTCCAGGAACTCTTCCTGACCCAGGAATCGAACCCAGGTCTCCTGCATTGCAAGCAGATTCTTTACCAACTGAGCTACAAGTAAAGCCTCTGTATCTTTGAGAGGCCAGCCTAAAATAACAAGAAATTATATACCTAGGAATATATCTGGATATATAAATTATGTATCTAATGAAATTAAAAAATATTCAAACAAATAAAATTCAGTTTGCTAAACACATATCATCACAAAAAGGCAAAAGGAAAATGATCTGCGATAGGACAGAAGACTGAATTGTACGAAGGCACGTCTAGAAAGGCACTAGTTTAAGAGTCAGCAAACATGGCCCATGACCAAATCTGACTATCAGATTTTGTAAACAAAGCTTCACAGAAACACAGTCATGTCAATTCATTGACTTATTGTCTACGGCTGTTTCTGCATGCCAAAGGAGGGTTCAGAAGTGGCAACAAGACCAAGAAACAGATAAAATTGAAAACATTTACCATCTGGCTCTTTAATAAATGATTCCCTGGTGGCTCAGACAGTAAAGAACTTGCCTGCAATGAAGAAAGCCCAAGTTCAATCCCTGGGTCAGGAAAATGCCCCAGAGAATGGAATGGCTATCCACCCCAGTATTCTTGCCTGGAGAATTCCATAAACAGAGGAGACTGGTTGGTTACAGTCCATGGGGTTGCACAGAGTTGGACACAACTGAGCGACTAACAGTTTTTTTCACTAAATAAATGTTCCAAACCCTGTCCGGATTATATACTCACAATAAATACAAGCAATTATTCTTTAAGTGATAGCCTATTAATACAGATAGGATGAATTAATTAAAGCATTTTCAGACCTGTGTGTGTTCAGAAGCACAGTAAATAGCTTGATTTAATGCATAATTTAATAAACTAAATATGCAACTAGAGATTTCTAGACCAAGAGTTGACTTTAATCAAAGAGTGCTAATTTCTAACATAAAAAAAAAGAAAAAGAACAGTTAAGGGATAATTTCCAAAACAGCAGGGGATTAATGAATTATAATTGACATATATAACACTATAAAGGAAACAAATTTTTACTTACATAATTAAATTCAAACAATTAATTAAGATAAAGAAAAGACTGGAGGATGGGAGAAAATATTTGCCAGTCACATATTTATTAAGGGTCTGATAGCAGAATATATAAAGAACTCTTATAACTCAACAATAAAGAGAAAAATAACTAAAAAGTGGGCAAAGAATTTGAATATAAGAAGAAAACACAAAACAAGATCTACAAATGGCCAATAAGCACATGAGAAGATGCTCAACATCATCAGACATTAGGGAAATGAAAATCAAAACCACAAGATAACACTTCACAGCAACTTGGATGGCTGGAAACAAGACAGGAACAATACAACAATAATAAGTGGTGACACAGATATGGATAAATTAATGTTACGCATCAACTGTACTTCAGTATAAAAAATTAGAACCTCCATTCTCTGATGTGGGATTGCAAAATGGAACAGACATTTTGATAAATAGTCTGTCAGTTTCAAAGATAAGGACAGAGTTACCAAATGACCCAACAATTCTACTATATGCATCTAAAAGAAATGATGCTGAGGCTGAAATTCTAATACTTTGGCCACCTGATATGAAGAACTGACTCACTGGAAAAGACCACTATGCTGGGAAAGAATGAAGGCAGGAGGAGAAGGATGACAGGATAACACGGTCAGATGCCATCATGGACTCGATGGACCTGCGTTAGAGAAAGAACCGGAAGTTGGTGATGGATAAGGAAGGGTGGCGAGGTGCAGTCCATGTGGTTACAAAGTGTTAGACACAAGTTAGTGACTGAATTGAATGGAACTGAATAGAAACTAAAACGTATATCCATGCAAAAAGTGCACAAGAATGATCATAGCAGCATTATTTATAATCACTAAAAAGTAGAAACAACACAAATGCCCATCAAGTAATCAATGAATAAATGTGGTATATTCATAAAATGAACTTTTATTCAGCTATAAAAAGGAATGAAGACATACATACTACAACATGAATCAACCTTGAAATTTATGGTAAGTGAAAGACAGTCAGAAAAGACCAGAAGTTTTTTTATTCCAATCATGAAATGTCTAAAACAAGCAAATTCATAGAAAGACAGTTCCTAGGGGACTCGGGGGATGGGAGCAGAGGACTAAGTGCTAATGATGTACCAATTATTTTTACAGTGATAAAACTGTTCTAAAATTAGATGGTGATGGTTGCATAAAAACTGTAAATACACTAAAAATCATCTAATTATATACTTTAAAAGGAGGAATTTTACAATATGTGAATTTTAGCAATTAGTTTTAACAAAAATCAAGGTACAAATCAATTTAAAAAGTAAGGTGAAAAGACAGCCTTCAGAATGGGAGAAAATAATAGCAAATGAAGCAACTGATAAAGGATTAATCTCCAAATTATACAAGCAGCTCCTGCAGCTCAATTCCAGAAAAATAAATGACCCAATAAAAAAATGGGCCAAAGAACTAAACAGACATTTCTCCAAAGACGACATAAACATGGCTAACAAACACATGAAAAAATGCTCAACGTCCCTCATAATCAGAGAGATGCAAATCAAAACCACAATGAGATACCATTTCACACCAGTCAGAATGGCTGCTATCCAAAAGTCCACATGCAATAAATGCTGGAGAGAAAGGAACCCTCTTACACTGTTGGTGGGAATGCAAACTAGTACAGCCACTATGGAGAACAGTGTGGAGATTCCTCAAAAAACTGGAAATAGAACTGCCATATGATCCAGCAATCGCACTCCTAGGCATACACACCGAGGAAACCAGAATTGAAAGAGACACATGTACTCCAATGTTCATTGCAGCACTGTTTATAATAGCCAGGACATGGAAGCAACCTAGATGTCCATCTGCAGATGAATGGATAAGAAAGCTTTGGTACATGTACACAATGGAGTATTATTCAGCCATTAAAAAGAATACATTTGAATCAGTTCTAATGAGGTGGATGAAACTGGAGCCTATTATACAGAGTGAAGTAAGCCAGAAAGAAAAACACCAATACAGTATACTAACGCATATATATGGAATTTAAAAAGATGCAAATGATAACCCTGTATATGAGACAGCAAAAGAGACAGAGATGTATAGAACAGTCTTTGGGACTCTGTGGGAGAGGGTGAGGGTGGGATGATTTGGGAGAATGGCATTGAAACACGTATGTTGTCATATGTGAAACGAATCACTAGTTCAGGGTCGATGCATGTTATAGGATACTCGGGGCTGGCGTGGGGGTGACCCAGAGGGAGGATAAAGGGAAGAGGGAGGTGGGAGGGGGGTCCAGGAGGGGGAACTTATATAAACCCGGGGCGAATTCATGTCAATGTATGGCAAAACCAACCAATATAATATTGTAAAATAATTTGCCTCCAATAAAAAATAAATTAATTACTTAAAAAAAAAATAAAAAAAATCATTCCAGAGTTTTTCTTTTTTTAAAGAGGAAGCACTCCCCAGCTCACTTTATAAGGCTAGCATATCCTTAATAGCAAGGATATAAGCATATCCTTAATAGCATATCCTTAATAACAAGTTGGAATCAAGACTGCTGGGAGAAACATCAATAACCTCAGATATGCAGATGACACCACCCTTATGACAGAAAGTAAAGAGGAACTAAAAAGACTCTTGATGGAAGTGAAAGAGGAGAGTGAAAAGGCTGGCTTGAAGCCCAACATTCAAAAAACAAAGATCATGGCATTTGGTCCCATCACTTCATGGCAAATAGATGGGAAAACAGTGGAAACAGTGTCAGACTTTTTTTGGGGGGGGCTCCAAAATCACTGCTGATGCTAATTGCAGCCATGAAATAAAAAGACGCTTACTCCTTGGAAGGAAAGTTATGACCAACCTAGAGAGCATAGTAAAAAGCAGAGACATTACTTTGCCAACAAAGGTCCGTCTAGTCAAGGCTATGGGATTTCCCGTGGTCATGTATAAATGTGAGAGTTGGACTGTGAAGAAAGCTGACCGCCTAAGAATTGATGCTTTTGAACTGTGGTGCTGGAGAAGACTCTTGAGAGTCCCTTGGACTGCAAGGAGATCCAACCAGTCCATTCTAAAGGAGATCAGTCCTGGGTGTTCATGGAAGGACTGATGCTAAAGCTGAGACTCTAATACTTTGGCCACCTCATGAGACGAGTTGACCCACTGAAAAACACTCTGATGCTGGGAAGGATTGGGGGTGGGAGGAGAAGGGGATGACAGAGAATGAGATGGCTGGATGGCATCACCGACTTGATGGACATGAGTTTGAGTGAACTCCGGGAGTTGGTGATGGACAGGGAGGCCTGGCGTGCTGTGCTTTATGGGGTTGCAAGGAGTCGGACACGACTGAGCGACTGAACCGAACTGAACTGAACTATCCTTAATAGGACACATAACACCTATCGTGATAATAAGGAATTTCCTGTAACCAAAAACGAATAGCAAATAACAGCTATGCCTAATATGCTAGAGAAAGAATCAAGACAAAGAGCACTTTAGGAGAACTCTTAACTTCCTTCTAACTACTAGAATTCTATGATTTTATGATAATAGTATTCATGTCATTAAGTACCAACCTTAATTTCTGGATAAAATCATGCTTACATAAACCTAACAAAATTATATTTCAATGGAAATCACAACAGAGAAAGGGAGACAGAAATCAACATTAAGTAAAAGTAAAAAACCTGAAGACTTTACTAACTTTTCAATAACAGTTATGTGTGGTAATCTGAACGATATCCGGATTCAGACCCTTACATCCTAATAATGTGAACAAGGTGTTGACCTATTTAGCACTGTCAAAAATTTGAGGCTTGTTATTAAAATACAGATTCACACTATTGACTTTGTGACTCAAAACTTTTCCAGGTTCACATAGTTTGAAATGAATGAATCCAAGTTCAAAAGGGTATGAACCTGCAACTGAAAACGCTGCAACATCAGAAATCAAATATTTATTCAAGAAAGAACCATGGCTCCAATCACACAATTATCTACTTTATTTAAATAAATGAATAATCTAGAAATATACCAAACTTGATAAAAATAGTATAAATAATATATAAACAATTTCTGTATTATGACACATCTATTTGTAAGTCAAGTGGCTTAAATTAAAATCAACCTACTTATGGTTCTTAGTTCAGCTTAATGCAAACATCTGAAACCAACTCTCAAGTTAATTTTATTTGTGATTAGCATTTCAGTGATTGTACTTTGGCAGGTAGTCTCTGTCTATATATATATGTATGTTGTCTTCATCTATATATAATAAAAGGTGTGGCTATCAATAAACAGCATCACTTTGTTCATTTACTATGTACATCTGTCTTTTTAGAACTACTTTGTAGATCACTTAGTTCATTTCCATTAAGTTCTTTCAATGAGAAGACTGATTTAGAGATGCACTGGCATAATTAAAAAAAAAAACAGTAAAACTAAAAATATCTGTATAAAATATAATAACCACAGGAAGACTTTAAAATAAAAATGTACCTTCTTCAAGGATGGGTCGTGGGATGACAAATGGAATCTCCTGGAGAGGGTCCATATACTTGTGGCCAGCACTAACAATCTTTATTTGAGGCAAACAGAGGACAAGCATTCCTGGCATGCTGGTTTGTCCATGGTACCAACTTCTTACTGTTCCAGGAATGTCACCAGATACAATTGTACTAGGAGAAGGCAAACTATCATTTGGGATAAACACACAACAAGACTGTACTTCAAGCTAGAAAAGAAAAACAGAATCAAAATATTTGAATCAGATTAAGTTTGAGAAGAAACAAATCTCAATCACCTAATATCTTTATCAGAATACACAGGCAAGCCCAAGAAAGAAAATGTCCCATACTTATGTCTTTATGAGTTGATTTTACTAAAGAATACGACAAACACTGGAAACGGTATTGTTTCTTGCTATAAAGTTGATCAAAAAGCACAGTGACATGAAATGAAAACATAGCTGCCTTTCCACAGTTCTTTCCAAGAAACATGATTGAGTCAGAAAATGTGCTGGCAAAAAAAGGTGAGAAAATCCTCCTTTTTTTGCAGTTCATTACATTAACACCAGCTAAGGCCTTAGAGCTGACTAGCATTTTACTGCTCTTACTTTAAAAAGTAAAAAAAACCAAAACCATCTATTTCTACGTGAATTTCTCCCTTTGCCTTTCATTTTACAGACAGAAATTTAAGAAAAAATACTTTAAATGCTCAGATTATATCTCTAGATAAAAATTAAAGGAGAACATGTTAGTAACATAGTAATGAAGAAAATTCAGGAGACTTAAAAATCAGGGCCCTATTTCTTACTTTTATCATATGTTAATTTATTACCTAAATTGTGATTTCATGTGAAATTTTTATACTTCCTTATCCCCAGTGTACTTACTTAGGTTGCCAGACCCTAACAGATTTAAAGTAAGACTCAGTTCAGTCGCTTAGTCATGTCCGACTCTTTGCGACCCCATGAACCACAGCACGCCAGGCCTCCCTGTCCATCACCAACTCCCGGAGTTCACTCAAACTCATGTCCATCGAGTCGGTGATGCCATCCAGCCATCTCATTCTCTGCCGTCCCCTTCTCCTCCTACCCCCAATCCCTCCCAGCATCAGACTCTTTTCCAGTGAGTCAACTCGTTGCATGAGGTGGCCAAAGTATTAGAGCTTCAGCTTCAGCGTAAGTCCTTCCAAAGAACACCCAGGATTGATCTCCTTTAGAATGGACTGGTTGGATCTCCTTGCAGTCCAGGGAACTCTCAAGAGTCTTCTCCAGCACCACAGTTCAAAAGCATCAATTCTTGGGCGGTCAGCTTTCTTCACAGTCCAACTCTCACATCCATACATGACCACGGGAAAAACCATAGCCTTGACTAGACGGACCTTGGTTGGCAAAGTAATGTCTCTGTTTTTTAATATGCTATCTAGGCTGGTCATAACTTTCCTTCCAAGGAGTAAGCGTCTTTTAATTTAATGGCTGCAATCAGCATCCGAAGTGATTTTGGAGCCCCCCAAAAAAAGTCTGACACTGTTTCCACTGTTTCCCCATCTATTTGCCATGAATTGATGGATGAGATGCCATGATCTTTCGTTTTCAAGCCAACCTTTTCACTCTCCTCTTTCACTTTCATCAAGAGGCTTTTTAGTTCCTCTTCACTTTCTGCCGTAAAGGTGGTGTCATCTGCATACCTGAGGTTATTGATATTTCTCCCGGAAATCTTGATTCCAGCTTGTGCTTCTTCCAGCCCAGCGTTCCTCATGATGTACTCTGCATAGAAGTTAAATAAGCAGGGTGACAATATACAACCTTGACGTACTCCTTTTCCTATTTGGAACCAGTCTGTTGTTCCATGTACAGTTCTAACTGTTGCTTCCTGACCTGCATACAGGTTTCTCAAGAGGCAGCTCAGGTGGTCTGGTATTCCCATCTCTTTCAAGAATGTTCCACAGTTTATTGTGATCCACACAGTCAAAGGCTTTGACATAGTCAATGAAGCAGAAATAGATGGTTTTCTGGAACTCTCTTGCTTTCTCCATGATCCAGCGGATGTTGGCAATTTGATCTCTGGTGCCTCTGCCTCTTCTAAAACCTGCTTGAACATCTGGAAGTTCATGATTCACATATTGCTGAAGCCTAGCTTGGAGAATTTTGAGCATGACTTTACTAGCGTGTGAGATGAGTGCAATTGTGCGGTAGTGTGAGCATTCTTTGGAATTGCCTTTCTTTGGGATTGGAATGAAGACTGACCTTTTCCAGTCCTGTGGCCACTGCTGAGTTTTCCAAATTTGCTGGCATATTGAGTGCAGCACTTTCAAAGCATCATCTTTCAGGATTTGAAATAGCTCAATTGGAATTCCATCACCTCCACTAGCTTTGTTCGTCGTGATGCTCTCTAAGGCCCACTTGACTTCACATTCCAAGATGTCTGGTTCCAGGTGAGTGATCACACCATCGTGATTATCTTCATTGTGAAGCTCTTTTTTGTACAGTTCTTCTGTGTATTCTTGCCACCTCTTCTTAATATCTTCTGCTTCTGTTAGGTCCATACCATTTCTGTCCTTTATCGAGCCCATCTTTGCATGAAATGTTCCCTTGATATCTTTAATTTTCTTGAAGAGATCTCTTGTTTTTCCTATTCTGTTATTTTCCTCTATTTCTTTGCATTGATCGCTGAGGAAGGCTTTCTTATCTCTCCTTGCTATTCTTTGGAACTCTGCATTCAGATGCTTATATCTTTCCTTTCCTCCTTTGAGACTAAGCAAGACCAAATAAAAAACTGAATACATCAGTTCAGTTCAGTTCAGTCGCTCACTCGTGTCCGACTCTCCGCGACCCCATGAATCACAGCACGCCAGGCCTACCTGTCCATCACCAACTCCCGGAGTTCACTCAAACTCATGTCCACGGAGTCGGTGATGCCATCCAGCCATCTCATTCTCAGTCGTCCCCTTCTCTTCCCGCCCCCAACCTTTCCCAGCATCAGAGTCTTTTCCAGTGAGTCAACTCGTTGCATGAGGTGGCCAAAGTATTGCAGTTTCAGCTTTAGCATCAGTCCTTCCAATGAACACCCAGGATGGACTGGTTGGATCTCCTTGCAGTCCAAGGGACTCTCTAGAGTCTTCTCCAGCACCACAGTTCAAAAGCATCAATTCTTCGGCGATCAGCTTTCTTCACAGTCCAACTCTCACATCCATACATGACCATGGGAAAAACCATAGCCTTGACTAGACGGACCTTTGTTGGCAAAGTAATGTCTCTGCTTTTTAATATATTATCATGAGTACTTAATTCAAAAGGTATGTTTAAGTTAAAGCCTATTAGTCTGAGCTGACTCTATTACAAGGTGATATTCTGTACCTGGCTAGTAAACTGCCCCAACTGCCTAGCATACTTGAATTATTCTTAATAAAATATAAAATATAACCTGCTAATTTTCTATAAACTAATTGGCATACAAAGTTATTACCTGAACTTATTATGTAATAAAAACCAAAATCTGTTTGCTTAATAAATGTTTGGATAGTCTAGCAACTTAAAATAACAAAGAGACCAATATTTTACAAAAGATAACTAAGACTACAGTCATATACGTACTCTTGGGGTTAATATATACCTTAGTGAGAGCATGGTATGTAACAGGTGTGGAATTCCTTGATATGATAAATAATTTTCCAGTCTTATAAGTGCACTTACTCATTTTTCCTTCAGTATTTCTGTGCATGGATAAACCAATGAATTCAGTGAAGAAAAATAAAAGTAAAAATTTACAAAAATAAGTACATTGGTTCATACAGTATGAAAATGTTTAGTTCTAGAATTTAATCTTGTAGATTATTTAAAAATGTATATGTTGAGTAGTTCATCACTGACTTAAGGTCACAACATTTCTAACTTATGAAATAGAAGTGTATATTGTCTCAAATATGTTACATTTTGTTTCAAATATATAACATAATTCATTAGTGATGCTAAAGTGCACAAGTTAAGAGTGGCACACTGACAGCATATTCTCCTATATTAATTATGGTTATAAGCCCAAATAATGATGGGTCAGTATTTAACATTTTATTTTAGATACTGATGCTATGTGGACAAATGTTTTCAACTTGAGGTAATTAGTTTAATATGTCACTGTATACAAATTTATACATAGATGTCTTGAAATACAAATTTAAATTGTGCCAGAATTTCCATAATCACAATATATTCTAAGTTTCTATTAATTCAGAAATAATCAAATCAAAACAATCCGAGCAATGCATATAAAATCAATAGTATATTAACCTGATATACATAACAACATTAAAAAATAAACTTTCTAAAAAATGATATATGTTGCGGGGATTCTTTTAATGATAAGAACTAAAACATAATCCAAATTGCTCAAACTTGTTATAATGTTACATCTATTATATATACTAAAGCTAACACATAAATCTTTTTACACTTTTAGTATAACTGTTAAACTGTATGTCTAAAATTTTGGTTTTAATGTAAAATGTTGAGTGATTTATGTAAGTGAATATAAATCTGCAGCAGTAAATTTTGTATTAATGTAAGGATCTGACAATCCAAGGGAAAGAAAATGAAGTAATCTGCCAGTAAGAAGTCCTCAAACCGGGGGTCAGATCATGTTCATGGAAACCATCTGGTTGGGACCCTCTGAGCCACACCAAACACAAATGATCTTTTAAAAAAATATCCTATTCATTAATGCATCACAGCTGCACTGAGTGTTACTTCATTTTTCCATGGCAACATCCTTTCTGTTTCAAGGATCTTATTTCAGTTTTGGTAGCAACATGTTCTTTCGCCAATATTGAACACATTCATGTGTTAAAGTGAAGGGATTATTACAAATTCTTGAAGTAGAACCACATCTATTTTGATTCTTATTAGGTCAAGGGCTACATAGCTAAGTATCACATCCTGAGGATAAACCACTAAAGCAGAAATTATTTGGTATTATTTCAATAAGTGAAATGATTATCATGCAATTTTTCTGAAGTTCCAAGTTCTGTTTTTTCTTGAAATTTCAAGTGCTGCTTAAAAAGATACATGCCATTGTGTACCCCCATCCTCTGTAAGTACAGTTTGGAAATCTTTGATTTTTCTAATTTGTGCGCTCTACAACTGTGATCACAACTCAGTTATAAAGAAGAAACTAAGAAGGCTTCATTTATACATTAACCTAATAAGCATTTTAACGAGCAAACTGTCCATCATATAGACTGACTTTATATAAATGCTTTACAATGTTATACCATATTTTCTGCACTTTAAAATAATGCTCCAATTTCCCAAATGTTTTCCTTTCTTCAAAACCTGAAAATCTAGTGATGATTGTATTTAGAAAATTTATACAGAATAAAATGTTCTCTGAATGAATGTATTTACTCTTCAGGTAACAGTTTCAAATAAAAAATAAGAATGAAGAAACAATGCAATTTGTATTTTCATTCACTTTTTCTTTCTTTCATTCATGCAGTCTTTAAGAGTCACCATTTACTGAGCTTGCAGTCAGAACTATAGAGAAAGGACACAGTTCCAGCATTTAAGAAACTTGAAACAGGAGGATTTTAAAATAATTCTCACTAGAGCATACAATCTGTAATGTCAAACACTGTGCCTATTCTGTTCACACTACAGTCTCAGTACACAGTACTGCACCTAGTATGAAAGAGGTACTAAATAACTGTTAAAGAAGGGAACACAATTATTTTTATTAGCACCAGATAATGATGTTAACCAAAACACTTGTTTAATGCATATTGTTCATCATTTCATTTCACAGACACCTAATAGAGTCATTAATAAAACTGACTTGTCAGCCAGATGAGTTCGACTCTAGCTGTGGAACCTTTGACAAGCTATTTAATCTTTTCATGACTTCAGCTTCCTCATCTGTAAATGGGGGCAAATCAGCTTTGAAATAAAGGTTAACGTATTAACTGTCACCAAAATGTTTGCTTAATAAAGTCAATGAACACATACTAAGTATCTACTATATGCCAGATCTATATATTAATTCTCAAGGATTTGTAAAAGACATTCACAATCCTTCTATTTTAAAATGCTATTGGCTTATGGTTTAGCTATTTATGCATATAGAGGCCACCAAAATATGTAGTATTATATTTACACTATGAAACATAAACTATTGCCCAAACCGTTTCCTACTCTACAAATTCACAATATATTATGAAAATATTTGGAATGTCTTATTTATTTAGTACAAATTTAAATATACACAGTTCAGGACATTAGCTAAAAACCTCAAAAGTTACCTTTGTTATCTTCTTTTCCACAGTGAAATGTTATAAATCTCCATACTTTTCTCATAAATACTTGTCAAGGGAAGAAAAGAAAAACTTTCCTAGATTGTAATAAGCACTTCCTCCTTCTAACAAAGTATCATGCTACTGATGTCACTTTCTCGGTGTCTATAAATAAAACTATAGCCTTCTGTGCAAAATTTTAAGCATTGAATGTAATTGATTATTTTTAACATTAATGTGACTGACAACTGATATGTCTAATATCTACTTTTACTTAATCCTGCAGATAAGCCAGGAAGTTCACTGGACTTGAGAACATTAGGTGTATCATGTAACATGATTACTACATCTCTTCTTATACATATATAACCTTCTGGAAGAAAAAAATTCAATTGTTCTAGCTTGTCTGACTTTCATACTCATACCAAAATCTCACAGAATGTGGGAAGTTGTCTCCTAAAAGGAATAAAATATGATTAGCAAAAGAAGGAGATCAGGATCTTTCAAATGGAAAATAAAGTGTCCATGACACTATGCTGTCTGTCCACTGTCAGAAACTAGCCAAAACACCCAGGAAACGCCGCAGGACAGCAACACAATCTTCAATGTAAAAGTCAAGAAGACTGATTTTGGCAAACACCAGGGTAATGTTCTCCTTTATTAGTGAATCCTAGGCCAGAGTACTTTCTATTTTGTCATCCACATGCCATTGCCAATTATGTCGTCCTGGAACAAAAACGTAATAGACAGAAACTTTGCTGGTGAGTGAACAGAGGAAAACTACAAAAACACAATGAGTTTAAGCTAATCTATGGTGAAAAGGCTCTCCAATCCAAGTTCATTTTAAAAACTGTTCAAGACTACATAAAGTACTATAAAACAATCGAATTAAAATGAAGTATGAAATTCTTTTTCCCATTGAAAAATGAATAGATTATCATAAATACTGTTGATGTCTTAATGCAACATACATCTTTCTAACATAATAAAGTACATGAACTTAGCAAATACCAACTTTGGCTCCAAAATCAACTTTCCAGAAACTCTGATTCCAAGCACATTTACTTGTTCAAACTTCCATTCAAAGAATAATCCTTTGATGACTTTAAGTTATGGTGTTTTGTTTAATCTGATGACAACTTCAGGATTTTCTTTTATATTTGGCTCATAAAACGTCTTTGAGAGTGGACACAACTCTTTTAAAAACTCAGTTTTAGGGCCTAGATTTTGATCATTGAATCAGAATCTAGCTTTATTCTGAAGTTTTTCAGAATATACAAACAGTTGAAAATGTCTAAGTATATGGTATGTATAAGACAGAACTGGGACTAGGAGTGAGGTAAGAAAGGTGCCTTGATCATTTTTAAAATAATCTATACAAACATAAATCATTTAGTACTCCTTTAATTAAATGTTAATTTATACACAAAAAGCTTAGTCAACAAGGAAGATTAAACTAAACTGTACACTTAACCATGGTTAAGAAGGTAAATGTTATACGTGTATTTAGCCAAAATCAAAAACAACAAAAGAAAGAAAAAAAGAGAAACATCAGTATCTTTACTTGTAACTCATCCAGAATGACGTACCAGATTAAGTTCATTGTTTGTAAAGCTATTGATGGCACTGCATCATTACAAAACAAGTCAAAGAACTAAAAGAATCATATAAGAACATGAGAATAGTGCATACTTTAAACATTACTTAATTTAACCAATTCATATTGCAAATATGCAAAGTAAAGCCCACAGCTAACATTAAGAATCTGATACTGCTGACAATGGCTCCTTGACCTCTCTGACCTTTCCTCCAACATTTCTGATCTTTTGTTTGGGGTTTTCTTCAAGGAGACTTTCTCTTCCACTGACTACTTTAGAAATGGATTTCACTTGGCCCACTGCTCTTTCAACTTAACATACTTTCTTGAATTCTCCTAGTTTTAACCATCTGTAGATGATTTTTAAAATTATATTTATATGGTGCACCTCTTCCTTAAACTCAATTATGAATATTCAGTGTAAGAGATAACTGGGTATCTTATATGCATTTCAAATACACATGCAAAGTCAAACTCAATTTGCCACTAACCTTGAAAGGATACTGCTCCTATCATATAATCACATTGCTATCTACCCAAACAAGAACCTGGAACACCAATTAGACTCCCTTCTTTTACTCTCCAAATGCATTAAGTCACTGGTTCCCGGTGATTTTTACCTTAAGTCTCTCAGGGTTTGCTGTCTAACTTTTCTTATTGCCTAGTGTTTTGAAACCATAGTTCAATATTATTTGCCATTTCTTTCTTGGTTGTTTCAAGCAGCAAAATAAATCCAGTTACCGTAACTTCACCCCGGGAAGAGGAGTATGTTTTCCAAAATATCTTACATTGTGCAGCATGCATGTACCTACTTTTTGTCATTCAGTCACCCAGTCTTGGATGACAATTTTCAAACCCATGGACTGCAGCACACCAGGCCTCTCTGTCCCTCACCATCTCCCGAAACTCATCCAAGTTCATGTCCACGTATCTACTTCAGTTCAGTTCAGTTCACTTCAGTCACTCAGTCATGTCCAACTCTTTGCGACCCCATGAATCGCAGACGCCAGGCCTCCCTGTCCATCATCAACTCCCGGAGTTCACCCAAACTCATGTACATCGAGTCGGTGATACCATCCAGCCATCTCATCCTCTGTCGTCCCGTTCTCCTCCTGCCCCCAATCTCTCCCAGCATCAGGGTCTTTTCCAATGAGTCAGCTCTTTGCATCAGGTGGCCAAAGTATTGGAGTTTCAGCCTCAGCATCAGTCCTTCCAATGAACACCCAGGACTGATCTCCTTTAGGATGGACTGGATGGATCTCCTTGCAGTCCAAGGAACTCTCAAGAGTCTTTTCCAGCACCACAGTTCAAAAGCATCAATTCTTCAGCACTCAGCTTTCTTCACAGTCCAACTCTCACATGCATATAAGACCACTGAAAAACCACAGCCTTCACTAGACGGACCGCTGTTGGCAAAGTGATATCTCTGCTTTTAAATATGCTATCTAGGTTGGTAATAATTTTCCTTCCAAGGAGTAAGTGTCTTTTAATTTCATAGCTGCAATCACTATCTGCAGTGATTTTGGAGCCTAGAAAAATAAAGTCTGACACTGTTTCCACTGTTTCCCCATCTGTTTGCCATAAAGTGATGGGACCAGATGCCATGATCTTAGTTCTCTGAATGTTGAGCTTCAAGCCAACTTTTTCACTCTCCTCTTTCACTTTCATCAAGAGGCTTTTCAGTTCCTCTTCACTTTCTGCCATAAGGGTGGTGTCATCTGCATACCTGAGTTTATTGATATTTCTCCCGGCAATCTTCATTCCAGTATGTGCTTCTTCCAGCCCAGCGTTTCTCATGATGTACTCTGCATATAAGTTAAATAAGCAGGGTGACAATATACAGGCTTGACATAATCCTTTTCCTATTTGGAACCATTCTGCTGTTCCATGTCCAGTTCTCACTGTTGCTTCCTGACCTGCATATAGGATTCTCAAGAGGCAGGTCAGGTGGTCTGGTATTATCATCTCTTTCAGAATTTTCCACAGTTTATCGTGATCCAAGCAGTCAATAAAACAGAAATAGATGTTTTTCTGGAACTTTCCTGCTTTTTCCATGATCCAGCAGATGCTGGCAATTTGATCTCTGGTGCCTCTGCCTTTTCTAAAAACAGCTTGAACATCTGGAAGTTCACAGTTCACATATTGCTGAAGCCTGGCTTGGAGAATTTTGAGCATGACTTTACTAGCGTGTGAGATGAGTACAATTGTACGGTAGTCTGAGCATTCTTTGGCATTGCCTTTCATTGGGATTGGAATGAAAACTGACTTTTTTCAGGCCTGTGGCCAGTGTTAAGTTTTCCAAATTTGCTGGCATATTAGTGCAGCACTTTCACAGCATCATCTTTCAGGATTTGAAATAGCTCCACTGGAGTTCCATCACCTCCACTAACTTTGCTCGTAGTGATGCTTTCTAAGGCCCACTTGACTTCACATTCCAGGATATCTGGCTCTAGGTGAGTGATCATGCCACCGTGATTATCTGGGTCATGAAGATCTTTTTTGTACAGTTCTTCTTGATATTCTTGCCACCTCTTCTTAATATCTTCTGCTTCTGTTAGGTCCATACTATTTCTGTCCTTTATCGAGCCCATCTTTGCATGAAATCTTCCCTTGGTATCTTTAATTTTCTTGAAGACATCTCTAGTCTTTCCCATTCTGTTCTTTCCCCCTACTTCTTTGCATTGATCTCTGAGGAAGGCTTTCTCATCTCTCCTTGCTATTCTTCGGAACTCTGCATTCAAATGGGAATATCTTTCCTTTTCTCCTTTGCTTTTCACTTCCCTTCCTTTCACAGCTATTTGTAAGGCCTCCTCAGACAGCCATTTTGCTTTTTTGCATTTCTTTTCCATGGGGATGGTCTTGATCTCTGTCTCCTGTACAATGCCACGAACCTCCTTCCATAGTTCATCAGGCACTATCTATCAGATATAGTCCCTTAAATCTATTCTCACTTCCACTGTATAATCATAAAGGATTTGATTTAGGTCATATCTGAATGGTCTAGTGGTTTTCCCTACTTTTTTCAATTTAAGTCTGAATTTGCCAATAAGGAGTTCATGATCTGAGCCACAGTCAGCTGCTAGTCTTTTTTTTGCTGACTGTATAGAGCTTCTCCACCTTTGGCTGCAAAGAATATAATCAATCAGATTTCAGTGTTGACCGTCCGGTGATGCCCATGTGTAGAGTCTTCTCTTGTGTTGTTGGAAGAGGGTGTTTGCTATGACCAGTGTGTTCTCTTGGAAAAACTCTATTAGCCTTTGCCTTGCTTCATTCCATATTCCAAGGCCAAATTTGCCTGTTATTCCAGGTGTTTCTTGACTTCCTACTATTGCATTCCAGTGCCCTATAATGAAAAGGACATCTTTTTTGGGTGTTAGTTCTAAAAGGTCTTGTAGGTCTTCATAGAACCATTCAACTTCAGCTTCTTCAGCGTTACTGGCTGGGGCATAGGCTTGTATCACCATGATACTGAATGGTTTGCCTTGGAAACAAACAGTTGTTTTTGAGATTGCATCCAAGTACTGCATTTCGGTCTCTTTTGTTGACCATGATGGCTACTCCATTTCTTCTAAGGGATTCCGGCCCACAGTAGTAGATATATTGGTCATCTGAGTTAAATTCACCCATTCCCGTCCATTTTAGTTGGCTGATTCCTAGAATATCAACGTTCACTCTTGCCATCTCCTGTTTGACCACTTCCAATTTGCCTGATTCATGGACCTAACATTCCATGTATCTACTTAATGGCTTACAAATATTATAAAGACTTCTTAAACTTCGAATCTTTACTGGAAGATTTTCTTAGAGCCATCAAATAATCAGGTAACCCTAATACTATCTTTCTTAGTCCCCATTACAATAACATCTCAAAATGGGATCAAAAAAGGATACAGTAAACTAGTCCACCATTCTATAGTATATGACCTACTCTGTGAACCCGTGGACCATAGCTGGCCAGGCTCCCCTGTCCATGGAATTTTCCAGGCAAGAATACTGGAGTGGGTTGCCCTTCCCTTCTCCAGGGGATCTTCCCAACCTAGGGGTGAACCCAGGTCTCCTGCACTGCAGGCAGATTCTTTACTATCGGAGCCACCAGAGAAGCCACCAGTTTTCTAATGGAATGGATAAAACAGAATGAGGTTATTTTTAATACAATTACTTACATCATCAAGAAATAATATTTAGGACCAAATTAAACATCAAACAGTTATACATTTTTTTCACTATTATAATCTGGAGAATGCTATTATGTCATCTAATTCTAAAAATCAATAAATATTAATCTGAGATAGTATCCAAATTCATCACAAACCTGGCAGAGCATGCCCTAGATATCCTTTCAATAGATTACATTTACCGTGAAAACTCCATTTCTCTTTGGGATGGCAAGAGTTTTATAAGGGATCTGTCTAAGAGACACTCCCCACAAGATGCTTCAAAACAATGGATATTTGTCTTTCTCCTGCTAGACCAAGAGAACTACGATATTTCTTTTGTCTACTCAGGATCTACCATTATATATAATAAAATTGAGTGCTGAATGTGATAATGAATGAAGGAATAATAATGGAAGGAAAGAGAACATTCCATAATGTATTACTAGGCAATTAGCTGTTTTAAAAAAAAGTAATCAAATTTATACTGGGGTACTAAAATGTTAACATGCCTCTGAATGTTAAATAAATACCTATATTCAACAGGAAATTTTTAGAAATACAATGTTTATCAGAAACTATGTCTGTACTTTTTTTAACTATGTACTTTTTATCTCAAAAAGGAGCACATGTTAAAGAGCAATAGGGCCTTGGAGCCAATCCTCAAATTATATTACACCTTTTCATCAACTCTACTGCCATTTCTGAAAAAAGTACAAAGTAACTAATTTTAAAAAGAAACCTGCTACAGTCCCTACATTAAGCTTTTATTTATATACAAACATATTGCACATGTATATTTCATACATATGAAATGATTACGATATAAGCTTATTTTGGTATCAAAGCGTTTTCACTAGAATAGAGAAGGAAAACTGAACAAAAAAAGAAAGGAGTTGTGTTGCCAGGAAGAGAAAGTTGTAGGTAAGAGTCAAAACGAACAAATTTTCTCTATTAGGACAGACATCAAAAGTTAAGAGACACTAGTATCAAAATGAGAAATTAATATTCAGTTCAGTTCAGTTCAGTCGCTCAGTCGTGTCCGATTCTCCGCGACCCCATGAATCACAGCACGCCAGGCCTCCCTGTCCATCACCAACTCCCGGAGTTCACTCAAACCAATGTACACAGAGTCGGTGATGCCATCAAGCCATCTCATTCTCGGTCATCCCCTTCTCCTCCCGCCCCCAACCTTTCCCAGCATCAGAGTCTTTTCCAGTGATATTAATGATACTTTAAACAAAATCCCATGTTTGTGGAAATTAAGTGTCCATTTTTAAATGATGGGTGTACCTAAGAAGGCGTAACAAGGAGAATTAGAAAATATGTCATGAAAGAAATGAAAAGAGAATTTACCAGAATTTGAAGCATGCAGCTGAAGTTGCTTGATGCAATTAAATACAATATGGAGTGTTGAATAAGGTATGAAAACAAATAAAAGAGATATCAGCACAAAATTTTATCAAATTTTAATAAAATCTGTACTTTACTTAATAATACTGTATTTTTCTTCTCTGCAATCACCCTATGTGTTTTTTTCAGTCTAACTTTGTTGAGGGTTTCAATGGCTAAGTCAAAGATCTCTCGGTAAATATCAAATTGCACTAG
The DNA here is from genome assembly GCF_049115385.1 of Moschus berezovskii. Classification (NCBI taxonomy): domain Eukaryota; kingdom Metazoa; phylum Chordata; class Mammalia; order Artiodactyla; family Moschidae; genus Moschus; species Moschus berezovskii. Next base: position 16,843,222 of record NC_142475.1, on the reverse strand, counting down.
AAAATATATGGGTCATTTTAAAAGATATTTGTATTGATTTCTAACATAATCTGATAGTAATAAGAGAACAGACTCTGTGTAATTTAAAAACCTTTAGACTACGAAATTTTTGCACCTTGTTTTATGTCTCTGGATATGTTTCAGGGTCTCCTAATTTACAGTCTATGGGAACTGGAATAGAATTTATGTCTTACTATGGTGTTTAAATTATATAAATCTTAATTATTTTGAATTGCATCACAGTGCTTTTTAGGTCTACTATATCCTTATACTTCTCTGAATACTCATCCTATTAATTTTTGACAGTTTGATATTGAAATTCCATATAAAGTCTTAATTTATCTACTAAAAAAATTGTAATATATAGTGGAACTGTATGTAATTTTGTTCTGTATTTTCCAAGTCTCCTATAAACGTGTTCTTATACTTTCATTATTAAAAAAAATTCAAAAAAAAGAAGAAAAATATTAAGAGATGGCCATGAAAACCTATTATACACTGAGTCTCACAAAAGAAACTACGAAAACATACCTTTCCAACTACAGTTTTCAGTCCAAGTTTAATGAAATCAAAATACAACTCCTGAATACAAATGACTGAAGATACAGTGCAAGAAAAACATGATATGTAAGATAAAATGCTAGAAAGAGATCTAATAATATTAGGATTATTCCTTTTTTACATTAAGTATTATTTGTGTCTTCCTATACTTAAGAACCTCAGATGGAACTATAATTAGATAAGTTCACTGTTATTTATAAAATAATTATAGTAGAAATATGTGTGCTCACATTAATTACTCAACTTAACTTACTAATCACTTCAGTACTTACATCTATTGACTACCACACTATTAACTGTGGGAAATTCTTAAAAAGATGGGAGTAACAGACCACCTTATCTGTCTTCTGAGAAACCTGTATGCAGGCCAAGAAGCAGTAGTTAGAACCGGACGTGGAACATCAGACTCATTCAAAAATTAGGTACGGAGTATGTCAAGCCTATGTACTGTCATCCTGATTATTTAACTTATATGCAGAGTACACCATGCGAATGCCAGGCTGGAATCAGTTTGCTGGCAGAAGTATCAATAACCTCAGATATGCAAATGATATCACCTAATAGCAGATAGTGAAGAGGATCTTAAGAGCCTTTTGATGAAGGTGAAAGAGGAGAGTAAAAAAGCTGGCTTAAAACTCAACATTCAAAAACCTAAGATTATGGCATCTGGTCCCATTACTTCAGGGCAAACAGGTAGAGAAAAAGTGGAAACAGTGACAGATTTTATTTTCTTGGCCTCCAACACCAGTCGACAGTGACTGCAGACATGAAATTAAATGACACTTATTCCTTGGAAGAAAAGCTATGATAAACCTAGACAGCATATTAAAAAGCAGAGACATCACTTTGCTAACAAAGGTCCATAGTAGTCAAAGCTATGGTTTTTCCCAGTAGTCATGTACAGATGTGACAGCTGGACCATAAAGAAGGCTGAATGCCAAAAAACTGATGCTTTCAAATTCTAGTGCTGAAGACTCTTGACAGTCCTTTAGACAGCAAGAAGATCAAACCAGTCAATCCTAAAGAAACTCAACCCTGAATGTTCATTAGAAGGATTGATGCTGAAGCTGAAGTCCTAATACTTTGGCCACCTGATGCAAAGAGCCAACTCACTGGGAAAGACCCAACTCATTGGAAAAGACCCTAATGGGAAAGATTAAAGGCAAGAGGAGGAGGGTAAGAAAGAGGATGCGATGGTGGATGGAATCACTGACTCAATGAACATGAGTTTGAACAAACTCCAAGAGACAGTGAAAGACAGGAAAGCCTGGCATGCTGTAGTCCCTGGAGTCACAAAGAGTTGTATACAACTTAGCAACTAAAACCAACAAAATATACCATAGATTACTCTTTTCAGAAGATTACAAAAGAACACATAACAAGATGATGGGTATTACTCTTCAGAGAAAAAAGCATGTATTTTATAGGTCTTTTAAATAGTAGAAATAATGTGTTAAATCAATCAGTAAAATCAGAGGTGCACAGAATGGTTAGTAAGGCATTATACAGAAACAGAAGAAATAAAGAAAACTTCTTAAGTTTATTTTATGACCACAGACCAGAGTAAGCTAAGAATACAGATTGAGGTTGACCAACTTCAGAAAAAAATGAATAAAACTGAGATACAATTGCCCAGGTATCACGCTCATTCCCATCAGCAACGTGTCTCCCCTGAGATTGAAAATTTTATCATAAGAAAAGCTACATATAGTTAAGTGAATAAATATAGTCATCAGAAGCAAAACCACACCTAGTCTAGTTTGCTCTATCATGCGCCATGGTTAAATGTTAATAAAAGGACTGGGTGATATACAATGAAAGAGAACATAAGGATACAGTCTTTTACTATAGACTAAAGAAAGTAACACTGACTATAAATATTCAGCAACATCTTAGGAGTACTGTCTATTTTCTGCTTCTAAAATCAATCTCAATCAATGTAAGTGAAGTGAAGTCGCTCAGTTGTGTCCGACTCTTTGCGACCTCATGGACTGTAGTCTACCAGGCTCCTCTGTCCATGGGATTTTCCAGGCAAGAATACTGGGTTGCCATTTCCTTCTCCAGGAAATCTTCCCAACCCAGGGATTGAAACCCGGTCTCCCGCATTGTAGGCAGACGCTTTACCATCTGAGCTACCAGGGAAGTCAATGTAAAGGCACTGAATATTTCTTGCATTCATGGAGTCTCACCTTCCTGTCTCATCTGATGCGATCAATGCATCAAAGGAACCACTAGAGAGGAATACAAGTAAATCAACAAAATGAGTTACTAGGATATTAATAGCATAAGGCCTCATGCTGGCAAAGACTGTAGGACACAGCTGATACCTGTGGATAAAGTCATGTTTCCTTTAAGCTGAGACTTAAAACAACAAACGAATAACAAAACATACTTTCTCTCTCCCCCTCTTCTCTTAATTTTATATTAGTACCATGCTCAAAAAAGAGAGGCTGTAATAGATTGCCAAAACCCAGGTTACCGGCTCTTGTATTAAATAGTACTTTAAATACAGTAGACCCTAGAACAGCACTAATCCCTTGCAGCAGAAAATCCATATATAACTTTACAGTCAACTCCTTATATTCACTATTCTGAATCCACGGGTTTAACCAACCACAGATCATGAAGTTGTGAAATATCAAAAAAAAAATTTATGTATAAATGGACCTGTCCTATTCAAACCTATGTTTTTCGAGGGTTACCATGTGAATTAATCATATTCACATACTGATACCAGGGAATCGGATATGTTTTTAGATGTTATTTCTAAACAGTGATTTTAAAAGTTTTCATTATACTTATCAGACTGTATTATAGCTAGGAATAGATGTTTGGATCACTTTTCTACACAGCATAACAAATTACCGCAAACCTAGCAGCTAAGAACAGCACATATGTATTATCTTGCAGTTTATGTCGGTGAAGCAACCCGGTATAATTTTGCAGATCATCTACCTTGCTCTTTCTTGCTCATAAGGTGGTAGCAATATTATTCTGTAATTATCAACATCTTGAATAGAAGTGGAAGGTCCCAATACTTAGATATTACTGTCTGGTACACATAAAATTCTATAAAGATGCCTCTGTTATCAGTCTGTCATATCTTATTTCAAGAAAAAAAAGTCTATATGAAAATTTAAAAATGGTTGTGGTACCCTTACGCAGTTTCTATTAAATGGAGATAAGCATTTAATTGTGTATTTCCATCAGTTAAAACATGATCTGGAAGATGTGTAATTCAGTCAGATTAAATTCTGTATATTTAAAAGTGAAAAGTGATAAGAAAATTTACTAACAATAGTAACAATTAATATTTTCATATTTAATATGTAATTAGGTAGGAAAATAATTAGGTAATCCTTTTTATTCAATTTAAGCTTTTATTTCAGTACTGAAATAAGCATGTTATTGGTATATTGACCATGTAAAATATTTTAAATACTGCTTAAAAGAAACAAAAAAATGAATTTTTTAAAATTCAAATAACATTTCAAAATTTGTGTAATTTTGTAACTTTATCAGGAAGAGCATATGTGTTTCATATCATTTTGTTATTAATCTGCAAAGAGCACCAATAATTTTCATTTAAATTGTGAAAGTGAGGTTGTATACATGAGTGTCACCAATGAGAAAATTTTTATTGATCTTAAATGCACTGAAAATTAAAAGGCAACAGAGAAATTAAACCATGGTATTTCTAACTTTCATTTTACCTGCAGAGTTAGACTCTTAACTGCATTCCATACTACTCCAATAAACTCCTTCATTCTTTCTTCAGGACTTCTACAGCCTTCAGTTATACTCAACACAGCTTTCACAGGAACTGACAATGGTCTGGATTCTAAGAATAAGAACAGGTAGGATGATTTAATAGAAATGTACCATGTAGTTTCACAAAAATATACAGAAAATATTTCCACTTCTTCCCTTGTTTAAAATTTAAAAATATGAGATTATAAAATATATTCAGTTCAGTCGCTCAGTCGTGTCTGACTCTTTGCAACCCCATGAATCACAGCACACCAGGCCTCCCTGTCCATCACCAACTCCCGGAGTTCACTCAAGCTCATGTCCACAGAGTCAGTGATGCCATCAAGCCATCTCATTCTCGGTCGTCCCCTTCTCCTCCCGCCCCCAACCTTTCCCAGCATCAGAGTCTTTTCCAGTGAGTCAACTTGTCGCATGAGGTGGCCAAAGTATTGCAGTTTCAGCTTTAGCATCAGTCCTTCCAATGAAGACCCAGGACTGATTTCCTTTAGAATGGACTGGTTGGATCTCCCTGCAGTCCAAGGGACTCTCAAGAGTCTTCTCCAGCACCACAGTTCAAAAGCATCAATTCTTCGGCGATCAGCTTTCTTCACAGTCCAACTCTCACATCCACACATGACCACGGGAAAAACCATAGCCTTGACTAGACGGACCTTGGTTGGCAAAGTAATGTCTCTGCTTTTTAATATACTATCTAGGTTGGTCATAACTTATTAGATCATATTAATTGAAAGAAGTACTGATTTTTATAATTATTCAAAATCAAAAAAAAATCTGTTAATAATTAAGAGAATGAAGATGACTCCTTTTCAGAGACTGATGACTGGGATGTCGGTTCATGGAGTAACAGTAATGCTCTAGTTTTTGAATACATGGATGTGTTTACACTGTGAAAATTTACTTAATTATAACCTAACAATTTGTTCATTTCTCAGTATCAAGTTAAAACATAAATAAAAATCTTATCGAAAAAGAAAACTGAACTTCCTTCATCCAGAATTAATAGAAAATGTGTCTTCCCAAATGTGAATTTTCCTGAGAATAAAAGCTTACTCATAGTATCTCTCTACTTAAAACACTGGTTTTGATAGTAAGCAAAAGAAGCACTGGGCTTCCTCAGTGGCGCAGACAGTAAAGAATCTGCCTGAAATGCAGGAGACCCAGGTTTGATCCCTGGGTTGGAAAGATTCCCTGGAGAAGGAAATGGCTACCCCACTACAGTATTCGTGTCTGAAGAATTCCATGGAGAGAGGAGCCTGATCGACTATAGTCCGTGGGGTCACAAAGATTTGGACACGACTGAGCAACTGACACTTTCATTTTCACTTTCAAAAGAACTGATGACATAAAAGCCAGGTAGATGTTACAAGAATTTTCTTCATCTAAAACAAAGAACTTAGAGAACTTCAATAATTTTATAATGACAATTTCAGAAATCAAATAATAATTTATAACAATATATGCAGACATGTCTATATATATGTTACATTTTTATGTTACTGCATACATATAATTGATAGGGTGCTATTTTAAATACCATAAAATAAATGAATCAGATCTTGGTTTTCAAGACTTTTACTAAGTTAAATTGGATAATCACTGGACAGTCTCCAAAGTGCTACCACATCATCACTATGAGAATGACAAGTGCTATTATCTACTCATATTTTCCCGTTCCACTCTATTTGGCTCACACATTTGCATTTATAGTATATTCAAAGTATCTTAAGGGCATGAAACATAAACCTTTCATTCTCATACTAATAATACCATAACCTACCAAATTATACACATCAGAAACATTCATAAAATGTTCGTTAAAAACAAAAACAAAAAAACAGTTGGAGAGAGATCCATGGAGTTGGAGCATTCTAGGCAGATGGGCGGAGAAGGCAATGGCAAGGCACTCCAGTACTCTTGCCTAGAAAATCCCATGGATGGAGGAGCCTGGTAGGCTGCAGTCCGTGGGGTCGCTAAGGGTCGGACACGACGGAGCGACTTCACTTTCACTTTTCACTTTCATATACTGGAGAAGGAAATGGCAGCCCACTCCAGTGTTCTTGCCTGGAGAATCCCAGGGACAGGGGAGCCTGGTGGGCTTTCGTCTATGGGGTCACACAGAGTCGGACACAACTGAAGTGACTTAGGAGCAGCAGCAGGCAGATGGGAACAACACTACAAAACACCGAGATGGGAGTGTACTTAGGATTTTCAAGAAACCATACAAAAGCAAGGATGGTTAGAACACAGTAAGAATAACAGAAGCAAGAGAAGAAAAACACCAATACAGTATACTAACACATATATATGGAATTTAGAAAGATGCAAATGATAACCCTGTATACAAGACAGCAAAAGAGACACAGATGTATAGAACAGTCTTTGGGACTCTATGGGAGAGGGTGAGGGTGGGATGATTTGGGAGAATGGCATTGAAACACGTATGTTGTCATATGTGAAACGAATCACTAGTTCAGGGTCAATGCATGTTATAGGATGCTCGGGGCTGGCATGCGGGGATGATCCAGAGGGAGGATAAAGGGAGGAGGGAGGTGGGAGGGGGGTTCAGGAGGGGGAACTTATGTAAACCCGGGGCAAATTCATATCAATGTATGGCAAAACCAACCAATATAATATTGTAAAATAATTTGCCTCCAATAAAAAATAATTACCTAAAAAAAAAAAAAAAAGAGACGAGGTCAGAGGTACCAGTAGGGACCAAATCATCAGGGCTTACATAGGCCATGGTAAGGAGGTTGGGTTTTATTTTGAGGGACAGGATATGACTCTAAACAGTCCTGAAATTAATGGACATATTTTGAGAGAATTTCTCTGGCTACTATGTAGAAAACGGTCTCAGTTCAGTTCAGTTCAGTAAATATTAAAACCAGAAGACAATTTGTGAGAGGTGGTAGTAGCAATAGAGCAATAGAGCTAACAAGAATGGGGAATTTCTGTATTGTTTTCAAAGATACAGCCAACGAATTTACTGATGGATTAAAATTACAATAAGAGGAAAATAAAGCAAGGATAACTCCAAGGTTTAATATTTGACGAACTGGAAGAATGGCACTAGAGGGGAGAGGAAAAGGAAATACAGTTTTATACCTACCAGGCTAAGATTTCCATTACAAATTCAAATGAAGATATCAAAGTGTCATATGGATAAACAACAAAAAATGGAAAAATATGAACAAATAATTCATACAAAATATAATCTGGCCAAAAATCTTACTAAGATATGATCAACTTTCATAATAATAAAATACAAATTAAGGCAACAATCAGATATTCAACTGTTATGTTGGCAAACATTTTAAACAGTTAATTTGTATTTTTAAAAACACCTGACATTGTTGAAGCCCTTTGTTAGAATATTTCATATACTGGGACCATAAGGTTAGCTTGCAGAGTGAAATTACAAGACAGGATATTTAAACATGCAAGTTTTTCTACAAAGTAATTCCATTTCTAAAAACCTATGCTACAGAAATACTAAAACATATGACATGTGAGATTCATTTCAATAATTTGAAAAATGTTTAGTATCAGCAGTATTATTTGAAATTGTGAAAGAAAGGGAGAAAAGGAAGGAGGAGAAAGGAGAGGAAGAAAATGCTAAGCAATTAATCTATCCATCAAAAAAGATATGGTTAAATTAACTTTGGAATTCTTGTGATAAGGATTATAATTCAATCATTTAAAAATGAGGAACAGTTCAACATATGACAGAAATCATATTTTTGATACACTGTGATGTGAAAATATATGTATTTCTGTAGTATAATCCACATATGTTTTTAAAACAGTATGTGAGGTTGAGCATGTTTATTATCTCATTAACACAGAGTTATAGAGAGGTAAAATACAAACCCTTCACAGAAGTTACCTTTGAAGACAGTAAAATGGAATTGTATGAGGGGTAACAGGGGAGGAGGTTTTTAACTTTTTACTGCATATTTCAGAATTAATGTTTTATAACAGTAAGTCATGTCCGACTCTTTGCGACCCCATGGACTGCAGCCTGCCGGGCTCCTCTGTTAATGAGATTCTCCAGGCAAGAATACTGGAGTGGGTTGCCATGCCCTCCTCCAGGGGATCTTTCCAACCCAGGGTCAGAACCGAGGTCTCTAGCAATGCAGGTGGATTCTTTACCATCTGAGCCACAAGGGAAGCCCAAGAATGCTAGAGTGGGTAAGATCCAGGGGATCTTCCCAACCCAGAAATTAAACCGGAGTCTTCCCACATGGCAAGTGGATTCTTTAGCACCCGAGTTACCAGGGAAGCCCTATTTTAAAATAAACCACACCTTAATTTACCTTCCACCCACCTGGACCTTACAGTTATTCTTTCATATCTCAGTAGGTATAAGAAGAATAAGGCAACATAAACTTATTATAGAACTCTGCCAATTTAACTAACTAAATTAAATGTAGACCAAAATGGCAACCGACTCCAGTGTTCTTGCCTGGAGAATCCCAGGGATGGGGGAGCCTGGTGGGCTTCTGTCTATAGGGTCACACAGAGTCGGACATGACTGAAGTGACTTAGCAGCAGCAGCAGCAGCAACCATATCCAAGCATGCACACAGATGTTTACAGAAGCTTTATTCATAACTATCAAAACCTGGAAGCAACTGAAATGTCCTTTAGAAGGTGAGTTGCTAGATAAACTGTGGCACACTTAGAAAATGGATTATTATTCATTAATAGAAATGAGCCATAAAAAAACATGGGAGTAAATTTAAATACATAATTTTAAGTGAAAGAAGCCCATCTGTAAAGGCTATGTACTGAATGCTTCCAACTATGTGACAATCTGGAAAAAGCATAACTATGGAGATAATAAAAAGATTAGCACAGAAGTTAAGGAGGGAATAGCAACAGGCAGAGCAAAGAAAATTTGGGGGGCATTGAAACTACTCTGTATATCACTATATTGGAAGGTGTATGTTGTTATACATCTGTTCAAACAGAAGAATATATTACACCATGAGTGATCCCTATTGAGAAATATGGACTTTGGATGATAATGATGGATCAGTATAAATTCATCAAGTGTAAGACTCTGATGCTGGGAAGGATTGGGGGCGGGAGGAGAAGGGGACGACAGAGAATGAGATGGCTGGATGGCATCACCGAATCGATGGACATGAGCTTGAGTGAACTCTGGGAGTTGGTGATGGACAGGGAGGCCTGGCGTGCTGTGATTCATGGGGTCGCAAAGAGTCGGACACGACTAAGCGACTGAACTGAACAACATACCATTTTGATGGGGTTTTTGATAATGAGGGAGATTACGCACGTGTGGGGCAGTGGATACGTGAGAAATCTCTGAACCTTCCCCTCAATTTAAATGCAAGACTAAAACTGCTCTAAGAAAATAAATTCTAAAAATATAAATAATTTTTTTAAATGCAGGCCAAATTTTAAAACTCCTTGAAACCATGGATACCAAAGGTTTCCACAAAAGCTGCTTACGGTCAAATTTTTAAAAATCTACTGATAGAGAATATTAGTGTTGTATAAATAATGTTATTACAAGTTGAAAATAAAACCACCTAATAAATATTAATATTATCAAACAGATTGGACACCATGACCTGACTGTTAAGTGATATTTCAAGTCACTACACACCAAAAGCTGTATTTGCTGATATTATGATTTAAGAAGTTATATAAGGTGTTGAAATCTCTATGTGGCTTAAAAGTGTTTCCCAAAAATCTATGAAAAACATAATCAGTTTAAAAATCTCATTAAGTAGAATGATCTGGCTATTAGAAGTGCAAAAGCACCTATTTTAGACACACTAATTTTCAATCCATCATATTCATATTATCTAAAAGACAACAGAATAGGAAAACAAGCTAGTATTTTCAAAAGATAATTTTTTTGTAATTATATACATTTTACAGGTAGCACAGGTATACTCTATAATTATAAACTGTCAAATTTGAACCATACGTTATTTAACCAAAATGTCTGTAACATCTACTACATGCTGGAGACTAATCTAATGTCAGAAGTTAATGATACGTACATCTAAAGTCAAGAATTCCATTCATGCTAAATGATGTAATGTGTAATAAAAAGTTCATTAAATTACTTTAAATATAGAGAATAATAATTAAAAATTAACTGATATACGACAAGATACAGAAGATATAGAAAAAAAAACTTGAAGATTATCAGATCTGAAACAAAGTGACTTTCCTTTTTTAATCACAATAAACCTATTGTTTTAGTTCTACCTTAAACATCATTTCCTGAGAAACAGTCACTGAATTCCCCAAATTAGATTTGGTCCTTCCTCTATAATCTCATATAATTCTGACATAATTCTGTATAATATATTTAATTCTTCATGGTACAATGCAAATGTTTGAATATTTGTTTCTCCAAAGGAAGCTGAAGAGCACAGTAATACTGTACAGCAATAAATGCAGTGGTTAATAGCTGGACTTCAAAGATACATTCTGCCCCCCCAAACTAATCTTACTCTTTCTATGAGAAATGATCTTTACGTATATATTTATTAATCTAACACCAGCTAGATAAAATTGGCTGAAAAAGCATAAAGCTTGAAACTCCAAGCCACAGAAGTAAATGTCTATATTTTTTACCTCTATATGTCAGTCAATGATTTACATCAGAACATTCTTTTACCTTCTCGTGGCTGAACTGGAACCTGGTTCAGCTCAGTTCAGTTCAGTCACTCAGTCGTGTCCGACTCTCCGCGACCCCATGAATCACAGCACGCCAGGCCTCCCTGTCCATCACCAACTCCCGGAGTTCACTCAAACTCATGGCCACAGAGTCAGTGATGCCATCCAGCCATCTCATTCTCGATCGTCCCCTTCTCCTCCCGCCCCCAACCTTTCCCAGCATCAGAGTCTTTTCCAGTGAGTCAACTCGTCGCATGAGGTGGCCAAAAGCAACAGTCAGAACTGTACATGGAACAACAGACTGGATCCAAATAGGAAAAGGAGTGTGTCAAGGCTGGAACCTGGTAACAGTTACTTAAAGTTAGTATGTCAAAAACCTCTGTTCTTATTTTGAGGATTTAAGTAATGGTGTCAATGGTTAAATGGTAACTCTGAGTATCCGACAGTATGTCTAGAACAGTGGCACCTAATAACGACATTTGATACCAAATGGTTTATGTTCCTGAAGTTCAAGATTCTCATCATAACAGTTACTTAATGATACCAAGGAATCAAAAAACATTTGTTCAGTGACGGTAGAATTCAGTTCTCAGAGTAAGTGTTTCTCAGAATTAAGCCGTTTCTGTTCCAAGCTTCTATCATCTGTTGCATAAGAGTCTTAGAAAGGTGCTGTAACAAAAGCTGGCCAAGTTTGGTATTTGGTCGATAAGGAAGGATGACTTCGAAAGGAAGAGAAGAAAAAAAAATTCCTATAGCAATTTTTCCTTTAAACATAAGACTTCTAACCACCAATTTATAAAATTATGTACTTTATTCAGTAAAATGCAATTCAGTTTTTGTATTGCTAAAACTAAGACAGTATTCACTTCACTGAAAGGACAATTCATGTTTCCTGTATTTATTTCATGTAGCACCATGAAATAATAAGAATGCCTTGCTCAGTAAGCATTAGTTGAAATCAATCATTAATATTTTAAAAAGAGGAAAAAGTCATATGTCTATCTTCTTTAAATAAATCTTTCCCTAATAGTGTATTGACATTATTTTTAAAACGTACCTTTGTTGGTGAGCTACCGTCACGGGGTAGCAAAGAGTCGAACACGACTGAGCGACTTCACTTGTGTAAGGTACATATTTATGATTTATAGTTTCATTTTTATTTAAAGTTTTAAATAATCACCAAGAAAAAAACTGTGTCAATCTTTAGTTGCTCCTTTATGTTATCGGGAAATCAAGCTGTTCAGTCATGTATTTACTCTTAATTTTACTGGCCAAAATCCTTAAAATGGCTCATAAATTCCTACAGGATCAGGATCCCCCTGTCCCTTTGACATCCCCTCCCATTTCAGTCAGATTGTCCTCCTTGCTATTTCTTTAAGGCAAGACTACTGGAATAAAATGCTGTGTTGAAGAACACAGCAGAAGAGGAATCACACCACCCGTCTCTCAATCCCCCAATTCCTTAATCTGAAGGAGATCTCATATTGATTTAGGGAATCACAATACAACAGAAATAAAAGCAGATTTGTGTATCTTCTTATATTGATATTCTTCCATTCCATTGGTGTGGCTTAAAAAACCCTTGAAAATGTGATAGGGGAAAATGCTATCCTTTTCAAAGACTTACAAGCTATGGAAAGTTGCTTAGTTCAATTCAATAAGCATTACTGAGTGCCTAATTTTGCTAGGACCTTCAGAAACAAAGAACCATAAATTGGAGATTATGTCTTTGAGGAGCTTACACTGGAAAGACAGAAATGAATGAATAACAAACTTACTAATGGACAGGTAGCACAGACCTCTTTTAGAAAATTTTACCATTGGAGAAGGAAATGGCAACCCACTCCTGTATTCTTACTTGCAGAATTCCATGGCTACAGTCCATGGGGTCATAGAGTCAGACATGACTTAGTGACTGAGCTTGCACCACAAATGCATAGTTACATAAAAAGTTGTTAACTCACTCATAATCCTAATAATGACTTTGATATCACTGAAAAGGAACATACTTCTTGCAAAAGGTAAGAAAAATACAAGCTGTAACTTCTCCCAAATATTTGATAAATATCCCTGGGGAATGTGGGAACAAATGTGAAAAGTTGCAGGATGTCAATTCAAATCAATAAAGGATGGAAGATAAATAAGGCTAAGGAATGTGATTATTAAGTCCCTAAATAAAAATAACTAAAGAAATAGGATTTACTCATTCATAAAGCAATTATTTACTCAATTTGCTCAATCCTAGAAATAGCTGTTAGATTCTGGGAATACAAACGTGAGTAAGTTAGATACACTATGATAAGCATTATGAGGACAGAAAAGAAGTACTAAGGTAGGGAAGCTTGGAAGAATGGCACAGATCTATTTTAGAAAGACTGAAAGGGAAAAGTTTCTTTATTGAGAGGATAACATTTAAATAAAAACTTAATAGTTATGAAAACAGCAATGGAAGCAACAGAAAAAGAACATGCAAAAGATCCCAGGCAAGAAAAAGCATGCAGTGTTTGAAGAAGTGAAAGATGATCAATGTAACATAAAATGACAAAAGATGAAATGAAAGAAGCCTACAGAGAAAGGATCAGGTCAATCTCTGTCAGCCTCAGTAAGGAGTTTGGATTCTACCTTAAGTGCAACAGGAAGTCACAAAAGCATTTCAAGTAGGGAATAAAATGATCCAATTTAGATTTTTAATAAGATGACTCTTGCTGTCATCTAGACAACAGATAATAAAATAATCTGGAAATGACACTAGGGAGACTAATCAGGATACCCTTACATTATCCTATATAAGAATTATACAGTTCTGACTAGGGAAGCAGCATACAAACAGACTGAAACAAAAAGACTAAAGAATAACTTGGAGGCAGAACAGACAGGGCAAGGAGATACTAAAGATGAGTCCTGGGTTTCAGCCTTGAGCAACATGTTCAATGGTGGTAAGGGGAGGTACAGAGTTGTACAGATTTGATGCAAGTTTGGCTTTAAGGACTTGTAAGATACCCAAACAGAGCTGTCCAGAGAACTGAACCTGAGACACCTTAAAAAAAAAAGAAGAAAATAGAAGAAATAAAGCAATTAAACAAGTTAGTTAAAACAACTGTAAAATAGAAAGATCATCAGTATGAAATAAATGTTATTATATAGACATAAATGGAAATATTGGGTTTTATATCAGCTTTAGAATGATTAAGATCAAATAAACAAGAAAAAATAAAACTACACTACAGTGTCAAAACCTAATAAATAAAATAAGCTTCACTTTGCTTGAAGTCTACACCTTTCCTCTTAAAATGCAAACATAAAAGATGTGATCGTATGTTTTATCTGAATTGCATTTTACCATATATATATATACAGAACTTTCACATATCTTAAGACAAAACTGTGAGATAGTTGGGTACACTTATTACCATATTATAAATGAATAAATTGTGGCTATCTTAGGTTAGCTTAACATGGGAGGGGAACTGGGTTAAAACTGTTTATTTTTGTCAAATCTACTGGTTTTCCTACTATACCTTCATAATTCTTGATCTATATTTCACACTGATCATAGTTTTTGGCAACTCTGTTTGGCAATGGGGTTCCCTGGTGGCTCAGCTGGTAAAGAATCTGCCTGCAACGAAGAAGGTCCCAGTTCAATTCCTGGGTTGGGAAGATATGCTAGAGAAAGGATAGGCTACCCATTCCAGTATTCATGGGCTTCCCTGGTGGCTCAGCTGGCAAAGAATCCGCCTGCAATGTGAAAGACCTGGGTTCGATCCCTGGGTTAAGACTCCCTGGAGAAGGGAAAGGCTACCGACTCCAGTATTCTGGCCTGGAGAATTCCAAGGACTGTACAGTCCATGGTGTCACAAAGAGTTGGACATGACCGAATGACATTTACTCACTCATTGTTTGGCATTATAAAATTAAATAACCTAAAGAAAAAGTGACCTTACATAGTAATGTTATTTTAAAATTTCTGGAGTTTGGATAATATATAAACCTTTAAGCAACTTGCAATGATGCCTGAGACTTTTCATTAAAATACAAACTACATTTGATACTATCGCTCCTGAAAGCCCCTTGGGAAACAATGGCTTTTGGATTCTGCAAGTCAGCGTGACATGGCATGCAAAATTGCATCTCATGCCGAGCCAACCAGGAAAATATATGTCATCACTATGTGACATTCAGAATTTCATCTGGAAACTATAATCTTGTTCTGACTACAAAAGAAGGGGAAAAAGACTGCATACAAAACAGTTTGGTTGAATTTTTGCTGAATTCTTGCCAGTTTGTATAAAATATTAGAATAACTCATTTCCAAAGAAGACCATACATTTGAAAACCTTTCCATGTACTTAATATCACCATATATTCTCAAAGAACTTCAAAATTAACTGACAAATTTTAAATTATGTTATAATTCAAATTAATGAATCTGCTTAAAAACTGTTTATAATGAAACAGTTTCAAAATTAATAAATTCTGCAAGGTAGAACTTTATTTTCCAAACTATATATAACAGAACACCTACTAATTCCTTTTCCCCCACGTGAATAAACTATAGGTTGAGAAACAAAACAAATGAACACCTGCTATAAAGTTTGCAATCTTATGGATCCCACGTCTTTCTCTTCTAAATTATTTTTCACCCTGCCCTCCATTCATGCATGCAATACCTTCAAAATTCACTTAACGGCATTCCTACCAAAACAGAAATACATGACTGTGATTTAGTCTAAATGTTATGCAATCAACATTTTGCATTTTAAAACCTGCTGTCATTAAGCATAAAATGAAAAATTAGTAGACGTGAATTGAGATAGAGGATTGCCTTTCAAAAATTATCCCCAGAAGCCATGTTTCTGCTATCCCTACATTTTCTGGTGTCCAAACTCACACCCTTGAACACAGAGGTTGCTGACCCAAGCTGGGCTGCCACTGGCCGAGTCATACTGACTAACCTCCCTGACCACGGCGACTGTCCAAGATGTCTGCACATGAGCCAAGAAGGCCCAAACACAACCGCTGCCAATGTTTTCTCAACAGACACTGGACCATATCACTGTCTCTGTGATCAGAGTTAAGTATTTGAGTCCAGAGGTACCACAGCCATGCTAGGAGACAGACACACACACAGACACACACAGACACACACACACAGACACACACACACACCAACATGAAAAGACAAGAATCCTCACACAGACACACACACACACGAAAAGACAAGAATCCTCACACAGACACACAGACACACACACAGACACACAGACACACACACAGACACACACAGACACACAGACACACACAGACACACACACACACACACACCCCAACATGAAAAGACAAGAATCCTCACAGTGTCTAATCAGATTCTAAGTCATTCCAAAGACAAGATCTGTATTGTATTTGTCTTTCTTACCATTTTGGTTATCAGATCAATCAATGACCCCCCTCACCTTTTCTTTTAACTTAAAACTATCTGAAAAAAGTTTTTCTCTCTTGCTATCACAGAAAGTCCTTCCTAATTTAGAAATGTAAAGTCTTTCTCTAGTAAGGGAATCTCCTCTATCAGTTAGGAGAAAATGAGGCAATGTTAGAAGTTGTACCTGCACAGACCTTGTAATAACATTACATAGCCTACATAGGCTGCAAAGTGCTACAACATGCTTTAAACACACCATTGGCCTTACTTCCTCAAGCACTACTCACCTTCATGCCCAGCCTAGCTTATCTGGCTCTCACTCCTTCCATGTCCACATTTACTGGTCATTATACCAATGACTTTCTGCCTAAGCTGCATGTTTATGGAGATGTTACTGATTTTTTTATTCCTTTAATCATTTCTCCATTCCAGAAATCTTGAACTACATTACCCAATACTTTGTTCAGTTTAACTTGGCTCCTTGGGACCCTCCCACCTGGACCACATATGACGGACTCTGTGTTTTGGATCCCAATACAGCAGTGTCCCCAAATGTGATGCATAAAACTACAAGACCATCTACTGAGCTACAGGGGATGTATATGAGACTATTGACTCATACTTACTTTTATTAAAAAGTAGGAAGGACATACAGTCAATATTCAGTAAAGTGGAAAACCACTGTGTATCTTTCCCATGACAGAAGAAAACATGTAACACTACATTCAATATACTGAAGGGAGAGAAGATATTCAGTAATGGGAAGGAACTGGCACTCCTCTGTTTCAGTGAACTGATGCAGATTACAATTTATATACACACATTTAATCAAATTGAAATTTTATTATCTGCATTTGGTGAAATTAAGTTATCTAATTTGTCTATTATAAATTATTCCTCACAATTTGGGTACTTTTAAAAGATTCCTGTAAAACACAGAGGGCCAAACATATGAGTTAAAGATACCACTAACAAAAAAATAACAAATAAAGATGCCACTAACTTATTTAAAAGAATAAGGCAATATCTTTCCACTAATTTAGAAGAATATCTTACTTATACAAGCAAGACAGAAATGTACTAGACCTTTTCAAAATGGATAAGAATGAAGAATAAGTGTCCTGATTGCATCATTAAAGACATTCCCAGTCTCAGGTCAACAAATCTCAGTAAGGGAGCTTTTCAGTTATGTCAGCCATTAAAATTAACTACTGAAATAAACTGAATTAAGAATTAAATATTTAAGTTGTTATTATAATGAAGTATTAAACTATTTTTTCAATGAAGCACAATATTACTCTCACTACAATATTATTGATGTATTACTAAAATTCTATCAAAATAATAAGATTTAAATGTTAAAATTAAAATTATCTTACATGCTCTATATTAATATAGTATTAAACATATTTAGAAATAGATGTTTTTCTGGAACTCTCTTGCTTTCTCCATGATCCGGTGGATGTTGGCAATTTGACATCTGGTTCCTCTGCCTTTTCTAAAACCTGCTTGAACATCTGGAAGTTCACGGTTCACATATTGCTGAAGCCTGGCTTGGAGAATTTTGAGCATGACTTTACTAGCATGTGAGATGAGTGCAATTGTGCGGTAGTTTGAGCATTCTTTGACATTGCCTTTCTTTGGGATTGGAATGAAGACTGACCTTTTCCAGTCCTGTGGCCACTGCTGAGTTTTCCAAATGTGCTGGCATATTGAGTGCAGCACTTTCACAGCATCATCTTTCAGGATTTGAAACAGCTCAACTGGAATTCCATCACCTCCACTAGCTTTGTTCGTAGTGATGCTGTCTAAGGCCCACTTGACTTCACATTCCAAGATGCCTGGCTCCAGGTGAGTGATCATGCCATCATGATTATCTTGGTCGTGAAGATGTTTTTTGTATAGTTCTTCTGTGTATTCTTGCCACCTCTTCTTAATATCTTCTGCTTCTGTTAGGTCCATACCATTTCTGTCCTTTTGAACTGATGCTTTTGAACTGTGGTGCTGGAGAAGACTCTTGACAGTCCCTTGGACTGCAAGGAGATCCAACCAGTCCATTCTAAAGGAGCTCAATTCTGGGTGTTCATTGGAAGGACTGATGCTAAAGCTGAAACTCCAATACTTTGGCCACCTCATGCAATGAGTTGACTCACTGGAAAAGACTCTGATGCTGGGAGTGATTGGGGGCGGGAGGAGAAGGGGACGGCAGAGAATGAGATGGCTGGATGGCATCACCAACTCGATGGACATGAGTTTGAGTGAACTCTGGGAGTTGGTGATGGACAGGGAGGCCTGGCGTGCTGTGATTCATGGGGTCGCCAAGAATTGGACATGACTGAGCGACTGAACAGAACGGAACGGAAACATATTTAATACATGAGTCAATCAATGATATACTATGAATGCTTACCTGAGATTTTTTACTGATAGGAGAGTACTAAGAAAAATGTTTGAAGGCTCATACTCTAAAGATAAACTATTTTCAATTAGTTTGCATTCTCTGTACTTGTTTTAACTCATTCTCTTACTACTATAATCAAAATGTGAGCCTGTATCAGTTGCATTCAAGGAAACTAAAAATAGTAGTTTTGTTAGTGTTTTCTACTTTATTCTGTTTTGTTCCACCTTGTTAGGAAAAAATAAATAAAAGGCAAAGGAGTAAGGTAATGAGGACAATAATTAGTGAGTTAGTGAGTAAACGAACTCCAATATGATGGAGAATGTAAAAGTAACTTCTCAATATTTAAATGATTTATCGTCTACCTTCTCTGGAAAGTAGCACTGAAATATATACAATGCCATGTATAAAATAGATATCCAGTGGGAAGTTACTGTATAACACAGGCAGCTCAACCAAGTCCTCTGTGACAACCTAGAAGGGGGAGATAGGCAAGGAGGGCGGAAGGGAAGGTCAAGGGTGGGGGGGATATATGTATATTTATGGCTGATTCACATTGTTGTATAGCAGAAACTAATACAACATTGTAAAGGAATTATCCTCCAATTAAAAAGAAATTTTTAAAAATCTATCTCCTCTGACAAAATTCAGTGAAGTCTATATTCTGCTTTCAAAGTAAAAATGAGAGTTAAACTTGGACATATTAAAAGAAACCATACATAAATTTCCTCTTACTGTCTCAGAAAACTTAAAAAAAAAGCCAAGGAGGTAAGGAAACAAGTATTTTTTTAATTAAATATGAAATAATGACTGGTCTAATTCTTGAGAACTGAGGTTTCAAGAAGAAAACTATGAGCATGCTATACAAACTGTAGTTCAGTTCAGTTCAGTCGCTCAGTCGTGTCCGACTCTCCACGACCCCATGAATCACAGCACGCCAGGCCTCCCTGTCCATCACCAACTCCCGGAGTTCACTCAAACTCATGTCCACAGAGTCGGTGATGCCATCCAGCCATCTCATTCTCCGTCGTCCCCTTCTCCTCCCGCCCCCAACCTTTCCCAGCATCAGAGTCTTTTCCAGTGAGTCAACTCGTCGCATGAGGTACATTTACATATAAAAAGTAACAAACCTCGTTTGTTTAACAAACAACACATTCTTGAAATGAATCGGCAAACATCAGAAACATTCTTCTGTACACATAAGATACACTAAAAAATGTATAAATTACATTTTTTAATGGAGCTTATGATTTACTCGAGGACTCCTCATATGAACACTAGCAATGCCAGAAATTCAGGTATGCAGTCGTGCCAAGTGAGTAGTGCAATTATCAGACATGTCCATAAAAGATCATCATCAAGTGATCAAGGGATGTTCGTGAAACATAAAAATCAAATGTTAAAAAACTAGTCTGTAGTTAGAGCCATCTGGACGATGGCTAAAATATCATATGATCATCTG
Source organism: Moschus berezovskii (assembly GCF_049115385.1). Lineage (NCBI taxonomy): Eukaryota > Metazoa > Chordata > Mammalia > Artiodactyla > Moschidae > Moschus > Moschus berezovskii. The sequence goes on along the minus strand of NC_142475.1, from coordinate 16,822,952 downwards.
GCAACTATTGGAATCCCTTAGCAAAGTAAGCTTACAAATTGTCTCACTATAAATTACTGCCCAAGAATAGCACAGAATAGTTTGTTACCCAACGTAGCACAGAAACAACGTATAAGTTAATGTGAATATTAAGTAGAATTTTTAAATCTACAGACTGCTAATAGTTTCTCCCACAAATTTTAGGTTTATAAATAAATTCTCTTATAAAGTAAAAAGGGAAAAGAACAATTTAATAAATTTATATTTAATTAAGTTCTCTGATTACTTTCTGAAGAATATTTTTACTTTAAACATACTTCATTAGATAAACTTCATTTTATTTTAAACCTTTCTCTATTCCATAAGGGGAAAATTTTTGAGATCCACATTTTACCCCGAGACAATAAAATCAATTACACATTATGCATTAGTGTGTATTCTCACACTTTAATATTTTCCTATGAAACTGAATATCTAATTAATCACAAATGAATGGAATTTTATGCTAAATTACATGATCGAAGTGAGCAACTTCTATATACATAAATCCACAAAAATATATTTCTTGTGCATGAATACTAATTCCATACTATAATTAGGAACATATCTGCTCAACATTCAAGCTTAATCATATTAAGGATAACTTAAGCAGGTTTAGACGAATAACTATATTGGTGTGTCCCATTTTACCTACAATCAAAAATTATTACAAAATTAGAATCTAAAATATATCAGCACCTTCAGGAGCAACTAGTGTTAGCAAAAATTAGAAATGCCCCTCCTTAAAACCATCCTGCAAATTATACTGCCTTGGATAGAATGATTTTTTAGATGAAGGAATTCAAGCTTGGAGTAAAATGTTAAACTGATAAACTAATAAAAGATATTTGGCATCTATTTTCTGATAAGGAGCATATTCCTTGTATGTGAAAACCAAGGAGCTTGCCTTGAAAAAATTATACATTTACTGATCTCTTACATTCTCTGAAGCAATACAAGGAAACAAGTACTTATCCTGCATCAATACTTATTTGCAGAGAGACAATTAACTAAACTGACATATAATGATATATACTTTATCTTCTTACCTCTTTCTCAGAGTAAGTAGCAATTCTCTGTTAAATCTTATACCTGCTTATAAGATCTTATATTCTACTTTATCTGTAATCTCACTGTATAAATTAGTATAAACTTTACAGTAGCTCTAGTTTTTTCTTCTGTCCCATTTGCCTCACTATAACTATTGACACACCCAAGTTTCAGTACAGTCAAATCTCATGAATGAGTGGTATACAGAGGCTGTCTCTACATATTCAACTTCCATTCATTCGATAAAAACTAAAGCTCCTCTGGCCAACAGACATTGGCCAATTAGCTTTTCACCTTCATTGTTCTTGGGAGTCTTTAAGGAGTCAAATTAAAAGTCCTTCTATTATTTCAACTGTGTATTTACAGTATTTTAGACTTTAGAGGCATATAAACATATAAGATGAAAATGGCTAGTATTTTTTAAAGAGCTATCATTTATGAAGGATACTGTTTTTTAAAGTTTTCATTTCCATTATAGACATCAGACAATTTCATCAAGAGTTCCAAATTAACGTTCATAACGTTTCCCAAACACAGGATAGACAGATGTCATAACTTTGAATGGTTTCTTTGTTTTGAAGGATATACAGATTCTCTAGAAGATTATTTAGAATTCTGTGATAAAATCTTCATGTGAAACATGCTTTTATTCTGACTTGGCCTGCCCTACGTGCCTATATCACTGCAACAGAGCTGTTCTGCTGTCAACACATTTCCAGCCATCAAGTACATGTTTCCCCTGCAGCCAGCTACTTAAGTCAGTTTCCTTGAGATTGGAAGAGGATGTGTGCTTCTTGATAAATAATTAAAAAGCAAAATCAAACTCAGTGCAGTTATCACCAAACCTTGGTGTTCACGTGCCAGAACTGCTACATAATGTGTGTGCTGTGTGTGTGCTAAGTCGCTTCAGTCGTGTCTGACTCTTTTTGACCAAATGGACTGCAGCCTGCCAGGCTCCTCTGTCCACGGGATTTCCCATACAAGGATACAGGAGGGGGTTGTCATTTCCTTCTCCAGGGTATCTTCCTGACCCAAGAATCAAACCCACATTTCTAATGTCTCCTGTGTTGGCAGGTGGGTTCTTTACCACTAGTGCTACCTAGGAAGCCCTCATAACTTGGGGATGAACTTAAGACTAACTTTGGACCTTAGGTTGTGAATACAAAAACAAAAAGATTATTTTAATAAGAATTCAGGCATAAATTCACAGACAGTGCTACTTGTAAAATTCAGTTAAATAATTAAAATGCACATTTCACAACACTGTGAATACACATTCTCCTCAACATATGATGGGGTTATGTCCTGATAAACCCATCATAAAGTGAAAATATCTTAAGTTGAAAATGCATTTAATATACCTAACCTACTGAACTTCAGAGCTTAGCTTAGCCTATCTTAACATCTATACATGCCCATAGTCCATAAACAAGGCAAGCACAGGCATTAGTTTGATAACTGCTAATTGTAAAGGGTTCCCAGGTGGCATAGTGGTAAAGAATCTGCCTGCCAATGCAAGAGATGTTGGGTTCGATCCCTGGGTCAGGAAGATTACCTGCAGTAAGAATTGGCAACCCACTCTGTTATTCCTGCCTAGAAAAAAATTTCATGGACAGAGAAAGCTAGTGGGCTACAGTCCGTGAAGTCGGAGAGTCAGATATGACTAAACACACATATGCACACACACAATTTTTATGCTAGCTTGAGTAGCTGGAAATACAAACATTATTAACTATAATAAGAATATCTACAGGATATGGAAATTAAGGGTTCCAGAGATGAGGGAACACTAAAGACAGGAAATGCAAATATCCACATCCACAACTCAAATGCAAAGAACCACAACTCAAATGCAAAAGTTCACATTTATAATTTGAAATAAAGAATATTGTATTCACTTGATCACATGGTAGTTTTATTTTTAGCTTTTTAAGGACACTCCATACTGTTCTCCATAGTGGCTGCAACAATTTACATTCCTACAAACAGTGTAGGAGGGATGCCTTTTCTCCACACCCTCCTCAGCAGGTACTGAAAACAGTAGACTTTGTAGACTTTTTCAAGGTGGCCCATCTGACCCGTGTGAGGTAATATCATATGATCCAGTAATCCCAATCTTTGGCATATATACAGGGCATAATTCAAAAAGATAATGCACTCCAATGTTCACTGCAGCATATTTACAATAGCCAAGACAGAGAGCAATCTAAACGTCTACTGACAGAAAAATGGATAAAGAAGATGTAGTACATTCTTATAATGGAATATTAGCCATAAGAAAGAAGAAAATAATGCCATTCGCACCAATGCAGATGGACCTGGAGATTATCATCATTAGTGTTAAGACACAGAAACACAAATATTGTATGATACCACTCATATGTGGAATGGAATTTTTTAAAAATGAGATAAATGGATTTATTTATAAGACAGAATAGACTCACAGATTTTGAAAACAAGTATTTATGCCCCCGCAAAGGGGTAACGTGTGGGAAGAGGATAAACTAGGAGTTTGGGATTAACACACATACACTGCTGCTGCTGCTAAGTCGCTTCAGTCATGTCCGACTCTGTGCGACCCCATAGACGGCAGCCCACCAGGCTCTGCCATCCCTGGGATTCTCCAGGCAAGAACACTGGAGTGGGTTGCCATTTCCTTCTCCAACACATACACTACCACATGTAAAACAGACACCCACAAGGACCTACTATATATAGCACAAGGAACTGTAATCAACATTCCGTAAATAACCTGTATGGTAAAAGAGTCAGAAAAAGAATGATTATATGTATACGTATAATTGAATCACTATTTGTTACATCTGAAACTAACACTGTAAATCAGTTATGCGCCAATAAAAATTTTAATATAAATACATTAAACACTTTTTAAAGAATAATGTGCTGCTTATGTTTTCAGATTCTAAAAAGTAATAATTACTGACGACAGATTATGTTCAAGGTTTTTCTTAAAATGTTAATTTCTTGTAATTAAATGAGAAAATGTAAGAAAGCAAAAATGGGGCTTCCCAGGTGGCACCAGTGGTAAAAGAATATGCCTGCCAATGCAGAGGACTTAAGAGACACAGGTTCAATCCCTGGGTTGGGAAAGATCCCCTGGAGAAGGGCATGGCAACCCACTCCAGTAAACTTGCCTGGAGAATCCCAAGGACAGAGGAGCCTGGTGGGCTACAGTCCATAGGGTGGCAAAAGTCAGACACGACTGAATCAACTTAGCACCCACAAGAGAGCAAAATAAACCTCAGATATTAATATCATTCATGAATTGATAAACAACTGATGAAATGTGAATTTATCTATAAAACTTCTCCATGCATAGTTAATTCATTCTAAAATATAGGATCATATTTTCTATATAGTTCTATTTCATGTAATTTCATTTAAATAAGTATTTTCTATCATCTTTACTCATCCTTAACAATTGCTTTAATTATTATGTGGTTTAAAGAACTGGACTAAATATAGTAATGCAGGAGGCAAATGTGCATATAAAATTAAACTTATCAACTGATACTTAATGGACATTTACTAAGAGCTGATATTTATAAACCATTATGTAAATTACCAGATCAAGCGATTTAAAGTATAAAACTTAGCATGCTACCTAAAGGAAACGTCTAATTTTATATTAAAAAATCAATTCAAGTTACAGACCATCTTCCTATGATACAAAAAATAAGCATAGTCATTTTTTATCAATTGATAAAGAAAATCTCAACAGAGCAAAAGGCCTGTGAATACTTACAAGTGGAAGTCGAATGATTCCATAAAATAAACATAGCATATTACTTTAAGAAACAGAACACAAAATAATAGATATGAATAAAACTCCACAAAAATGTATGTTAGCATTTTTACCACTGTTGTTTTTAAATATGATAAGGAAACTAACTTTTCCTGTAAACAAATACTAGCATGAACCTTCTTGTGTATATTATCATATTTTAAATTCCTCAAGGGCAGCAATCATGTCATTAATATTTCTACCCTCAAAATTACTTAAAACAGAGTCTGGTCCATTATAAATACTTAATAAGTATTTTTTGATTATTAAAAATATAAAATCATTTTTATATGGTTGTGGATATATGAGTTATATAGAATAAAGCTGAATATCTAAGGGATAATATTAGAAATTTAAAACACTACTTGAAATCACCAAGTGGGTTTTTTAAATTACATAGAAGGAAATAAAAGATAATGTTTTATGGAAGAATATTTATGCCTTATATTTGCAGAGCTCATGTAGCTAACAATGTAAGCAAAGGGGGAGGAAAGAAGATTGAGATGTAGGGTGGACTGCAAAGATTCACTTTAAGAAGAAACATACTACTGAGAGATAATTCTCCAAGGGTCTCTTGTTTTTGCCTGTCTTACAAGTAGAGGCAGAGAGTTCCTTTGTTCCCATTGGTATTCTCAAGGATATCTGTAGTGTACAGCTTCAGAAAACAAATATATTGTCTTTCACCTGAGCAAATAGCAGATTTGCTTACAGTCTTGCAAGACGCATATGCCTTCCTCCCCCAGAGAAAATGCAGGCATAGCTTTTACCCATTTAAAGCTTGAGGCTTCTCTCCTATAACATAATCCACTATATACAGGTATCGCTTAGCCCTCTTTGTGCCACCCTGTGGGAATAAGGCTTAGGGCAGGGACACACACACACACACACACAAATGCTAATACTTTGGTAAAACTGCTAATGCTATAGATAATAAAGTCTTTTGTCTCTATTCCAGGAGTCTTGTGTCTTCGGTCAGCATTCGTGAAAATATGGCCTGGATAACTCCTTAGCTAGGAGGGAAGGTAAAATCACTGGTCCTTAAGAGTTGTGACACATACCTGTTACGGTTTTTGTTTTTATAGGGCTGCTGGCATATTCAGATGCCTGATATGACTGCTGCTTTGCCAAGGGTGCACTTCCAACAGACACCTCATCCTCCTTCCTTCTGCTAATTGGCATAACAAGAGGAACAGCAATTACAGGCTGCTGGAGAGAGTCAAACGAAAAAGTGAATTATTTTCTATTTCTTAAGTGTAAACACAGCATCACTGAAGAAAGTCCTTCACGTGCTGGGGTCGATGCTTTACTATTTATCATTAATTTTTTAATTAATAACCACCCATAATCTCCACCTTCAGAGATAACCATCATTAGCATTTTCCCTGCCATGTCCACATATTTTGTTTTCAACTGAAGTATAACTGAGGTACATCTTTATGTTACTTTATGTGCACAAGACAGTGAGTTGATATTTCTGTACATTACAAAATGATCATCGTGATATGTCTAGTTATCCGTCACCATACAAAGATACTGTCACGTAACTGACTACATACTCCATGCTATACACATGGGGCTTTATTATCTTAAATCAATCAATCAATCACTCTTGCCCTCCCTTTTCATCACTGTCTCTCTCACGCATACCCACAGGGACACTTAACAATTTCAATTCTTAATCAGAATTCTGCACAAAAACCAAGAGCACTTAGAAATAATTAAAATTTAACATAAATTTTAATAAGTAGTATAAAGACAACACTGGCAGAGGCAAATTGAAACTAAAATTAACTTTGAAAATTATGATCACTAGAAAATGAAAAATTATCCTTATAAAATCATATTCAGGGAAATACTTCTATAAACTGATTATGTACATTATTAATAAAGACAGCCCAACTTTGGGGAGAACTGCTAAAAATCTCTATATTTTGTCTGACAAAGTGATATCCACAGCATATTTAGAAATCACAGAAAAACATCTATAGTTAGAGAAAGCTGGAAAACATTATGATCTTATATTGAATGCCTGAGTGCTGATCTCAACAATAAAGCAGCTGTTTCATCTTTATTCGCTGAAATAAAGTCTGATGTTACTCCTGATGACGCCCAATATAATCTTGTCAGATTTTTGGCAAAAAAAAAAAAAGGTATTTTTAAGTTTCTGTAGGATCAAAGATCAATGTTGAACTGAGTGCAAAACAATCATCAGATGTTGGGTTTCAGCCACAAATTGAGAAGGAAATTGCAGTTTGGGAAACAACAGATGATAACTGTGACACAGCTGCATCAGATGATGAATCTGCACGGGGCTGTTAGGCAGCAGTGTGATCTAATGTTACGCTCAACACTACAACATCCACACTTTTAAAGACCCAACTTCAAGCTTCACCGACTTCATGCTTATTTAATATCGCTTAATCAATTAATATTTCAATGAGAACATATGCACATCATAAAACCATATGATATAATGGGAAAAAGCCAAACCATGTTACAAACTATTATTTTGATTAAAAGGACAAGACACCTGATAAACAGAAAAAGAAAAAATTACAGGCATTGTGGGAAACATTACAACACAGACTATCTACTTTCCTGTTAAGTATTTAGTCAAACTGATAATATTTATACAAGTCTAAATAGGAGACAGCATTTAACATCTAGATGAGAAACAGTGAGTCTAATTTAAATTTATTCATCTATAAAATAAGGGGGTGGAGATGTCTACTAGAAAATCTCTTTATGCTCTAACATTTAGTGATTTCATAATCCTTTGACTTTCCTGGCCATCATTTATAAGCATGGAATATGATGAAGCACTCTAAGAAGTTACAATCAAGTTTAGAATCATAATTAATATATGAGAAAAATTATGTGCTATATAGTGTGATATTTAACTCATGCATAATAGGTGAAGATGAGACTAATGGAAGCTACGGTATTGTAAATACCCAACAACAACAACAAAATCTTTATGTTCATGGTTGAGACTTTCAGTGCAAGCTTCCCTGATGGCTCAGTGGTAAAGAATTTGTCTGACAATGTGGGAGACAGGGGTTTGAGAGATTACGTAGAGTATATAAAATATGTAATATATGATATATGCAGGATAGACTGGGACAAATATAAGTACTTTCATTTTGCATATATCCTTGGGAAATTGATTTTTACATTAAATATAATTTTGAGACTTCCATACTAAAAGCTATTTAATAAATTTTAACAATAAAATAATAAATTATGTGAACATGCCATGCTTTATTTACCTACTTCGTTAGAAACAGTCATTTAGGTTGTCTCCAGTTTTACACCATTGCAAACAATCAAGCAGTAAGAGGCTTATCTGTTCCGTTCTGTCACTCAGTCGTGTCCGACTCTTTGCGACCCCGTGGACTGTAGCCTACCAGGCTTCTCCGTCCATGGGATTCTCCAGGCAAAAATACTGGAGTGGGTTACCGTTTCCTTCTCCAGGGGATCTTCCCGACCCAGGGATCAAACCTGGGTCTCCCGCATTGGAGGCAGATGCTTTAACCTTTGAGCCACCAGGGAAGCCCAACATGACTTCATAGGCTCATATAAATGTCACTGTAAGAACACAGATCTAACAAAAAGTGGAATTTGAGGGTTATAGAGTATAGTCATGGGTAATTTTATTAGACACTGCTAGATTTATTAATTTTCACTCACAAGAATAGCAAATGAGTTCATCCATTTTCTACGTTTTCACTAGTTCTGAATATCAGCATTTTTTCACACAATGGATTTTAAAAGTAAAAATAATTAGTCATGGGTTGATAGTTATTGAAAGTGAACAATAAGGTCACAGGGTTCAACTATACTATTCTCTCAATTCTCCATGTGAAAGAAAATGTAGGACTAAAATACTAGATTAAAAGCATGTTAAAAAATACATTTTTGAGATATGCTGACCTACAGCAAAATAGTAATACTACAAAGTGCTGATGAAAACAGATTGTACACCAATTCTGGAATCAAACGGGCAGTATAACAAAAGCATTAAAATATGCTACACTACAAGCCTGAAACTACTACACTTCTAAAAATATATTCTATGTGAATAATTAAAGAAAAATGCAAATAAATGTTTATCCCAATATTATTTGTATCTGTGAATGAGGATTTGTTATTTGTAGTTTTAAATGAAATGAAATAGTACTGAAATTAGAAAATATATATGTATTTATAATTGAGTGAAAGTCCCTCAGTTGTGTCCAACTCTCTGTGACCCCATGGATTGTGGTCTGCCAGGCTCCTTCGTCCATCGAATTCTCCAGGCCAGAGTACTGAAGTAGGTAGCCGTTCCCTTCTCCAGGGGATCTTCCCAACTCAGGGATCAAACCCAGGTCTCAAATAACTGCAGGCGAATTCTTTACCGATTGAGCAACCAGGAAATATTTAACTAAAATCATCTTATAAAACACAGCAATTAAAATAAAAATCTTTGAAGGTGCTTGGTATCAATCAAACAAACATTAGTTGACTTAAGCTGCTAGAACAATACCTGGCAATCATGCATATCTATGGTGAACTGCAGATAATCACAACAGTTAGAAGATAACCAGTGAAAAATTTATAATACAATGAAATATTATTCAGACATAAAAAAGAAGTGTCTTGATAATTGTGACAACAGGAATGGACCGGGAGGCCATTTTGCTAAGTCAGATAAAGAAAGGTGAATAACCACATTTATATGTGGAATCTAAACAAAATAAAACAAAACAATACAAAAAACCCCCCAAAACATCAAATTCATACATACAGAGAAGGTGGTTGCCAGAGACAGGGGAGTTGGGGAGAAGGGGGTATAATGACGAAAGGCAGTCCAAAGTACTAACTTTCAGTTATAAAACATAATGAACAATGTGAGGACTATAGTTAATGCTTGGAGAGGGGGGTGTGAGTGACTCATTCATGTCACCTTTTTGCAACCCCACAAACTGCACCTCGCTAGGCTCCAATGTCCATGGAATTCTCCAGGCAAGAATACTGGAGTGGGTTGCCATTTCCTTCTCCAAAGAGTTAATGATATGCATTGTATATATGCAAGTTACAAGCTGGAATCAAGATTTCCGGGAGAAATATCAATAACCTCATATATGCAGATGAAACCACCTTTATGGCAGAAAGTAAAGAGGACCTAAAAAGCCTCTTGATGAAAGTGAAAGAGGAGAGTAAAAAAGTTGGCTTGAAGCACAACATTCAGAAAACTAAGATCATGGCATCTGGTCCCATCACTTCATAGGAAATAGATGGGGAAATAGTGGAAACAGTGGCAGACTTTATTTTTCTGGGCTCCAAAATCACTGCAGATGCTGATTGCAGCCATGAAATTAAAAGACGCTTACTCCTTGGAAGGAAAGTTATGACCAACCTAGAGAGCATATTAAAAAGCAGAGACATTACTTTGCCAACAAAGGTCCGTCTAGTCAAGGCTATAGTTTTTCCTGTGTTCATGTATGGATGTGAGAGTTGGACTGTGAAGAAAGCTGAGCACCGAAGAATTGATGCTTTTGAACTGTGGTGCTGGAGAAGACTCTTGAGAGTCCCTTGACTGCAAGGAGATCCAAACAGTCCATTCTAAAGGACCTCAATTCCGGGTGTTCATTGGAAGGACTGATGCTAAAGCTGAAACTCCAATACTTTGGCCAATCCATGCAAGAGTTGACTCACTGGAAAAGACTCTGATGCTGGGAGGGATTGGGGGCGGGAGGAGAAGGGGACAACAGATAATGAGATGGCTGGATGGCATCACTGACTCGATGGACATGAGTTTGACTGAACTCCGGGAGTTGGTGATGGACAGCGAGGCCTGGCGTGCTGTGATTCATGGGGTCGCAAAGAGTCGGACACGACTGAGCGACTGAACTGAACTGAACTGAACTGAAGAGAGTAAATCTTCTCATACAAGGGAAAAAGATGTTAACCATGTGTGGTGACGGATGTTAACTAGACTCACAGTGGTGATCATTTTGTAATATATGCAAATAATGAATTATGTTGCTATCTGAAATTAATATTATGTCAATTACACTTCAGTAAGAAAAATGTTTACAAATTTTTCTCAAATCATCCCTGTCATTATTCTTAATTTCTCCATTACCCATACTTTTTATTTTTTTAAACTTTCTAAAATCCAAGTCTATATTAGTTTCCTATACTTCCTCTGTACCCTTCAGGATAAAGTTTTATCATTACAAATACAACATTTAAATGTCTGGTTTACAAATAAACCAAACATTTACCATTAAAATAAAATATTTTTTGAATTGGCTTTCAATTTCTGCTACTCTCTGTCAGAACGCCTGTTTCATGCCTGGAAACACTGAAGGCTCCTTTCTTGCCAAGTTACTCCGTGTTCTTTGCCTCTGCTGATAAACTTTAGTCCAGAATGACCTTCTTTTTCTGGCTTACTCTTATGATACTCATCTCAATTTTCAATTCCTTCTTTTAACACCCACCCTTCACCTGATAGGAGAATGCTTCCTTTTATATTTTCATATTCTCCAGTAAATACATCTAACACAGCAATTATACTCAGCACTTTGTGTGGATCTGGAACCTGAGAATACAAAGGGCTAACTATTACACCAAGGGACATATGTATCCTGGATTTTTATATCTGTGGGGAGGGAGGGCCAGAACCAATCCTCTATGGATACAAGGAAGGTACTAAGAATGGGCTTACTGCAATATTTCTTCATATTCTTAAATACACAAAATACATCTAGAGGAAGGAATATTCTCAGCCATGAATTTCATTTCTGTAGCCCCAGCATACTGGACTGAATTCTGTAACTTATCTGATAAAAGGAGGGGCTTCCCTGGTGCCTCAGATGGTAAAGAATCTGCCTGCAATGCAGGAAACCTGGGTTTGATCCCTGGGTTGCAAAGATGCTATGGAGAAGTGAATGGCTACCCACTCCATTATTCTTACCAGGAGAATCCCATGGACAGAGGAGCCTGGTGGGCTATAATCCATGGAGTCACTAAGAAGTGGACATGACTGAGTACTAACACCTTCACTTTTCACTTTGATAAAAGGAAGTATGAAATGGGAATGGGAAGGTAGCAGTTTCAAATGAAATTAGGACAAAATAAACTTAAGATGCTCCTTGAGACATAGATTGCACTTGTTTAGTTCAGCTTTTATATTCTTATATAAATATGAAATTATACATTTTCCCCTATCAACTAGCCTTAAGTTTCTTCAGAAAAAAATACAAAGCTACTCCAAGTAGAGTATTACAAAACTTCAAATAAGTCAATGGGAAAATACAATTCAATACCACATAAATTTGCCCTCAAAAATTCTTAGTTCTGTGATATACTAGATGTGTGAAAATAGACAAATTAATCTCAATAATAAGCAACAGTTTATTCATCTTTAAAATGGGAATGATAAAATCCACCTGTCAGAATTATACTTAATATAACATAGAGAGTTACACTTATGTATTCTGGGGACCATAATTCAGTTCAGTTCAGTCGCTCTGTCGTGTCCGACTCTTTGCGACCCCATGAACCACAGCACACCAGGCCTCCCTGTCCATCACCAACTCCCAGAGTTCACTCAAACTCATGTCCATCGAGTCGGTGATGCCATCCAGCCATCTCATTCTCTGTCCTCCCTGTCTCCTCCTACCCCCAATCCCTCCTAGCATCAGACTCTTTTCCAGTGAGTCAACTCATCGCATGAGGTGGCCAAAGTACTGGAGTTTCAGCCTCAGCATCAGTCCTTCTAATGAATACCCAGGATTGATCTCCTTTAGAATGGACTGGTTGGATCTCCTTGCAGTCCAAGGGACTCTCAAGAGTCTTCTCCAGCACCACAGTTCAAAAGCATCAATTCTTCGGCGATCAGCTTTCTTCACAGTCCAACTCTCACATCCATATAATTAGCCCCTCCCAATCCAGGGATCAAACTTGGGTCTCCTGCACTGCAGACAGATTCTTTACCATCTGAGCCACCAAGGAAGCCCAACTTTGTAATTTGGACACCTTCAAATAAACTCATACTGCAAGTCTTTCACACCAACCATCCCAACACACTCAATGCATGTGTGTTGAAAAAAATCTACAGATGAAGAAAGAAATGCGGAGACAATGAAAATGAAAGCTAAAACTTAGGCCTGAACAATTCTTATGTACCAGAGAACAAATATATATTCTGAGAAAAACTATGCAGGCATTATAATGGAAAGTAAATCAGTAAAACCGGCCTACCTAACCTGCTCTCTATAAAGTACATCCTTTACAAGCAATTGTAGAGCAAGTTCCTTTAACAATCAAGCGAGTGTATTTTGAGTTGTAGTTTCTTCTATAGAAATTAAAGAGCCAAATGTCTTGAAACAGGTAGAGTAGCAGACAGAAGAATTCTGGTACCTCCATAAATAAAATCAAGCTAAGATATATATAACTTTATTAAATAAGAAACAGGTATTTACAGAATTATAAAAACTTCTCACCTGCTGCATATGTTTACTGCTTCGCTTCTGAGGTTGATAAATGAGCCAGGTGTATAAGATAGGGTCAATATTAACTGCTAGTCCTTGGACATTACAAAGGAGTACGGCACCTAAAAAGCAAGATTTTTAAATTATTACAATCCTCCTAAAAATAATAAGCTTTATATCATTTTACACCTATTGCAGACAGCCATAATAAAAAGACAAACAACAATAAGTGTTGCAAAGGATGTGGAGGAATTTTACCTTCATACATAGTTGGTGGGAACAAAAAATAGTACAGACAATTTGGAAAACAGATTGGTATTTCCTCAAAAAGCAAAATAAACAGTTACAGTGTGTGTGTGTGTGTGTGTGCGTGTGATAGTCACTAAATCCTGTCAAACTCTTTGTGACCCCATGGGCTGTAGCTCACCAGGCTCCTCTGTCCATGGAATTCTCCAGGCAAGAATACTGAAGTGGGTCGCCATTCCCTTCTCCAGGGGATCTTCCCAACCCAGGGATAGAACCTGGGTCTCTTGCATTGCAGGCATATTCTTTAAAACCTAATGCACCCAGAGAAGCCCATCATATTCCTAAGTATACCAACAGAACTAATCAAATATCCATGAAAAACCTGTCCACAAATTTTCATAGCCGCATTATTCACAACAGCCATAAAATGGGAAAACATGAATGTCCAAGAATTGCTGAATGGATAAACAAAATGTAGCAGAACCACAGAATGGAAAACTATTTAACCACAAAATGGAATGAAGTACTGATACATGTTATAACATGAACAAGCCCTGAAAACATGCTAAGTGAAATAAGCCAGCTACAAAAAGTTACATATTACACAACTGCGCTTGTATGAAATGACCAGATCAGGGAAAACCATAAAGGAAAAAGGAGATCAGTGCATGCCAGGGCTGGGGGAGAAAACAAAGGGAAACAAATGCTAATAGATAGGTGGTTCCCTGGGGAGTGATGAAAACATTCTAATTAGAAAATGGTGATTGCTTCACAACTTGCAAATACACTAAAAACCACTAAATTATGTACTTTAAAATAATGTACTTTATAGAATGTGAATTATAGCTTATTAACTGTGCATTTGTCATTAAAAATAAACTATTCTATTACAGTTTTTTATTATAAAATCATAAACTATTTTCTAGGCAAACAGCAGTGTCTACATTGGCCATGAGAATGGAATATTATCTTCCTTTTTTGTTTATATTATAGAACTAAAGGAAGCATCATTATAGCCACTTAATAAATCACTGTAAATTACAGCTTTAAATGTTCAGAAGCAAAGAGAGAGAGTTGTCTAGATGAAATGCAGGCAAACATTCTGACATAAAACACAAAGCTGCAATGTTAACAAGTTTCTATCCCATCCTACTACCTAAAACATTTTTGTCCTTCTCTGATAAAAGTAGCTCACATAAACTTAACTAAACCAGAATGTCCCGTTCTTAATATATGTGGGGCAGGTCATGTATATCTGTAAATAACACAGTAAACTTTTTAATGTATTTTTTTATAAAAATATTATTAGCTCCATTAGGATGAACAGAATATGAAGGAAAGAATATGTCAGTTTTGCCCTCAACTGTACCTCCAGCATTTAAAAAAAGTACCTGCCTCATGGTAGGAGCTGAAAAAGAAAATCACAATAAACGGTAGATAGATAGGTTAGTTGAAAAAAGTCTATGTTGAAAATGTTTAAAATACTAAAGTATGGAATCATGATGAAGAACTATGAGAAAGTATTAGCAAAGAACATATTTTAAAGAAAAATGGAAAGTAGAGAAATGACAAATTTAATTGTTGAAGTAAAAACCTTATTGTTGGTTTTGGTGTTTAGTCACTAAGTCCTGTCCAACTCTTTGCAACCCCATGGATTGCAGTCCCCAGGCTCCTCTGTCCATGGAAGTTTCCAGGCAAGAACACTGGAATGGGTTGCCATTTTTTTCTCCAGGGGACTTTTTCCACATGAGGAATTGAATCTTCATCTCCTGCATTGGCAGGTGGATATTTTACCACTGAGCCACCAGGGAAGCCCCCCAAAACTCCATGGAATTCTCCAGGCCAGAATACTGGAGTGGGTAGCTGTTCCCTTCTCCAGGGGATCTTCCCAACCCAGGGATCGAACTCAGGTCCCCTGCACTGCAGGCAGATTCTTTATCAGCTGAGCTACCAGGTAAGCCCAAGAATATTGGGGTGGATAGCCTATCACTTCTCTAGGGGATCTCCCCAACCCAGGAATTGAACCAAGGTCTCCCAGCTGATCTACTAGAAAAGCCCCTTAAAACTCATTTAACCGGTTAAATAGCAGATTAGATTGTGAAGAGAAAACTGATAAAAGAAATACAACAATTCATAATGTATCAGAAATAGAAAAATATAGGAAACAAAATGGTATTAAGAGATAAGAAAATTGAGGAAGAAGAACAAACATATATCTAATTAAATTCCAGAGAGAGTAACCAAGGAATGAGAAGAGCCAATACTGATAAATATTAATTACTGAGAATCTCGCATAACTACCAAGACATATTATCAGTTCAGTTCAGTTGCTCAGTCGTGTCCGACTCTCTGCGACCCCATGAATTGTGCACAGCACACCAGGCCTCCCTGTCCATCACCAACTCCCAGAGTTCACTCAAACTCATGTCCATTGAGTTGGTGATGCCATCCAGCCATCTCATTCTCTGTCGTCCCCTTCTCCTCCTGCCCCCAATCCCTCGCAGCATCAGAGTCTTTTCCAGTGAGTCAACTCTTCATATGAGGTGGCCAAAGTATTGCAGTTTCAGCTTCAGCACCATATACCTCACACCTAAGAAGTCCAATGAACCCAGACTGGATAATCAAAAATAAACCTACATTAAACAAAGAAAGAAGAAACAAAACACTAAAGAAAAAAGAAGATCAGAAAGAATCATAAATAGAAAGATTTCCTGAGGTGTAAAAAAGCAAATAAACTGACTCAACTTCTCAGCAAATATTCAATGATATTTATTATATTTTACTTCAAAACAACTTCATGCAAACCAAGTGTTACAAATAAAAGATGATAAAGAAGAAAAAGAATAAATTGGTTTTTAGATGTAAATAAGTCCATTTTTTAAATTTTGCTTTTATTTGCATTTATATTTTGTAGCATTTATGTTTGGGTCATAAGTTTTTGCTTCTTCAGTTTCTTCTGGGATATCTTTTTCTTCTATGAAACCTTCTCTTCTGGTTTAGAAACAATCTGATCTTTCTCAGTAAGGATCACCTCAATGTGGAAGGGAGAGCTCATGTATGGGTTGATCTGACCATGAGCTGTGTAAGTCCTGCACCTGCATCTTTGGGGCTCTGTTCACCTGGATGTGCTCAATAACCAGAGAATCTACATCTAAGTATTACTCTCTGAATATTTAGGCACAGGTGGTAAAAATTTAGTACTCTTTGTGGGTCACCAACCCTGTGTCCAGACCCACTGTTTGGCCTGTGCACACCCACCAACTCTAAGAAAAACTCATTGGACAGGTCAAGTAGCAGATTAGCTATAGGTAAAGACAAAATTAATAAAATGGAAGAAACACAGTAAGAAAGTTTAGAATGTATCTGAAATAGAAAAATAAAACAATAAAAATGGTGTTAAGAGAACAGAGTAAGAACACTCATATACCTAATTAAATCCCAGCGAGAGGAACCAAGGAACGAGAAGAGGCAACAGAAGGAATGGCACACATGGCTTCCTTAAAGTGACATCCTTCAGATACTTGGTAGCTTCTCAGATATGCATACCCGTAATGGCCTGGGTAGTTTCAAGAGTGTTCTTAAAGTGAACATGAAGATTTGAACCTCTTGATTTCCATGATTTAGGGTGGCTTTCTGGGTTAAGTGAATAGCATACTATGTGCAGAGGTCACCTCAAGCCACTAACCAGAAAAGTACTCAGGAAAGTTTTGTTCTAATATCATACTTTCACTACCTGATGTGAAGAGCAGACTGTTTGAAAAAGACCCTGATGCTGGGAAAGACTGAGCAGGAAGAGAAGGGGACAACAGAGGATTAGATGGTTGGATGGCATCATCAACTCAATGGATGTGAGTTAGAGTAAACTCCAGGAGATAGTGAAGGACAGGGAAGCCTAATGTGCTGCACTCCATGGGGGTCACAAAGAATCCGACATGACTGAGCAACCAAACAATAACAAAACTATACATCTCAAGTACAAGCCACGTACAAACTTTTTCAGAATTATGATGAAAATATAGGGAAAAATCTATATAAACAAAGCAGTTATAAATTTAAAAGTATACAAACTTAAGAAGACAAAAGTAAATTAAGGAATTATAGAATTCGCCTTATTAGGCAAGTTATTTTAATAGTCTTTTCATATGCTCCAAAAACTGAACAGGTTGAGTAAATTTTTAAAAACTTTCCCAGTAAGTTATTAGCACATCTTTAAAATGGGAATGGTAGAGAAAGGAAAAGGAAAACAAATGAAAATAGATAAATATTTTCACATGGACAATTAATTTTGAAAGTCTTACTATAATGAAAAAAATTAAATACTTCACCCACAAATATTCATGTTACACAACTGCATTATACCAAAAATGACTAAATGACAAATAGCCAGGTTTCAACTTCATGAGTGCTAAACACGTAATAAAAGAGAACAACCTATTAATTTAACAACAATTTAGCTGAAACCATAAATTAGATATAACATTCTTTTACATTTAAAGGGATATTTTTATAATATATTCAATTTACGAGGCAAGACCTCTAAAAATAACACACAAGTTTTGCATATAAGTGTGCAGACAATTAGTCTGATACTGAGTTGACTCAGAACAGATGCCCCATACATCACTGAAACTTGGCAATATATTAATCTGTTTAATTTTAGCCTGGGAGACAACTAATGAGAAAAGTGTGCTTTACTCCTCTGTACACTGCCCAAATGGCTCACTTATACACATTCCATTCAGGCTTCACCAATTAGTTAAACCAAGGCACCACTGTCATTTTCAGTTACATCCTAAGCTAAAAATGAGAACTGAAATAAGGGTTAGAGACCAAAGTTGCAGAGCATGAAATTAAACATACATGCTTATCAGTAAAAGAAACCTTGCCAACCAATGAGACTGTCTTGCAAAATGTCAAGTTATTAACAGGAAAAAGTACTTTACATTTATCATGAACCAATGAATGAGACAAAAACACAGACATATTAATCTTCATCTAAATTTAAGTAGCTAAAACTTACTATTTTTTTCTCATGAAACTCATCACTGACTCAATGGACATGAATTTGAGCAAACTCTGGGCGAGAGTGAAGGACCGGGGAGCCTGGCGAGCTGCAGTTCATGGGGTCGCAAAGTCAGACATGACTTAGAAACTGAACAACAACAATAATAAAGAACATTTCAGATTAATATGGCTCTTAAGAAATTGTTATCCTGATTTCTAACAGTAATTTCAAAACTTCTGACTCCATAATTAAGTAAACAATAAGGGAAGAATAAATACTTCAAAAACAAGGGTGGGGAATAAAGGCAAGAGAGACTCAGACACAAAAAAAACAACAAAGCAGGGATGAGCTGCCAACTACTGGCAACCTTATCCAGGAAAACAGTCAAATTTAATGTAAATGAATTGTAAGATTTTTAGGTGTGTGTATGGTAGCTCATGTTACTTAATAATTATTTCCCTTTCTCATAGGATACAAAAATCACAAGACAATTCTATCTCATTTTAACAGTAAGAGGAAGCCACGTAACCTATCAAAGCTTTTCAACATTCACTAGACAGATTTTTATGAACAGAAATCATAAAAGTGAAAGGCCCCCCTTGTAGGGCAAAAGGAATGAATAATGGCTTTTATACTTGAGAAAGGAAGAGGAGAAGAAGAAGGAAACAACTGAACTTTTAACAAATATATAAAGAGCTAGTTGGAGACAGACTGACACGTTAGGATCCATGAGAACAGTGGAAACAAAAGTAATATACCCAAATGCCACCCTTTTTCAATAAGTCTCCATCAAATGCTAATAAGAAAAACGGGATGGAACTTGAGAGATAAGAAAAATCCCACAGAGATTTATGTGCATGGAGCATGAGGAAGTCAGGGCAAAGAAGGAAAACTCAGAGAAACCTTCCAGCCACTCTAAATATTTCAGGGAAAACCAAGCAGGGCTGCTGCTGCTGCTGCTGCTGAGTCACTTCAGTCGTGTCCGACTCTGTGTGACCCCATAGACGGAAGCCCACCAGGCTCCCCCATCCCTGGGATTCTCCAGGCAAGAACACTGGTAGAAGAAATGAAGATACTTCCCAACAGGGATTTCTCAGGATTGCATCTGGCAACAAAAATGCTGCCTTTATAGAGAATATTTGGAAGAGGAGAGGACCCTCTGGCCAATCTTTGAGAGCAGGTACCAGTCCCTACCCACCACGAAGTCAACACAAGCCCCAGGACAAACCTCACCCACCAGGGAGCAGACAGCAGAAGTGCAAGGAACTATGACCTTGCAGTCCGTGGAAAAGGGACAGCAAACACACTAAACTAGACAAAATGAGGCAACAGAGAAATATGTCTCTGTAGAAGGAGCAAGGTAAAAACACAGAAGACAAAAGAAATAGAGGAAGCAGGCAATCTATGCAGGCTTCCTAGGTGGTACTAGTAGGAAAGAACCCACCTGCCAATGCAGGAGACATAAAAGACATGGGTTTGATCCCTGGGTTGGGAAGATTCCCTGCAGAAGGGCAGGGCAACCCACTCCAGTTTTCTTGCTTGGAAAAGTCCACGGACAGGGAAGCCAGGCAGCCTATAGTCCATGGGGAAAGACTCAGACATGACTGAAGCGACTTAGCACACATGTACACAGGCAATCTACCTGAAAAAAAATTCAGAGTAATGACAGTAAAGATGATCCAAGATCTTGGAAATAGAATGTATACATGTTCAAGAAGATATAAGAAATATTTAATAATGACACAAAAGAACTAAAAAACGAACAGTGATGACTAACAAAATCACAAAAGGACAAAAGGGAATCAATAGCAGAATAACTGAGGCAGAAGAACAGATAAATGACATGGAAGACAGAATGGTGCAAATAACGTCTATGGAGTAGAATAAAGCAAAAAGGAATGAAAAGAATGAGATGTCTGGGATAAATTAAATCCACCAATATTCAAATTACGGGGAAACCAGAAGAAGGTGAACAAGAGAAAAGGTCTCAGAAAATATTTGAAGAGATTATAGTCACAACCTTGCCTAAAATGGGAAAATAGTTATCTAAGTCCAAGAAAAACAGAGAGTCCCATATAAGATAAACCCATGGAGAAAGACACCACAACACGTGTTAATCAAACAAAAATTAAACACAAAGAAAAAATATTAAAAGCAGCACGGGAAAAGCAACAAATAACATACAAGGAAATCTCTGTAAGGTTCAGTTCAGTTCAGTCGCTCAGTCATGTCTGACTGTTTGCAACCCCATGAATCACAGCACGCCAGGCCTCCCTGTCTATCACCAACTCCCGGAGTTCACTCAAACTCATGTCCACAGAATCGGTGATGCCATCCAGCTATCTCATTCTCTGTCGTCCCCTTCTCCTCCCGCCCCCAATCCCTCCCAGCATCAGAGTCTTTTCCAGTGAGTCAACTCTTCGCATGAGGTGGCCAAAGTATTGGAGCTTCAGCTTTAGCATCAATCCTTCCAATGAACACCCAGGACTGATCTCCTCTAGAATGGACTGGTTGGATCTCCCTGCAGTCCAAGGGACTCTCAAGAGTCTTCTCCAGCACCACAGTTCAAAAGCATCAATTCTTCGGCGATCAGCTTTCTTCACAGTCCAACTCTCACATCCATACATGACCACGGGAAAAACCATAGCCTTGACTAGACGGACCTTGGTTGGCAAAGTAATGTCTCTGCTTTTTAATATACTATCTAGGTTGGTCATAACTTTCCTTCCAAAGAGTAAGCATCTCTTAACTTCATGGCTGCAATCACCATCCGCAGTTATTTTGGAGCGCCCAAAAATAAAGTCTGACACTGTTTCCACTGTCTCCCCATCTATTTCCCGTGAAGTGATGGGACCAGATGCCATGATCTTAGTTTTCTGAATGTTGAGCTTTCAGCCAACTTTTTCACTCTCCTCTTTTCATCAAGAGGCTCTTTAGTTCTTCTTCACTTTCTGCCATAAGGGTGGTGTCATCTGCATATCTGAGGTTATTGATATTTCTCCCGGCAAACTTGATTCCAGCCTGTGCTTCTTCCAGCCCAGCGTTCCTCATGATGTACTCTGCATAGAAGTTAAATAAGCAGGGTGACAATATACAGCCTTGACGTACTCCTTTTCCAATTTGGAACCAGTCTGTTGTTCCATGTCCAGTTCTCACTGTTGCTTCCTGACCTGCATACAGGTTTCTCAAGAGGCAGGTCAGGTGGTCTGGTATTCCCATCTCTTTCAGAATTTTCCACAGTTTGTTGTGATCCACACAGTCAAAGGTTTTGGCATAGTCAATAAAGCAGAAATAGATGTTTTTCTGGAACTCTCTTGCTTTTTGATGATCCAGCAGATGTTGGCAATTTGATTTCTGGTTCCTCTGCCTTTTCTAAAACCAGCTTGAATACCTGGAAGTTCATGGTTCATGTATTTTTGAAGCCTTCTTGGAGAATTTTGAGCATGACTTCACTAGCATGTGAGATGAGTGCAACTGTGCAGTAGTTTGAGCATTCTTTGGTATCGCCTTTTCATGGACTGGAATGAAAACTGACCATTCCAGTCCTGTGGCCACTGCTGAGGTTTCCAAATTTGCTGGCATATTGAGTGCAGCACTTTCACAGCATCATCTTTTAGTACTTGAAAGAGTTCAACTGGAATTCCATCACCTCCACTAGCTTTGTACGTAGTGATGCTTCCTAAGACCACTTGACTTCGCATTCCAGGATGTATGGCTCTAGGTGAGTGATCACACCATTGTGATTATCTGGGTCGTGAAGATCTTTTTTGTACAGTTCTTCTGTGTATTCTTGCCAGCTCTTCTTAATATGTTTTGTTTCTGTTAGGTTCATACTATTTCTGTCCTTTATTGAGCCCATCTTTGCATGAAATGCTCCTTTGGTAGCTCTAATTTTCTTGAAGAGATCTCTAGTCTAATTAACACTGTAAATCAACTATATTCAATAAAATTAAATCAATTAATTAAATAAACAAAACTGGATTTTCTTTTACAGGAAAATATATAATGAAAATATAGACTATAAATTAACACATAATCATTATACAATGTATTATCATTAACTCATACACATCAGTAAAATCTTCTCTATTGCTAGTATTTCTGTATCTCTTTTCCATACATATAGGCCCAAAACTCCAAAATAGGTCTTAATCATATTTGCATATATTAAATAACCTAAGGCTATAAGCACTACAAACATACTGCAAACAATTATCTTTTGAAGTAATGAGACATAAAATATGAATTAAGTTACAAAGCAGTATTCAGTTTGGTTTACATTTTTTAAAGCCAATAATGATAATCTCAGATCATGTTTAATTCAAAATAATTAATCATGAACTGACCTAGCATTTTAATCTTACTGACTCTATGAAGCTACATCTGGCTTAAATTTTAAGCACACAGAATTAAGGATCATAGGCATGTATCTCTTTAAATAGATACTAGCAGAAAACAGTATTTTTTTTATTACAACTTAAAATCAACTGGAAGAAGGATCTTCAAAGTCATCCACATTGGACCATGTCTATAGTTTTAAAATTCCATGGGCCAGCTCTGGTTGGAAAGGTCTCTTTCAAAATTATGATAATATTCAGCCAACTAACTAGGAGACAGAATATACATTTTGATTTAATTATGAAAGCTTAAAATACTATTTATTAATAATAATAATAAATCTTAACTTGGAAACTAAAAGCAATGTTGTTCTGACTGAAACCAGATAAGCATGTATTTTCTGATACTTAATACCATTACTTCTCATTTCATCTAAAATTGCATGGCATAAATCACAGGATAAACTTCTAGCATTCCTAAGTCCAGGACACTGCCCTCCATTCCATCAGTCATCCTTCCCCAGCCAAGTTATTTCTCTCAGTTTTTTCAGAAATTAAGGATGCTTTTTTTTTAAGAACCTTAGGGTTACCACTTTGTAAATATCAGTAAAAAAATTTTTTTAGAAAATCGCTTATTTACATGTATCAACACAAACAAAATTCCAATATTTATCTTTTTCACTAAGCAACCTGCAATTAAAATGATTTTTCCCCCAAAATGGCTTGCTCCAGGGGAAAAAAACTTATAGATGGAAAAAAAAAGTGCATTTTTAATCTATCCTACTTTCTATTTTCCAAAAATATTTAATAGAGTACTTGATGGTTATCTGGAATTTTACTCTATACCATATAGACCACCATAAAAGGAACAGCAAATCTCTGTAATATGCCAATGTTTTATTCTACCTGACAAAGGTTCCAGGTTTGACATCTTTCCTCTATAACTCAGACATAAAAACACTACAAGATACACATAAGTTTGAAGAGAAGGCAACTTTAGCTTTATTTAGCATTCTCAAGAAGTAACTAACCAAGGTTACAAACCTTACCTAGGTATGAGGATTAGTTGACAAAATTAGAAGTTTTAAAATTCGTACTTCTGACTTCTGCACAGCATTACAGTATTAAATCAAATTCATGGTTGCCAACCATTAAAACAATTAAGTCATTAATATTCCTGGAGTTTAAACTGGATTACAGTCTTTTGTAATATCAAAGATTAATACGGAGCAAGTGTATACAATCCAAGGAATCTCAAAGAGTCGGACATAACTGAAGCAACTGAGCACACACATATAAAACACAGGACACAAGGAATAGCTTGCAGTGATTAAAACCAATCACAATTCACAATTAAAAAGTATATTAACTTCATATTACCTTATTATTTTAAAATAATAACTTTGAGTGACATGGGATTGAAAACTATTTTAAATAAGTTTGTCAAATGTAATTCCAAAACTCCGAGACACACAATTTTCAAAGTTTAAAAAAATACTAGGAAGGAATGGTATAACTGATAGTGTAGCACAGACTGTAGTCCAGACTTTGAGATATTTTACTAAAATTATTTTAATATGGAACACAGCCACACCCATTTGTTTATGAATAGTCTATGGTCAATTCTGTACTAAAACAGCAAAACTGAGTAGCTGCTAGAGAGATTATACAGCCCACAAGCCTAAAATTTGTAGTATATGACCCCATAAGAAAAAATTTGCTAATCCCTGTTAACACATGGCTGGTAGGAGTTTACTATAACAGTTTTGCATATGAATTTGGTAACAAAAAGTTAATACCTTTTAACTAATTAATTTCCAGAAATCTTTGCTAATGAAATGCAGGAATTAATATTAGTAATTTCATTTATAGTTATATATAATAGAAAATATTTGAAATAATCTAAATTTCCAAAAATGAAGGCTGATTAAGCAAACTGATGTACTCAAGTGACAAACTAGTACATGATCATTAAAATGATGGTTTCGAAGAGTATGCAATAAACAGAAAATTCTTAGGACATAAAGGAAAATTTTAAATACAATCTAAAACAAGGTAGGGCTTCCCTGGTGCCTCAGCTGGTAAAGAAACCACCTGTAATGCGGGAGACTTGGGTTAAATCCCTAATTTGGGAAGATCCCCTGGAGAAGGGAAAGACTACCCACTCCAGTATTCAGACCTGGAGAATTCTGTGGACTCTCCATGGGGTTGCAAAGAGTTGGACATGATTGAGTGACTTTCATTCTGTAAGCTATTCAAATTCAAATTCAATACAAGGTAAATAAATAGCAAGGGAAATTCTAGTAGGCCATATGTAAAAGAAATTTCAAAGGCTTGTGACTGATGAGTTAATTTTTTTCTGCTTCCTGGATTTTCTAACCTTTCAAATTTTAATTACTAAAGATACAATTATTTTTATCATAAAAACTTAAAACAATGTATATAAACATCTAAAGACTTCATATGTTTAGATGATAAATCAGACTCTGATATTCCTCTGCTTAAACACTGTCTTCCCAATTCCCTTTGCATAAGTAAACGTATCATCATAGCCTATGAAGCCATGCCAGATGCCTTACATCTCTCTGAAATCTCACCTCTGACACCCTTCCCTGGTGACTACACTCCAACTACCCTTGAACACACCAAATTCTTTGCTACTTGTTCAGTCACCTCTCATATCCTTCACAGAGGCCTGTCTTTAACCACTCTAGCAAATTAAGTTTTCATCAAATATCTTTGTTTAATATTTGTGATTATATAATTTTCTCCTTACTCATTGTCTACCTCCTCAGATACAATATAAGCTCATGAGATCAGTGACTATCTCCACTGTTCATATACAACCAATGTCAAGCAAAGGTTTCACACTTAAAAAATACTGAATTTAATGGATGAATATGTAAATTAAATTTTACATTTATCTTTAATCTTTCAAATACTTTATTATTAAGGATAGCTTCATTTCTGAAGGAAGAAATGATGACCCACCCCAATATTCTTGCCTGAAAGATCCCAAGGACAGAGGGCCTAGAGGGCTACAGTCCACTGGATCACAAAGAGTTAGACGTAACTGAGTGACTGGTCATGCATGCACGGCTTCATTTCATCCAGAGTAATTATTTTAAAACGTGCTTCAAACCAAACAATACTCCAAATATTACTTAATATATAAGACACACTTTGATTACTGGTAACAGTTCTCCAGCATGTTTTCCAATATTCCAATGTGATACACTTTCACGTATGTTGTATTAAGCCTTTAACCTAATTATATAAATAATATATATTGACTATGTAGAGATTTGTTACGGTCCAATAAACTAGGAAGAATATATTTTTAATCAATATTAACATTTGTTTGTAGATGAGACTCCTAATGTCTGAGGATTTAACTCCAGCTTTTCAACATCTATGTCTACACTGCAGCCACATGAAGCTGGTATCTGCAAACAAATATATTTCTTAAAGATATAATAGGCATCACATTCTATAATACATTTTTTCCTTATGTTGAATGATGCTTAAAAATAATACATGCGCTATGATGAAGATTTTCCTTTTTATTATCGTTTTTTACTCTCTAGCTTTCCATTGCCTTGTCTCAGATACCTCTAATTCTCCACTTGACCCTAAATCATTCTAGCAGTTGCAGTGATAAACAGCTCTATGCGGCTTCCTAACCAGCTCCACACAGGAAAAACTGACAGGGCCTGTGTCCATCCAATATGTCTCTTGCCTCTGAATTCAGAGCTCGCAGTGTACTCCTGTAATATGGAGCAGAAAAGCTCTTCACTTGGTGCCCATAAATATACACAGAAGCTAGATGAGCAGCAAAGGCAGTGTCCTGAGGAGTAGGGCATTGAACAATAGAGTATGTCAACAAGTGGGGAAAAAAAATGCTCTGAGGAAAAAAGATGGTTCTGGGAACTTGTGACTAAATAGATTATACACCCAAATAGGTCTCCCTCTGATAACTCATAATGTTAATTCTTCAACTATAATCCATAATAATAGTAGTACTTAAGCCTTTCTCTTAGGCTTTCCTTTCTGAGAAACCCCTACAAATCTTCTGTCTCTTCTGGTAAAGCACTCAAGTTCCCTGTGGGGAATTATCACAGTCCCTCCCCTGAAATCACATATAGTTTAGTGGGATTATTGTATCTTCTCAAGTCACTGAGAAGATACAATTACTGATGAAATGGACTAAAATAAGAAACAGGTTTGAAGAAAAATGAAGACAGTAATTTGAAAAGTGAGGAATTCTGGGTGTCTGTGAGATACCAGTTCAGTTCAGTACAATCAGTTGTGTTCGACTCTTTGCGCCCCCATGGACTGCAGCACGCCAGGCCTACCTGTCCATCACCAACTCCGGGAGTTTACTCAAACTCATGTCCATTGAATTGGTGATACTATCCACTATCTCATCCTCTGTCATCCCCTTCTTCTCTCGCCTTCAATCTTTCCCAGCATCAGGGTCTTTTCAAATGAGTCAGCTCTTCACATCAGATTCCCAGAGTACTGGAATTTCAGCTTCAGCATCAGTCCTTCCAATGAACACTCAGGACTGATCTCCTTTAGGATGGACTGGTTGGATCTCCTTGCAGCCCAAGGGACTTTCAAGAGTCTTTTCCAACACCACACTTCAAAAGCATCAATTCTTTGGCGATCACCTTTCTTTATGGTCAAACTCTCACATCCATACATGACCACTGGAAAAACCATAACCTTGACTAGATGGACCTTTGTTGGCAAAGTAATGTCTCTGCTTTTTAAGATGTCGTATAGGTTGGTCATAATTGTCCTTCCAAGGAGTAAGCGTCTTTTAATTTCATGGCTGCAATCAGCATCTGCAGTGATTTTGGAGCCCCAAAAAATAAGTCTGTCACTGTTTCCCCATCTATTTCCCATGAAGTGATAGGACTGGATGCCATCGTCCTAGTTTTCTGAATGTTGAGCTTTAAGCCAACTTTTTCACTCTCCTCTTTCACTTTCATCATGAGGCTCTTTAGTTCTTTGCTTTCTGCCATAAGGGTGGTGTCATCTGCATATCTGAGGTTACTGATATTTCTCCTAGCAATCTTCATTCCAACTTGTACTTCCTCCAGCCCAGCGTTTCTCAGGATGTACTCTGCATATAAGTTAAATAAGCAGGGTGACAATATACAGCCTTGATGTACTCCTTTTCCTATTTGGAACCAGTCTGTTGTTCCATGTCCAGTGCTAACTGTTGCTTCCTGACCTGCATACAGATTTCTCAAGAGGCAGGTAGGGTGGTCTGGTATTCCCATCTCTTTCAGAATTTTCCACAGTTTGTTGTGATCCACACAGTCAAAGGCTTTGGCCTAGTCAATGAAGCAGAATAGATGTTTTTCTGGAACTCTCTTGCTCTCTGATGATCCAGCGGATGTTGGCAATTTGATCTCTGGTTCCTCTGCCTTTTCAAAAACCAGCTTGAACATCTGGAAGTTCAGAGTCACGTATTATTGAACCCTGGCTTGGAGAGTTTTGAGCATTACTCTGTGAAATGAGTGCAACTGTATGGTAGTTTGAACATTCTTTGGGATTGGATGGGATACCAAGGTAAAGATACTTATCAGCAGTCGTAATACATAGGCCAATATTATTTATGGAAACATTATTCCTGGGACTAAAAGTGTAACCATGGAAACAAGGAGTTATATTCAATTAACAAAAACCATAGCCTTGACTAGACGGACCCTTGTTGGCAAAGTAATGTCTCTGCTTTTTAATATACTATCAAGGTTGGTCATAACTTTCCTTCCAAGGAGCAAGCGTCTTTTAATTTCATGGCTGCAATCAGCATCTGCAGTCATTTTGGAGCCCAAAAAAATAAAGTCTGAAACTGTTTCCACTGTTTTTCCATCTATTTCCCATGATGCCATGATCTTCGTTTTCTGAATGTTGACCTTCAAGCCAACCTTTTCACTCTCCTCTTTCACTTTCATCAAGAGGCTTTGGAGTTACTCTTCACTTTCTGCCATAAGGGTAGTGTCATCTGCCTATCTGAGGTTATTGATATTTCTCCCAGCAATCTTGATTCCAGCTTGTGCTTCTTCCAGCCCAGCGTTCCTCATTATGTACTCTGCATATAAGTTAAATAAGCAGGGTGACATGTTGGATGTGAGAGTTGGACTGTGAAGAAAGCTGATCGCCGAAGAATTGATGCTTTTGAACTGTGGTGTTGGAGAAGACTCTTGAGAGTCCCTTGGACTGCAAGGAGATCTAACCAGTCTATTCTAAAGGAGATCAATCCTGGGTGTTCAGTTCATTGGAAGGACTGATGCTAAAGCTGAAACTCCAGTACTTTGGCCACGTCATGCGACGAGTTGACTCACTGGAAAAGACTCTGATGCTCAGAAAGATTGGGGGCGGGAGAAGAAGGGGACGACCGAGAATGAGATGGCTGGATGGCATCACCAACTCTGTGGATATGAGTTTGAGTGAACTCCGGGAGTTGGTGATGGACAGGGAGGCCTGGCGTGCTGTGATTCATGGGGTCGTGGAGAGTCGGACACGACTGAGCGACTGAACTGAACACCATAAGGTAAAATAAAAATAGACACAAATTTAAATATGATACAACATAATAAACAATGTAAGTAATGCACACATATAAATAGTATAGTCATTATATATTAAAATGTATTATATATAAATATTATATATACATGTAAATAAACAGAGCTAAAACCATAGTAATCAAAAGAAAAAAAATCTCAAGTTTAGGTTCATAAAGGAAATGAGATGATTATGGAGAAATGAAAAAAGAAAATTAAAGAATGATTAGAAAGACGAAATCAGAATACAAAAAAAAAATCAAGATATTATACATCTTCTCTCTTTTTCTTCAGTATTTCCAAGGGAATGGTCCAAAGCACCAAATGCTAATTAAATCAATCTTAATTTCTATGTGTGTGTATATATATATATATATATGAAACAACAATTTTCTTACTGAACCTTGCTGGTTCTCATTCCTCTAAATTGATTTCACTGTTTTCAGGTAAACTGTTATAAATAATGGGAAGTGACTACAATTAGGTTCAAGATTATAACCTATTCACTTGGAAACATGATGATAGTTTCTCTTTCACAATAATTTCAACAGAAATCTTAGAAATGAATCTCCCTGTGGTGGCTTGGCTCATATGATCATCCCTGAACCAATCACTTCAAAAAAGGAACAGAACTGGATTTTGAGGCACAGGTTACATGTTCAGTCCTGGAACTACCCTATGATATCAATCCCCCTTGAGCTACATAGCTTGCAAATATCAGACAAGGAGGAAATGAATCCCGAAAAGGCAAAAACGAAGGAAATGTCACACTTCACACCTAGAAGTGATCATAATATTGTAGATTTTTTTTTAATGTGATAGCTTTAATATAATTCCAAGCTTCAGTGCTATAAGAATAGTACAAGGAACTTCAAAATATCTTTGAAGCAAATCCTCCAATTTTCTAAATTTGGACTCACATATACCAACACATCTCCATGTATGTGTCTGAGTATATGCATAAAACCCTTTATGATCAGTTTTAGAGTATACTGGATACATGGTGCCCATATACCTCTAAATATGGCAGTGTGTATTTATTAAGGACAAGGACACATTCTTACATAAATGTTGCATTTTTGAATAAATATTGTGAAAATTTTTTCAATCTTTCCTAATACTAAAAGCTCCTTAATTTAACAACAGCAAAAAAAAGAGGTCTGTGTCACAGTCTCTTAATATTCCTGGAAAGAAAATCCATTACAAATGAAGAGAAAATGCAACATCACTAAAACAAAGTAAGTATTCCTCGGTCTATTTCTTTTAAAACATGTGATTTTCATTACTGAGAATTTTTCAGTTCTTGCCAGTAGTCATAGAAAAGATTCAAATTTCATTTAGAAAGTTCTCCACTCCCAGGTGAATAATAATCAATGTCTACAACCCCTGACAAAGTAAACCAATTGATTATACACTGCACCCCTGCAAAAGTCTGCCAAGTCCAGCCAGTAGACTGCCATAGCACAAATCTTTGACATCCGAGATAGTGAGGGTACATGGAAAGATGACATGAATTCTTCACAGGAATCTCAGAAGAGTTAATATGAATTTGGCATACTCTTGAGTCTTATTTTGTCCATTTTAAAGATGAAAGGATTCCACATCAGGCTAAGTTGCTGCTGGTAAGTCACTTCAGTCGTGTCTGACTCTGTGTGACCCCACAGACGGAAGCCCACCAGGCTCCCCCGTTACATAACCAGATTTACCCTCTTATGTGAAACAATCAAAATATTGGGGGGGAAATATATGAAGTGAAGGTATGCAAGACACAGAAAATCAGGCAACAGAGGACTGTGGACCCTATGACACAAAAAACAAGGGGAACACTGCAAATTATCCCAGCTTACTGCCTTGAGAGAACTTCCAGGATCTAGTGCAGAGAGAGCAACCAAGCAAAGCTTGGCACTCTCTCTAAGAAGAGACAGAGCTGAGAATACACAGAGATTAGAGTGCCTAAAGTTCTCAGGAAAATGTACCAAAGAAGACAGACAGAGCTGCACAGACAGACAACTCCACAGAACTTCAAAGGATCTTCTCAAGAATTCAACAGAAAGAAGAAAGATGTATGGATATGTAAATGCTCAATAATCACATTTAAAGCTGTTCAGAATCATAGACCCACTAAGAAGACAATGCTAAAAAAAAAAAAATCAAAACTAACAAATATTGACAAGGATGTGGAAAAATAGGAATCATTTAGTACATTGCTAGCGGAAATTAAAAATGGTTCAGCTAATGTGATAACAGTCTGGAGGTTCCTCAATAATATAAACATAGACTTATCATATGACCCAGCAATTCAACTCCTAGATATATTCACAAAATAAGCAAAACCAAGTATTCAAACCAATATATGTAGTCATATATTCTAATATATATATATATGTTCATAGCAGCACTTATTCATAATTTCCATAATGTGGAAACAATTCAGATGTCTATAAAGGATGAATGGATAAACAAATAATAATGTATACACACAATGGAATATTATTTGACCACAAAAAAGGAAGAAAGTACTGACATATGCTATAACATGGAGAAAGAAATGGCAACCTACTCCAGTGTTCTTGTCTGGAAAATTCCATGGTGATAGGAGTCTGGTGGGCTGCAGTTCATGGAGTTGCAAAGAGCTGGACAAAACTGAGCACACACATACACACACGCTGTTATGTGGATGAACCCTGAAAATACGTTAGGTGTAAGAAACCAGGTGAAATAGGTCACATAATTCAAGTGGGAAATGAAGAGGAATCAGACAATGAGAACAAGAAACAGAGAAAAAAGAGAAGCCAAGAGAAGCAGCACATGGAAGAAAGTATTTCAAGGAATAGTGATCAACTTTTAAATTACTGCTGCCAAGTTAAAAAAACTAAGGACTGTGAACTGCCAGCTGAATGTAACAATATTTAGATTACCAGTAATTTGGACAAGCTCAGTTTCAATGGAGTAGAGGAGCAAAAGACTGAATGAAATGAATTCAGAAACAGGAAGAGAAGAAATGGAGGAAGACGATTCTTTTGAGAAATTTTATTGCAGAGGGCAAATAAATATAGTGATAGCTGTTGAGGAGAAAGTGGGATCCAAGGAAAGGTTTGTTTGTTTTCCTAAGACAACAGACAGCATGTTTACAGCCTGGGAAAAATGATCCTGCTAGCAGAGAGCGAAAAAGTGAATGATACAAGTGAATGAGTATAGATTTACTGGAGTGATATTTTTGAATAGGGAGAAGAAATGGTATCCAGTGACTCACCGTTAGGTAGTAGCATGGTTATTTCATCTATAGTAACTTGAAAGCAGAGTACTGTAAAGATACTGCAAGGTAAGTTGTTTGTTCACTTGAGTGTGTGTATGACAGCTTATTCTCATAGCTTCATTTTTTTTTTTTTTTCCAGAGAAGCAGCAAGCAAAGTTATCATCCATGAAAGGGATTTCAAAGAGCTGAGTGTCACGGATGGAGAAGGGTTTGAGGAGAGGATAAAATGAGAAACAGTGGGAACTGTATTAACATGCAGGTTATGATTCTATGGACCTAGTGTGTAGCCTGAGATGGTGCAGTTCTAACAAGCCCCCATATGATGCTAATATAAGCAAGAATAGGAGAGCACAGGATAAACAGACTAGCAGGCAAAAAGGGATGATTACAAAGAAGCAGTAAGATGCTGCTTTTAGGATGCTGCTGCTGTTTAGTCACTGAGTCGTGGGCAACTCTTTGCGACCCCATGGACTGAAGCCCTGCAGGCTCCTCTATCCATGGGATTTCCCAGGCTAGAATACTGGAATGGGTAGCTGTTTCCTTCTCCAGGAGATCTTCCCCAGCCAGGGACTGAACCTGGGTCTCTTGTGGGGCAGGCAGACCACTGAGTCACCTGGGAAGCTCGCTTTTAGGATAGTGGTCACAAAATTACAGTCAACATGACTATGTATTTTTCTGATTTCAAAGAGTTGTTACCTGGAACAACAACAACAACAAAATCTCACTTTAAATGGCTATTGTTTTCATTATATATAAATGTAAAAAAGGGTAAGTTGCGGTTCTTAACTTTCAGGTGGCAAAATAAAAATGATAGCACTTTTCGTGTACTAGGCACTACTCTAAAAACTTTTAAGGCTTTACCTCATTAATCTTAACAACCCAAGGAAATAAGTGATACACTAAACTCATTTTATAGATGTTAAAATTGAGTCCTAGAAAAATAACATGTTGAAGATCATAGAAGCAATGAAGCTGAGAAGATAGGATTTAAAACCAGGTCTATTTGACTATACAGCCCCACAATTATAGACCTCGGGTCTATAATACTTCTCAAAGAAGTTATCTCTTCCAAGTATCCACTAATGGGTTTTTTATAAAATATATAATTCAACTAAATAGCCTATTCTCCCCATAAACTAAAGTTTTAAGTCTCATTATTTCTTCCACGTACACTTAAAATTTTACTGGAACCTCCTCTAGCTTCTCTTTTTAACTGTATGTTTGTTCACATTATTTTCCATTTTCTAGGGCTATGAAATAGGCTGTGACTAGATCTTTTACTAATCACAGTAAATATTTTTAAACGATAGTGAAAAGACATCCTATTTTGGAGTCAAAATAAAGAATAAGTCTGTATCTATTTTGAGCTAAAAGCCTTATTTATGAACAGTCTGTTAAACTATAATTTACCTTTCTTTAAAGCTACTCAACTAACCTATGATTGGTAAATAGGGTAATGAGATCAGCATACATAACCAAAAGGTTATATTGATTCATACACGACTTTTCTCAGAACATTTCGAGGCTATCAGCTTTCTCACCGTGAATGAGAAAGCTTTAACAACGTATGATGTGAAAAGGCTGATAATCCCATGGAAGAACTTTTCTCCCACACAGACAGTGAGTGAGTGATTCAGTCTTCCTGATCACTAGATCTTCCATATGTTAAGCTATCTGAAGATGGGAGTGCAGATAAAGATGCTAAGACATTTATCCTTAAGCATAAAAAAATATAAAATTCTATATACTGATTCAGAGTTTTTCATTTTGAGGAGAATGGTCACCC
Source organism: Moschus berezovskii (assembly GCF_049115385.1). NCBI lineage: Eukaryota > Metazoa > Chordata > Mammalia > Artiodactyla > Moschidae > Moschus > Moschus berezovskii. The sequence continues at coordinate 16,788,388 of NC_142475.1, read as the reverse complement.
TTAAAAGCAAATTTTCTCAAAGGTTTACCTCTCAAACAAATCGTGAGACCCAAAATTTAAGGCTACTTTGACAATGACGCTGATTACAATTGCCAGAGGAGACTTAACTATGGTATTCTCACCCAAACTTTTAGTTTATCTTAGTATTCTGGTTATACAGTTCTATATACATGTACACACACATATGTACATATATGTAACTGCTTCTACTCCAATTTTCCCTAAATGTATATGCCAAGTGGAAGATTTCTTTAGGAATGAGTATATGGCATTATGGCAGAAATGGTTCTGCTGTAGAATGCCTTTACAATCATACACATACACACACACATGCAAATATATATGTGTGAAATTATTTGCAGGATCCTCTCATAAATTTTCAGTTTATTTCCCATTTCAAAAATCACGATCTATTAACTCTGAATTACTTGTAATCTTAAAGATACATATATATATGCATACATACATACGTATATGTGTATGACACGTATATATGTAAATGCAGAGAGAAAAAAAAGAGTAATAAAGGGGAAGGCAACAGGGAGAGAAAGACAGCAGACATTTACTATGTATCTGTCACTATTCTAGGCCTGACCATGAGTTTGTATGATATAATAAGGATATGATATAAAAAAAATCACCTAAAATGATAACTTTACATATCTAATGATTAGATAAGAGAGATAGTCCCAACAGACAATAACCATACATAATGGCACTAGAACCATCAAATGGTTCTTAGGAAAGACTCACCCTACATTAAATGACCCTCTTTATTCATCCTACATGATTAACAGGCACTTCCTAATTTATATGTGACCATTCTTCCCTTATTTTACCATTAGACTGAAAAAATGTCCTCAATCACCAATTGAATCAACATTCATCAGGTGCTACAATAGGAGCTGAAGTTACAAAGACATATTTAAAACAGAATCACTGCCCTAACCAATGTTTAGTAGAGAAACTGGAGTAAACAAAAAAAAGAGCAATGCCCAAGACACATGTACGAAATTTAATGAGACCAAAGAGGTGTAGAAAACTGAAGTCAAAGGTGTAGGACTGAATCAGGCATTGACACCAACTGTGTAAGTTTCTGATCATATCATTTCACTGCATATATTTTCTTAATGTAAAATGAGATTAACACCACATAATGTATAGAGCTGTTCTGAAGACTGAATGAGACACTGTTTATAAAATGACTGGTACACAGAAACCAAAAAGTGATAGTTACTACAATCATTATCATCACTGTCATCAATACCACAGTTAGGGATGAAATGAGATGAAGAACTAAAAATAGTTCTGTCTTTAGATTTGCAGAACTAGACATGTCATTTGCCAGCAACGAAAGCTTCTTGAATTACTAGGTTAGGGTAACAAATCCTACAAAAGGTCTTCCAAGAAACAGATGTACAGGAATAAAAACTCAGCATCTTGGGGTTTGGGGTGGGGTGGGGATACAGTGCTCTCTGATAGGTACATTCAAGAAATGAAAATCCTGTAGAATCAAAATTACAAATAGTGAAGAGTTCCTCAATCAAACCAGTCTTTATAGGAGGGCCTGGAGGACACCAATATCTATATATGCCCAAAGGCAGCTTCCCTGGTGGCTCAGACAGTAAAGAATCTGCATGCAATTCAGGAGAACCTGGGTTTGATTTCCGCGACAGGAAGACATCCTGGTGTAGGAAATAGCAGCCCATTCCAGTATTCTTGCCTGGAGAATTCCATGGGCTACAGTCCATGGCTTTGCAAAGAGCTGGACACGACTGAGCAACTAACACTTTCACTTTCAAAGGCAGCCATACCAAATAGCACACCTTTTCATCCACTTGTATTCAGTGTATGTCTTCATAATAGTTGACAAAGAATTACTCTGTCCCTGACAGATAAACTCTGAGTAGGACAATTCTGCACGTTAGAAAACCAGGGTATACAAACGAGGATGCAAAAGACTGACAATCCTGGATATTATTCTCCAAAAGTTGTCTTGATTAGGATCAGCATGGGTTAACACTTGCACCAGAAGTACAAGTCTGATATCCCTCCTTCATGGGAGATGCTGTTCTGATATTCTGCTATAGAGACTGCTTGCAATTCTGCCCCTCCCTACCCTGTGTTTCTAAGAAGGGGTCAGTAAATAGTCTGCAAGCCAAATTCAGTGTATCTGCTTTTGTACAGATAAACTAAGAAAGACTTTAACATTTTTTTAAGAGCTGAAAAAGTTCAGAAGAATAATATTGTATGAAAATTATACTAAATTCAAATTTTGGTGTCTATAATAGAGTTTGACTGGAACGCAGCCACATTCATTCATTTACATACTGTCTCCAGCTGCTTTCCTGTTACAACAGTAAAATCGAGTAACCGAAACAGAGAACTATAGTCTGCAAAATCTAAAATCTTTATTACGTGGCCTTTTGTAAAGAGTCTGCCAACCCCTGATGTGAGACAATGCATGAGAGGTATGGCTCCAAACCGCAACACTGAGAGGCACTGAATGCCTATCCATTCCTGATAATGCAGTGAGTGTCCAATGGATTTCATAGTAAGACTCTGCTGGTAAGATCACTCTGAAGTCCATTTCTGAAAATAATACCAGGTAATAACCATCTTTTGCCAAGCATTTACTACTATATGCCCGGTATTATCATTTTCATTATATGAATGAGCGAACTGTATGAGTGGTGGTAACTTATTCAAGTTAACTATTGATAGTAAATCAATCCTAGTATTATCGCCTGTAGGCATAAACAACTGCCTGAAATAAGAATACAGACAGTAAGAAAAAAAAAAAAATTACTTCCAAAAAACTGGAAGTAATGATCTGCCTCATAACAATTTTCCATAATGATGTGGAAAATGATGAAATAATTAATACTCTATGGAAAACAAAACCAACGTCCCTGAGAGGAAGGGACAATAACCAGTGAAACCTTTTGAAAGACCAAACAAAACTGGCTCTCATTGTTTCCTTGTTTCTGTCAGAGGTACCACAATTCTGTCAATTTTCGACATAATATAATAGACCTTTTGCTCTTACCAGTAGATCATACCCAAGTAGTCAAAAATATAGAAGAAAAAGATTATCAGAAAAGAATATGTATCTTTATTCTCAAATTATACCCTTTCTATTCTTAAAATATTAGCGTTTTCACATTTTGATTTCTGAATGAAGATCTTAAATAGTAACTTTAAATTTTTTTTTCTTATTTGAAAAAGTTAAGAAACTTGGTATCAAAAAAATAAAGCAATATAAAGTTATAGTAAGCAGTCTTCATTGTCTTAGTTATAATATCTTCAAGTTTACAAAATAATGTTTTGAAAAAATAAAACTGGGTTTTCCTTGTAGGCAAGTAATACTAATGTGTGACTTTGATTGCACACTGATTCATAACCAAGTAGACCAGCTTTTCGATTAGAATGAGCACACTGCTAAGTGGTTAACCCACATATTAAACTAGATACAGTCTATTTAACTCTACACTTATTATTATTTATTTCTATTACAAATACCCACTGTTGAGCAACAGTCAACTTTGGTAATTTACATTTAAAAAATAAGTGTACATTTTAAAATTATCCATAGGACTCAATATATCTAGTATATCTTCATTATGATACCCATGTTCTTGCACTTCTTATCCTTTATATTTATCCATCATCATTAGCACAGCTTTTTTTTTTTAAGGAATTACACTGAATATAACTGATATATTTCACTTTACAGCCAAATTAGAAAAACCTAGATATATTTTAATAGAGAAAAACATAAAGGATCCAGTTGTTCAAAATAAAAAATGTATAAAATAAATCACTGAGAGAAAATATTCTTTTAAGAATATGTTGCTTTAAAAAGTCAGTTATTTTATGATTATAAAATTTTATTCAAGAAACAGCAAAAATATTTTAATTTGCAAAGAACTATATTTTTTAAGTGAGTTTATATTCCACGTTACAACAGTAATCAAGACAAAATTCAACAAATATACATACTTAAATACTTATTTCTAAAGATATGACTTATTTCATAATAATATTAAATAATTCAGAGAAAAACTAATATCTACCAGAGTAATCTCAAATATTATTACTACATATTATAAAAACTATTTTACTACATATGGCCAAGAATTTGAAGTACTTCCATCTATTATTAGCACAACTGGAAAGATCTCAAATTAAAAATTTTACTGGGATGCTAAAGGTTAGATAGTAAGTATCCAAGGAAGAGAACGTGTATCTGCTTTGGAAAGATAACTGCCAAACTGATGTCTTCCTTGCTTATCCTCTCCTGATTATCAAGATGTGTGTAATGACAGGACACTGATAGTAAATGGCACAGTATAGCAAGCACCACAAGGTGGTGCTAATATCCTCTCATAACTGGCTGGATAGAACACTTCCGCTAGTCTTCAGATGTGGGCTAAGGTGATGCTCTGCAAACCACAAGGTGGATACCCAACCACAACATTCTCCAGTCTAAGAGAAAAGCAAACCATTAACAATTCAGATGGTTTTTATTTGTTGTAGAAAAAAAATTTTGAATTTATAACCCTCTAGATTTAACATCTGGATATTTTTCCCATTTAGTTACAATATATTACATGAAGAGAAAGTAACTCTATGAGCAACTACCTTTACAATTGCTGTTTAGTCACTATGTTGTATCTGACTCTTTTTGACCCCACAAATTGTAGGCTGCCAGGCCTCTTTGTCCATGGGATTTTCCAGGCAAGGAGACTGAAGTGGGTAGCCATTTCCTTCTCCAGGGGATCTTCCTGACCCAGGGATTGAGCCTGGATCTCTTGCATTGGCAGGCAGATTCTGACCGCTGAGCCACAAGGGAAGCCCCAAAGCATGCACTGCTTTTACACTACTATCAGATAAAATTAGTACTTTATCAATTAGTAACTTTATCAATAAGTTTCTTAGTGGGACACCAACACAAGCGACAATAAAACAGTTCAGTATATTAAAACCCATATTCATAATTGCCAAAATCTGGTTCCCAAATTAGCACTTTCCCTCATTTCTGTATACATACTCATCTTAATGTAATGGACTCTTAGAAAAATATTTTCCCACAATGTAGGTTCTAAAAGCACTAAACCAATTGCTAAAGTCGTCCTTCCTTCAATTGCCTTTAGTCAGACACACAGATGGATGGCAAGATGGAAGGGAGGATTAAAGGATGAAAGGAAGGGTAGAAGGAGCGAGGGAGGGGTGGAAAAGAGACAGAAGGGTGAGAAAAAGGGAGGTAAGCAACAGGTTGGCTCCAGAAATACAACTGCAATTTGGAATAGAGAAAGAGAGTCGCTAAGAGAGAGTTCACATAACATAAATATATATGCTGTACTGGGTATGTATATGAAGCTTTATATATACAAAATAAATAAACAGTGAGAGACTTTATTTTGGGGCTCCAAAATCACTGCAAATGGTGACTACAGCCATGAAATTAAAAGATGCTTACTCCTTGGAAGAAAAGCTATGACCAACCTGGACATTATATTAGAAAGCAGAGATATTACTTTGCCAATAAAGGTCCATCTAGTCAAAGCTATGGTTTTTCCAGTAGTCATGTATGGACGTGAGAGTTGGACTAGAAAGAAAGCTGAGCGCCAAAGAATGAATGCTTTTGAACTGTGGTGTTGCAGAAGACTCTTGAAGAGTCCCTTGGACTGCAAGGAGATCCAACAAGTCCACGCTAAAGGAAATAAGTCCTGAATATTCATTGGAAGGACTGATGTTGAAGCTGAAACTCCAATACTTTGGCCACCTGAGCAAAGAACTGACTCACTGGAAAAGACCCTGATGCTGGGAAAGATTGAAGGCGGGAGGAGAAGGGGATGACAGAGGATGAGATGGTTGGATGGCATCGCCGACTCAATGGACATGAGTTTGAATAAGCTCCGGGAGTTGGTGATGGACAGGGAGGCCCGGTGTGCTGCAGTCCATTGGGTCACAAAGAGCCGGACACTACGGAGTGACTGAACTGAACTGAACTAATGCCCACCGTCCAAATGGGTTTTAGAGAAGAAAGCTGCCCAAGACCATAAAAGGACTATCAGACTTCAAAGACTCTTCTTCATTATTCCATAAAATAATCATGCTAATTTCGATGAGGACAGACAGTGTACACAAAGTAGCAAGTATGTGTCAAGCAATGTATTAAGCATTTTACGTTTCTCAGTTAAACCGCATAACAATCCTAAAAGGAATTATTATTTTCTATATTAAAAATTAGAAACCTACAGCACAGAGAGGTTGAGTGACTTTTCCAAGGTCCTACTACTATTAAATGGTAAATCTAGGATTGGAATCTAAGCAATATGGCTATAATAAGTCTGCCACTTACCCACTTCACAACATTGCCACTCATAAAATACCAAACTATTTCCTCTGGGAATAAAATAAATGGCTATTTAATGAGGAGTAAAAGAAAAAAAAAAAACTTTTATTAAGCAGATAAAATGAATTAAAAAAGCAATGCTACAACAGACCCTATGGACAGGGTCATCGAAGAGCATGAAATTGCAATAGGAACATACAATTCATTAGCTTGAAAAACATAATAACACTTAAAAACCACAAAATAAGATAGTAAAAAGATAAACTGGTTAATTACCAATGACTAAAGAAAACTATCCAACCAGTCCATTCTAAGGGAGATCGATCCTGGGTGTTCATTGGAGGGACTGATGCTGAAGCTGAAACTGCAATACTTTGGCCACCTCATGCGACGAGTTGACTCACTGGAAAAGACTCTGATGCTGGGAAAGGTTGGGGGCAGGAGGAGAAGGGGACGACAGAGAATGAGATGGCTGGATGGCATCACCGACTCTGTGGACATGAGTTTGAGTGAACTCCAGGAGTTGGTGATGGACAGGGAGGCCTGGCGTGCTGTGATTTATGGGGTCGCGGAGAGTCGGACACGACTGAGCGACTGAACTGAACTGAACTGAAAGAAAACTAAAATGACTAAAAAAACAATATAAGATATCAGAAAGTGTAAAGTATGATTAATTACAAACAATAGCTGACATGAAGTTTTTTAAAAATAGCAATCACTTCAGATACAGCAGACTGGGACAGTCAATAGAGAAAAGGTAGATTTTACCTGATTCTTTACGGACAGAGAGGTTTAGACAGGTGAGAAGGAGAAATAAAGGAGATAGTATTTTAATATAAAAGCAAAAGTATGGACTCAGGAGAGTGAAAACTGTATTCAGGAGTAGTGTTTTGCATAGAAAATGTTAACAGAGAAAAGCTGAATGGGCTTTACTTTTCCTCAAATAGTCCTCAAAGCCTGGAGATGAATAACATATCCATGTTTCTAGCTAGTTAAAAACATAGTCTCAAATAAATACATCAGAAAGCATAAAAAGAACTATTAAAAATTATATGAAAAACCAATCAAAATAAAAATTGGCTCACTGGAACAGAAAGGAAAGAAGGAGAATCAAAAATGAAAGAACTATTGGGGAAAACCTGGAAGAAACTATTAAGTCAACCAATTTGCCATTCATAAAATACTCAAAAGCTGCATTAGAGATTCTCTAATGTATTTAAGTTATGGCTCCATACAGAACATGTAATAAAATTATAAAACTAAAGTTCATATTTTAAAATTACTTTATCATTAAAAGTAGGTAAAGTTATTTGATATCTTTGTAGGGAAGAGAGAATAAGGGAGAATTTATTAAAATAATCAACGTGGTACTTTGTAAGAAACTCCTAAACATATTTAACTCCAACATATTTAAACATATTTAAATGAAACTATTTCATTTAAACCTCAGACCCCATGAGAAGTTACTTTACAGAAGAAGGAACACAGTCAGTGAAGTGTAGTGACTAATTCTAATTTATATTAAACCTAAAAAATGCTAAGATTCAAAGCTAGTTTTCCAGACTTCAATCTGAAAATACAATTTCACTGTTGCCATTTGGTTTCTAATTTCATTACAATAAAACTTACTAGTGCAAGCAAGTGGAGTTTCTAAAAATTATGAACAGTACCAAAATACACTTGGACAAAATACACTAGTATTACATGGATAGCATATCTATCCCCAAAGCAGTGGCTGATACAATCTTCCATGCAACAGGTAAGTGTTCGGTGACATCTATATGCCAACGACCACTGTAGACACTAGAGATACAGTAGTTAGTAGAGAAATAAACAGAAACAGGAAAATATCATATAGTGATAAGTATAATTCAGAGAATTATAATAAAGTTATAGGGGGAAAGTGGGTGACTCCCTAATACTGACTGGTCATGGAATACCTTTCTATGAAACCGACCTATAAGCTGACAAAGAGGCAGCCAACTGCAAAGCAGGAGGACCACCTGCAAACAGAAGGCACAGCTGGAACAGCCCTAAACAGAAATATAAAGGCAGTGTAGCCAAAACATACTGAAAAAGCAGTCACACATTTGGTGAGAGGTAGGTAGGGGATTTTTAAGTTAGAAAAAGCATTTGGAATTTTCTATTCTCAATATGATAAAAGAGAGTGGAGAATAACATGAATTTATTTATATTAAAGAGGAAAAAAATATCAATTGTGTATAAAGAATACAGCGGAACAAATTTGGAAGCAGACACACCAAGTAGAGTTATAGTATTCTAGGAGCTCTTAACCTTTTCCCCATCCCAAATACCTGAAGGAATTCATACACTCCAACAAACAGCAGCAGTGGAGAAGAAATGCTGATAAAACTGCTTGCTCTCTTTCAGAGGATCTACTCTAGAAGGACTAGAGTAGGTAGTGAAGGTAGATAGCATTCTCCACTGTTACTCTCAACTTCCCTTCTCTCATGACTGGACATTTTCTCCTTTCTTTGTTCTGTTCTTTTCCTCTGGCTAGCCTAAAAGTCCATTTTGGATACTACTCCATCAGAACTAGATTTTTGTCTCAAAAGACCACTGAAATTACCTGAATTCAACATCCTTGGTACTTTAATAAAATTCTGATTCTGGACAGAGGAACTAAAAAGACATCTCCACAAACAGATTTCTAATTTGTCTTATATAAGAAAACTCTAAAGATAATGTAGACTATAATAAGCAATTTTCATGTAAAAAATTCAATTTTGACATGCTTTCTGGATGCAGGTAAATTTTTATCCAGTTTCAAAATAAATATTTAAAGATGAAATTCAAATTTCCAGCATATGAACACACTAAAAACATCTATGAAAATTAAAACCACTCTCTGGAATCTGATGAAATATCCAATTTTAGTTTGTTTCATTTCTTTGAATCCTAAGATATTTCTTTGCTATTTTTTAGAAAGCACAGACTTTGAAATATAAAATGAGAAGTAGCAAGCTCACAAAAATGATTTTACCCCAAAATTGTAAGTTCTCAATTACTAACAGTAAAAACTAAAACTAATTTTTCAGGTTAACCAAACGTTTCCTAATTCTTAGAAAGCAATCCGTGTTGCTATATCTATTTCTCTAAACAAAAATTCTTTATTGTTATGGCATGTTCATTAGGAAACTAAACTGTGGGCTGAAATGACTTAAGTCAAATCTCATTTTCTCATACAAACAACGTTAAAATAACAGGTATTTTCTTAATCATGAAACTGATAATTTTGGAAATCAATATAATCATTTAATCAATTATAAGTGACATACCTATATACTATAAAACTTTTTAGAATTAAAAAAAATCACATAAAATCAAACATAATATTATACAATAACGTAGTGTACACTTCAAAGATCTTTTCTTGTTCTTCATAGTTGTTTTAACTGCCACAAATCATTAAGGAGCCTTCCACAAGAATATGGAATCCAGGACTTTTTTGGAAATATTTTCAATCACTTTCAAAAGAAAGACTTTGGGGGAGACTCAGGTCAAGTAAATGAATGACAAGAAACAGACTGAGGAGTGTCTTTAGTGCTATCTTTTCTTAATAAGTGATAACATTAGCAAAGGAGTACTGTGCATTCTGATGTTTTGAAAGATGTTTGCTATATTAAGACTGTGTCTCCTCAAAACAAGTTCTTCAACTTATATCTTAGGTAGGCAGTCTGCCTTTAAAATCAATGAACTAATCTTTATTTATCATAAAATTAATCATTTTCCTTTAACCTCTTCATTACATGCTGCTATATAATGTCAAAGAACTAGAATACTAAAGGCTATTTCTTCTAGCTTCATATGATTAAATCTTTTATTATAAGGGTCTGTCATTCAATTTTCCTTAGAATACTCATTAAGACTGCTTTTCCTTTTTAATCAGTTTTTTTGCAGTACTGATATATGTGTGACTATCAAGAACAGAAGTATTTTTGTTTTTTGCTTTTAACTAAATATATCAGATTATGCTCTTACTGCATAAAAGTGGTGTTTTTTTTTAATGTGGACCATTTTTAAAGTCTTTACTAAATGCGTTACATTACTGCTTCTGTTATTTACATTCTGGGTTTTGGGCCATGAGGCATGTGGATCTTAGCTCTCTGACCAGGGATGGAACCCATACCCTCTTCATAAGAAGGTGAAATCTTAACCACCAGACTGTCAGGGAAACCTTTGCAGAAAATTTTTAGAATCTGCCTTTTGGAATTTCTTAAAAGAAAAATCTGTTCTTCAAATTACATAAAAAGTTATTTTCTTTTTACTTTACTTTCTTTAGCCAAAGCAAGGTCAAGTTTTCTCAGTCACATATAATTTTTCTTTTATCTTTTTAAAATTTAGCTTCTTTCTTATAACTCTCCATTTTTTCTAATTACTCTAAAAAGCTATTTGTAAACCGAGAGGTCCCTACTTCTGTAGGAAGGCTGCAGAAAAAAACTAAAGCTGAAAGTAAGTTGATGAAACTCTTCAGAAAAGACACAAGACACTGGATGAGGTAATTTTATTTGTGTGAGGCATGCCTTCTAATAGTAACAGAGGAATGATAGGACGGTATAAGCTGTCAGCACCTAAACATCTGAAATTATTGGAAATAAAATCACTTAAGGGAAAGGCTGCCTATAATCTACTGGGATAGCTTCGAAATTGGATGTTTTAAACTAGAGAGGTAGATTTATTTTAGTTACTTCTACCATGTTTCACTTATAAATGCTTGAGAATGCTAAGATAGCATCCCCAATGAAGATGGAAGGAAAGAAAAATTCATCTGGCCTGTTATACAGAGTGAAATAAGTCAGAAAGAGGAAAACAAATATCATATATTAACACATCAATGTAGCATCTAGGAAAATGGCGCGATGAACCTATTTGCAGGGCAGGAACAGAAACTCAGACCTAGAGAATGGACTTGTGGACACAGTGGGGGAAGAAGAGGGTAGGACAAATTGAGAGAATAGCACTGACATATATACACTACCATGTGTAAAACAGACAGCTGATAAGAAGCTGCTATGTAACACAGGGAGCTCTACCTGGTGCTGTAATGACCTGGGGTGGGGGGTGGGGAGAGGTTCAAGAGGAAGGGGATACATGTACACTTATGGCTGATTAGCACTGTTATACAGCAGAAACCAACACAACATTGTAAAGCAATTAATTTCTAATTTAAAAAATCCATCTGACATAAGAATGATGGAGTATAACCTTATACTAAAATGTCTGAAGAGCAGCTGAGCTCCTCTATACAAAAGAACTGATCCCCCAGTCAGAACTGACCATTCTTCCAAGAAGACTTGCATCCCATATAATACTACTACAATGATTTGTAGTAAGACATGTATTTTTCTCTCTGGATATTAAGATAGTCAAAGACTTTTCAATCACCACTACTGTAACAGGACTCATAACAAAAGTTTATTGACCATCACATGTCAGTTCTCTTGAACACGCACATTTAATGTGGATAAATATTTAAACAATTAAAGTACATGTGATATTATGTAGTAAATATATAAATAAGATGCAAAGCAATTTAGAGAAATATGATAGAGGAAACCACTAAGTTTCTCAGAGAGTGGATGCATTTTAAAGGAGATAATGTTTGATCTGGATCTAAAAAGTTCAGTAAGGTGAATCCCCTGGTGGTTCAATGGTCAGGACTCCACATTCTCACTACTTAGGGCCCAGGTTGACTCCCTGGTCAGGGAACTAAGATTCCAGAAGCCACACACTATGACCAAATAATAATAATAAAATAAGATACCGAGGTATTAAAACACACACACACACATACACACATGTATGGTTCAGGACCAAGAAAAGCAACGAATGTAAGCCAATCAAGAGAGTGAAAGTAAATAGGTGGTACCACCCAAGTTAATTAAATTTAGACTAAAATCCTGTGGGCAATAGGAGCCATAGAAAGTTTTAAGGCAAAAGAGTTACTGATCAGAACTTCTGTGGGAAGACAGATAAATAAGTAAAAGGGATTCATCAACCAATGACAGAGAAATCTAACAAAAGGCTACAAATACTGCGGAATAAACATTACAAATAGTAACAGCATGAATACATTTAAGAACTCATGGTTGGCAAGTCACCTTATTTCAGAATGGTATTTTCAAATCAAGAATCTATTTTTCCAATAGAATAAATTATGCAAAGTACTGAAAGAGTGTGAGGCCCTTTTGTTCAACTGAGCGGAGGGCAGCTGGCCTGGGCCAGGTATGTCTTCAGGGAGGGGGTTAGAAGAAGGTCACTGGACTTGTTGCTTTTCTGGCTGCCACTCCCCTGGCTGGTCAGACAAGACTCGCCAGCAGTGTGGCAGCCATTCCTCTCCTGCTTGTGGGCACTGCTCTGAGCAGTGTCACCCTTTACACCAGAAAGTTGGTGGGCATTATGGGGAAAAAGAAAACCAGATGTAAATGGAGGGAGGTGCTAGAAGAAGAGGAAGAAAATGTGTGGTGGAAAAAGTACCAGACTGCCCAGTGGTACACGGCCAAGTGGAGCACCTCCTAAAGTGGAAGGGGTTCTCAGAAGACAATGCATGGAGCAGAAGAGAACCTGGAATGCCCTGGCCTCATTGCCGAGTTTCTGCATTTACAGAAGAAAGCACAAAGGACAAATAAATCAAAGGGAAGCAAGATTCTGATTCAGATTCGGAAAATAAGGTGGAAGAGAGGAAACCAAACAAGAAGAAAGAAGAGTCAGAAAACACATGAGGCTTTGCCCAGGGTTTGGAACTCGAACAGTGGAGAACTCATGCTTCAGATAAAATGGAAAAACTCTGATGCCACTGACTTGGTCCCTGCCAAGGAAGTCAAGGTCAAGCGCCCACAGACAGTCATATACTTCTTTGAGGAAAGGCTGACAGGGCATTCCTACCCCTCACAGGATGATGACAAGAACTCTCCTGAGTACCAGCCCCTGTCACATCTGATTGGGGTTCAAGTGGGGGAAAGGAGGACTTCTACTTGTCTTGACACCATAAAGAAGGCTTGTAAAGATCTCCCTTGATGAGCCAGTATAGTTTCTGTGCTCTACAGAAGCCCAAGTGCTTTAAAGCTGTTCCATGCCACATAGTTTGCACACCCATCCCAGTGGAGGGAAAGGAGGGTCAGTGTTTAAAGACAACCGATTCTGAACTTTGTTAAGAAGAGCAAAGGGCCTTCTATGAAGAACAAAACTTGCAGGATAGGATGTGGGAGAGCAGGAAACACTGTACAGACACTTAAAAGAGCATATCTACAACCCACAACCTTCTTCCCAATAGTGTGAACTCCGCAATTTTTACAGCAAAGCATGTACAGTTTCTGGCTAGTGTATTATTACTAGTGTATTATTTGGGGTGGGTCGGATGGGGTGTGAAAGAAGAGAGACAGATTAGGATCATTTTTGTTAACATTTGGGGAAACAGTAAAACAAAGGAAAGAACCACTACGATGACTGGATTCTCTGTCCAGTACTGCAGCCTTTCAAAAAATGTCATTGGCAACCCAAATGAGGACAGAGAGAGACTGTTTAAAAAGCTACAAATGCCTGAAACAGAGAAGCCACGGTGTTCCCTGCCTAAGCTTAATGCCGTTCCCAACAATGGACTAAGCCAGTTAAGAAGTTACCAAAGCTGCCACTTGAGGGATGGAAACTGGTTGTGGAGGAAAAGTCTTGTGAACACTGGCAGATCATTTTGTCTTAGAGGTGCTAATTCTTGAAACTGACAAGAAGACCCTTTCTTTTCCAATTACAAAGTTAAAAATATCAACTTCTCCATCCCAGCCACTGGAAGAAATATTTGGGGAAGGGCAGAGGATGGTACGGGCTTGCCTGGTGCCTCAGATAGTAAAGAATCTGCCTGCAATGCCGGAGTCCTTGGTTCAATCCCTGGGTTGGGAAGATTCCCTGAAGGAGGGCATGGGAACCCACTCCAGGATTCTTTCCTGGAGAATCCCATGGACAGACGAGCCTGGTGGGCTACAGTCCATGGGGTTGCAAAGAGTCGGGCATGACTGAGAGGCTAAGGAGAAGCTCAAGAGGGTGGTATAGGAGGTAGGTGAGTAGAGAAAGACAAGGGCCAGTGCTCGTAGGGTGGAAACTCATGGAGCCTCTGTTTTTGAACTTTGAAACTGTTGAAGGCACGGTTCAGTCACTGACAAGTTCAAGAGTCGAACGATTTCAAAAGCCCTGGTCTCAGTGGAAGATTTAATTTTCTTACTGGGGCAGTGGTTCTCTTTAAAATAAAATAAAATTTTTAATCATAAGAATTAACTAAAACCCAAATGCTGTCTTGAATCATGAGATGCATAATTTCCTGACATCGTCTAGACCTGAATCTAGAACCCCACTATAACTTTTAGGCATGAGTTAGGTTTCTGTGAAAACTTCTGTTTAAATGTAAACTTCATATCAACACTGTCAGTTTTTGCCTTAAAAAAAACTATAGATTTTTTTTAAAGTACTGAATATCTCCCTAAGAAAAGCTGAGAAAGGAACTGCTACTTTTTATAATTATCATTATCATAATTGTTTTGTCACAAATACTGAAATATTAAATTACTTCAAAATAATTTCAACTGCATGTATATGAACATGAACTAGTACTAAATGACCAAACTTAATTTCAAGGTAAGCAGTATTGTAATATATTTTCATATTACATATGAAATAATATTAATATTATATATGAAGGTGAAGATCCACGCACCTCCTACTATCATATATAATTTCAAAAATTCCCCACATAATTTCATTTTAATTGCTAACCTTCCGCTCTAGAGAACACTTTTAAATTTTCATTAGCTTTGCTATTACTTTTAATTGCATTTACTGTGCAAGTCAGAAACCCAGATATTATGCTGAAAACCACTTCTCTCTTGATGACATACACATATCATCATTAAATACCGAAAAACTAACCTTCTAAATAATCCTCAAATCTTCTTCTACTCCTCTCCATCTCCAGCCTCCCTACCAAGATCAACTCCTACTTATCTCTCATAAGAATTCCTACCATATCATCTCTTTACTGGTCTACCGACATCCTCTCTCACAGCAGCACCCACCGATCACAGCAGTTCTCCACATTGCAGCAAAAATGATCTTTTTAAAACACAAATAGATCCTGTCAGCACCACCAGTATCATACCCTTCAATGGCTTTACACTGCTTTAAGGAGGAGAGCAGGGAACACAGGTCTCAGCAGAACTTGGCCCCTTTCTTTCTCTCCAGCTTCATCTTGCGCTATTCTCCCTCTTGCTCTCTCCCCTTCGGTTTCTTCCACTCACCAAGTTACTTCTCACATATCATTCTGTCAGAAAGGCTTATCTCTTCACCTAGTTAATGCCCACACTAACTCTTTCACATTGAAATTGAAGCTTTACTTCAAGAAAGCTTTCACTAATTTTTCAAACCAAGTCAACTTTCCTGTTGTACAATCTCATAACATTATAATCTTTCTTCTGTGAGATTACTATAATTTATATTTTCTATTTACTTGTGTGATTACTTCTTCCTCCAACTTATAAGCTCTATGACAGTACCGATTAAACATTTTTTATAATCCAAAGTATCTTTACCATTTCTATCAAAATTTGTTAAGTATGAAAAAATATAAGCATGCAGCAATGTTTTAAAGCGATACAGAGTATACAGAAAGGATGCAAACTCTTCCCTTCTCCTCTCTAATCACCAGAAATAACAACCATTACTATTCTAGTCTGTATTTTTCAAGATTTTTCTCAAGAATTATAAGTAAAGTATATATCTACAAGTTATTCTTTTTAAAAAAACTGAATCACATTTAGAGTTGCCATATTTAGCAAAGAGAAATATAGGTTGCTAAGCTAAATTCAAATTTCAAAGGAACAATGAATTTTTTATCATACAAGTATGTACCAAATATTATTTGTTGTTTATCTGAAGTTCAAATTTAAATTGACATCCTATATTTATCTAACAACTTTAATCATACTGATTATACCTCCAATAAGGAACTATGAAACTAAATAGGAAGAAAAACGCTCATTATTTTCAAATATGTAAAGCATTCTACATTCCTTAAAAATAAACTCCTTTTCCTTTCCATGAGACAGAAATGGTCTATTTCAAGTATCAAAAACTGGAAGCCTTCTGAGAGTTGCAAATTTTCTCAAACACTCAAACATGGGCATTAGGCAGAAACTTTTCGTGGTATGAATAGACTCCTGTAATTCAACTTTGTATGTATTTCAAATATATAAACTATATATCACATTTTATCATTAAATTTACAGGATAAATATAAATAATTTATACTTAAAAATAAAACATTCAAATCATTCTATGAATAAGTGAAAAATAAAGACTTTAAAAAAAGCTTCCTCACAAGTAATGAATCATGATGACTGAACTTTATTATTCTATGAAGATAAAATGATATGAATATTCTTACATCATTTAAACCAAATTTCAAAATGTTAATACCAAGCCTAGTTCTCTGATCAAAATCACCTTGACATTTAGAATAGAGTTGTTTTAAATGGTTCCACAGGAGAAATAGCATCATCTAATTATGTCCATGGTGCTTAGAATTGCAGAGGTAAAACAAATAACTTTTGCATGTCATCTGAAAATGTTTATCTCCATAATCACTTTATTTAGCAATCATGATTTCATCTATGATCAGAAATTTGATGTGATAAACATGGGCTAGAAACAGAGTTTATTTTGTTAGCTACTTTAAAACAGAAGACCATTTATTTGTTAATTATACCTCAAAAAAGCTGAAGGGGAAAAAAAAAACACTATAAGACCATAAAATTAATCTTAGCACCACATGGAGAAATCTTATGACATGTACTTCAGAGGTATTATTGGTTCAAGTTTGACCACAATCAGTCAGCAGATTATAAAAATAAAATGGTAATTGTCAGGTATAGGCAATAATACCAGTTCAGTCAATCCAACCCTATTGAAATGAAAAGGGGCAAGTTATATAATGATCTGAACAATATTTCCTAACATAAATTGAGGGTTTTTTTTTTTAAATAGGATAAATATTTAGACCTAAAGACTCACTGGAAAAGACTCTGATGCTGGGAGGGATTGGGGGCAGGAGGAGAAGGGGACAACAGAAATTGAGATGGCTGGATGGCATCACTGACTCGATGGACTTGAGTTTGAGTGAACTCCGGGAGCTGGTGATGGATAGGGAAGCCTGGCGTGCTGTGATTCACGGGGTCGCAGAGAGTCGGACACGACTGAGCGACTGAACTGAACTGAAAGTTAGAACTAAAACTTAAAAGATCACTGAAAGTTTTCCACATGTAAATAAGGAAACATTCACAAGAATATTCATGACAGCATGATTTGTAATTTAAATGGCAACAAAAAATACTAAAAAATGAAAAAAATGTGGTACACATTCATATAATGGATTAATATAATCAGAGAAAAAATAAATGAACTACAGTTATAAATAAGTTGAGTAAGAAAATGAAGCTGGAGAAATAATATAAATGGAATGATATGTGTGGCAGCTAACTTTTGCTCAGTAACAAGTCACCACAAAACAATTAACATTTATTTGACCTCTTATTCTGCAGGTCACCCACTAAGGGTGGCCCCAACTGGAAAGTCCACCTGGAAGCCTTGATGGATCTCAGTTGAGGCTGATTCTGATATCTGTGATCAGTTGCCCGGAGAAGGCAGTGGCACCCCACTCCAGTACTCTTGCCTGGAAAATCCCATGGATAGAGGAGCCTGGTAGGCTGCAGTCCACGGGGTTGCGAAGAGTCAGACACGACTGAGCGACTTCACTTTCACTTTTCACTTTCATGCATTGGAGAAGGAAATGGCAACCCACTCAGTGTTCTTGCCTGGAGAATCCCAGGGACGGGGAGCCTGGTGGGCTGCTGTCTATGGGGTCGCAGAGAGTCGGACACGACTGAAGCGACTTAGCAGTAGCAGCAGTAGCAGCAGTGACCAGTTGCCAGGTTGGAGAGAGGCTGACTGCCTGCAGAGTAGAGCACCTTACCTTTCCTCAACATGGTCTTTCATATTCTTGTTCAAACTGGTTCACATGGTGGTCTCAGGGTTCCAAATGTAGCAGAAAAGCAAGCTTCAAAATGCAAGTGTTTTTCAAATCTCTTTGTCATGTTTGCTAATGTCCTTTCTGCCACAGCAAGTCATATGCACCAGTCAAATTAAAGAGATGATCCTTCCATTTTATGGAAGGCTACAATGTACAATGTGACAACTTGCAAACGTAACAGGGATGAGAGAAATTTGTATCAAGCTTAATAATTTACCATGATATCACTTATACAGTATTAAACAAAAGAATATTCTGTGTAATGCTGAATGACACATGCATACACACAAGCATACCAAACGTATGAATATATGTACAGTAACACTGGGCTGGAAGAAGCACAGGCTGGAATCAAGATTGCCGGGAGAAATCTCAATAACTTCAGATATGCAGATGACTCCACCCTTATGGCAGAAAGTGAAGAGGAACTAAAAAGCCCCTTGATGAAAGTGAAAGAGGAGAGTGAAAAAGTTGGCTGAAAGCTCAACATTCAGAAAACTAAGATCATGGCATCTGGTCCCATCACTTCAAGGCAAATACATGGGGAAACAGTGTCAGACTTTATTTTGGGGGGCTCCATAATCACTGCGGATGCTGACTGCAGCCATGAAATTAAAAGACGCTTACTCCTTGGAAGGAAAGTTATGACCAACCTAGAGAGCATATTAAAAAGCAGAGACATTACTTTGCCAACCAAGGTCCGTCTAGTCAAGGCTATGGTTTTTCCAGTGGTCACGTATGGATGTGAGAGTTGGACTGTGAAGAAAGCTGAGCGCCGAAGAATTGATGCTTTTGAACTGTGGTGTTGGAGAAGACTCTTGAGAGTCCCTTGTACTGCAAGGAGATCCAACCAGTCCATTCTAAAGGAGATCAGTCCTGGGTGTTCATTGGAAGGACTTATGCTAAAGCTGAAGCTCCAATACTTTGGCCACCTCATGAGAAGAGTTGACTCACTGGAAAAGACTCTGATGCTGGGAGGGATTGGGGGCAGGAGGAGAAGGGGATGACAGAGGATGAGAGGGCTGGATGGCATCACTGACTCTGTGGACATGAGTTTGAGTGAACTCCGGGAGTTGGTGATGGACAGGGAGGCCTGGCGTGCTGTGATTCATGGGGTCACAAAGAGTCGGACACCACTTAGCGAGTGAACTGAACTGAACACTAAATGTCAGGTTCAAGATAGTGATTACTCTTGACTGGATAAGGGAAATGAGAAAGGGAAAAATAAAGAGGGAGCTTTAACTAAATTTATAGTTTTTTCCTGCATTAGCTAAAAGGAGGGTTTATGAATAATCTTATAAAATAAATTATTACACCTTTTAGCATGCTTAAATAAAAGGAAATTCCTATAAATTAAGGGACTTATAAAGATCCATCAACACATATTACTAAATACAGAGTGCAAAATAAAATCTGGCATAATTTTTTAAAAGCTCAGTGAATTAGAGGATCAATTTTCCATCATCTGCATAATCAAAAAAACTACAAAGATATTAAAACAGATTGATAAAATCTGTTAAGAAATAAAAGCTGTTAAAAGATATTGATGCTCAATACAGGTTACAAAATACCCCCTTAGACAATTCAGTATCAAATATGGGTCAATAATTCAAAATTACAGAAATGATAAAATTAACTATCATGATCCATAATCAAAAGGAAACAACAACAAAAACAGACCTGAGGAAACTTTAAATAACAGCATTATTAAGTGCAGATGACAGTATAATAATGTCTGAAGTAAAGAACAAAATGATGGAGTGGAAAATTTAAGAATCAATTTTAATCAAAAAGACTAGAGAGCTAAAAGAAGTTCAAAATGAATTTTTAAAATACTGCCTTCACTGAAATTAAAACACAGAGGATAAGTTAAACAGCAGATCATACAAATTAAAAAGAATTCATACCCTGAAAAGTTATCAAGAGAAATCACTCAGAACATGACACAAATTACAAAACATTAAAAATATAAAAGAGGGATACAGAGAAAAGAATGACAGAATAACAGTATCCAGCATATGTTTTATCAAAATTGCAGAAAGAGAAAAGTGGGAAAAAGCAATACTAAAGGAAATAACAACAGAGAATTTACCAGCATTTCTGAAAGACAAAATTTCAGATTCAGGAAGCAAAATCATTCCCAAGTAAGATAAAATGAAAGCCACAGCTAAATGAACTGGGGTTAGATTACATAAAATAAAGGTAACCAAAAGATAGGAAATGAAGTAGAAAAAATAGACACATTACCTAAAAAGAAATAACAATCAGATTAACAACAAGCTTCTCAAATGAAAAAAGAAAGTAATTATCAAGGCAAAATTCTGTAACCACATAAACTACCATTCAAGTCTGAAATAATGGTAAGTTAAACAGGGCAAAATTTTCTAGATGACTTCTCAGAAAAAATAAACTTACCAAAACTAATTCAACAGAATTATGAAATATGAATACTGAACCTTCTATAGGCTTCCCTGGTGGCTCAGATGGTAAATAAAGAATCTGCCTGTAATGCAAGAAACCTGGGTTCAATCCCTGGGTCAGGAAGATCCCCTGGAGAAGGAAATGGCAACCCACCCCAGTATTCTTGCCTGGAGAATTCCATGGACAGAGCAGTCAGGCAGACTACAGTCCATGGGGCCGCAAAGAGTCAGACACAACTGAGTGACTAACACAAACCTTCCACAGGAATTGAAACAGTAGTTTAAAATTATTTTTAAAAGAACAGTGAAGAGGAGGAGAAAAAAGAGGAAGGAAAGGAGTAAGGGTAGGGAAAAGGGGTTATAACAGTAGAAAGACAAAAACACAAAGGAAAATAAAAAAACAAGGAAAAAGGAAGGGGAGGTAAGATGGATGAGAAGAAAAGTGGGAGGCAGGACTGAAGAGTTTAAGGAAAATTCCACAAAACTTTTAAAGGCCATTCCAATCTTTTACAAAATCTTCCTAAAAACCAAATTTTAAAGTTTTAGTTATTCACATGTATACAATAAATTTCTAGGTACTGCATTAGCTATCTCTCACAAAATTTGACATACATTATCATTTAGTAAAAATAAAAATAAATCATGACGAAGATGGGTTTGTTGTAGGACTGCAAATATAGTTTAGTAATGGAAATTTCACTACCTGATTAAGATATCGGCAAGATATATATATTTACATCACATCATATTTAATACAGTTTTATCACACTCGGGGATTCCCCCGTGGTGCTAGTGGTAAAGAATCTGCCTGCTAATGCAGGAGACACAAGAGATGTGGGTTTGATCCCTGGGTCAGGAAGATCCCCTGGAGTAGGAAGTGGCAATTCACTCCAGTATTCTTGCCTGGAAAATTCCATGGACAGAGGAGCCTCGAGGGCTATAGTCCATGGGGCTCCAAAGAATTGGACATGACTGAGCACCTATCACACTAATTGGGAAAGTAATAGGGTTCTTTTAAAAATCATGAAAAGAAGATGCTGACTACCACTCCCAATGCGGGAAGCCTAGACAGTGAATTAAAATACAAATATAAAATAAAAGATACTAAAATTATATGCATAGGGTAAGATAAAAGAGACAACCAACCATAAACTCACTCACATAAACATAAGATGAAATGCAGACAAGTTCGATAAAATTTCAGTTCAAGTCCAAATACAGATTTTTCTGGAACATGAAAACCTAAATTTTTAAAAATGTATATGTATGATGCGATCTCATCTTTTTCAGTCCACAAAATAATGCCTATTATTGACCCAGATGCAGAAAGCCCTAAGGTGTGCAGCATTATCAAGTGGCATCAGCCAATTGGCCAAGGGGAACATATGCCAGTCTGAGACCAATGAGTATATCCATTCTGACCTGCTAGAAAAAAACACTGTTTACAACTGACTGAACCAATCCTTGATCCTCTCAAGAAGATTGTATATGAAAACCTGAATGACCCTAGTCAACCATGAGACTCAAGCTGGGTAAGATATATCTATGGCTACAGCCCAACCGCACAGTCAGGCAGAAATGTCATGGCCCATATGATTCATCAGCAGTGGGGTGCCCCAAATTATCATACCGTCTGCCATTCACTGTGACCACCTCATCAAGGCCAGCGAAGGGGAAACAAAGATCCATTATCAGGCTAAGGACATAAATCAGGAAGAATACATATTCCTGGCAACCACGGCTTCCAAGTAAATACAGTATGGGCCTCTGGAGGCCTGGATCCAGAATCACCCACTGTATCATTTGGGAAAATCGCATACCCTGGGATTCTTCTGACTGGCATGCCCAACAGTGGTGACTTGTGGGACGTCTGCACTGGAAATGGGGGTGCTGGAGCTGTGGATGGCACATTTGGAAGTCCACTGAAGTTCCCCAGGTGACTGGTGTGAAACTGATGGGCACGCTCTCCAGTTACTCCAATGTAACTACTACTGTCATTTATGCTTATGAGAACATCACAGTCTATGAAAACAAAGACATTCTTCACAAAGGAGTCTTAGCTGCCCTAAAGTGATAAACTGTAATATTCAAATAATGTTGCTGCAACACTGATTACAAATAGGCTCAGCTAAAATCCTATTGTGGCAATCATTTCACAACATATGCTCAATCATGCTGTACTCAGACTTAAACAGTGACATAAATTATTTCTCCAAAAAAAGGGGGAAATATGAACAATGTTGATCCCCTAAGCAAGGTTTTTTAAATACTTTATAGGACCAATCCATGATAAAACAAACAGTAGCTAAGTAAACTGTCAGTACTTTGCACTTAAGTTAGTTTTTCTTCTGTAAGCCTTATCATCTCCTGTCCCAAACCAGATAAATGAGTTTAATCATACTATCTATCCTTACTCTGAAAAGGATACAAAAAATTAGAGGAAGTTCAACAGATGTACAATAACATTATCTATGATTAAAAACACTGAATGAAAGCAATTTTAATGCTTGAAAAAGAAAAGTGAAGGAACAATTCTCACCAGGAATAATATAAATTTTCTTTAAGACACTGAACTTCATCTAATAATATAATTGAAAAGAGGACTAAAACAATCTTAAATAGCTTCTTAAGGCAAGGGAAGAAAAAAGAAATTTCTGACTATTGGCTTTCAGTTAGTTACCACGGGAACTTGGAGATTCCTTTTTTTTTTCCTTTAAGTTTTCTCTTAAAAGCCACTGAAAGACAAAATATTGATGGTTTCTGTTCTGTTTAGAGACAATGACTAGGATAATTAATATTACGGTAAGCAGCTTGTATCACTATGATTTCCTTCTAATTCCTTCACTTTTCAACACAGCACTCTATTTTCCCACAACTTACATGTTGCTGCTGCTGCTGCTGCCAAGTAACCTCAGTCGTGTCCGACTCTGTGTGACCCCATAGACGGAAGCCCATCAGGCTCCCCCGTCCCTGGGATTCTCCAGGCAAGAACACTGGAGTGGGTTGCTATTTCCTTCTCCAATGTGTAAAAGTGAAAAGGGAAAGTGAAGTCGCTCAGTCATGTCCGACTCATAGCGACCCCATGGACTGCAGCCTACCAGGCTCCTCTGTCCATGGGATTTTCCAGGCAAGAGTACTGGAGTGGCTTGCCATTGCCTTCTCCGAACTTACATGTTAGGAGATAATCAAAAATCAAAATGCAGGTGATAATACTTGAATATTAAAAACGAAGGAATAAAGCAGGGAACATTCAGGAAATACAATTAACTCAGACTGAGGATAGGAGTAAGGGAAGAAAGAGGAGATGACAACAGGAGAAATAATGCAGGAGCTTGTGCCAAGGGGAAGAAATAAGGGTCTTGCGTGCCACTAAGAAAGATCAATCCTGGGACTTCCCCAATGGTCCAGTGGCTAAAACTCCATGCTCCCATTGCAGCAGGGACGTGTTTGATCCCTGGTCAGGGAACTAGATCCCACATGCTGCAACTAAGAGTTTGCATGCTCCAACTAGAGATCCCATATGCTGCAATGAGAAGATCCCAGTGCACCTATTAAATAAATAAAAAATCAATACTGTTCTGATTCCATCTACTCAGTACTTGAGACTTTGGGAAAGCCACTTGATCCTTCTGAGTGTCAGTAAAATGAATAAAATACCCACTTCCCTGAGTTGTTTTGGGCTTCCCAGCTGGCACAGTGGTAAAGAACCCGATGCCAGTGCAGGACACGCAAGAGACGTGGGTTCGATCCCTGGGTCAGGAAAATCCCCTGGAGTAGGAAATGGCAACCCGCTCCAGTATTCTTGCCTGGAAATTTCCATGGCAGAGGAAACTGGTGGGCTATAGTCCATGGGGCCACAAAGAATTGAACACGATTGAGCACAGTGTTGTTTTGAGGCTTAAGTGAGATAATGGAAAGAACGTATAGCACAGTTTACTCAACAAATAATCACTGAGTACCTTTATGGGATACAACAGTGAAACAAATAAATAATTTTGGTGTTCGCGGAGTTCACATAAAGGAAGACCAAATAAATACTGATTTTCAATCAGAGAAGGCAAATAAATGCCACATATACACTTGTATATATAATAAATTCCCAAGATTTAATTCTCCTTTCTCTTACAAAGTCCCACCCTTCAAATAAGATAACTAATTAAACACACACAAATTCCATCACTGGGCCCTGACTAGTACTTTATATTCTCTATGTATAAAACCATACAAATATAACAATGCAGACAGTACTATCACTTTTTGGCATTATATGTGTGATCAAAAGGTTTTGATATGGGATACTTTTTCTTTTAAAAAAACAATTCCAGCACAGTTACATTCTGAAACAGTAGCCCCAATATAACTATTCCAAATAATATGTCCATATTTTAAACCCCTTTCTAAAATCCGAGGAAATACTTTTAAACAGGCATCTCTAAAAGTTAACATAAATTACAAAATAAAACACAGATGCTGAAGCAGTGGTTCTTAAATATTTTGGGTTGTCACAATTTGGAAGGTATGACTGGTACCTAGTTGGCAGAGACAAGGGATGCTGCAAAACATACTAAATTGCATGAGACAGTCCCCAGCAATAAAGAATCACCTGGTCCAAAATGTCCACAGTTCAGTTCAGTTGCTCAGTCGTGTCCAACTCTTTGCGACCCCATGAATCACAGCACACCAGGCCTCCCTGTCCATCACCAACTCCCGGAGTTCACTCAAACTCACCTCCCATCGAGTCGGTGATGCCATCCAGCCATCTCATTCACTGTCGTCCCCAGCTCCTCCCACCCCCAATCCCTCCCAGCATCAGAATCTTTTCCAGTGAGTCAACTCAACCACTGCCAAAAATTGTTTTGCTCTAAAAGAACACTGAAGGTTAGTAAACTATTTACTGATAGAATCTCTGTACTGCAGTATGGCATTACATCAGTCAAAATGATAAGAGAGACATTATTTAGTGAAATCCCAAAGGAAATATTGTCAGCACAGAACAGGAAGCTAAAGATCACTGAGAAAACTTAGTGGTCAAATTTAATATAATCCACTACAGCTGATGGCTCAAAAAGAAATATATGGCTTCAAAACTTAAATTGGCAGTAACACTGCAAAAAGATCAATTTTATTTATAATCTGGAACTAACAGGGGTTTTCCCCTTAATGCAGATGGATTTCCTTGAACCACTAACAACATGCATTGGATATCAAAGCAAAAAATGTAGACATAAAATTTAGATCAGCATTCCCTAAGGTGATTTTGTCAAGCAAGCAAGAAATATAGATCACACTGTTCCTTAAAAATATATCCTTTCAAAATTAGTCATTCATTTTACTAACAGTACAGAATCTAATTACAGTAGCTGCTTAAGTAGTATTTGTTAAAATGAATGCTATTTAAAACAATATGCCCCAAACTAAATTATAGGGTTTAGAATGCTCAAAAAATGTCAAAAGATTGAAATTTTCACTGAATATGTTTCACATAAAACCAGTAAGATAATACTGCCCAAGTAGAAAAGTCCTCAAATCCAAGAACAGCCAAACTGAATGAAAACTTAGAAGTCATCCCAAGCTAAATTTCTCAAAGGAGGGTTTTTCCTCCTAATTATATACCTAATTAAAGGTGAGCCATTCTTAAAATTCTCTTCTCTAGATAGCTCAAAGATAATGTTGGCTACATTGATATTTTTAGCAAGATTTGAAAATTGGAAGTTAAGTGGCAGACATGAATTTTTCACACTCAGAAGGGGATACTGTTATTCACGCATGTTGTTGTTTATCTGCTGGCTCATCTATTTGGCACAGGCAGCTGCTGCTGCTGCTGCTAAGTCGCTTCAGTCATGTCCGACTGTGCAACCCCACAGACAGCAGCCCACCAGGCTCCACCGTCCCTGGGATTCTCCAGGCAAGAGTACTGGAGTGGGCTGCCATCGCCTTCTCCGGGCACAAGCAGCAGCCGCCCCTTTACTCCAGCTTTTACCAAATCTTCTCTTTCAACTTCTCTGACTCCTGGGCCAGGAGCATTTTTCATTGTGAGCTACAAGATGAAGGATGTAATATTCTCTCACAAGATAACTATATTCATCAAACTAGGAAAGAGTGAGAGGGCAGCTCCCAGTAATCCTCACAGGTTCCCTTTTGTCCTTGCTCCCCTTTACTTCATGTCAACATTCCCTTATTGACTTTCTGCCTTGATGACTTTGGGTAACAGCACCAAACATAGAAGGACCAACTCCCACAAAGTGTTTAAACAGCTCCCAAAACTGAGTATGGAGAAGTCTTTATCATAAATCCTTCAAATGTGTATCTCCTAGTTGTCTGCTTCTCTGATTAAACCTTGACTAACAGAGGATTTCTGCAAGGTGCCCTTTATATTGTTCAAGAATATTCAGTTACAGTATAAGTCCAGGAAAATAAGATGTACAAAACTCCTAAGAAACATTAACCATTTGGATAGTAAATTTTAAAATCTCTTATGAGATACAAGTAGAACTCATAAAATATGTGAGGAAGCAAGAAGCTACTGAAACAGAATTTGCAAAATATGTTAAATATAGGTAGCAAATTAGCAAGCTGTTAGGGTTGGGGAGAGAGAAGAAAACACATAAACGTTGCAAGCCACAGGATACAGGATGCAAGCAGTGTGGTCTGTCCCACTTACATTTTTAACCTATGCATGCTGACCGACTTATCTCTATCTAGCCTTTTGCTTCTCATTTGTGTTCTAATTAATCTTGACAGTGTTCTGATGCAATATTTTACCTTTATTTGACTTGTAACCTGCTTTACAGAGTCAATGATTTATTGAATATTTAGAACAAAGTAAATTGGTGTGCAAGGATTTTGTTAACCTGATAGTTTCAAGAAAAGACAATTACATACTCTAAAACCCTACTTAAAAAAGTCTAACCACCAAGTTTGTTTTTTTTTAAGATGCTCAATATGGTTCTTTCATACTGAGAAAATCTGAAAAAAACTTGGTATTTTGGTTGTTTTTTATTTCTTTCAAGGATCTATTACTATTAAAGAAGATATAATTTATGAGCTGATATTTAAAACATATTTATATCATCTCCCTCTTATGTGAAGCTTAACATATATTAGGATGGACAAAATCAAAGTAGAGAAGTTCAGTACTGATATTATGCTGTAGCAGGAAACACACACAAAAAGTCAATACCAATTAAGAGCTTTTAATACAATCTGGAAATGAGTAATTTCATCCAAGATATTTGAGGGAGTAAATCAAAGGATTTATATAGATATTATGCCCTGAAAAGGATACTGTTGGCTCCTCTCCAGCAGCCACCCTTCTCTTTCTTCTGAACAGAATCCCAACCTTTATGCAAGAACCTGGAATTGCTTGTCTAAGCAATTGCTAGATCTAAGTTTGTCATGGCCATTCCATCCCCCTTTACAGGTTTTGAAGAACCTGAACTAAAGCAGATCAACACATGGTATTCCATGGCAATTACTGGTTTGAATGTGGGTATGCGGCTGAAGTTGACCCAATCACACCGAATGAAAGAAGAGGTTTTTATTCCACAGGGGGTAAAAAAGTATCTGACTGTCTATCTAGCACAAGTGTAATGTTAATTTAAATTAGCAAAATTTTCTTATTTTCAAGGTAATGGTTCTTGGAATTTAAAAAGAATTAAAATTTTGTAAAAAATAAAAAAATGTATTGAAGCTACTAAAGAGAAACCTGTCTGCAAAGTTATGAGGCATTTCAAATTTGAGAAAATAATACTTTTTAAAACTATGGCTATAGTTAATATATTAAGGCTAAATAATCCACTAGTGCAATTTCCATATTGAAAGAAAAATCCAAACTATTTTCATTTAGTCATTGATTCAAACTGAACTGGGCTGACTCAATTTCATACTGCTAACTGTTTTTACCCAATTATGTTGGTTATAATGCTTTATTTCTTATCAAACACCACCAATTAGGACATACTACTGTGTCATCCATCCATAGACTGAAGCACCCCAGAAGTACATCATTATATAAGAAATAAGATAAACCCTCTTCGTTTATAGAAAAAGCAACAAAACTCATGAAATAGACTTTACTCTGAGTGAGGGGTAGGGGACACAATCTCTGGAAAAAATTTAAACCACAAAACAATACTCACACTATGAAGGCAGTCTGAGTTCATACTAACAATAATAACATCACCTAAGAAATAACTAATATAAAGTGGTCTCAGGTTGATGATGTCTGAGATGACTGGAAGATGCAAAAACAAACTCCCTCTATAGGAACTAGCCCTCAACTGAGAACAAGGGTAATAATAAAAGACCACTTATTTTAAGAAATGCTAAAATCTGGGGTGGGTGGGGGGAAGTAACTCAAAATTGATGAATTATGGTATAAATTATGTGTGATAAATGATACATCTGTAACAGACAAATACATGAAATTTAATTACAAATATGGGGGCCTATGGAAATACTTTCAGTTACTGCAACATGTAGTTTTAAATCTGGCTGCTGCTGAAGTCATTCTCAACATCTATTTTCAGCAAAACAACCATTTCAAAATAGATGAATTTCTAACATGCATTCACTTGAGTTTTCTTTTTAACCATCTTGGACTAACATATGGCTAAAAGCAGCTGAGTTTTATCCTACGTGTTCTTCTCTTTGTAAATATAAGATTCTGGCCAAGGAAGAATGAAACCTTTAGGCACCTATTTGTATATAATTGAACTGTATTATATTTTCTATATATTCTCTAATCAGAATTTATTTCATATTAGAAAATTTTAATTTCAAGTTCGTTTTCAACTCTTACAAGTAATACCTTGGTTTGTCAAACTGAAAATTTCCATTTTAAGCAAAATCACTTTCCCAGATAAACCTGCTTTCAACGAACTGGGTAGGAAGAAATTCTGCCTTATTCCTAATTATTTAAGCTTTTCATCAACTATTTACTTACTCAACAACTGGAAACATTCACATATCAGAAAAGACACAGTCTTTGCTCTCATGAAGTTTAGAAGTAAACTGAAAACAGGTTATACATCTCCAAGCTTATATGTGAATAACACAAGTTTATTAACTCAGTATATATATACTGAGTACCTGTTGTATATATGTCAGGGAACATGTAGGTGTTTTTAACCAGGGTTTCTCATCTGAACCATAAAAGACAGAGACACTATTTGAGACACTATCTTCTCAATACTTCCAGGTATGATACACAGATGCACAGAAGGGAATCCAGTAGAGAATAGATGAAAAGGAAAGATGATGATTAAGATATATTTTTTCTTTCAATAAAATTAGTGGAATAGATAAGTAACCCAATAATTAAAGTACACTATAGGAACATGGGAGAACAGTCCCCAAAGCCATTTCCTATAGGCAACATATAATTTAATGAGGGGGAAAAATCCAAAGGAAAAAAAGATAATTTTCTTTGAAATAGAAAAGACCTTGAAACAAATGTGTAATTTAACTATTTGGAAGGCAGACACAAAGGGATAATATAGAAAGTATCATAAGAACGACAGGCATTTGTATAAAGATCACCCCAGAAAAACAGGCTGATAGCTTGAAAGTTGAGACACCCTGTCCTACCAAAAGTGGTCTTTTTTCCTACAAGGAACTAACATCTTGACCAAGGTCCTTGTCAATCATGTAAAATACTGCTCTTAAGAGAACATGATCATAACTTTCCCCTGAGATATCAGATTTATGTTGATTGAAATTTAACCTAAACCTTATACATAAACAGGTTAGAATTACTCTGCTATAACTATTCTTAGCAATAAATTTTACAAAACTGCCTTTGAGAAGTAGACTGAAGTGTCAATACCTTTTAGCCTAGAGAGTTATAGTTTGAAGAAAAACTGAGGCATAAAATTAAACTGGCTTGTTTCACTATGTTAGATAATACATGAGCAGTTGAAAAGGTTGAAACAAGGGATTTCACCGGATAGCCAATAAGGAATCAAAGTGGGGTTTTCAAGTGATAAAATCAGTTGACAATTTATGTAAAATGAATGAAAGAAGCAAAATTAGAAAGAAAACAAACTATCCAAACTATTATGTGATTAATGCTGCCAATCTAGTTTAAATTATGGGAAATAATAATAAAAAGCAAGGTAAAGTTGAAAGAATCTTAAAGAAAAAAACCTTTAAGACCTGTTGACTAACTCAATAAACAGTAAAGAAGAGCACAGATTAAAATGTCATTAGGCTTTTGAGAGTAACAATACCAGTTTACATATTCAGAACCTAAATGAAAATATGGATGGTTACTAAAACCTTAGATTTTACCTAAAAGATATCATAATAGGTTATCCAGTGGGAGGAAAAAGCACTTCAATTAAAAGTATTAAAGCATAAAAAACAATTATTTTAAAAATCCTTCTAATCTCTGCAACTAAAGATAATCCTATGAAGCTGATTAAAGTAACAAATCTGAAAAGTTCTCCTCAACCTATAAACAATCATTTCTCTCCTTCAGAATACATGATTCAAGGTAATCTGCATATATAACAAGTGCTCTATTACTTGAAGTGCAAACACAAAAGTTTTGAAAATACATTTTAAGATTAATATCCTGTTTGCTGAACCCAGGGTAGGCAAGGAGAGCCGGGGAAGCTGGAAGAAACTCAAGGGGCTGCAGGAACTGCAAACACCTTTATTCTCTCCTGACTGGCACAGCAGCGGTAGCAGAAGACACACTATATTCTTTCCTCTGGTGGTTGACCCAGAGATCACAGACGTTAATGCAGCCTCACCACCGTAACGCAGCCATAAGGTAGGCTTAATGCAGCCATACACAACACAACACAGCATTCCTTCAGGACTTTTCCAGGTGGAGCTTATATATGCTTACATAACAAAAGTAGCCTGCGGCTAAGCGAGTACCTTGGGACGCACACGTGAAAGTCACTCAGTCCTGTCCAACTCTTTGTGACCCCCCACGGACTGTCACTCCATGGAATTCTCCAGGCAAGAATACTGGAGTGGGTAGCCTTTTCCTTTTCCAGGGGAACTTCCGAAACCAGGGAATTATTATAAGTACATAATCATTCACAAAACGTGGGGAAGAGAGCCTGACCACACCATCTGGCTAATTTGCCCTTTCCCTACAGCAGCTAAACATGAGTCTTTAAAACTTTGTTAGCAGCAGAATTCTTTACTCAAACAAAAATCTTAAACAGTAGTCCAACAAACTAATCAGAAAAAAATCAGTTACTTTTATAGAACCTAGAAATACAGGTTGACAGCCTTACCAAATGGCAACTCTAAGAAATCTTGGACTCTGCAGAGTACAAGTTTTAAAATAAAATTAAATGGAAAAGAACACACTATATATTACTTTGTCCAGTGGAATAAAATCTACACAAAACTAAAATTAAATTAGTTATCTTATTGACAGATTGAGATATACAAGTGAAATAAGCAGTCCTTGAAAGCTGAATGGACTAAAAAGGCTAATATTTGGTTAGAGGAAATAAGTACTCAGTAATTATTTACTTCAATACTTTGAGAAAGTGAAAATTATCATGAGAGATTGCACTTGCTTAACTTTAATTACTTTCCCATGTTCATTCCACTGCTTGGCTTCTAAGTCTAAATTTCAGAAAGAGTTTGATCAACTGCTGAGTTAAAAAGCTCTCCTACTGCTTTTATCTTTGAGTAAAGCTACCGTCTCCAAAGACCTCCCCCAAGAATCATGGGTTATGAACTATAGGAGGGCTCACGCCTAGCTGCTGGTGTCCCAGCCTGCATTCATTACTTCACCCCATTAACATTCCACGCTGGGAGTCCTTCGCTAGTTTTATGAGGCGAAACCACAAAATGTCAGGTTAACAAAATCCTCACACAGAAATTTCACCTTAAAATACTGCCTGTCAAGCACTTGCTTCCAAGATATTCAATAAATCACTAACTCTATAAAGCAGGTTGCAAGTCAAATAAATGTAAAATTTGCATCAGAGTACAATAAAGACTAATCAGAACACAAGCTGATTATTTAGAACTAAAATCTTTGGGGAAAAGAGAGTCGAGCAGTGTGATTCAAGTGTACTTGAATCATCTTGGTAACCTCAGTTTTTTATTGTGTTTATAGTTACACAGATATACTTGACTCTCTATTATAACCAATTTCCAGTCATTCAGATACCTGATTTCACAGAGTTTAATAGGCAGTAGAGAGTTTTGGAGACATGAACGTGTTGGGTCCATTCCTGGTTCGCTGCTTGTTAACTATGTGCCTTATCTCCTTAAACCTTGTTTTTTCCATGTAAACATGAAGAAAATAATTTTCTTCATTGAGTTATTCTGATTTAAAAAGATGTCTGGTAAAAGCACTAAGCATAGCACATAACAGCCATAATAACATGTTTAATAATGGTAATAACAGTAACCAATATTTGTTAGTTTCCTGCCTTCTATCCGCTGGAGAGATGGAAATTGACAATTTAAGTGAGAGGCGCTCTACAAGCCCTGAGGATGCCACAACCAAGAGATCTTTTCTCTGCCTGTGCAGTCACGGCTGCAAGAAAGGCACAGGAAGAAGGAAAGGGAAAAGGGAAGAGAAAGGAACACTCTCAGGCATGCATGTGCGTGAAAATACTCCCACAAACACAGATGTCTTTTCTCCCTCCTTCAACAGGAATGAGGGAATGTAAACTGGCTGACCCTGTGCACCCACCCTCTAAGTTGATGATCCCTGTCACTGCTAGGATTTGGCTCTCATGACAATTATAATATTAAACCATGTCGGATAGGAACCTTCAAAGCAAGTATCTTTAAGCAGAACAGCCCAGGCTTAAATAAATCTTTACACTCTCTGGTTGACCAAGCTACAGACTCGTTACAGTGGACTTTAGTTTCAGACTGCCAAAATGGACAGAAATTAATCGCAGTGAAATTTGAAACCTACATTCTATTCTGGGTTGAAATTAATTGCCTGAGAGCTCCCTCATTAAATATTTATTAGACAACTATTAACTACCAGGCGTTACAGCTTTCTCAGAACTATCATCAGGATCTAGAAAGGATGACCACTTTTTCAGGTCTGAAACTGTTTCTACCAATAAAATGAACAGAAAAGGAAAAGTATGATTATACTCAAATCATATAATGAGTACCTATAGTCTAGGGAACTGACATGAAAGCAGGTAAAATTCACACTGTCCAACACTAATTTCCCAAAGGAAAGTAATTCACACTCTGATTCTGTTCTATACTTAACAGATAAAAATTATTCACATGATAATGCTAATGACCTTTGTAAGTATAAAGTGCAGAGGATAACATACATCAGTGAACTATCAATGAATTATGGCAAAAATATTTAAGAACCATCACTGCATGATTTTCACATGTTCTCATTACTATCCTAGTAACAAATATTACTTCTTTTCTTTGAATCCATTTCAATTTCTTCAAGTCCCTTTGTAAATGCAGATAACAGAATAGGAACAAACACAGGACTCTTGAATGGCTAAATCCTTGCCTATTTATGCTTTCTATTTCCAATAAAAAAACACAAATCCTTGCCACTGACATGTGGATTGCATTCTTATTAAATTCTTAATTCAAAAGTTAAATGAGCATTCATGTTCTCAATCTCATAAGCAAAATAAATCTAAAAGAAAATTGGTTAATATTAATAATCCAGATTAAACACTATAATCACTGTTCACATTAGACACATATGATCAAAAATCAAAACCAATCCTCAAATGAAAATTTTACTTCTGTTTTCCTCTAATGCTCTTTTAAGAATCAGTTCAGTTCAGTTCACTCAGTCGTGTCCAACTCTTTGCGACCCCATGAATCGCAGCACACCAGGCCTCCCTGTCCATCACCAACTCCTGGAGTCCACCCGAACCCATATCCAGTGAGTCGGTGATGCCATCCAACCACCTCATCCTCTGTCACCCCCTTCTCCTCCTGCCCTCAATACTTTCTCCCAAACTATTGGAGTTTCAGCTTTATCATCAGTCCTTGCAATGAACACCCAGGACTGATCTCCTTTAGAATGGACTGGCTGGATCTCCTTGCAATCCAAAGAACTCTCAAGAGTCTTCTCCAACGCCACAGTTCAAAAGCGTCAATTCTTCGGTGCTCAGATTTCTTTACAGTCCAACTCTCACATCCATACATGACCACTGGAAAAACCATAGACTAGACGGACCTTTCTTGGCAAAGTAATGCCTCTGCTTTTTAACATGCTGTCTAGGTTGGTCATAGCTTTTCTTCCAAGGAGCAGGCATGTTTTAATTTCATGGCTGCAGTCACCATCTGCAGTGATTTTGGAGCCCCCAGAAATAAAGTCTGTCACTGTTTCCCATCTATTTGCCATGAAGTGATGGGATGCCATGATCTTAGTTTTCTAAATGTTGAGCTTTAAGCCAACTTTTTCACTCTCCTCTTTCACTTTCATCAAGAGCCTCTTTAGTTCTTCTTCACTTTCTGCTATAAGGGTGGTGCCATCTGCATATCTGAGGTTATTGATATTTCTCCCGGCAATCTTGATTCCAGCTTGTGCTTCATCCAGCCCAGCATTTCTCATGATGTATTATGCATATAAGTTAAATAAGCAGGGTGGACAATATACAGCCTTGATGAACTCCTTTTGCTATTTGGAAACAGTCTGTTGTTCCATGTCCAGTTCAGATTTTTTAATATGCAAATTTACATTTGTACATCTAATACAACATAAAGAGAGGCAGCATAATCTTGGGTCTCCTAAATCTCAGAAAACATTATTGTTTTTGTTCAGTTACAGCTGCTAAGTTGTGTCTGACTCTTTGTGACCTCATGAACTGCAGCACACCAGGCTTCCCTGTCCTTCACTATCTCTCAGAGTTTTCTCAAACGCATGTCCACAGAGTCAGTGAGCTACCCAAAAAATATTCGCGATATAGTAAAACCCTATATCTATTAATTTAATCTTACTAATAACTGAATACATTTTAATAAAGCCTTATATATTTTAGTGATGTAGAGATCTCAAGTATCTGACCAAAAAAGACGGCTCTTCTGTTCCACACTCTTAATAAAAACCAGTCAATAACAAAGAAATCTAAGAAAAGAACGAAGTCACAAAGACAAAAGCAAGAAAACAAAAGAATCGAGGATCTCACCAAAATGATACAACTAAAGGAGAACATAGTCTTTGGACACGGGCAAATAGAAAACACAATAAAACCAGGGCCTTAAAAAAAGCCTGTTTGGCTTCCAACAACAATTGCATCACAGAAGACAAAAAAAAGCCTTCCTAGAAATTTACAATTTGATCAGTAACTCTAAGAACATGAAAGTCCCACCTTATTTCTTGTATATGTAAAAGATATCTACGAAGTCTACAAACCCCGTTTCAAAGAAATAGAAATGAGATCAAATAAATTAATTATTATGACTAAGTCTTAATCCATTGGATATGTCATATCACATTCTAGTATGGCAGGACTTAAATAAATGGTCCATTAAGCTTACTAAGAAAAAAAAATATTATTTGGAAGTAAAGTGAAACTATAAATGTTATTCAAAAGCACATTTAAAATTATCCAACACAGCACCAAAAAGGAACAAAAAGCTCATCTGATATAAATGTGATAACAGAACAAATTAAACAGTTTTTAAACTTTTTATAGGAAAAAGAAATGGTCATTACCCAATATTGTTATATACCTTAATTATTTAAGGAGAGTTATAAAATTGTGCATAAAAGAATCTTCAGATTTTAAAATAGCCTATAACCATCTGAAGCAATCTGAATTTAATCAGATAAGTTTTCAGTAATTTACAGCATGCTCCT
This sequence comes from Moschus berezovskii, assembly GCF_049115385.1. Classification (NCBI taxonomy): domain Eukaryota; kingdom Metazoa; phylum Chordata; class Mammalia; order Artiodactyla; family Moschidae; genus Moschus; species Moschus berezovskii. Next base: position 16,751,723 of record NC_142475.1, on the reverse strand, counting down.
TGCTTAGAATTTGATAATAGAATCTGGAATCGCAATAGTTACTCTTTGTATGGAAGTAACTGAATGTTTAAAGACAAATGGTTAAAACCAACAAATACTAAACATTTGTTTAGTTTTATAGACTTAAGTACTCACTGGCTCAGAACCAAACTTAAATTCTGAGTAACTAAAGGTCAAGGGTAAGCTTATTTGCAAAATCAGCAGTGCTGACCCAAAGGTGACCTGGAGGAATAAAATGAAAACAGAAAAGTTTACTTTTTTTTCATGCTGTAAACATCAAAGCACGGTGACTGTTTAAAAAACTCATATTCATAATGATCATCATATATTTGGGGGAGTTAAAATTTTAACAAACATTTAAGGAGAACTTCAATACTCATAAGGTTCACCATTTTATAAAGTGTAGAACAGCATTTACAAATTAAATGCTTTCTCTCTTAAATAAATTGTATGGCAATTTTAAAAGGAAGACAAGGGTCCCTTCTAATATTTTCTTTTTTTTTTTAACAAATGTTTTGTTTTATTTCATGGTAAACAGATATGTGTACACGGTGCAGGGAAAAGGGATGACTGCCCTGGGCTGCAGGCAGGGACTGCTGCTGCTAAGTCACGTCAGTCGTGTCCGACTCTGCGACCCCATAGACGGGCAGCCCACCAGGCTCCCCCGTCCCTGGGACTCTCTAGGCAAGAAAGAACACTGGAGTGGGTTGCCATTTCCTTCTCCAATGCAGGAAAGTCAAAGTGAAGTCACTCAGTCGTGTCCGACTCTCCGCGACCCCATGGACTGCAGCCCACCAGACTCCTCCGTCCATGGGATTTTCCAGGCAAGAGTACTGGAGTGGGGTGCCACTGCCTTCTCCAGCAGGCAGGGACTAGTAGCCTCCATAGTCCTTTATGAGCTCGTAAAAGGCTTGGATAACCATCAGGGAGCCACTGGACAAAATGATGATGTGGACGATAATCAGGAGGAGGCCCAGGATCAGGGTGTAGATGCTCAGGCAGTGAAGGCGTAGCTCTAGTCCCCAGTGATGTTGCCCACCATATTCCGGTTGCTAGACTTCACGGAGCGGGTGAAAGCCATGAAGCCCAAGCAGCATCTGTTCATGAAGATTGTGCTGAAAAGGGATCAGATGATGTGGTCATGCACGAAGGCCTCAATGCAAATGTTGATCACTGTGGTCATCACAGGCGCTGGGCTCTGGGAAGCCTCCAGCACGGCCACCTTGTACTCCTCCCTACACGCTGGGGGGGACTATGCTGTGAGCACCAGTGAAAAGGGGCTGGGATGTGCGGTTCATGGTGGGGATTGAGTAACTGTGGTCTAGATACCCACTTACGGCATTTTCAATGTAATTAGTCTCATTAAAATAGCCAGAAGTAGCTTCCATTGCAGTCTGTTAGTAAATGGTTTGAACTGACCAAGATGAAAGATAAACAAGTCAAATAACTGGACAAAGATACAAAATATTTACTGAGAAAATACAATGTGTAAACTTCAATTGGTCATAATGACAGGAAGAAAAAAGATGAAAATGGGAATGATATTATTGATGCTATATTTTAAGAATCTGTGTAACAAAGATCAGGATTACAAGGAGCTAAAAGTCCTTACCCTCTTACCACATCTCCCACTAACACTTGACATTAGCAAAACAACATAAATAAGAAAAACATTAGTATTCTGGAAAATTAATGTGCTTACTGAGATAGACTTAACATACAGGTCTCTTTCAAACAGAAAGCAAACCACTGCATTTCTAATTTAATACTCTTTTGGTATATAGAACAGTCTTTGGGACTCTGTGGGAGAGGGTGAAGGTGGGATGATTTGGGAGAATGGCATTGTAGCATATATGTTATCATATGTGAAATGAATCGCCAGTCCAGGTTTGACGCATGATACAGGATGCTTGGGGCTGTTGCACGGGGATGACCTGGAGGGAGGATATGGGGAAGAGGGAGGAGGGAGGGAGGTTCAAGAAAGGGAACACATGTACACCTGGGGCGGATTCGTATCAGTGTATGGCAAAACCAACCAATATATTAATGTAAGGTAATTTGCCTCCAATAAAATAAAAAAATTAATTAAAAAAAAAAATACTCTCTTGGAAACCAGAGGCTATAATCCAAAGAGCTAGCATTCTCAACTAAAATTCACAAAGTTCCAAAACACAAGAGTAGAGACACACATGATAGCCCCAGGGCCTATTATAAGCCGCCACTCCCTCACATGTTTTTAATACTGGAACACAGTGTGACCCATAAGAGTAAAATAATAAGAGTAAGCAAATATTTATTAAATGCCTACCAGTATTGGCATTACTCCAATACTTTGGCCACCTGATGAGAAGAACTGACTCACTGAAAAAGACCCTGAGGCTGGGAAGGATTGAAAGCAGGAGGAGAAGAGGACAAAAGAGGATGATATGGTTGGATGCCATGACCAACAGGATGGACATGAGTTTGAGTAGGCTCTGGGAGTTGGTGATGGATAGGGAGGCCTGGTGCACTGCAGTTCATGGGGTCACAAGGAGTCGGACACGACAGAGCGACTGAACTGACTGACTAGTATTTGAAAGTAACATGGAAAGTCAGACAGAAATAGTCCCATCCCACATGAAGCACAGGTCAGGTACCTAAAATAAACTGTTTTATCCACTGGAGCATCCAGTCCCACCACTTCAAGGGAAACAAAAGGGGAAAAGATGTAAGTTGTGACACATTTCTTCCTTTGGGGCTCTAAAATCACTGCAGAAGGTGACTGCAGTCATGAAATTAAAAGATGCTTGCTTCTTGGCAGGGAAGCTATGACAAACCCAGACAGTGTATTAAAAAGCAAAGACATCACTTTACCAACAAAGGTCTGTCCAGTCAAAGCTATGGTTTTTCCAGTGGTCATGTATGGATGTGAGAGTTGGACCATAAAGAAGGCAGAGTGCCAAAAGAATTGATGCTTCTGAACTGTGGTGCCGGACTAGAGTCCCTTGGACAGCAAGGAAATCAAACCAGTCAGTCTTAAAAGAAATCAACCCTGAAGATTTATTGGAAGGACTGATAGCTGAAGCTCTTATACTTTGGCCACCTGATGCTAACATCCAAATCAATGGAAAAGACCCTCATGCTTGGAAAGATTGAAGGCAGAAGGAGAAGACAGTGACAGAGGATGAGATGGTTGGATGGCATCATGGATTCAATGGACATGAACTTGGGGAAATGCCCAGAGATGGTGAAGGACTGGGTGGCCTGGCATGCTACAGCACACAGGGTCACAAAGAGTTGGACACACCTAGTGACTGAACAACAATAAACATCCTCTAGTGGCATGTTTGGAAATTAATATTTCTGGTTGTCACAATGATTAGGAGACACTACCTGACATTTGGCATCAACCAAGACATCAAAGTTGTTGAACACTCAAAACAGTCTCTTTTACAACAAAGAATGATCTCACATTTCGTAACAATTTTGAAGTATCCTGACATTCATGAGAGTGAAAAAATCTAGTCATAATTATTTGAACCTAGAATCTCTTTTACATTTAAATATACAGTAGCTTTCACATCTACTTTAACGAATCTGAAAGGTCCAATAATTTAACTATCAGGAATACAGAAGAAAAATTATGAATCATTGAAAATTTGACCAAGAATTGTTTACCACTTCAGAAAAATAACTTCACCCACGGCTATCCCACTTGACTCTTTGCACTAGAAATTTATCAATATACAGCAAGCAAAGTGTATAACTGTGCTAATGTAACACATGTGGCAGGCTAAGTGTCCTAACCTGAGTAATTTGTGCCTTCTAGTCTAGTTACACTCTAAATACGGAATAAATTACTTTTCTCTTATTTTCCCATTCCTATATTATAATATAAGGCATTATATTGCTTTCTCCATAAGTTATCAGCTTAAAAATATACCTTTTCTATGAATTTTATATCAACGTAATAAAGAGGCATCAGAAAACACATGCTATCTTAAGAAGCATGAAATTTCGGTGCTGAGAACTACTACTATCATTGTGCCCGTAACGATACTAACTATGAGTTCCAGAAAAACATCTATTTCTGCTTTATTGACTATACCAAAGCCTTTGACTGTGTGGATCACAATAAACTGTGGAAAATTCTGAAAGAGATGGGAATACCAGACCACCTGACCTGCCTCTTGAGAAACACCTATATGCAGGTCAGGAAGCAACAGTTAGAACTGGACATGGAACAACAGACTGGTTCCAAATAGGAAAAGGAGTACGTCAAGGCTGTATATTGTCACCCTGCTTATTTAACTTATGTGCAGAGTACATCATGAGGAACGCTAGGCTGGAAGAAGCACAAGCTGGAATCAAGATTGCCGAGAGAAATATCAATAACCTCAGATATGCAGATGACACCACCCTTATGGCAGAAAGTGAAGAGGAACTCAAAAGCCTCTTGATGAAAGTGAAAAAGGAGAGTGAAACAGTTGGCTTAAAGCTCAACATTCAGAAAACTAAGATCATGGCATCTGGTCCCATCACTTCATGGGAAATAGATGGGGAAACAGTGGAAACAGTGGCTGACTATTTTGGGGGGCTCCAAAATCACTGCAGATGCTGACTGCAGCCATCAAATTAAAAGACGCTTACTCCTTGGAAGGAAAGTTATGACCAACCTAGATAGCGTATTAAAAAGCAGAGACATTACTTTGCCAACTAAGGTCTGTCTAGTCAAGGCTATGGTTTTTCCCGTGGTCATGTATGGATGTGAGAGTTGGACTGTGAAGAAAGCTGAGCGCCGAAGAATTGATGCTTTTTAACAGTGGTGTTAGAGAATACTCTTGAGAGTCTTGTACTGCAAGGAGAGCCAACCAGTCCATTCTAAAGGAGATCAGTCCTGGGTGTTCATTGGAAGGACTGATGCTAAAGCTGAAGCTCCAATACTTTGGCCACTTCATGCAAAGAGCTGACTCACCGGAAAAGAGTCTGATGCTGGGAGGGATTGGGGGCAGGAGGAGAAGGGGACGACAGAGAATGAGATGGCTGGATGGCATCACCGACTCGATGGGAGGTGAGTTTGAGTGAACTCCGGGAGTTGGTGATGGACAGGGAGCCCTGGTGTGCTGTGATTCATGGGGTCGCAAAGAGTCGGACACGACTGAGCGAATGAACTGTACTGAACTGAAGGATCCCCTACTTTTCTAACACAAAGTACAAATAGTTGTTTGGAAATATATATTAATCTATAGGAAACAGACATCCTCTACTAGTTATAGACTTTAGAGAGATGACTTTGGCGCATTCAATTAATGAGAAAATTTTAAATTTTAAAAGTTGAGTAATTCTTGCCCTACTGCAAATCTTTATTAAGAGTATTCAAATCCTCCAATATCTCTTACCTCAAAATAAGAATGGGATGCTACTGGTTAAATAATAATTGAATGGCCCAGCTTCTCTAGACCTTTTACTAAATTTCAGATCAAGGGCTGCTCACTAAATAATCTTGCAAGGTATAGCACTGGTAAACTGTCAGATCTGGGACAATTTTCAAAGAGATCTCAGACAAATACAAACCTTAGGGAATTTGAACCATGAACTGATATTCACATAGATTTGCAGTATAGATTCACAATATCAAGAAAGCCCAGAAAATTCACAAGCAGATAATTTAACTTGTAGTTCTCTCAAGTTGCAGTGCCCCTACATGGGCAGCAGAAGCAAGCAGATAATTTCTCTGACAGCCTTTGACCTCAACTCAGGCCATGAGCAATTGTCAGATATCATTAACTATACAAGGACTCCTAATTTCATAGATGTTTAAAATATGAAAAATCACAAAACTAATAATCAATGAGATAGCACACAGATGCTTTCAGAATTAATAAAAACAAAAATATACTTAGGGAACAGAACAAAAGGAACTAACTATCTCAAAATTCAGAGATTTTATTCTAAAAAGAAAAAAAGTTCTAGCTAGGGCATTACAGTTTCCTGTTCACAAACTGAAAGCAGCTTTTTTTTAATGATAAGGAAAACATTTCTATTCTAAAACAATCATACTGAAAGCACCTCTTTCTTAAGGAGTATTTACAATAAGAAGGGAGGTCTCAAACATCTCTTTGCTTTTATACCTGTCAGTAAAATTATATTAACTACATAAGCTACAAAGCCCAAGGACAGTAATCTGTAACATTTTTTCAAAGAACACAACTAACTGAAAAGTTAATATTTTAAAACACAATTAAAAAGAAGTTTAGAACTTAATCCCATTATCTCTGAAGTTAAATAAGCATATGTGAAAGTCACTCAGTCGTGTTCAACTCTTCGCAACCCCATAGACTGTAGCCAGCCAGGTTCCTCTTTCCACGGGACTTTTTGGGCAAGATACTGGAGTAGGTAGCCACTCCCTTCTCCAGGGGATATTCCCGACGCAGGGATCAAAACTGGGTCTCCTGAATTACAGTAAGATTCTTTACTGTCTACAAACATCTACACACACACACACATATATAGGTAAGGATACATATATATGTCTGTATATACATATAGAAAGATACTGAAAACATACATGAAATCCTAAATTATTGCCATTTTTTATCACAGAAGATTAGTGACAGGTGAATTTTTGTGTGCCTTTCAATGCTAATCAGATTTAGATTCACAATTTTATCAGTACTGAACCCATTATTACCAACTTGACAGATCCATAAGAGAGTGTACTTGTTTAATTGAGTTAATTAATCACAGCCTAACCAAAATATCTCAGACAGACCTCACACAGCATTCAAAGTGTAGCTTGAAATCTAACCCACCCTCCCCTTTCTTTAAACTGGCACAGGGGATGAAGTCAATAAATTGTCAATTAATAACATACTTGCTTTGATGATTCCTCAGTAATTTACTGTCATCCCACTTCATAAATTTTTTTAGTAAAAGTTGTGGGATTTCAAGAAAGATACCTCCTCCATGGGAAAACTCAGTTTAACAGTTTTCTGCTGCCAAAAAGCCAATAAGACAAACTAGCTGATAATCCTCCCACACTACATCATGTGGGTATAAGCACTCAACCAGGGAAAGTTTAATTTGTTCCAGCAAGGGCACAGAAAACCACTCAGATTTGTTCACTAAACAGGTATCAACATTAGTCTCCAGCTTTTTGTTAAGTGCAGGTTGAACTAGGTTATTCATATTCATACTCAAAAATATATACTTTTGCACCCAGTAGCGTCAGTACAATGAACATAAATGGTCTCCCACTTTCGGAGTCCAGATGCTCCGTTATTTATACGCTTTACAACTTCTAATGGGAATTCACTGCTACTCACAACCAGTCTCCTTCAAACAGCATTCTCCTTGCACTTAAAAGCCAGATACCCCTAAATAATAATTAAGACACATAAACCCCTACCATGTTGGCCTTTCTGGCACTCGAGATATCACTTTTAGCTCCTATCCCCATAGTGCTGACCTCCATGTGTGCAGATTCTTAGGCTCTTATCCACTCTCAGGAAAAACTCCCTAACTGACATAAATTTACCCTGGCCACACAGTTCTCTGACTTCTTATCCTGTGAATAACAGATCCATGTTTCATGCCCTCCAAGGGTGAGTCCTCCTAACCAATTTGTCAGACTCCCTTAAATTGCTCAATGAACCCACTTCACATTTATGATAATAAATATGTAAACTATGGGGGAAAAGTATACTCCTGGTCATCTTAATTAAAACAAAGAATTAATTCTCATTATCTTCCATTAAAGACAAGTTTACCATGTAAATGTTACCAAGGACTTTGTTCTCATTGAAATTCATTTATTAATTCAACAATCTTATATAAAGCACTAACCATTTGCCTAAAACTAAGCAGTAAGCATTCACAGATATTAAGAAACAGTCCTTGTATTTGAGCTATTATAATTCAATGAAAAATGCTGACAAAAATTAATCATCATAATTTTCGATAAATGGCTTAACAAAATCTCATAAGGGGTTACAGAATGTGGGGGTGGGGGAAAGCAAACATGAAAGGGTACCTAACTTGTCTTGGAAGGTAAACCTGGGAATGAATTTTTAATGGTAGTAATGCTATAACTGTAGAGTGGAGAGGAGCAAACCAGGGAGCTTCCTATGCCCTGAAAACTGTACACAAATGAAGATGGTAAGGAAGAATGGCATGTTCATGGAATTCACAATAGTTCCACACAGTATCGATGCTTTTGAACTGTGGTGTTGGAGAAGACTCTTGAGAGTCCCTTATACTGCAAGGAGATCCAACCAGTCCATGCTAAAGGAGATCAATCCTGGATGTTCATTGGAGGGACTGATGCTAAAGCTGAAACTGCAATACTTTGGCCACCTCATGCGACGAGTTGACTCACTGGAAAAGACTCTGATGCTGGGAGGGATTGGTGGCAGGAGCAGAAGGGGACGACTGAGAATGAGATGGCTGGATGGCATCACCGACTCGATGGACATGAGTTTGAGTGAACTCCGGAAGTTGGTGATGGACAGGGAGGCCTGGCGTGCTGCGATTCATGGGGTCGCAAAGAGTCGGACACGACTGAGCAACTGAACTGAACTGAAATTACTCTAATAAATTAGGATCATGTTAACATCAAAATTTATTCAGAAGTTGTAGAGAATTACAGATAGACCACAAATAAGTAGATTTGAGTGTAAATGGAAAAGCAGCTCTCCTTAGTGAGACATCTGTAGTATAAATTTCTTTTCAGGCACTGAGACACACTCAGCACTAAAGTGGTTGCAAACAAGAAATAAGCACTCTAAAGCTCCACAGCATGTGGAGCTATGCACAGAATTCTGCAGCTGCTTCGAAATCCTTCTACTACTGGAATTTCACTTTTGGATTCACTAATCCTGGAATGCACTAGTCTTTAAAATACTTGAAACAGACTTCATTCTTAACGCCACCTCAATTCCTTCAATGGTGGCATCACTATAGGAAAAAAACATGTAGTTATAAAGCCAAAATTATGAATTATGGGGTAATGTGCACACTGTCAGAAATATGGGCCCACTGTCTCTAGCATCGATTTTGCAAAATAATGATGCTTCATGTCTTCTCTTTCTCAACTGTTTCAAACAACAAAGTAAGACCTTTTCATAATGTTAATTAGTATATTTTACTGGTATTCAACATTAAAATATCAATACTGATATGCTAATCTGAAGTCCTACGGATTACTACAGATTACTAGAGACTGCCCTAGTAACCTGGCTGTAGAGAATAAAGTAATGGCCAAATGAGTCTAGTGACAGACAGAAAATTATCTTGAAACCCCCGGATGATGACTGGATAGCAGTCTCAGTGTAGCAAAAAATCCAGAAGGCCCTGTATAAGTGATAAACACCCAATAAAGACACAGTTGAGACTGGAACCCAGCTCTAGAATAACACAGGCAATCTCTCTTGAATAAGTTAAGTAAAGTAAAAGAAATATAAGTAAGACAACACAGAAAAGACCCCATCATATTTCCCGGTAAAAGCCCTTTCATAATTAACACCAAGACTGGTGGAAACAAACCAATAATGATCTGGAGACCTATACTGTACTCTTAACCAAACAAATATTACAGTTGGTCACAGACCAATCAGGGGGTAGAGCAACAAATTCAAGCTACAACTCATTGGGTTAAGAAAGATCTAAACAGATTTCAAAGAGTGTTTTTGTTTTGTTTTTTAGAATACAGAAGACAACCCACACAGCAACCTTACCATGCTCCAGTTGCATACTATTTCAGCATTTACTCTACAACCAACACTTTGCTTAGAAGTTTTTTTTCCTAAACTGACAAGTTATTTTTCAAATGTTGACATCAAATTATTTAGAATAGGCAACCTACTATTTATCAAAGAACAAATTAATGCTGCATGTGTTATTCACTTAGGTATAACCAAAGATAAAACCCGGGAACTACTTCAGAACTGGAAATAAGAGAAAGGCATAGGAAACAAACAACAGTACATGAACTGATACCATGCTGGGGGCAGCGCTGCAAAACTGCTCCCTCTTGGGACTTTCCTGGTGGTCCAATGATTAAGACTCTGCCCTTCCAATGCAGGGAGTACAGGTTTGATCCCTAGTCAGGGAACTAAGATCCCACATGCTATTCAGTGTGGCCAAAAGCACACACACACATAAAAAAGCAAATAACTGCTCACCTTCGGTAAACACACATATGCACACAAACACAGGTTTGTTAAAAGGGGTCTAAAGAAAAAACAGCCATAGAGAAAGATATCAAGATATGTTTAAAAAGAAGATTCAAAGATTCAGAAAAACATACAACTCTGATTTTGTAGATAAAACTTTTCTTTGAGGCATGTGCTGCTGCCAGACAAGTAGGATACAGTTACAGAAGCATGTCTTGAAACTGAGCAAAGCAGGATATCCCTGGTGCTCCAGTGGTTAAGAATCCGCCTGCCAATGCAGGGGATATGGGTTCAGATCCCTGGCCTGGGAAGATCCCACATGCCATGGAGCAACTAAGTCCGTGGGCTGCCACTACCAAAGCCCAAGCAGCTCTAGAGCCTGTGCGCCGCAACAAGAGAAGCCACAGCAATGAGAAGCCTGCTAACCACAACGGAGAGGAGGCCCTCCTCCCCACAACTAGAGAAAGTCACTTTGCAGCAACGATGACCACAGCCAAAAATTAATGAATAAAAACAAAAAAACAAAGCAAACTACTTAGCTCATGGTAACTACAGATTGATTTTTTTAAATATCGATATAATGATAGTTACTATGAATATGTGTAAAATTTTCTCATTATGTCACTGGGATAATACCTGTAAATATATGATCATCAATTGTTAGTCAATGAGGATGATATATAAACACTTTTTAAGGGTGAGAAATATTTTTAACAGACCAACTTAAAAAACGAAACTGGTCAAACATGGCAACATCAGTATTATACTATAGCTTATTCACCAGTCACATGGTCCCTTCCTTAATTTTACTTCCATCTGTTTGATAGTGTCATAACATGCTAACTTTGTAAGAACAATAATTTTACTGTCCTGTCTGAAAACCCTGAAATAATAAAAATAATATTAATTAGCAAATACACTTGGTTTATGAATGATGACCTCTTTAAAGGGATGTCTCTGTACAGTGGACAATCCACAGAAAACTATTCAGTGCCTGGTGTTGCAATCATGTAATGGATTAAGGCACAATCAAAGTGATATCATGTGATTTATACAAAGATAAGGTTCTACAGTTAAAATCCAAGTAACAGCTTCAAAGTTACAGATCCATTTCTTCCTTCATGTAACAATCCCGTCTTAGCCTATCCTTTATCATTCCATGTTTTCTAAAATTCTTCTCCTGACTAGACATCAGATGGTAGTAAAAAGAAGTACAAATAGTCAGTTGCTTTGCTTATAAGTAGTTCTGATTTAAAATAGAACCACAGCCTGCATTTTAGGAAATAGATAAAAATTTTGCACATGAATGGATCTAATATATAAAACTTACCCAGAACAGCAATACACTGAGCATTATTTTGTGAATCATGGAGACAAAAACATTGCAGGCTTCATTTAAAGTAGACCAGTAATATCTATCATGTCACCTAAAATATTTAACATATTTAGCAATCAGAGTATATGTGATAAGCCTGAGCAAAGTAAAATCATCTGTTAGATTTCTATAAATTTTAAATACACTGTATTTAAACACGATCTTTTAAGTTACAAACTTCAGAGGTTGACATCAGAGGCTACCATCATTAAAAGTAATGAATAAAGCTGGTCAGTTATTACACTGATCACATCTCCATGAAAACCAAAAACCTAGAAGATGACAACGGAGCTCAACATTTTCCAGCTGCTGAGAGTAAAGCCTTTCAATGTTTGGATATATGCAGGCATCTTATTTTCCCAGGATTTCAAAGTCCACATGCAGGTTGCTATTCAGCTATTATAAATGAGTAATTCAAGTAGGGCATGACTGCTTCTTGTATTAACTTGATAAAGATGTTTCACTCCAAATGCATCAACAGTTGTGTTAAGTCATCCCTTTCACAGGCTGACTGAGGCTTACTTATGCTATGGCTTGTTAACAATGCATACAATTTAAAAATGTATTAACTTCTGCTATTTTTCTAAAGCTAAAAATCAAGTTCTACTTAATATTAATAATTAACTTAAAGCAAGGCCATATAAACTAAATACAATCTAATGATCCAAATATTTAATTTTAAAAAAGTGTCTTAAAAAACAAAAGCAGTAATAACCGGTATTACAAATATTTCATATTGTATAATCACACTGTAAAATTTGAAAATTTTAAATACAGTTTTGATTATAGTTATCTGAACATACTGAAACACCTTAGAAGAAAAACTCCATTACCATAAATATATACCATACACTTTTAAATAATTAAACTAACAAAAATATACTTTTATACTTTATAAAAATATGGATTTGCACTCATAAAAATTGTCATTTCATCACTAAGTCGTGTCCATCTCTTTTTGTGACCCCATGGACTGTAGCCTGCCAGGCTCTTCTGTCCACGGGGATTTCCAGGCAAGAATAATGGAGTGGGTTGTCATTTCCTTTTCCAGGGAATCTTCCTGACCCAAGGATCTAACCTACGTAACCTGCATTGGCAGGCAGATTCTTTATCCCTGAACCACTGGGGAAGCCAACTCATAATAATTACCAAACATTTAAAGTAAAACAATGTCAGAAACTGAGAGAATTTGTAATGTTTAAACAGTAAGAATTTTCAACTCATATGTAATCTTCTATCATTCCAGGTTTCAATATCTATCCTTATTTGAGAAAACTTTCCTAGTATCATCCAATCCTACCTTCCTATTCAAATTATCTCTGCCATCTATTTTCAGATAGATATAGTTTTCTCACAATCAATTATAGTATCTGTTAAGCTTGTTTTCTAGAATTAGTTATAGGGGTATATTACTCAATGGGGACTGGCATCGAATACATTTTTATACCACCCTGCATGCAGTTTCATGCATGCAGCTAACAGCCAATAAATGAAATTAAGCAGAATGAAATGAGCTGACGAATCAATTTTGGGGGATCTGCATTCTTCCCTACTCTTTGCTCTTGGTGTAATGGGTAAGTGTATGAGTTTTAGAGACGGACTGCTTCGGTTCTACTTAAAATGCTTACCAAAATACCCGATGCATGAGAAGAACCAGAAAAATATTACTATAATACCAACTGTCTCTGTGTGTGTATGTGTGTGTGTGTTATTCACTCAGTAGTGTCCGACTCTTTGAGACTCCAAGGACTGTAGTCTACCAGGTTCCTCTGTCCATGGAATTCTCCAGACAAGAATACTGGAGTAGGTTGTCATTTCCTACCCCAGGGATCAATCTTCCCGACCCAAAGATTGAACCCGGGTCTCTTGTATCTCCCGCCCTGCAGATCAAATGTCTCTATCATCCAAAAACAGACCCGATTCTCATTCCCTTGGACCTCATCATAGCGACAGGCACTGTACCATGTATCCAGCTCTCCAGCTTTTTTAAACCAGACACGGGATACTGCCCTACTACACCCTTTCCCTTGGCTATCATATTCAATGACTGATCAACTCCTGCTGATTCCAACACATTCAGTTCAGTTCAGTCGCTCAGTCGTGTCCGACTCTCCGCGACCTCATGAATCGCAGCATGCCAGGCCTCCCTGTCCTTCACCAACTCCCGGAGTTCACCCAAACTCATGTCCACAGAGTCGGTGATGGCATCCAGCCATCTCATTCTCGGTTGTCCCCTTCTCCTCCCATTACAATCCCATAAATTTGTGAGATTTTATTGACAGTATCAGTTTTCTCACCGCAACATTCTCTTACGGTCCTTGCTTCCTATCTTTTATCTTCAGCCATACTACTGTCTATGTTGATTTCTAAAGCATAAAGATGAGGATAAAAACTTTCAAATGCTCGGAATGGACCTCAACCCAAAATCTTTACAATGACTTCCGAGGTTTTTCATAACCTGAGGGAGCTTGCTGATCTCAACAGACATTAATTCTTCTCATGCTCCCGTTTCCATTGCAAGCCGACACAGAACTTAACTGCAGTTTCCCCAAACCCGACCCATCTTTTCTCTCCTCCAGCTCATAATTAATGTCTCACCTTGCACATGACTGATTCCATGAAAGATTTCCTAAGCTCCAGGCATGGGTAAACGGTTTCCCTTGCTACGCCTTCTTTTATGGCAATGTTTAAACCACCTTTTAATTAACTGCTTACCTGTAACTGTCCCTCATGAACTATAAGCTCAATAAGAAGTAAAAGGGTTTTTTCAACTTTGGATCCCAAGTTTTGTGCACAAAGTAAATACGTACCCGGTTATCTAAACTATATAATAAAAGGACCACCAGACAAGAAGAGTCACCTTTACCTCTTCCACTCTCTAGCTGATTGACTCTGATGGCATCTGACCATCTACATAACAGGCTTGCTTTATTCTTTTCTTCTGGACTAGGAATTACCTGGAAAATCTCTCCTCCTTAGAACATATGTATTCTTCTACAAATGCTCACGTATTGCTTTTTTTTCTCCAGAGCTCCAGATATGTTTCTGATGAGCAGTCAAGTTTAAAAACAAACAAACAAACAAACAAACAAAAACAGCTATATGATGATCTTTTATCTAGTTTGTTTCACTTTTTCTGTTTCATATTCAGTGTTCCCATTTCATTTAGTTTAAGTTCTCCAATTTCCCCATCTATTTTTGTTGTTGTTCTTTCTCAAGCCTTTATCAAGTGTAGTACAAAAACTTATATATGTAAAAAAAAACTTATATATAAATATGTACAATATATATATTTCAGAAAACTTACAAATGTTTGTCTAACTAAAAACATTATGACATTTTGATTCCACTTGTTTGATTTAGTATAAACAGAATGCTAGATTTCAAACTAAAAAACAGATATGCAACAAGCAACAAAGGTTTACTCTATAGCATAGGCAACTACAGGCAGTATCTTGTAATAAACTATGATGGAAAATCATTTCAAAAATAATATATTTGCATTTGAATAACTGAATCACCTTGCTGAGCACCTGAAACACTGTAAGTCAACTATACTTCAATAAAATATATATATATATTTTAAAAATAAATAAAATATATTAAAAAAAGCATGTATTCTTTTACCCTGCATTACTGATTATAACAAAATCTTATTTTAAGGATAACTGACAATGATTTTATAAAATCAGTTTTTTAAACTCTAACCTACTAACTGCTTGTTTACTGTTATCTACTCTTCCTTCCCTCTTCCCTCTCCATTCAGTGACTGCTCGTAACCATATCAGAAAGTTTCAGGCCCATCAATTTCCCTTTTAACCAGAGACAGTTCACCAAACTCTGCCTGCTGGTGCTGCTGCTGCTGCTAAGTCACTTCAGTCGTGTCCGACTCTGTTTGACCCCATAGACGGAAGCCCACCAGGCTCCCCCTTCCCTGGGATTCTCCAGGCAAGAACACTGGAGTGGGTTGCCATTTCCTGCCTTTCATCAATTACAACTCATAACTTGAGAAAATTACCAGTCATGTCTGACTCTTTGCGACCCCATGGACTGTACCTCACCAGGGTCCTCTGTCTATGGGATTTCCAGGGAAAGAATAGTGGAGTGGTTTGCCATTTCCTATTCCAGAGAATCTTCTCGACCTAGGGATTAAATCCACCTCTTCTGCATTCCATGAAGTGGCAGGTGAATTCTTTCACCACTGAGCCACCTGGGAGTCCCTGGAAGTAAACTTAAGCATGTCTAATAATCATAAATAATGCTTGAATGAAAAATAAAATAAACTATTTGGAAATGACGGTAAAACAATAAAAAGCAACACTGTTATCAACCTCTAATGTCCCTGAAATGCCAGTGATTATCTTTAAATGTCTCTCTAAAAGTATCTTTTTAGTATTCTACTTGCATAAATCTGCTTTTACCTGAAACAGAATAATTATAGATGTGAAGATTTTTTATTTATTCTTCCATTAAAGTACTACTTTTAGAGCACTCATTTCTACTCAGTTCAGTTCAGTTTAGTCGCTCAGTCGTGTCCGACTCTTTGTGACCCCATGAATCGCAGCACGCCAGGCCTCCCTGTCCATCACCAACTCCCGGAGTTCACTCAAACTCACCTCCCATCGAGCTGGTGATGCCATCCAGCCATCTCAATTTCTGTTGTCCCCTTCTCCTCCTGCCCCCAATCCCTCCCAGCATCAGAGTCTTTTCCAATGAGTCAGCTCTTTGCATCAGGTGGCCAAAGTATTGGAGTTTCAGCTTCAGCATCAGTCCTTCCAATGAACACCCAGGACTGAGCTCCTTTAGGACAGACTGGTCGGATCTCCTTGCAGACCAAGGGACTCTCAAGAGTCTTCTCCAGCACCACAGTTCAAAAGCATCAATTCTTCAGCGCTCAGCTTTCTTCACAGTCCAACTCTCACATACATACATGACCATGGGAAAAACCATAACCTTGACTAGATGGACCTTTGTTGGCAAAGTAATATCTCTGCTTTTTAATATGCTATCTAAGTTGGTCATAACTTTCCTTCCAAGGAGTAAGTGTCTTTTAATTTCATGGCTGCAGTCACCATCTGCAGTAATTTTGGAGCCCAGAAAAATAAAGTCTGACACTGTTTCCCCTGGTTCCCCATCTATTTTCCATGAAGTGATGGGACCGGATGCCATGATCTTAGTTTTCTGAATGTTGAGCTTTAAGCCAACTTTTTCACTCTCCTCTTTCACTTTCATCAAGAGGCTTTTGAGTTCCTCTTCACTTTCTGCCATAAGGGTGGTGTCATCTGCATATCTGAGGTGATTGATATTTCTCCCGGCAATCTTGATTCCAGCTTGTGCTTCTTCCAGCCCAGCGTTTCTCTACTAGTTTTCACTAAAAAAGAGTATTTCAACTTCACTGTGAGTTTAAGAAGAAATTTACTGAGTTGGCCTTGAATTTTAACTATGACAATTCTTTGATCTTATGAGTTCAAATATTCACATGTGATTCAATTATCCTAACCATTCAAATATCCAAAGAGCTAATTCATAAGTGCGACTTAAATCAAATTTCACTGAAGTGTTTTTGTGTAGAATGATCCCAGATAGCTGAATAGGAAGACACTTTATAAATACAAAACAAGTTGAAGGAAAAATAAAATTATTTTAAACATTTTAATCACAAGACTGAAACCATTTAAGGAGAAATGGAAATTATGCCTTCTTAAAATCCGTTACTTTATTCAGTTATACATTAACACCCCCAAAGTATCTATAAAAACTAAGCTGTAAACTCTGGATTTTAGGACACACGTGTTGTTTTCAAAGTGAAATTCTATTTAAATATCAAAGATTATATATGAATTAATGTGCAAGAATGCATATTTGTGAGAAAGATAACCATAATAATCCATAAAACAGTTGAAAATAAGCTTTTTACAAAAGAAATATTCAAGCATACCATTTGCAGAAAATACCAAATACTCTTCCTATGAATGTAAATATTAATGGGAAATGATTCACAATCCCATAAACACTGATAATCATTATTAAAATTAATTTTTCTAATATATGTAAATATATATGTATATACATATGTTAAGAGAAATTTTTAAAAACCCAAATTTTATTATATGTAGGTTTAACATTTTTCCACATAAGCTTTTATTACCATTTTTCTATGATATACATTTTCTATTGCTTGATTTCAAAGATGATCTTCTTTAAATTTATCTGTATAATTTCCCTACTACTGGACAACAAGGAAAATTTGTGATTATTATAAGTAAGTTGATATGATGACGCTTACATTTTAAATACAAATCTTTAAGTGCATCTGGGATTACTCCTTTAATGATATAGTCTTTAAAGTAGAATTATGACTGATGACCACTTATAACGCTCTTAATAAGTTTTGCTAAATTGATTTCTGGAGAGTTTGCACAAATTAATAATCGCACCACATTTTCATTTAAGTACTCGCCATCTTCCTGAGATGCATTTTTTATTTTCTGTATTGCTATTTATCTATAACTGAGTTCTGCACAACTCTGTCTACTACATTCTTACAAATACTTTCACAGTATTTCAGAATTCCACCTCTTCAGTGGAAAGTATCAGATAAGATCTAATTTTCACATTTGAAGAAAGGCTTCTTATAATTTAGATAACACTGTATAAAACATTTAATTCTCAAAGAAAATATACAATTATCCACTGAAATAAAAATGACATAATCAAGCAAAGGTTATTTCTGTGAGGTTCAACAACTCCTCTTGTGTGTGTGTGTGAAATAATCTTTCTCAATGTGTGTGTGTGTGTGTGTGTGTGTGTGAAATAATCTTTCTCAATACTTAAAGCAGTATGAGATAGAAGGTATTCAAATGTTTGTTGTATGAACACTTTCACCAGGAAAGCCTTTTAATAAGTGAAAAAACATTATTTACTTTAAAACCAGGTCAGAATATCTTATATATTAACAAAATAAATAAACATAAGGCCTTTTTGCAGTTGCAGATACTGACAAAGCACCTGGCTGAAGGGAACTTAATATGACAAGATTTCAAAAGTTAAATTCAACTTAAGGTCTACAGAACTAGCCCAGAATTCTTCAACAATCAATGTATCCTTTGATGAGAGGAAACTGTTAACTTCATCACTGCCCTCTGCCGGTGGTATGATTTTCCTTTTTCTTCCATGTACTGAAGATCTGCTTCACAAAATTACTTCTGACCTGCCTCTATATTTAAACCGTCTCAGCTAAAACTAGCCTAGTCATCTGGAATTCCATAAGGCTTATAGGTAAAAAAAAATCTGTTTCAGTGAAGAGCTCTGCATTGTTCAGAGCACCTTCAGAGGTTTTCTGAGTCTGATTCTAGAGGGACTCTGTACCTATCATTACCTTTGAGTTCTCCTACAAATCTCTAAATGGTAGAGAACCGATAGCAATACAAAAGAATTATTCACTACAGATGCAAATAAATTCTGTCAGGTAGAAATACAAATGACCTCCGTTCCTCACTGCAGAAGGAGCCTGTTTTGTGTCCATTTCCAAATTTATTACAGTATTACTGATCTAGAAACGTCTTTTTTTAAACTCTCCTTTGATCTAGTTGTAACACCTGCCTGGTTCTCTCATTGACAATTATGTTAATAAATAATCTTTAAAATTCATTCATTTTATACCTATATGAGATAATAATCTTTAACATTTGTCCATTTTATATCTATCTACATATATGAGAGAGACAAGATTTCACTTTTAAAAACATTCTTTAACAGGCTAAAGCCGGACTACATTTTCCCCCCAGAGATCAATTTAGAAATAAAATGATGTGGGCCTGTAGACAAAAAGGCTATATCAAAAGGCAAAAATCATTTCTTTAGGACAAGCCTGTATTTACCAAATACTTATCATGTACTTGTTCTGACCAGTTTCATGCAGAAAGAATCCTATAAAGAGTTATGACTGCCCTGTGATATGGTCAAAGTGCCCTGGTGCTGCTTGCTGCTGCTGCTGCTGCTGCTGCTAAGTCACTTCAGTCGTGTCCGACTCTGTGTGACCCCATAGACGGCAGCCCACCAGGCTCCCCCGTCCCTGGGATTCTCCAGGCAAGAACACTGGAGTGGGTTGCCATTTCCTTCTCCAAGGGGGTTATTAACTGGGAAGGGAGAAGAGAGAGAGAGAAGAAAGAGGAGGAGAAGTAAGGACAGAAGTTAGAAGAAGGTGAAATTAAAACAAAACAATCTCAGCAAAGTGCTTAAATTCTTAAACATTAATGGACAACTAACTTTCATTTATTTACAAAATGAATTAACTGCGTAAGGATGATTGCTGTGAATACTGTGTTGACAGAACAGATGCAAAATTATCTCTGGAATCAACTTTCTTCTAGAAAGGATACAACAATTGGGGGAAGAAGCAAGTAGCAAAAACTGATAGGAAATTTACTCCTGTTTTGTAAATCAACTCCTAGTGGTTCACTAAGGCTTCCATGTCTCATTTGACCAGTATGACAGCTACTACACAGCTAATTTCAAAATCTAAACAGAAAATGTAAAAATAAAAACTCGTTTTGAAGAAGACATCATTATCTAAAATATAAAAACAAACTGAATGATGTTAGCTTTTTGATCCATTAAAAATACAAAACATTATATATTTTATGCTGAAGTTCATTTAAAGCTCATTACAATGTAAAATACTTCTTATATAATAATTTGTTATTTACAAATGAAGCTATCACTTACTCAGAATACCAGTTTCTTTTTACTACACAAGCAGTAAAAAGATACAAACTTTTGAATTTGTGCTATAAATAAGGAAAACAACTGGTTACCCAAAAGGCTCAAGAGATTCCTTGCATTGGCTTTCTTCCAGAATATGGGAGCTTTCAAAGAAGCAAGCAAAGTAATTTCCTGTTCCAATGAACTGTTTCTGACTCCTACCATTATGCCATCCAGCAGACATTTCAATCTGGAAGAAGGTAGAATCCTGGGACTAGGTAAAGCATTTGCTCGAAGCTTCAGAAACACAGGTTTACACAGTTAACTTGGAGGAAAATTTAAAGTGGACAGGGATCAGCTGACATACAGAGAACATGATAGGAAAGAAAAGGATTCAAGAGAAAAACCATGAGCCTTCAATAAAAATAGTGATTAACAAAGATTACTACTTTGGACAGAATACTCTAAGTTAATACTTAGAGTTTGCATTATGTTTTACAACTACAATGGACTTGAAAACAGAGTGTGTAATTTAATGTATATAACAATCCTAACAATCAGATAAAAATACATTCATTTTACAGATGAGAAACCAATACTCAGGAGTTTAACTTGCTCAAAGTAATGTAGTTTACAATGGGTAAAGCTGCACTCAAAATATAAGCTGTTTTAGTAAGTCATTCATTCATTTGTTCATTGATTTAGTCTTGGTGTTTATATGCCTATTTCCTCAATATATCATAAATTTCCTTACAGTAGAGATTTTCATGCACCATTTTATTTCTATACTCAGAAAACTTTCAAAAAATTTGTTGAAATAGTGAATAATTTTACTTTAAAAAATAAAACATAAAATATGAGAATAGCAAAGAAATATGGGAGAGCTTTCCTTAGCTAAAGATGAATCAACCATAAGACAAACTTCATGATTTGAAAAAGAAAAAAAAGTTTTAAATGTATATCTGCCTTAATACAATAAACGTATGCTTTATATATGTGCAAAATTCCCTTCATTACTATGCTAGATAGAATTTTCTTTTTCTTATACTTAAAACCTTTGGGCTGTGTTAATATAAAATGTTTTCTAAACTTTTGCCCCAAAAGTTATAATGAAAACACATTTGGCAAAAATTTTACCAAACCTTTCATTGTATATGTGTGCATATCTGTGTATCTGTCTAAATGGAAAAGAAAAAAAAAAGCATAATCCTTAGCAGGATAAAAAATTATCTGTGCTACAAATGCAACATTCTCAAAAGGCTATGTCCTGGTAACTATCATAATCCTTTAGAAATTGTTTATATTCTGATTGAAAATCACTGTGCTCCTATATTCCCACAAATAGTTCATATGGTAAAGAAATCAGTAAACTTACTTTTATGCGTAACATCTTTAACATTTGCTCCCTTTTCTGTGCTTGTGATTAAATGTAACATTTTGAAATCCCAAAGTTCTGAGAAAAACATAAATCCTTGTCTCACAGCTGCTGTTTGACTCTGGAAACACATGCATTTTCTTTTCAAGCATCTACCATCAAAACTCCCAAAGGGCTTGGACTGGAGAACACCTGCATCTCTTCATTTAGTTCCAATAACAGAGCCTAAACTCCAAAATTACAAAAATAGACGCTCTGTTCAGCTGTAGTTACATTTTGCCCCTAATTCCCGTGAACAAAAATGCTAGGAGCATGAAATCATTCAGGCAAGCTCTGTCATCAAGGGGATAAGATTTTTTGCACCAGAAGCCCAGTGGGAACATGATAGAAAACTGGCAGCAATCACAGATAAAGTACATAGTAAAGTCCTCGGGGAGCAGAGAGGAAATGTAACAAGATAGATGGGTATAATTTTTACACATTTATGCCCAAACCACAAATGTGAATTGTCTTTAATTGCTACAATATATAAGCATTCTGACTCATGTATCCTGTCAAAAATGCTAAAAACATAAGTTCAAAGCAATTTACTTAATTCTACATTATGAGAAGAATTTTTTTGAACAACAACAACAAAAATTTACAATCCAAAATATACTGTCTTCATTTTGAAGATTACTTAACAATGAGTATCCTAACCAACCAACTAAAAACGGTGAAAGGAGAGTGTGTGTGTTTGCTGGTATATTTTAATCAGGGAAGAAAACTATCTCTCCAATTTAAATATGAGTTTCCAGAGAACAGAACTGTGACCGTCCTTCCAAAGAACTACAATCAAAAGTACATATTTTATGAGTAAAATAGAAAATAACTTTTAATACAGACCAATCTAGTAAAGTTAAAACAATTTCTGAAACTGATCAAAACCAGGGAATAGAAAGTTCAGCTTAAACTCTTATAAATTAAATGACATTTTAAGAGGTACAGTTGTTTTAAATGATTTTTATATATCCTCAAAGTCATTTATTTTTCTAGTATTAGAAATAGTTGTTTTGAGTTTTATATGTCAAAAGCAAATATAGCATGTTCATCTTACTTGCACAAGTAACTACAGCCTGATTTTAAAAGATTATAATCTTCCTTAATGGTGAAAAAAATCAATCAGATGAAATTTTCTAGGAATAAATGTAACATTCTGCATGTAAATTCATAAATTTATTAAGACTACAAAATGCAGAACAGTGTCTTAACAGTAGCTTGTGTGAAAAACTTTAATTTCCAGTGGCACAAAAGTTCAAGACAAATAGTAACTGATTAGAAGTTCATTATATATACCTGGAAAATACACGATAATTTGTACTATGTGAAGGATTGTATTAAATTTTAAAAGAGACTTTTTCAAACATGTCATGGAAGTATGAAGGCAAATCACATGGGAAGTGACTAAAATAAATTTATTGTTTATCCTGGACTACTCAGTTTAAAAAAAAAAAAAACTTTTGTGGAACATCTACCACATGCAGGTGAGAAAGAAGGTGCAATTAACCTAGTGCTAAAATTTTCACCATTAAGAGGTAAGTAGTTCCATTAACTGGAGAAGGAAATGGAAACCCACTCCAGTACTCTTGCCTGGAAAATCCCATGAACGAAGAAGCCTGGTAGGCTACAGTCCATGGGGTTGCTAAAAGTCGGACACGACTGAGTGACTTCACTTTCACTTTCATGCACTGGAGAAGAAAATGGCAACCCACTCCAGGGTTCTTGCCTGGAGAATCCCAGGGACGGGGGAGCCTGGTGGGCTGCCATCTATGGGGTTGCACAGAGTCGGACACGACTGAAGTGACTTAGTAGCAGCAGCGGTGACATTAACTGAAATTCAAAGATGGAGTATCAGGTGGGATGAGGGAAACTACACTGAGTTTTGCTTTAAACATGTTCAATTCAGTTCAGTCGCTCAGTCGTATCCGACTCTCCACGACCCCATGTTAGGCAACAGTAAAATATCCATCGGGCAATGGTCAAGAGGTGGTTAAAATTTGGAGGCTGGCTCTCAAGAGAAAATAAATGGACACAGATACATACATACAGTTGATAAACACACACACACACACATACATACACACTGTTGGTTAAATCTAATAAACAGAAGAGGACTGGTCACACTATCAGAAACAACATATACTTAAGATACAAAGGAAAGAAACACATTTGAGGAAGGAAATGAAGACGGTTCAATAAGAAGAACCAACAGACTATACTGTGCTAGTGTCAAGAATTGTGAGCTATAATGAATGATGTAGAAGACAGGAGACTCCTGAGTCAGACAAAGGACTATATCACTCATGGCACAGCAAGCAGCATGAGTATCGAGATATGTATTTACATCAGTTCCTTTTGCCCTCAAGTTTCACAGAGAAACAACAAAGATGTATCCGGGTGTATGACTGCACATGCAGTGGAATGCATTGTAAGAAATTAATCCTGTACCTGAAACTAATTCAACACTGTAAATCAACAGTATTTCAAATAAAAAAAGGAGAAATGAACACTGTGTTGAGGAACCAGATCTTTTATAATGGGCAGTAAGCAGGCACTCCACTGGCTCCAGAGGGACACTGGATCTATCTCCCAATACTGTTCACTGTACAAGTATCCTCTAAAAGCTAGTCCAGAATAAAGAGCAGTCACTGTCACCATTCACAGTATGTACAAAAAAGCAGAAGATATCAGGTGTTATAACTCCTGAGGGCCAAGAGAGAGGAAGGTTTCAATGGAAAAGGTATGATCACACATAAATGCCAATGAAACATAAGATAATAAGTTTTGTCAGGTATATATAGGGTTGATTCCCAGGTGACTCAATGGTAAAGAATCCACCTGCCAATGCAAGAGATGCAAGAGACACAGGTTTGACACCTGGGTTGGGAAGATCCCCTGAAGGAAATGGCAACCCACTCCAGTATTCTTGCCTGGAAAATTCCATGGACACAGGAGCCTGTCAGGCAGGCTATAGTCAATGGGGTTGAAAAGAGTCAGACACCACTGAGCACATATATGCATGCACATATACACACACGTGTGCGTGCACATACATACACAAACACACACACACACACATTATTTCATGTCACTTATAAGACTAAGAAATGGAAGCTTCAGTCCAACAAAATGAGGACCTAATATTAATTCTATCTGTTTAACAAAGAAAGATACTGGTAGGTATTCTCTCCGATGGGGGGTGGGGGGTGGGTGTGGGTGTGGGTGTGTGGGGGTGTGTGTGTGTGTCTGGAGAAGGAGGAAGAAGAAAACACAGGGCGAGAAGGGAGTAGATGGTAAACATGCAATACATTAAGAATTTACTATTTATCTGTCAAATACATTCATACCCTTGACCATCTGTAATAAATATCCATTTATTCATTCACTCAATAAATGATTTTCTAAGAATTCCCTATATTTCAGGAAATTTTAGGTCCTGGAGATAAAATGATAAGCAGCCAGTGACTAACTATGTCCTCTCAGAACTCACTGTCCAATGGTGAAGACAGACAGCATTCAAGTCACATAGTTACGTAAATACTACTGTCATTAAGTGCTATGAAAGAAATATACAGTTAATTATGAAAATGAATGTAACAGAAATAATCAAACTGGGAAGGTGAGGAAGGAAAAAGAAGCCTTCGAGCCTACCTGAAGATATAGTACGTGAGCTAAGACCTCAACACTAAGCTGAAATTTGAAGAGGGATAAGTTAAAGAGGTAAGGACAGTTGTAAGAATCCCGGACAGAAAAAAAAAAAAACAAAAAACAGAATATGCAAAATCATAATCACCACTGAGAAATTTAAAGAAGGCCTAGAGATCTGAAGCACAGAGAAAAAGAGGGACATATAAAAAAGACTCCTAACACTGACTCAGAATGATTGTCCTGTAAGTTCCCTTTGATTCTAAGCTGATAGTATTTTGTAATCATTCTATATTCCTAAATAGCAGGCACTCGAAAATGTATTTATACATTAGTATCAGATTAACAAAGACTAAGAAAGAACTTTTTAACAAGCAGAACCTGCTATAAACCGTAGGCAAAATATAGCATATAAATAAAAGCTAAAGTTTATATATAAAAAAAGAAAAGAAAAAATGTTGAGAATCTATTTTAAAATATTTTACATACATGACTTACAGTCACCATGTGCTTCTACTTCTGAAGGAAGTGAAGAAGAATCTAGTCTCCCTATTTATCTATACAAACGTAACTAACAGAACTGCCACTGATTCCTGTGAATAGTAGCAATGAATTCAGATGGTGGGCTGCACTGTACTCCCATAGGAGCTTTTAGCTCCTTCGCTGGAATCCGCGCCAGTCAAGTAGAGAAAGTGATCAAGGGGGAAGAAGGAAGAGAGAAAATGGAGTTGCTAAGACTTCAACGACGAAGCACTCCTGTGACATCATGGAAGTGTGGCTCTTTTGAATGTATTTAAGATGAAGTCAGGGCTTCCCGAGTGACTAAGCCATAGAGAATCCACCTGTCAATGCAGGAGACAGGGGATCAATCCCTGGGCCAGGAATATCCCCTAGACAAATAAACGGCAACCCACTCCAGTATTCTTACCTGGGAAATCCCATGAACAGAGAAGCCTGGCAGGCTACAGCTCACGGGGCCACAAGGAGTTGGACACAACTTCTTGTGACTAAACAACAATAAATATGAAGTAAACGAGAGTCTCAAATGTAAGAATGTATAAGGCTGGGTAGTACAATGTTTACAATATGGATGCTAAGAATAAAAGGCACAATAATAAATAAACTGAGACAGTGGAAAAATATTATACAGTTGCTGCTGCTGCTGCTAAGGCACTTCAGTCGTGTCTGACTCTGTGCGACCTCATAGACGGCATCCCACCAGACTCCTCCATCCATGGGATTCTCCAGGCAAGTGTATTGGAGTGGGTTGCCATTGCCTTCTCTGATTATACAGTGAGAAAACCCATATTCAGATTCAAAGTCTGACTTGTTAAACATTTGGACAACTTCTGAGCCTCAATTTCCTCCTCTGTTAGACAAACTAAATTTGTTGTGCTGAGAACAGTCTTGTTTTGTAAAAAAAACTGAAAAACTTACATGCAAGTGATTTATAAATTAAAAAATACTGTGTTCATAATAAGTTTTATTAATACTGTTAATACTTCTTTCAGTCAATTATATTTAATCCCATTTATTTAATTTTTTTGTTTTATTTTTTTTTAATTTTACTTTACAATATTTTATTGGTTCTGCCATACGTTGACTTGAATCCACCATGGGTGTACATGTGTTCCCCATCCTGAAACCACCTCCCACCTTCCTTCCCATCCCATCCCTCTGGGTAATCCCAGTGCACCACACTGTGAGCACCCTGTATCATGCATCAAACCTAGACTGGCGATTCATTTCACATATGATATTTTATATGTTTCAATGCCATTCTCCCAAATCATCCCAGCCTCGCCCTCTCCCACAGAGTCCAAAAGACTGTTCTATATATCTATGTCTCTTTTGCTGACTTGTATATAGGGTTATTGTTATCATCTTTCTAAATTCCATATATATGCATTAGTATACTGTATTGGTGTTTTTCTTTCAGGGTTACTTCACTCTGTATAATAGGCTCCAGTTTCATCCACCTCATTAGAACTGATTCAAATGTATTCTTTTTAATGGCTGAGTAATATTCCATTGTGTATATGTACCATAGCTTTCCTTTCCATTCGTCTGCCGATGGACATCTAGGTTGCTTCCATGTCCTGGCTATTATAAACAGTGCTGCGATGAACTTCAGGGTACACGTGTCTCTTTAAATTCTCGTTTCCTCAGTGTGTATGCCCAGCAGTGGGATTCCTCGGTCATATGGCAGTTCTATTTCAAATTTTTTAAGGAATCTCCCCACTGTTCTCCATAGTGGTTGGACTAGTTTGCATTCCCACCAACAGTGTAAGAGGGTTCCTTTTCTCCACACCCTATCCAGCATTTATTGCTTGTAGATGTTTGGATAGCAGCCATTCTTACTGGCGTGAAATGGTACCTCATTGTGGTTTTGATTTGCATTCCTTTGATAATGAGTGATGTTGAGCATCTTTTCATGTGTTTGTTAGCCATCTGTATGTCTTCTTTGGAGAAAAGTCTGTTTAGTTCTTTGGCTCACTTTTTGATTGGGTCATTTATATTTTTGGAATTGAGCTGCAGGAGTTGCTTATATATTTTTGAAATTAAGTCTTTGTCTGTTCCTTCATTTGCTATTATTTTCTCCCATTCTGAAGGCTGTCTTTTCACCTTGCTTATAGTTTCCTTTGTTGTGCAGAAGCTTTTAATTTTAATTAGGTCCCATTTATTTTTTATTTCCATTACTCTGGGAGGTGGGTCATAGAGGATCCTGCTTTGATTTATATCAGAGTGTGTTTTGCCTATGTTTTCTTCTAAGAGTTTAATAGTTTCTGGTCTTACATTTAGATCTTTAATCCTTTTTGAGTTTATTTTTGTGTATGGTGTTAGAAAGTGTTCTAGTTTCATATTTTTACAAGTGGTTGACCAGTTTTCCAAGCACCACTTGTTAAAAGAGATTGTCTGTTCTCCATTGTATATTCTTGCCTCCTTTGTCAAAGATAAGGTGACCATAGGTGTGTGGATTTATCTCTGGGCGTTCTTGTGTTCCACTGATCTATATTTCTGTCTCTGTGCCAGTACCATACTGTCTTGATGACTGTAGCTTTGTAGTAGAGACTGAAGTCAGGCAGGTTGACTCCTCCAGTTCCATTCTTCTTTCTCAAGATTGCTTTGGCTATTCGAGGTTTTTTGTATTTCCATACAAATTGTGTACTTATTTGTTCTAGTTCTCTGAAAAATACTGTTGGTAGCTTGATAGGGATTGTATTGAATCTATAGATAGCTTTGGGTAGTATAATCATTTTCACTATATTGATTCTTCCAATCTATGAACATGGTATATTTCTCCATCTATTTCTGTCCTCTTTGATTTCTTTCACCAGTGTCTTATAGTTTTCTATATATAGGTCTTTTGTTTCTTTAGGTAGATATATTCTTAAGTATTTTATTCTTTTCGTTGCAATGGTGAATGGAATTGTTTCCTTAATTTCTCTTTCTGTTTTCTCATTGTTAGTGTATAGGAATGCAAGGGATTTCTCTGTGTTAATTTTATATCCTGCAACTTTACTATATTCATCGATTAGCTCTAGTAATTTTCTGGTGGAGTCTTTAGGGTATTCTATGTGGAGGATCATGTCATCTGCAAACAGTGAGAGTTTTATTTCTTTGCCAATCTGAATTCCTTTTATTTCTTTTTCTGCTCTGATTGCTGTGACTAAAACTTCCAAAACTATGTTGAATAGTAGTGGTGAGAGTCAGCACCCTTGTCTTGTTCCTGACTTTAGGGGAAATGCTTTCAATATTTCACCATTGAGGATAATGTGTGCTGAGGGTTTGTCGTATACAGCTTTTATTATGTTGAGGTATGTTCCTTCTATTTCTGCTTTCTGGAGGGTTTTTATCATAAATGGAGGTTAAATTTTGTCAAAGGTTTTCTCTGCATCTATTGAGATAATCATATGGTCTTTATTTTCCATTTGTTAATGTGGTATATTACATTGACTGATTTGCGGATATTGAAGAATCCTTGCATCCCTGGGATAAAGCCCACTTGGTCATGATGTATGATCTTTTTAATATGTTGTTAGAGTCTGTTTGCTAGAATTTTGTTAAGGATTTTTGCGTCTATGTTCATCAGTGATATTGGCCCGCAGTTTTTTTTGTGTGTGGCATCTTTGTCAGGTTTTGGTATTAGGGTGATGGTGGCCTCACAGAATGAGTTTGGAAGTTTATATTGCTGTGTTTGGGGTGACCTTTCAGTATTCTGGCAGTTGGTGGTTCTTCTTTATTGTGGACGTTCCTCGCTGTGGGTAGGGTTAGACAGGTGGCTTGTCAAGGTTTGCTGGTTAGGGAAGCTTGTGCTGGTGTTCTGGTGGATGGAGCTGGATTTCTTCTCTCTGGAGTGCAATGAAGTGTCCAGTAATGAGTTTTGAGATGTTAACGGGTTTGGTGTGACTTTCGTCAGCCTGTGTACTGAGAATCAGGGTTATGTTCCTGTGTTGCTGGAGAATTTGCGTGGTATGTCTTGGTCTGGAGCTTGTTGGCCCTTGGGTGGTGCTTGGTTTGCGTGTACATATGGAGGCGTTTGATGAGCTCCTATCTATTAATGATCCCTGGATTCAGGAGTTCTCTGGTGTTCTCAGGATTTGGACTGAAGCCTCCTGCCTCTGGTTTTCAGTCTTATTTTTATAATAGCCTCAAGACTTCTCCATTTCTCAAGAGGCTGTCATGTTCTGTGATGGCCTCTTTTTTTCTTCCTGAAGTTTGCTTTTTCAGGCTCAGTTGGGCCTCACCACATGTCTCACCGGCAGGTGAGCTGCAGCTTTCCTTTGTTCTGTTAAGTCCCTACGTTGGGTCTTCCAAACTGGCACTTTTCCTTCTGCCAGCAGAGTGGGATCTTGTAGTGAGCAGAGCTACTTGGACTCTGTAACAGTAGAGGATCCCCCTGCTCTTTATTAATCTTTTCCACCACTGCTATTGTAGCCAGGCGTTCTGGGAAACAAACTCACTCAGAAGGACAATGCAGATAGTGGAGGGCAGTTTATTACACCGGCGGGCCCAAGGCAGAGTCTCCTCTTAGCCAAGGACCTTTTTAATCCCATTTAAAAAGTTGTCCATTTTTGCACATTCTGAAGTCACCGTCGAAAAACTGTGCCTCTTTATCCTGAGTGAGTTCTCAAAACTCACTTCCTAATATATTCAATAATATTCACAACATTAACTGGTCCCCAATTTCAATAACCTCCTTCAATTTAGGAGCATATGCATAAAAGTTGCTGTCTTACACAAAGGATGTCGTGATAATCAGAAGCCAATTAGAATGATCACCAAAATCCTCTAAAATACACCATTTGCCACATTCCAAACCTCTCATTCAAATTATAAAAATCAATGGGAAAAGCACATTAACAACCTCTTTTTGATGGTCTGTCTCTAAAAAATACAGTAGAGATTACTTGTGCTTCCCTTATTGTTCATCTAGAAGAGTTCAGAATTCTATCCGGAATCTTTTTTTTCCCCCCTGAAGCAAACATCAGTAATGACTCATGGGTGCTCCAGCCTCAAAAACCAAAGAAAAGCAAATACAGTCATCACTTCCTTGCCCATTCATTCAGTAAATGTTTGTTGACAGCCTCCTATTTGTGGGATATTGTACTAGACACTAGGAATACATCTGAGATCAAGAAAGACAAAAAATTCCAGCCATAATAAAACATTAAATTCTAATAGCAGGGAAAGAAAAAACTCAAGACAAATCAGTAATATATATGACAGTGTGATAAGAGAAACTTTAGAATAGTAAGTAAACAAAATGTGTTACTTTGAATGTGTGTTTAGTCACTAAGTCCTGTGAGACTCTTTTGCAACCCAACAGACTACAGTCTGCCATGTTCCTCTGTCCATGGGATTTTTCAGACAAGAATACCAGAGTAGGTTGCTATCTCGTCCTCAAGGGGATCTTTCCAACCCAGGGATCGAACCCACGTCCCCTGAAATGCCAGGCGGATTCGTTACCACGGAGTATGTACACATATTGATATTTCTCCTGGCAATCTTGATTCCAGCTGTGCTTCTTCCAGCCCAGCGTTCCTCATGATGTACTCTGCATAGAAGTTAAATAAGCAGGGTGACAATATACAGCCTTGATGTACTCCTTTTCCTATTTGAAACTAGTCAGTTGTTCAATGTCCAAATCTAACTGTTGCTTCCTGACCTGCATACAGGTTACTCAAGAGGCAAGTCAGGTGGTCTGGTATTTCCATCTCGTTCAGAATTTTCCACAGTTGATTGTGATCCACACAGTCAAAGGCTTTGGCATAGTCAATAAAGCAGAAATAGATGTTTTCTGGAACTCTTTCTTTTTTGATGATCCAGCAGATGTTGGCAATTTGATCTCTGGTTCCTCTGCCTTTCCTAAAACCAGCTTGAACATCGGCAAGTTCATGGTTCACATATTGCTGCAGCCTGGCTTGGAGAATTTTGAGCATGACTTTACTAACGTGTGAGATGAGTGCAATTGTGAGGTAGTTTGAGCATTCTTTGGCATTGCCTTTCTTTGGGATTGGGATGAAGACCGATCTTTTCCAGTCCTGTGGCCACTGCTGAGGTTTCCAAATTTGCTGGCATATTGAGCGCAGCACTTTCACAACATCGTCTTTCAGGATTTAAAATAGCTCCACTGGAATTCCATCACCTCCACTAGCTTTGTTCGTAGTGATGCTTTCTAAGGCCCACTTGACTTCACATTCCAGGATGTCTGGCTCTAGGTGAGTGATCACACCATCGTGATTATCTGGGTCATGAAGCTCTTTTTTGTACAGTTCTCCTGTGTATTCTTTCCACCTCTTCTTAATATCTTCTGCTTCTGTTAGGTCCATACCATTTCTGTTCTTTATCGAGCCCATCTTTGCATGAAATCTTCCCTTGGTATCTCTAATTTTCTTGAATAAATCTCTAGTCTTTCCCATTCTATTTTCCTCTATTTCTTTGCATTGATCACTGAGGAAGGCTTTCTTATCTCTCCTTGCTATTCTTTGGAACTCTGCATTTAAATGGGAATATCTTTCCTTTTCTTCTTTGCTTTTCGCTTCTCTCCTTTCCACAGCTATCTGTAAGGCCTCCTCAGACAGCCATTTTGCTTTCTTGCATTTCTGTTCCATGGGGATGGTCTTGATCCCTGTCTCCTGTACAATGTCACGAACCTCTGTCCATGGTTCATCAGGCACTCTATCAGATCTAGTCCCTTAAGTTTATTTCTCACTTCAACTCTATAATCATAAGGGATTTGATTTAGGTCATACCTGAATAGTCTAGTGCAATAACCTCAGATATGCAGATAATACCCCCTGATGGCAGAAAGTGAAGAGGAACTAAAAAGCCTCTTAATGAAAGTGAAAGAGGAGAGTGAAAAAGTTGGCTTAAAGCTCAACATTCAGAAAACTAAGATCATAGCATCTGGTCCCATCACTTCATGGCAAATAGATGGGGAAACAGTGGAAACAGTGGCTGTCTTTATTTTTCTGGGCTCCAAAATCACTGCAGATGAAATTAATGAAATTAAAAGATGCTTACTCCTTGGAAGGAAAGTTATGACCAACCTAGACAGCATATTAAAAAGCAGAGACGTTACTTTGCCAACAAAGGTCCATCTAGTCAAGGCTATGGTTTTTCCAGTGGTCATGTATGGATGTGAGAGTTGGACTATGAAGAAAGGTGAGCGCCAAAGAATTGATGCTTTTGAACTGTGGTGTTGGAGAAGACTCTTGAGAGTCCCTTGGATTGCAGATCCAACTTGGAGATCCAACCAGTCCATCCTAAAAGAGATCAGTCCTGGGTTTTCATTGGAAGGACTGATGCTGAAGCTGAAACTCCAATACTTTGGCCACCTCATGTGATGAGTTGACTCGTTGGAAAAGACCCTGATGTTGGGAAGGGTTGGGGGCAGGAGGAGAAGGGGATGACAGAGGATGAGATAGCTGGATGGCATCACTGACTCGATGGACATGAGTTTGGGTAAACTCCAGAAGTTGGTGATGGATAGGGAGGCCTGGCGTGCTGCGATTCATAAGGTCGCAGAGAGTCGGACACGACTGACTGACTGAACTGAACTGATGCACATATATACAAACAAGAGAGAAAAAAGTTTTTATATACAGTGGCTAGGAATGAACCTATGAAAGGGTTATATTTCAATAAACTTGTAAAGGATTGTTAAGAAATTATTTGTTCTTTTAAAATTTATTTACAACTTGTTTATACCATCAGTCATATACACACACACAGATAAACACACACTCTCTAAACTTGATTACAAGAATGTGAGATTAATATTATTTTAGAATTAGCTTTAAAAAATAACACTTATGAGCTCTCTGATAACCATATCATAAATACCTAAGCCATGAATGTGGGTGGCAGTTCCCAAGATGGATGGAAAATTTAAATTTAAAAATACCCTAAATAAAGTTTGTGAATGTAGTTTAAGTAAAAACACATTACATTTTAGGATTAAAACATAGCCAAGGAATATTTTCAGAGAACCAAGTGCATGATCATATTAAAATTTTACATGCAAATCCATAAACATATCACTAAACGTAACACTAATATTGAAGATTAGAAGAATCTCCTTAACAGTAGAAAAAATGTAAAACTTTTTCTTAGAAATATCATATGTATACTTTTTACAGTACTTTACTTTTGTATAAAGGTTCAAAATGCAAATATATATATTGAGATCCTGAATATGCATTTAGATGACAAATAATAGTACAAATACTGTTATGAGAAAGATCAGAGTATTATCTAAATATGCTTGACTCAGATCATTCTACGGGTACACATGGCAAAACAAAAAAATGAAGAGCTCCTATCCTATGTAGGAATATGCAGTGGGGATTTCCATGGTGGTCTGGTGGTTAAGAATCCACTTTGCAATGCAGGAGACACAGCTTCAAATCTGGTTGGGGAACTAAGATCTCACATACTATGGAGCCACTAAGCCCATGAGCCACAATGAAAGATCCCAGATGACCTAACGAAGCCCCTGCAGGCCTCAACTAAGATCTACTATTACAAAAAAAAGCATATTCAATAGATTCTAATAAGCTTAGTCCCTTCTTAGGTATCAAAATTCTAACCAGATGGTCTGGTCATTCTAATAACATTTTATGATTTAATGATATGAAAACAAAAGCTACCAAAAACCACTATTTGGACAATTATAAAAAGGAGATTCTCCAACAGCATATTCAAAGAATATGATTAAATAGGCATTTAAAAAAAGCATGATTTATCCACCAATGATTTCTCCCAATGCAGGGGTAGGTGATCCCACATAGGCTAAATCTTGCCCACCTCCTGTTTTGTGAATGAAGTTTTACTGGAACACAGTAACACCCATTCATTTACCTATGGCTATTTTTGGTCTTCCTTGGTGGCCTGGTAAAAAGAATCTGCCAGCAATGCAGGAGACCCAAGTTTAGCCTCCATGTTGAAAAGATCCCCTGGAGAAGGGAATGGCTAGCCACTCTAGTATTCTAGTATTCTTGTCTAGAAAAGTCCATGGGCAAAGGAGCCTAGCGCTGCAGTCCTTGGGGTTGTAGAGTCAGACAGGACTTAGCAACTAACACTTTCACTTTTTCACGGCTTTTTTTGTGTGCTAAAACAGCAGAATGGAAACAGAGCCCATATGGCCCACAAAGCCCAAAATGTTAGTAAAATGTTTACCAAGCCCTACCTTAAACTACTAGTAAAGTCTTCTACCCATAAGGGATGAGTAGTGGCCTCATCCTTACATTTTTTCCTTAGGGTTCCTCACTCATCCTCATCAAGATGAAAATGTCTTTGTGAGGAGTTCTCTTAAATAGAATGTTGACTCAGGGGTTCTCAGACTCACCTTTCAAATACTAATTTTCAGTTTCCAGTGTGGATGCCGTTCAGCTACTAATGCTACTATATCAAATTCTGCTTTCAAATAGTTTTGCATCCCTGCATATGTGCACTGCTTCAAATATTCACTCCATATAATCTCTGTCTAGCTAATTACAAATCTGTTCATGGTTTCTACTTTGAACTTAGTCAAAGTGAATTTACCTTGAACTCATGTTTAATGCCGGAGGAGGCAATGGCAAGCCACTCCAGTACTCTTGCCTAGAAAAATCCCATGGATGGAGGAGCCTGGTAGGCTGCAGTCCGTGGGGTCGCTACGGGTTGGACACGACTGAACGACTTCACTTTCACTTTTCACTTTCACACATTGGAGAAGGAAATGGCAACCCACTACAGTGTTCTTGCCTGGAGAATCCCAGGGAAGGGGGAGCCTGGTGGGCTTCCGTCTATGAGGTCACACAGAGTCGGACACGACTGAAGTGACTTAGCAGCAGCAGTAGCAGCATGTTTAATGCATTTTCTATAAGCTACAGTATTCGTTACATATTGTTAATTAAGCTCTACTCTTATGCAGATATTTGAATTCACCTCATTGGCCAATTAATTCTAAAGAAAAAATTCAGACCCCTGACCCTTTAAGAATATCCATCTAGCTATCTTAATTCCAGCATCATTGTCTTGGCTTTACTAATGACATACTAACTAACTGAACTCACTGCTGACATCAGGCTCTCCTTACCACACCTCTTTATCCCCAGTCTTCACTGATCCTTCTAATATCTCCTCATAATGTGAGAGATGTGGATCTGCTATTCAGTTCAGTTCAGTTCAGTCGCTCAGTCGTGGCTGACACTGAACCCCATGAATAGCAGCACGCCAGGCCTCCCTGTCCATCACCAGCTCCCAGAGTTCACTCAAACTCATGTCCATCGAGTTGGTGATGCCATCCAGCCATCTCATTCTCAGTTGTCCCCTTCTCCTCCTGCCCACAATCCCTCCCAGCATCAGAGTCTTTTCCAGTGAGTCACGGTAGTGAATAAAATGAAATAGAGTCTAGGCAAAGAGCTTCTTAAAAAAATTAATTCTAAGAAATAAGAACCTGACTTTTGTGTTTTTTCCTTTGTTACACCATCAATATCTTTTCCCTCTTGTAAATACACAGAACACTCAAACCCCTATTTTAACATGGCAAACTATGGGTCACAAAGTGTTACTATCCCAAGAAAAATATTTTCTCTTGGCAATGTTTTAAATTTCTTTTACTCCTTTCTATGTATTACATGATATATTTTAAAACTCAGTTGGATTTAGTACTAGTAGTAGCTGAACCTGAAGGTTAACTGTTATACACACAAAGGAATTATCTCTTAATAAAATAGAATAAAATCATTATTGTTTGTAAACACATCATTTATCAAAAATGACACAAAATACTTCATTTGAATTTTCAAAGAGGATAACTGCAGGGTGTATCCCAATGGACACAAATGAAAAAAAGAGGAAGACTGGATGAAAATGAGGGGTTGGGGAGGGAAGGTAAGGAAAGGAGAGAAGGAAAGAAAGAAAATGCCTTTTTAAAAGTCTTGCTGGAAAATAAAATTCAAAACAAGTGAATAATGGTGTCCTTACCGGAACTATGGCAGTAGTCCATACACTGTGGAACCTGGACTGTGAAGGCTATCAAATCTGGAGCTAAGAGAGATTCTGGCTTTCTGCTCTCATTGAGCCACTTGCTGCTGTGAAGGTCTTTAGTGTCAGAAGGACCCTGAAGCAATGGAATCAACTTCTCTTTTCCACTGTCACCTGAACAGACAGATTTATGAAAAAGAAGGTTATCAAAAATATATATATATAGGAGTAGCCTGGGGATGCTTGATTTCAAAGTATACTAACAATATACAATTTCCATTTACACTTTGGTAATTTTAGTTGTACATTTAGTTATATTCTAAAAAGTATGACTGATAAAAATTAAATGCCCTTTTAACTCTTAAAATGTTTTAGAATTTAGTTGATGAATGTAGAACACGTTCAGAAAAGCTTATAAAATAAAACAACATGAACACACTCTATTGTAAATACTCAAGGGAATCTGTACCTCTTTAAACTTAT
The DNA here is from genome assembly GCF_049115385.1 of Moschus berezovskii. Lineage (NCBI taxonomy): Eukaryota > Metazoa > Chordata > Mammalia > Artiodactyla > Moschidae > Moschus > Moschus berezovskii. The sequence continues at coordinate 16,714,477 of NC_142475.1, read as the reverse complement.
CTAGCCATTTAATCCACAATGGAAAAAATTAAATAACAAATAGTTTAAGGAAAATACTATGAAATAAAGTATTGGAAGGAAGGCAAAGTCAATTACAACCTTAAGGTGAAAAACAGCTAGGGTTTCTGTTTAATTTCATTATACTAGCAACATTTTAATTTTTAAGTGTCATGTACATCTATACCTCCTATTCCACCCCAAAAAGTGTAAGAATAAACTTTCCTTTAATTTTTCTTCCCTCATAACCACTCTTAAAACTATCCAATTTTTTTTTCTTAAGTAAAAATTAATTTATTAATGTCAAGAAGTATCATCCTGGCACAATTAACAATTTTTTTCAAGTAAAATAAAAAAATTTAAAACCTCTGATTCATAGGAACAATGAGTAAATTCTTGTTTCAGTAACGCTCCTTGTAAAACGCAAGGCCAATTCTCCTATACAGGCAATAAAGTTTTACATGGTCCAGCTGCACATACCTGGGGCTTTGGCACAAATTTTTATTGATCCCACGGTCCCAGAGGCACATTTGACCAATGATGTGCTGCAGTACTTCAATTCAACATTCTGGATTGAGCCCTCAAGAGTTGGCAGGGGATTCTTAGATTTCACACCTAATAAAAGAAAACTGCAAATGTACTAGCCGATTGAATTTAAATAATTTTTATACTCCTTCACTGAGGCATTTAAACTTAATTATACTTTAATTATCTACCTCAGATGTTCTTACAGTATTTGTGTTAGGCTTCACAGTTCAGTGTTTAGGAGGTAAAATGATGCAATTTTAAAATAACCAGGTTGAACTCTTAAAACTATACTTATGCAAATTTTAAACAAACAGTTGTTTAAAAATATGGATACTAAAAAGTCATATTTGGTTTTAGAATATAGAGTAAGATTTTCAATCTGAAACAAATTTAACTTATAAACTGACTTTCACTTATGCAGACGCATTAATTTAAGCATGAAACTACCTGTATAAACAGACTCCTCAAAATATCTTGGTCAGGTAGGATGCAAAGAGAGAAACAAGATAGCTCAAAACATCTCCTAAGTTAAAAATACAATAGCTTATAAGCAAAATCGATACGCCAACTGTAGCTAAAAGAAACCAAAGGGATTCTATATCAATCAACAAAAAAAAGTGAGCATTATCTTTTCTACTGTATGCTACTTGCTGAAGGACATAAAGCACAGAAGCAAACAGTTACCATGACATAACTGGTAGGGAAAACATAATTCAAAGAGGAGAAACTCATTTTGGCCCTGAAGCCTAGTAAGAATTCAAAAGGCAAAGAAACCTTAAGAACATTACACTAACATTATTGTAAACCACAAAAAATGATGATAATGTGAAGAACTCTAATCCATTAACATATACCAAAGGACTTACTGTGTGTTATCCACACATTTTATTCTATCCTCAAAACAGGGTGGTAATAAAAATGTTATTGTTCTCTCATTTTTACCAATTGGGATACAATGGATTAGAGGAGTTCAGTAATTTTCTCTCTGCTCAGTCCTACAGCAGAGGAAGAGCTGAGGTGTTTAACACAATTTGATCTTATCACAGAAAACTTCATCACTCATTTCACCAATATTCATGAAAAGAGGCTTTCTTTTCTCCATTCCACATTCCAATCAAATAGGTATCATCCTTCACATGTGAAACTTCATGAAGGAGAACTAAGTATGAAGAATTAAGAAAACTATGAACTTTTATGACAGATACAGTAAACATTATACCAAAATCTTTGATTTCAAACTCCGTTGTGTTCAAGAAGCCCTATAGAGTCTTTGTGAGATGTGGCCCAAGAAGCCTGTAATTTAACTAAAACACTACATGGCTATCTACTAGTTAAAGGACATCATCCTGAGAAACATCTCACATACTAATCTTTGCTTCAGAAGAACCTCTAAATTTGCTAATTTCTATTTGACTGTTAACAAGAACATGTAACAATTGGTTGCTATTTCCCCATATCCACCACTTGAACCTATTATCCTCATAGCAGGAGTCTAAATGCTGTGTACTTAACGTCTTTTCTATGATGATATCAGCTTTTATCAAATTCTCAAAATCTATGACCCAACAAACTTAAGAAGTTGTATTTCAGAAAGTTAAATGATGCCTACAATATGATACAAACATAGCAGGAACAATAGTAGCAGTAGTACTAATTATAGCACCTAACACTCACTGAGCACTTACAATAAGTGCCATACACTACATCTAATTTGCTATTTTTATTCATATCAAAAGAAAAAAAAAGAGGTAGCTATTACTATTCTATCTCATATTCAGGAAAACCAAAGTTTAGAGAAGTAAGGATTTTGCCCAGGCTCAAGTCAGAAAGTGAGGAGGCTTGGATGACTTTTCTCCTCATAAGAAAGGAAGACGAGCTACCTCAGCATATTTAACATCTACTGTGGATGCACAATAATTTACCCTGCTCCAATCATTATGTTAAGTGATGAGAGGGATACAAAATGGAATACCTTATTCTAACTCAAGCACCCAGAGTCAGACTCTCACTCTACACCAGTTTTTTGGGGGAAAAAAAAATTGAAGAAGTTGAAGAATCTAGACAATAATCAGGGCAAGAGCTAATGAAAAATTCTCTCAATGGTTAGAATTGAAATAGTTCAGTTGGCTGCAAAACTAAAAATACATGGATAGACAAACATGGCTTTTTAAAAAATTACTTTATAAACTGCTTCTTCTACAAAGTTTACACCAAGTTTAGGGCACTACCTTGAATCTCAAATGAAAGGGCTAAATTTTTGTTAATATCTATTGTGTGCTGTATATATTGATAAGACTCTGAAGAGTCTTATTAGAAGAGCTGTCATGTACAGCACAGGGAATTATACTCGCTATTATAACAATCTATAATGGAAAAGAATAATATATATATATATATCTGCATCACTGTGTTATATATCTGAGATAACACTGTAAATCAACTATATTGCAATAAAAAATACTTAAGTTGCCTGAAATCTCTTCTGATAAGGATCACGTACATGTATAAAGCATCTTATTTTAGATTACAACTATCAAGAATTTATTCACTTTTCCATTATCATTAAATTTCTCAATATTTTAAAATGTTTTATAAACTAAAACATCCTGCATAGTTTCTCCTTAAGAAAACTTTTTCCTAAAGTAATTTTGTTTTAATTGCTCACATTTTTTAAAAGATAATTATAGTCATCTCTTGATAGACTTCAACAATGGAGAAAAGCTGCTATTAAAAAATAACTTTAGTAATATAAATTAAGAACCTTGAGTGATATGACGTGTCAATATGGTTCATCAGTTGTAACAAATATACCACCCTGGTGAGGGATGTCAATATTGGGGGAGGCTATGTAAACTGATATGGAGGCAGAAGCTATATTGAAAACTTCAGACCTTCCCTTCAGGTTTGCTGTGAACCTAAAATTGCTCTAAACAAGAAATAATATTCATAAAAATAATTTAAAAATAAACTTGGCTTCTTCCACTCTACCACCAAACCAAAACATACACTAGGAAGAGATAAAGGAACAGAGTCTTGGCATTGAACAACTCACGGCACCCCTCACATTGTTTTCAAGCTACATGAAGACTGCTTCCTAAAATTTTGAAAGGAAATTTTCCTGATAGGAGCACGAAATGGTGAAACAAAAAGACCAAAACTCTGAAACTGAAAAATGAAGGCTTCAGATATAGGTAGTATTATGTATTTAGGAGTTAGGAGTTATGTGGCTTAAGGCAATCCACTATTAATTACTGTTTCACGTGGAGGCCAAAATACTGCAGTTATTGTTCAAGGTATATAACTCTGATAAATCTGAATTTTATACGGAACTTAATTTAGGGAAGAGGTGCAAAATTTTGGAAAGTTGTATAGTCATCTGATATAAGTCAACAGAAGAATCACAGACAGTGACAGTATCTTATATTTGAAATAATGACTTCACAAAGCACTGTCATACACATTTACTCAAATATTGCTGTCAAAATCTACTAGAAGAAGGGAAGAAGGAATCCCTAAGGTACTGAAATTGAAATATAATTCAATTTTCATAATACAATTTAGTATAAAATAGTACACTATTATTTCTTGTCCTTTTAATATTTTTCTGAATGATTAACTCAACACATAATCTCAGTCGTGTGGTACACCGTTAATTCAGATTCTCTTCCCACCATCTTTCTCTTTTTTTTAATTAATTATTTTAATTGGAGGCTAATTACTTTACAATATTGTAGTGCTTTTTGCCATACGTTGACATGAATCAGCCATGGGTGTACATGTGTCTCCCCTCCTGAAACCCTCTCCCACCTCCCTCCCCAACCCATCCTTCAAGGTCATCCCAGTGCACCGGCCCTGGCCCTGAGTGCTCTATCTCATGCATCGAACCTGAACTGGCAATCTATTTCACATGTGCTAATATACATGTTTCAAAGCTATTCTCTCAAATCATCCCACCCTCGCCTTCTCCTACAGAGTCCAAAAGTCTGTTCTTTATCTCTGTGTTATCTTTTGCTGTCTCGCATATAGGGTTATCGTTACCATCTTTCTAAATTCGATATATATGCATTAATATACTGTATTGGTGTTTATCTTTCTGACTTACTTCACTCTGTGCAATAGGCTCCAGTTTCATCCACCTCATTAGAACTGATTCAAATGAGTTGTTTTTAATAGCTGAGTAATACTGCATTGTGTATATGTACCACAGCTTTCTCATCCATTCATCTGCCAATGGACATCTAGGTTGTTTCCATGTACCAGCCATTGTAAACAGTGGAGCAATGAACACAGGTACACATGTCTCTTTCAATTCTGGTTTCCTCAGTGTGTATGCCCAGCAGTGGGATTGCTAGGTCATATGGCAGTTCTTTTTCCAGTTTTTTAAAGAATCTCCACACTGTTCTCCATAAAACTATACTAGTTTGTATTCCCACCAACAGTGTAAGAGGGTTCCTTTTCTCCACACCCTATCCAGCATTTATTGTAGACTTTTTGATAGCAGACATTCTGACTGGCCTGAGATGGTACCTGATTATAGTTTTGATTTGCATTTCTCTGATAATGGGTGATGTTGAGCATCTTTTCATGTCTTTGTTAGTCAACTGTATGTCTTCTGTGGAGAAATGTTTGTTTAGTTCTTTGGCCCATTTTTTTATTGGGTCGTTTATTTTTCTGGTATTGAGTTGCATGAGCTGCTTGTATATTTTTGAGATTAATTCTTTGTACGTTGTTTTATTTGCTATTATTTTCTCCCATTCTGAAGGCTGTCTTTTCACCTTGCTTATAGTTTCCTTCATTGTGCAAAAGCTTTTAAGTTGAAATAGATCCCATTTGTTTATTTTTCCTTTTTCCATTACTCTAAGAGGTGGGTCATAGAGGATCCTGCTTTGATATATGTCAGAGAGTGTTTTACGTATGTTTTCCCTCAGGAGTTTTACAGTTTCTTTTCTTACATTTAGATCTTTAATCCATTTTGAGTTTATTTTTATGTATGGTGTTAGAAAGTGTTCTAGTTTCAATCATTTACAAGTGGTTGATCAGTTTTCCCAGCACCACTTGTTAAAGAGATTGTCTTTTCTCCATTGTATACTCTTGCCTCCTTTCTCAAAGATAAGGTATCCATAGGTGTGTGGATTTACCTTAGCTTTCTGTTTTGTTCCATTGATCTATATCTCTGTCTCTGTGCCAGGACCATACTGTCTTGATGACTGTAGCTTTGTAGTATAGTCTGAGGTCAGGCAGGTTGACTCCTCCAGTTCCATTCTTCTTTCTCAAGATTGCTTTGGCTATTCGAGGTTTTTTATATTTCCATACAAATTGTGAACTTATTTGTTCTAGTTCTCTGAAAAATACTGCTGGCAGCTTGACAGGGATAGCATTGAATCTATAGATGGCTTTGGGTACTACACTCATTTTTGCTATATTGATTCTTCTGACCCATGAACATGGTATATTTCTCCATCTATTTGCATCATCTTTGATTTCCTTCATCAGTGTTTTATAGTTTTCTATATACAGGTCTTTTGTTTCTTTAGGTATATTTATTCTTAAGTATTTTATTCTTTTCGTTGCAATGGTGAATGGAATTGTTTCCTTAATTTCTCTGTTTTCTCATTGGTAGTGTATAGGAATGTAAGGGATTTCTGTGTGTTAATTTTATATCCTTCAACTTGACTATATTCATTGATTAGCTCCAGTAATTTTTTGGTGGTGTCTTTAGGGGTTTTCTACGTAGAGGATCATGTTATCTGCAAATAGTGAGCGTTTTGCATCTTCTTTTCCAATCTGGATTCCTTATATTTCTTTTTCCTTCTCTGACTGCTGTGGCTAAAACTTCCAAAACTATGTTGAATAGTAGTGCCCACCATCTTTCTTATCCAACATAATTCTCCTAACCTCACAGATATGTTAGCCCCTCAGTGTTCAGCATGATTATTCATATAAATTAAAAGATAAACTAACGAGAATAACCTGTTATATCTGGGTCGAAGTAAAAGATTAAGGATCAAGCAATACATAAGTGTATTTCTGTTTCTGACTTAATTTTTAGGGCCCAATACCAACAAAGAAATGAAATGGAAAGAGCTAAAAGTGCAACTCTCAAAGAGGAAAGCAGTGTCATCAAAATTTCAGAAGATAGATATTGATGAACAAGTAGCAACTGGATGACTTAGAGAAAAGTACCTGTGAGTTACCATATTAAGAAGCAAGTTGATCAGCAATAAGCCCTGGAAAGGTAAGAATTAAAGAAGCCAGGTAGTTCAGAAGGCAGGAATGCAGACAAGGCAAAAACGATGAGCAGTGACTGAAAGTCTATCTAGTGACCACAGATCCTTTGCCTTAATCCATGCAGCAATGCAAATATCCCACTCTCATCCCAACAACAATGGAGAAATTGAACCAGAAGGACAATGAACTAAGGGACACTACCAACGAAAGGGGTGCATACTAAAAATGGGAGACTGTCTAAAAATGAATACAAAATAGATGTACCAAATAATGAAATCTTTTCTTTCACTCTCTAAGAACCCTGAATGCCAGAGGTAAAACATGTAGCAAGGAAATGGAAGGATTTCTGTGAAAACTGGCCAGTCCAAGAAAAGCAAACCAGAGATACTGATAACTCATTATCTCCTTAGCTCCAAAAACATGAATAAGTGTCCAATTTTCCAACAATGATATCTGCCATTTAGTAAGTTCCAATCTCACAAACAGGTTTCCAATTTAGATACTTTCCAGTTTTTAGCTATTTAAAATTTATTCTACAATATTAGGGGTCATCAGAAACTGGGCATAAATCACTAAAATGAAAAGTAGAGATAACAAAATCAACAGAAAAGGAACTTCGTGTAAACAGATGCTGGGATCAGAAAACTTAGGTAATAATAATTATATTATTATTTTATATTTATTATGACAAATATATTAAGTTATTAACCCCAAGGGTAAAAGTTACATAACAAAAAACATTTAATGACAGTATATTTCATATATACATGACCATAACATAATAACACTGAATATATATTTAAGCAAAATCTGTGCTAAAATTAGATGACTTAGGAGAAAAGAACAGAGCCTATAGTAAGAACTGCCCATAAAATCTAAATCCTCTAATAGGCTACATAATACCATCACACCTTCACTCAAGAAGCCCAAATCCTAATCCCAGGATCTGGGAATATGCTATCTTACATGGCAAAGGAATATTAAGGTTAAAAAAAAGAATTAAAATTATTAATAAGCTAATTTGAAATGTGGAGAGTACCCCACATTATCCAGGTGGAACACATGTAACCATCAGGGTTTTTAAAAATATTATTAAAAGAAGGCAGCATAAGATAGGAGTCAGAGAAAGACATGTCATGAGAGAAGCAATATCAGAGAACTGCAATTTAGCTGGCTTTGAAACTGGGGCATGAGGACTAGACCAAGGAATGCTGGTGCCCTATACAAGGTGGAAAAAGCAAGGAAATGGATTCTCTCCTAGATGCTAAATAGAACAGAACTCTAATGACACCTTGATTTTAGTATAAGACTCATTTTAGACTTTAAACTACAGAACTACAATAAAACAGTAAACTTACGCTATTTTAAAGCATTAGGGTTATTGTAGTATATAGTATATATATATAGTATATATAAATAGTATTATGCTAGTAAAGTCATGCTCAAAATTCTCCAAGCCAGGCTTCAGCAATATGTGAACCGTGAACTCCCAGATGTTCAAGCAGGTTTTAGAAAAGGCAGAGGCACCAGAGAACAAATTGCCAACATCCGCTGGATCATGGAGAAAGCAAGAGAGTTCCAGAAAAACATCTATTTCTGCTTCATTGACTATGCCAAAGCCTTTGACTGTGTGGATCACAATCAACTGTGGAAAATTCTGAAAGAGATGGGAATCCCAGACCACCTGACCTGCCTCTTGAGAAACCTGTATGCAGGTCAGGAAGCAACAGTCAGAACCGTACATGGAACAACAGACTGGTTCCAAATAGGAAAAGGAGTACATCAACGCTGTATATTGTCACCCTGCTTATTTAACTTCTATGCAGAGTACATCATGAGGAATGCTGGGCTGGAAGAAGCACAAGCTGGAATCAAGATTTCCGGGAGAAATATCAATAACCTCAGATATGCAGATGACACCACCCTTATGGCAGAAAGTGAAGAGGAACTCTTGATGAAAGTGAAAGAGGAGAGTGAAAAGGTTGGCTTGAAGCTCAACATTCAGAAAACAAAGATCATGGCATCTGATCCCATCACTTCATGGGAAATAGATGGAAAAACAGTGGAAACAGTGTCAGACTTTATTTTTTTGGGCTCCAAATCACTGCAGATTGCAGCCATGAAATTAGAAGTCGCTTACTCCTTGGAAGGAAAGTTATGACCAACCTTGATAGTATATTAAAAAGCAGAGACATTACTTTGCCAACAAAGGTCCGTCTAGTCAAGGCTATGGGTTTTCCCGTGGTCATGTATGGATGTGAGAGTTGGACTGTGAAGAAAGCTGATCGCCGAAGAATTGATGCTTTTGAACTGTGGTGCTGGAGAAGACTCTTGAGAGTCCCTTGGACTGCAGGGAGATCCAACCAGTCCATTCTAAAGGAGATCGATCCTGGGTGTTCATTGGAAGGACTGATGCTAAAGGTGAAACTCCAATACTTTGGCTACCACATGCGAAGAGTTGACTCACTGGAAAAGACTCTGATGCTGGGAAAGGTTGGGGGCGGGAGGAGAAGGGGACGACCGAGAATTAGATGGCTGGATGGCATCACTGACTCTGTGGACATGAGTTTGAGTGAACTCCGGGAGTTGGTGATGGACAGGGAGGCCTGGCGTGCTGTGATTCATGGGGTCGCGGAGAGTCGGACACGACTGAGTGACTGAACTGAACTGAACTGATAAATAGTATTATAATATCTAACTATACATGAAAGATAAGAAAACTTCAATATAAGTATTTTATTTAGAAATTTAGAGGTAAATAACTAAGAATAAGCCACAAATGACTGCCCCTAAAAAAACATCAGAGATTTTAAGGACTCACAGAACTGCCCTTTTTGTTACAAGCCTTAAAAAATTATAATTTAATAAAATAAAACAAAAGGTCACTCAAGCAGGCAGGACCCATTCCAGACACACAAAAATAAAAAGAATCATAAGATAGTGAACCAACAGTAAAAGCTTCTGTAGAGGGAAAAGGCAAATTCTTTTAAAACACTCATTGAAAGAATAGTTATCTTAGCAAAGTTATTAGAGAATATTTTATAATAGCAAAGAGCTTCTAAATTGTTGACAGTGTAATAAAAACTAAGCATTATCATTTCAGGGGAAGAATAAAAGAAGAAAGCAAGATGAGAGGGAGATTTATAACATGAGAGGAAAGTGGAAGTCTCAACAAGAGTGACTGGGCAGGCAAGGACAGATAGGTGTACCAAGAAAGCTAGCTAGTTCTTGGTAATTTGGGATTCTGGGTTTACATTTCTAAAGGCTTTCTGTTTTAAAAAAATTGACAGAGTAAGGGTATATGCCAAAGCAAATATTAATATTTGTGTTTACTATTAAATACCCAGAGATGTAACCAGTCTACCCAGGATCACATTTTAAGTAAACTTGTTGGTTTGATGGCTCCTAGACCATGAAGAAATTAAGACCTGAGTGCTGACAGGACTGTGGTTACAAATTCACAGGGAAAACACCCACCGTCTTCCACATCAAGGCCAAAACAAAGAAGTTTCTTTGTTAAAATGAGAGTGGGACAGATTTTTAAAAACAGTCCATCTTTCTACTAGTCCTTAGAAGTTATGAGCTCAGGGAAATGGAAATCACTTCCCAATTCTTCCTTTCTGGTCCCCACCCATTTCTGGTGATTAAAGGCCAAGCCCACTGGTAACTGAGTTGCCACAGCCCATTAGGACAGTCAAAGCATGAATACCTGTTTCCCACTCTAGTTTTCCATTTCCTTCTTGTTTGGGGCTTTTTTTTTCTTTCTTTCTCACGGGTTCAGCAGTTCACTTACTAATAGAGTTATATGTGTTATACATTTTTCAGCACGGGTGTTTGTAAAGGAAAGGATTTCAGGTAATTATCATACCATGCTACCAGGCATAGAAGTCCCATCATGCTATGCCATGTGTTTCTTAAATAAATATACATCATAATCGAACGTTCTCCTCCCTAGGACTGCACTCATGCTAGATGAGGAAGCAACAAGTAGTTTTTGAGGTTAAACACTAGAGGTTATGCAGAGATATAAAACACATTATAAATCCCAAAATGTACTAGTTGAACTATTTTGTTTCCATAATTATTAAGTGTGTATAATTCACTAGCTACCTTACAGAACAGTCCTTGCAGAAATGACAGCAGAGTATCTGGCATGTTAGGATTCAATGAATGTTAGCCTGTATATTCTCACTGTTACTATCACTAACAACAATACAAGCTTACTGGGGAATCTCAGTTTATACAAAAGGAGTAAAAAGGGAGTTTAATAAATGATGCATTAACCGCTAGACTTTTATCGTAGTATAAATTCTGCCATCAAATGGCTATATAATTTTGGATTTAAAGTCTCTATGATTCAGTTTCTTCACCTGAAAAAGAAGAATGGTTGTATTTTAACTAAGGTTTCTTTAAGCTTTAAAAGCCAATGATTAGCTGCAGTGTAGGAGATTAAAGACTGTATAACAGGACCTGGAAAGGAAAAGTGGCCTTCGAAGGGAACAATATTGTCATATACCATCAGCATTTTTTAAAGGCAAAGAAAAATTACACTAAATGAAACTGTTGTGTTTGTCTATATATGATAGAAAAACTAAGAACTAGGTAACATCAGCAACTTTAATGAAAGACGAGAAAAATAAAATTTTCAAAAATACAATTTACAGATTGATATTGCTAGAATAACTTTTGAAACATTTTCTATTTCCCCTTAGCCTCTAGAGCTATACTGGTAGATAAAGAACAATAATTATTACTTTATGAGACAAATAATAAAGTGGCACATTATTATATTTGGTTATTCTATACATAAAAAATTCTTAGTGTGAATAATAAAATAATAATTACTGTTATGATCATTCAGTATTATACCCACACAAGAACTTAAAAAAAATAACACTTAGGATAATGGAGTAAAATGCCTAGAAAAAAAAAAAATATCTGCTTCTTGGATTAGGTATTTCATAACACATATGAGACGGAAATACATGAAAATAAATTCTCATTAATAACCACTGGTAGAAATATCTAAAGAAGGACTACTATGGAAAAGTAATAAAGATTTTTTAATAAAAAATTTTTAATTGTGGAAAAGGATGCTAAATTACTAGCTGGCAAAATAAAAGATATCACAGTGAAGGGAAAAGTGTTAGTCACTCAGTCATGTCCAATTTTTTGCAACCCTATAGACTGTAGCCCGCCAGGCTCCTCTGTCCATGGAATTCTCCAGGAAAGAATATTGGAGTGGGAAGCCATTCCTTTCTCCAGGGGATCTTCCTGACCCAGGGATCAAACCCAGGTCCTCCTGCATTTCAAGCAGATTTTTTCACTGTTTTAAATTAAGGAAACATGTGTGTTTGTGCATGCATGTGTGTATGTAGAGGTAGGTGATAAAGGGCACACCAATATGAAAATAAATACAACATTCACTCCCTCTGCATAGGACAAGATCATTCTTCTTTACTTAGTCTAATTCTGCCATAAGGTATTGTCAACTCTACCACAAGTAAAAGTGCCCGGCCAAATATTCAGCCACTATGAAACCTTGACTCTAACAGGCATTCTTTTACTGTACAAACTCTGACTGCATACAACCAAGATTCATTCTTGCTATTTCAATCACTGACCTCCAAGGACAAAATCAAATGCCTACCACGTATACTTCTGGACGTTTCTCACTGTAAAAAGCAATCACTCAGACTTGAGGATGCAAGCTTTTGTCTGCATCACCTCAGTTCAGTTCAGTTCAGTTCAGTCGCTCAGTTGTGTCTGACTCTTTGTGACCCCATGAATCACAGAACGCCAGGCCTCCCTGTCCATCACCAACTCCCAGAGTTCACTCAAACTCATGTCCATCAAGTCGGTGATGCCATCCAGCCATCTCATTCTCTGTCATCCCCTGCATCACCTAAGGATGATCATATACTAATGGTTCTTCATGCATACACTAGCACTGACTCTCATGTCTCATTCACTCGCTGATTCACTATGTTTTACTAAACACGACTATACACCATGCACAGTCAAGGATTATAGGGGTAAACAAGACCAATTCAGGTTCATCTCTCATGAAATCTACAATCTAGTTGAATGAATAAATAGATCCATGAATCAGTGAATGATATAGAATACAAAAGAAAATTCACCTAACAGGAAATATAAACAATAAAAAGAAATATGACAAAAGATCCATTTTGCTATAACTAAAGAAAAGTGGGAGAAGGCAATGGCAACCCCCTCCAGTACTCTTGCCTGGAGAATCCCATGGATGGAGGAGCCTGGCAGGCTGCAGTCCATGGGGTCGCTAAGAGTCGGGCACGACTGAGCAACTTCACTTTCACTTTTCACTTCCATGCACTGGAGAAGGAAATGGCAACCCACTCCAGTGTTCTTGCGTGGAGAATCCCAGGGACGGAGCAGCCTCGTGGGCTGCCGTCTATGCAGTCGCACAGATACGGACACAACTGAAGCGACTTAGCAGCAGCAGCAGCAGCAAAGAAAAGTGAGCTAAAGGAAAACTGAAAATTTAAGCAACAGCATTTAAAGTTATTGAGGTTTTACTAAAACAACCATTATCCTTCATTACCAGTGGCATTATATATTCATGGAATAATTTGAGAGAGCAATACATTACTTTTTAAAGTTTACAATCCATAACTAAGTAATTCACTCCTGGGAGTTTATCTCAAAGAAATAATTAAGAAGAAGGAAAAATACTTTGTAGCAATATTAATTACAGCAGCAAAAGTCAGAAAACACTTTAAATGTCAGAAGAGGAGAATGGTTAAGTGTATTATGAAACAACAATATCTATTAATTAAAAAAACCTATGTTACTTGATGTTTATGTGAAAGCATGCAAAATGTACTTATAAGAAATGTTAAACAATAATAGAATATAACACAGTGCATGCAACATGGTTATAACAATGAAAACGACACATGGAAAAATATTAGAAATTATATAGAAATTTGCATTAAAATAGAAATTGGAAATCTTCTAAAACTCCATATACAATCTAAAAATTGACCTACTAATCAGTTTCGAAGCTTTAATACCTTCATATAATAAATAAGGGTTCATATTAAAGACCGCAAACAAATCATACTCTACAGCAACTGTAGGTAGACTCCGAGTACAATGACAAAAAAATCCCCCTACTAATTCTGGCATTTATATCCAAAATTACAAGTTAAAGGAAAGAGGTTAAAATTTACAATATGTAAATTTACAAATGTATAAACAGGTCAATAAATGTATAAACAGAGGTCAATATGTAAATTTACAAATAACACTAAGCTATCCAATAAATAACCCAAATACAATAAAAATTAAGTAACTGAAGATCTCAAAAGTCTAAGAAAAACATTTTCAAATACACAAGTAGAGTATGGTGTATAATCTATAATAATACTGAATCATTATTTTGTATTCTTGAAACTAATATAAGTCAACTGTAATAAAAAAGAAAGAAAAGGAGTGAGATGTGTTACTTTACACTGTGTTGTTAATGAAAAACAAACAAACAAACAAAAAATACTCAAGTGGAGGAGAAAGAGAAATGACAGTCCAATCTATACATAAACTGGGCTCTAAATTATTCATGAATCAGTGCAGGCCATATCCCTAAAGAACAAACATTACTATTGCCAAATTCAGAGTAAAATATTGTGTCAGACAGTTAGGTATGGTTAGGCTAAGAAAAAATAGCATCAACTCATAGTCACTTTCACCCTTATTCTAACCAAAAAGAAACATAATCAAGATTTTTTAAGATATTTTCTCAGTTCATTATAGAAACAATCTAGTTCCACTTCCAGGAAGACAGAATAGATTTTCTCCTATTTCTCATGCTAAGGACAACTAAAATCCCATTATTAAATATAAAGCAAAAATAAGACTCTGAAAGATGGAAAGAAGGCAGCTCATCAGTTAGGGACCTCGGGATCCAAAGACAGTCACAGTGGTGAGGTGCATAAGCTTTGTTTTTGCCTCACATATTCCAGACTTGAAGCTGAAGAAGCCAGCAACCCATGAAGGCCAACAGGTACAGACATAAAATATGTTAACAAAATTTCACTCTCCCTAGCCAAAGGAATTGAAAAAAAAGCATCAGCAGCAAGACAAAAATCTCACAGACAATAAATGCTCTACTCCAGGTAAACACCACAGAAAAATCTGTTGTCCCAACTCCCACCATACTAGCAAAGGTCTACTAGGCTTCTACTTTCAACATGCTAACAAGGAAACCCAGTGCCCCAACTTGAGTAGTACAGAAGGAGACTTAATATGGAACATGGACTTCCAACCCAACCCAGCAATAAGGAGGCACCCCTCAACCTTCCAGGGTGGGACAAAGAAGGCCTTGCAGAGAGTTAGGACTTTCACCAACCTCCAGCAATAATGAGCTACTCTACTACTACCACCACAGTAACAGTAGAGACCTCATGCAGAAGCGCAATGAGGTCTTGTGATCCAACCACTGCAATTCCAGAGAACTATATATAATTCTGTATAAAAGCGAGAATTCCCACCCTGGGCCAGGACTGACTGGCCTCTCCGCCACCCTTAGATACCAATGGAAGTCAATGGAAAACCTGGACTTCAGCCTCCACCGGTGAGGAACAAGAGTGCACGTTCCCTTCCACAGTTGGGAGCATTATCAGATGAAGCTGTATAAACTAGAAAGGGTCTCAGAAACAATTTCCAAATTTTTAGGTTTCAGTCAAAAATCAACTGTTACACCAAAAACCGAGTTCACAAAGTGAATGAAAAAGACAATTAATATATGCCACTGAGATGACAACAGATGTTAGATCTGACAAACGCTTTTTAAAAGGCATCATAAAAGTATCTCAATGAGCTATTATAAGCATGCATGAACAAATGAAAATGATAATTTACCAAAGGAAGGCAGGCAGGGATGGTAACGGAAAAGGATTCAAAAAGAAATTTTAGAACTGGAAAATTCAGGAATAGAAATAAGGAACTCAATGAATGGGTTCAACATCAGAATAGAGAAGATAAAGGAAAGAATTCATTAAATGGGAGAAAACACAACAGCAATTATCCATTCTGAATCATACAGAAAATAGGAGAAAAAAAATAATCCAACACAACAGAATCTCAAGTACCTACAGGATCATAGAAAAAGATCTAACATTCATGTCACCAGGGTACCAGAAGTAAAGAAGAAAGGAGAGGCTGAAAAAGTACATGAAGAAACAGCAAAAAAACTTCTCAAATTCAGCAAAAGACATAAGCATGAAAATTAAGAAGTTGCACTAACCCCGGAGTAATCAAAGAAATCAAAACACAAAGATAAACTACTAAAGACAAAGGGAAAAAACATCTTAACAGGAGTAAAGGAGAAGCGACACCTTACTCACAAGGGAAAAACAACTCAAATGACAGTATTTTTTTTTTTTTTAAACTGGAAACCACGGTGGGAAGTGGTACAACATTTTTCAACTGCTGAAAAAGATTTCAGGATTGAAGGGGAAAACCAGACATTCTCAGATGAAGGGAAAGTAGGAAAATTTGTAACGTGTAGACCTTTCCTAAAGAATAAAGCAAGTTCTCCAAGCAAAAAGGATTTAAAATAAGGATCTGTGATATATTAGGAAAAAAGAATAAAATAAAAACAGGATACATATTAACAGACTTTTATTCATTTCTTCAGATTTCTAAAATGTTTCTTGTTGAAGCAAGAGTCATATCTGATGTGGTTTTCAATATACATAGAGGAAATATTGAAGACAACTGTATTATAAACAGGAGAGGGTAAAGAAAATAAAGGTAAGTATGCTCTCTACACATCAGTTGAACTAGAAAAATGACAATACCAGTAAACTACAATAAGTTAGATATCTGAAATGTAAACCCAAAACAACCATCAAAAACACTTCACAAGATACACTCAAAATGACTACATAAGTGACTACTATAAATCATGGCATTTTAAATAACATTTAAGTAACAAAAGGCAGGAAAACAGACATTAGAAACAGAGAAATCAAACAAAGTGAAACCTGAAAATTAAAATGGCAGACTTAAGGCCTAATCAACCAACAGCTACCTTAAATGTAAATGTTCTAAATCTAGCTAATAAAAGACAAGATTGGTCGACTGCATTAAACACGATCCAACCATATGCTATCTATGAAATCGCATTTCAAAGATGAGGTCAGAGTGTTGAAAGTAAAAGAATAGAAAAGGGTAGATCACAAAATATTAATCTAAAGAAAACAGAACATAGTGAGACATAATTTCACACAATTAGATGGCTAAAAAGAGAGACAATAAAAAGTACTGGTGAGGAAGTGGAGAAATTTTGACACACTTACACTGCTGCTGGTGGGAATGTAAAATGATGCAGCTGCTATGGAAAACAATTTGGCAATTCCTCAGAAAGTTAAAGAGGTAACATACAGTCCAGCAGTGCCACTCCAAGGTGGCACACAAGAGAACTGAAAACACACATCCAATCAAAAGCTTACCGAAGGATGTTCCTGTAACGGCACTATTCTTAATAGTCAAAAATAAATGCCAAGATATGAATGACCCTTGAAAACATCACATTAAGTGAAATAAGTCAGATAGAAAACGCAACATATTACATGATTCCACTCACAGAAAATATTGAGAATAGGTAAATCCATAAGGACACATAAATTAGTGGTTGCTGGGGGCTGGAGTTAAGTGGAATGGGGAGTTATCAATAAAAGGATATGGGTTTCTTTTCAGGTGATAAAATATGTTCTAAAAGTAGACAGTGGTGATGGTTGCACAACTTTATGAATATAATAAATACCTCTAAGTAGTGCATTTTAAAATGGGTTTATGGTAAATACTGTGTATGAATTAATATATGTGAACTTAATCTCAATTTTTTTAAAAAATAAAAAAGCAGGAATGCTTAATATCAGATACAATAGACTTAAGAGAGGAAAAAAAAAATAACATAAGAGATACTCCAAAAATACACAGCAATCCTAAATGCATATGAAACTAACATAGCTGAAAAACCGTTACACACAGCTGATAAAAAGAGAAATAAATTCACATTTCTAATTCAACACTTCAACAGTTCCTTAACAAGGGAAAGAAAAAACTAGAATATCAACAAAGATATAGAAGATGGGAAAAATATTACCAATCAAATAGCTCTCTGTGATATTACAGAAGAAGAAACATTCTTTTCAAGTGTCTACAGAATATACACTTCAATAGATCGTAGTACTCTGAGCCATAAAAGAGGCTCAATAAATTTAAAAGAGCTGAAGTCAGAGTTTCTTCTTTGACCACAAGTTCAAATTAGAAATCATAAGAAAAGAATAATAGGGAAATCTCCAACTATTTGGAAATTAAGCAGATCTAAATATTCCATAATTTAAAGAGGAACACTCAGGAAAAATTAAATATATACACAGAACTGAGTAAAAACACAACATATCAAAATATATGTAACACAACTAAAGCAGTGCAGAAAGGAAATTTTATAGCAGCAAATGTACACACTAGAAGTAAATAAGTCTGAAGTTAATAATCTAGGCTCTCACTAAAAACATAGAAAAAGGAGAGAATGATAAGCTGAAAGCAGAGGAAGGCTATAATTCAAAAAAAAAGAAGCAGCAGAAATCAATGAAGTTTATTTTTAAATAACTTTTTTAAAAAAAATAATTGAAATTGAAAAAAATTGGCAAAAGGGAAAAAAAAGAGAAAGGGATCATAAATTGCCAATATCAGAAATGAAACTAGTATCACAACAGACTGCAAACATCAAAAGGTTAATGAAAAAACACTACAAACAAGTCTGCATACAGCATGTGACAGCTTTCATGATACAGATCAGTAACTCAAGAAAAATACAAAAAACACCTAATGGTAAATACAGGGACACATGGAAAGTTTATCAAATCTTTTTGACAAAGAACTGATGTCCGTTCAAAACAATCTCTTCCAAAATAAAGAACAGGAGGAAACACTTAAGCTAGAATTACCCTGCTTCCTAAACAAAGACATTGCAAAAAAAAGAAAAGGAATACTATATACAACTATTCCTCATTAATATACATGTGCAAATACACAACAAAACATTACAAATTGAATTCAGCAATAAGTTTGTGGGTATATAACTATAAATAAAAAATATAAATAAATAATCATGACCAAGTGGAATTTATTCCAGAAATTGGCTTTTAGTTCAATATTGAAATATCAATGTTATCCCCCATAGTAACTGGCTAAACAATAAAAATCATAATAATATCCACTGATGTAAAAAATTACATTTGACAAGATTCAACACCCACTCATGATAAACACTTTCAAGGAAACAGGAATAGAGCACTTTCTTAACACTAGAAAAAGCATCCACAAAAACAACTAAAATTACTTAACAATGCAAAACCCAACGTTTTCACAAAAAGACTGGTACAAAGCCAAGGATGTCAGCTCTCACCGCTGCCTTTCAACATAATGGTAGAAGTTCTATCTCGAGCATTACAAGAAAGAAAAATAAGAGATACAGATGAGAAAGGAAAGAACTGAAAATGACTCATATGTCCTTCAACAGATAAATGGTAAAACGGTGATAAACTCACACCATGGGATATGATGCAGCAATAAGACTTATCTAATTATACACACAACAACGTAGATGAACATCACGTATTATGATTCCTTTTTTCATGGTATGTCCACAATAGGCAAATTCACTGAAACAGAAAGCAGATTAGAGATTATCAGGGAACGAGGCAAAGGAGAGACTGTGAAGTGATTACTCAAAGGGGAAAAGATGTTTTGAGAGAGTGATGAAAAGGGTCACCACATTGTAGATACACTAAATGCCACTGAACTATATACTTTAAAATTGTTAATTGTGTATTATGTGAATTTCACTTCAGTAATACATAGAAAGAGAGTAGAGAAAAGTCAATCGAAAGAAAAAGAAAACCCACTGGCTCACATATTCAAAATTGAAAGGGAGTCTGAAAAATACCTATTTATTATCTTTTCCATCTCCCTTTCATTTCATGTTTATGAAAATTAATTTGTGGAAGAATGTTCAGTGTTTAAACTATTAACAGGTGCTTATTCTAAGAATACAAGTTAAGAGAAATATAGGCATTTGTATGTGTACTTGGAATCACTAGAAATCTTTACAGACTAATCAACATACTTTTTAATCACATATGATGTTCATCAGTTTCTTGTAGAGCTATCCTAAAAAGTTATTTTACATTCCAAAGGTTTATCAAATTTTAATGCATATAAAACTCTACAGTTCTTAAAGAAGTAACACTAAAAATACAGTGAAATATTACTTAAGAAATTCTTTGAAAATACTTTTAAATACACCTATCTTTAAAAATGTTTGTTAAGTGGTGTTTCTTTATCATTAACTAGATAAAAAGAAAAACTAGAGAACTATTCCAATGTGTCCCTGAAAGTAATTTTTCATAAGCAAGTCAGAGAAATATTTCACATACTATGTAATACTTCTGACAGGTTATTACACCAAGAGAATATTAACCTTCACTCCCTGACTCATTCAAGAAATGTTTGCAAGAATACTTTGAGCCTCTTTATCTGGTCAAAGCAGTAGAAGCTAAGTGGTGTCTGTACAAACCAATCATTTCACCAGCAGTTTTATATTTCTTTAAAGCCTCATATAAAAAGCACCTGCCTAAAGTGAGTAATGGAGTTTTACATTCATTGCACTTAGGAACAGCGTATGTAACCTATTCCGTTTTCCTCCCTTGTGGAATATATTTCAGCTTATATTGCACAACACATTACCAATGCATATAAAGACTCTCTGATCAGCCATTTGGATTGCAGTCAGCAACCTGCCTGAGTGCTTTTTTTTCCTGCCCTAAATAACATACTCACTTAATTCAACAACTCAAATGAAAAAAATCTTTCTAAGATGGTGATCTTACTTTCTTAATAAATACATAACACATGTATGTGAATTAACTGTATTTGGAATACAAATGGTGAGACACAAAACTTGGAACAGTTTGTGAAGTAACAGCTGAAAACTAGTTGAATACATCAATCCAGGGGAATAAAACAGAAGCCTGTATGGGATGTCTTCCTGGTTTTTTGTTTTTTTTTTCTTTTTTTCCTGAGCAACCTACAATTTTAAAATTACTGTAACCACACTAAAATCTAAAGTTAATTTTGACCCATTAAAGGCCTGGAAGTAGGGCTAAACTGTTATTAAAACTGAATCACTTGCATATCTGCCAGACCCCAACGCATTTTCAAGACATACATATCCCAATTATTGTTGAAATTTGCTGAATACGAATGAAGGCAAATTTTACAAAGAGCAACAAGGATAAAAATGTCATATGCTGTTTAGTAGCTGTTGTTGTTTACTCACTAAGTTGTGCCTGACTCTTTTGCAACTCCATTAACTGCAGCCCATCAGCCCATCCTCTGTCCATGGGCTTTCCCAGGCAAGAATACTGGGGTGGGTTGCCAATTCCTTCTCCAAGGGATCTTCCCGACCCAGAGATAGGATTCTTTACCCCTGGTCACGGGTGGAACCATTTTCTATCTGAGATAGATTTAAAACTCAAGTACAATGGATAAAAATAACAATGAAGACTGAAAGAAATTACAGAAATGGAAAAATAGTGAAAATGTGCAGTAACAGTAAGATTATGGCTTGGTAATATTGTAAACTACTATCAAATCTGTTTTAACATGTTGCAATATTACAAATAAATAAGTAAAAAAGAATTGAAAGTGTCCAAGGCAAAAGGTCCTCCCTGCCCCTTGCTGGTACACACATGCAATAAGCTAAGGCCAACAGCATCAATTAAAGAACATTTAATTAGACTCAAATATGCAAAATTTTAACACAGTAAGTGTTGAGGTATTCAAAGCCTATAAAATATGGTATCTAGCCTCCAATAGCTCACAATTCTAGGCAAGAAATGAAAAGATAATAAAAAAAAATTTGGCCAATTCACCAATTACCTCAAGTATTAACATGAAGTCTAGAAAACTGGCAAAGCTGTGATAATCAGGCTCAAACCTGAAGCGAGATTTGGCAAACTTTTTCTATAAAGGGCCAAACAGTAAATATTTAGCCTTTCAAGTTGACTCACTGGAAAAGACTCTGATGCTGGGAAAGGTTGGGGCGGGAGGAGAAGGGGACGACCGAGAATGAGATGGCTGGATGGCATCACCGACTCTGTGGACATGAGTTTGAGTGAACTCCGGGAGTTGGTGATGGACAGGGAGGCCTGGAGTGCTGTGATTCATGGGGTCGCGGAGAGTCGGACATGACTGAGCGACTGAACTGAACAGAACTGAACTGAGCAATAAGGTCTCTGCTGCATTTATTCAACACTTGTTATTGTAGCAGAATAGAGCCACAGACAAAAACTAAGCAAAGAACTAAACAAGCCCCATGTATACCAGTGAAAAACAGGCAGTGGGCTAGATTTGGCCTGTGGGCTATTCTGAGCAGTTGTTCTCGACCCTTCCATCTGTATTCAGTTCAGTTCAGTTCAGTTGCTCAGTCGTGTCCGACTCTCCGCGACCCCATGAATCACAGCACACCAGGCCTCCCTGTCCATCACCAACTCCCGGAGTTCACTCAAACTCATGTCCACAGAGTCGGTGATGCCATCCAGCCATCTCATTCTCCGTCGTCCCCTTCTCCTCCCGCCCCCAACCTTTCCCAGCATCAGAGTCTTTTCCAGTGAGTCAACTCGTCACTTGAGGTGGCCAAAGTATTGCAGTTTCAGTTTTAGCATCAGTCCTTCCAATGAACACCCAGGATCGATCTCCCTTAGAATGGACTGGTTGGATCTCCCTGTGGTACGAGGGACTCTCAAGAGTCTTCTCCAACACCACAGTTCAAAAGCATCGATTCTTCGGCAATCAGCTTTCTTCACAGTCCAACTCTCACATCCATACATGACCACGGGAAAGACCATAGCCTTGACTAGACGGACCTTTGTTGGCAAAGTAATGTCTCTGCTTTTTAATATATTATCGAGGTTGGTCATAACTTTCCTTCCAAGGAGTAAGCGTCTTTTAATTTCATGGCTTCATCTGTATTAGACTGACATAAAAAGGCTTTTGTGTTTGTTTTTTAATTATCAAGATCAAACTCCAACCTCAGAGAACTCCATAGTAAAAGGTCTAGTGCAGTCTACAAAACAGTATATTTTAGAAGTTTCAGCTACTGCTAGGGTACAAAGTTTTGATAAGAGAAACATGCAAGACTGTAAGATTTGTGTTCTTGCACCCATCAACTTTTGACCTAAGAACAGAGAGGAACAATGGTGGGTAACAGCCTACAGAGATCACGAGGCTTATACTCACAAATAACATGGCATTAAAAATCAGTATATTTTAATCAAAGAGATCTCTGCATTCCCATGTCCACTGAAGCATTATTCACAATAATCAAGACATTAAAACAATAGGTGTCCATCAACTGATGAATGGATAAAGAGGTATGGTGCGTGTGTGTATGCATGTGTGTGTGTACATTTGTGTGTGCATGGGTATAATGAAATTATCATTCGGCGATCAGAAAGGAAATCCTGATGTTTGCAATAACATGAGTGGACCTTGAAGGAATTATGTTTAGAGAAATAAGCCAGACAGGCCAAGAGAAATACTGTATAATAATTACCACTTATATGTGGAGACTAAAAAAAAAAAAGCCAAACTAACAGACTAAAAATTGGCTGCCAGAGGCAGAAAAGTGAGAGAAATACATAGAAGTTTATAAAGGGATACAAACTTTCAGCTACAAGATGAATAAAATCTCAGGATCTAAATACAGTAACTACAATTGATAACACTGAATTGAAGAACTGAAATTTGCTAAAAGAGTAGAATGTAAGTGTCCTCATTAAATACATACATGTGTGCATGTATGTAAACATGTGAAACATGATGTATATGTTCATCCTTTTACAACATATATGTATATCAAATCATCACAACTCTCAAATACGTAATACACCAAGTCTTTCAATTTTGTCAATTATACCACAATAAAGCTGAAAAAACTGAATGATATTCAAAAAATAACCATGAAGTGGGCTTTATCCCAGGAATGCAAGGATTCTTCAATATACGCACATCAATCAACGTAATACACCACATTAACAAACTGAAAAATAAAAATCATATGATTATCTCAATAGATGCAGAGAAAGCCTTCGACAAAATTCAACATCCATTTTTGATAAAAACTCTCCAGAAAGTGGGAATTGAAGGGACATACCTCAACATAATAAAAGCTATATATGACAAACCCACAGCAAACATTATCCTCAATGGTGAAAAACTGAAAGCATTTCCCCTAAAGTCAGGAACAAGACAAGGGTGCCCACTCTCACCACTACTATTCAACATAGTTCTGGAAGTTTTGGCCACAGCAATCAGAGCAGAAAAAGACATAAAAGGAATACAAATTGGAAAAGAAGAAGTAAAGCTTTCACTGTTCGCTGATGACATGATCCTCTACACAGAAAACCCTAAAGACTCTACCAGAAAACTATTAGAGCTAATCAATGATTACAGCAAAGTTGCAGGATATAAAATCAACACACAGAAATCCCTTGCATTCCTATACACTAATAATGAGAAAATAGAAAGAGAAATTAAGGAAACTATTCCATTCACTGTTGCAATGAAAACAATTAAATACTTAGGAATATATCTACCTAAGGAAACAAAAGACTTGTACATAGAAAACTATAAAACACTAGTGAAAGTAATCAAAGAGGACACGAATAGATGGAGAAATATACCGTGTTCGTGGATTGGAAGAATAAATATTGTAAAAATGAGTATACTACCCAAAGTAATTTATACATTCAATGCAATCCCTATCAAGCTACCAACAATATTTTTCACAGAACTAGAACAAATAATCTCACAATTTGTATGGAAATACAAAAAACCTCGAATAGCCAAAGCAATCTTGAGGAAGAAGAATGGAACTGGGGGAATTAACCTGCCGGACTTCAGGTTCTATTACAAAGCCACAATCATCAAGACCGTATGGTACTGGCATAAAGACAGAAATATAGATCAATGGAACAAAATAGAAAGCCCAGAGATAAACCCACGCTCCTATGGACACCTTATCTTCGACAAAGGAGGCAAGAATATAAAATGGAGAAAAGACAGTCTCTTTAACAAGTGGTGCTGGGAAAACTGGTCAGCCACTTGTAAAAGAATGAAACTAGAACACTTCCTAACACCATACACCAAAATAAACTCAAAATGGATTAAAGATCTAAATGTAAGACCAGAAACTATAAAACTCCTAGAGGAGAACGTAGGCAAAACACTCTCCGACATAAATCACAGCAGGATCCTCCAAGACCCACCTCCCAGAATATTGGAAATAAAAGCAAAAATAAACAAATGGGACCTAATTAAAATCAAAAGCTGCTGCACAGCAAAGGAAACTCTAAGCAAGGTGAGAAGACAGCCTTCAGAATGGGAGAAAATAATAGCAAATGAAGCAACTGATAAAGGATTAATCTCCAAATTATACAAGCAGCTCCTGCAGCTTAATTCCAGAAAACTAAGTGACCCAATCAAAAAATGGGCCAAAGAACTAAACAGACATTTCTCCAAAGAAGACATAAAGATGGCTAATAAACACATGAAAAAATGCTCAACATCCCTCATCATCAGAGAAATGCAAATCAAAACCACAATGAGATACCATTTCACACCAGTCAGAATGGCTGCTATCCAAAAGTCTACATGCAATAAGTGCTGGAGAGGGTGTGGAGAGAAGGGAACCCTCTTACACTGTTGGTGGGAATGCAAACTAGTACAGCCACTATGGAGAACAGTGTGGAGATTCCTCAGAAAACTGGAAATAGAACTGCCATATGATCCAGCGATCGCACTCCTGGGCATACACACCGAGGAAACCAGAATTGAAAGAGACACATGTACTCCAATGTTCATTGCAGCACTGTTTATAATAGCCAGGACATGGAAGCAACCTAGATGTCCATCTGCAGATGAATGGATAAGAAAGCTTTGGTACATATACACAATGGAGTATTTCTCAGCCATCAAAAAGAATGCATTTGAATCAGTTTTAATGAGGTGGATGAAATTGGAGCCAATTATACAGAGTGAAGTAAGCCAGAAAGAAGAACATCAATACCGTATATTAACGCATATATATGGAATTTAGAAAAATGGTAATCTGAACCCTGTATAAGAGACTGCAAAAGAGACATAGGCATTTAGAACAGTCTTTGGGACTCTGTGGGAGAGGGTGAAGGTGGAATGATTGGAGAGAATGGAATTGTAGCATGTATATTATCATAAGTGACCAGTCCAGGTTCGACGCATAAATTTTCCTCTGTTCAAAAAAAAAAAAAAAAAAATAACCATGATTAATTTATATATAAAATAAGCTACAAGGCTATATTGACAACATGAGGGATACAGAACCAAGGTAACTATATATGAAGTATAATCTTTTAAAATTGTGAATTATACAGTGTACACCTGTAACATATAATATTGTGCATCAATTATACTTTAATAAAAATAAATAAAAAGTTACCAGTGTTAGGTAAACAGAAATAAGAAAGACTAAAATACATATATCCCTTCATTTTGTCCATACTCAAAAAATAAATCAAAATTGTTCTAATTCCTAAGACAAGGTACTTGGCAAGGAAGGACTGTTACCACTAAAGAAAATCAGCAAAGTAGATTGAAACTTACAGAACAAATAATATATTCATTCTGATTAGCTGTTAAGTTCTCAGTGTTCAACGAAAGGTGGCAAATGCCTAGCAAGCAGCTAAGACCAAGACAGACACTCTCAAAACAAACAAACAAACACTCTTCCTCTCCACAAGATGTTGAAACTGTAGGAGAAAATAGCTAGTTCTACTGAACCTTTAAATATTTGCAAGACAACATGCACAATGCTTTATATTATTTTTTCTAAAATAATACAAAAAGAACATGAGTTAGACTAATAAGTACTGTCATTGCTGAAAAATTGAGTATTTAAGAGGCTAAGTAACTAGTCCAAGGTCATATAATATAACCAAACTGGGACTTGAATCCAGTTTGACACTGAAGATCACGTTCTTAAATACTATGTTACAAATGTTCACTATCCATTAAAAACACTTACAACACTAAAGGGACTGTGAAATGAGAGAAAACACAATGAAATGAGAGAACGTGGAGAACAATAATGCATCAGTCACATTCATTTATAGTTATTCTGTATATCACAAACATGAGTTCTGGTGCATAGTAACAAAGGACCAATCATTTACTTCTTCTGTGCTACAAACACCATGGCACACATGTATGTTTTAAATATATAAAGATGCCTGTGTGATAGTGTCTTAATCAGTTTTCCATGATGAAGCTAATGCACATTAAGCTAATGTAATATAGTCCTTTCTCCTGTTGAGTAAGCACTCATAGGATCTAATACTGAGGAGGGCTTCCCTGGTGACTCAGACAGTAAAGAATCCACCTGCAATGCAGTAGATGTGGGTTCAATCCCTGGGTCAGGAAGATCCCTAGAAGAAGGGACTGGCTATCCACTCCAGTATTCTTCCTTGCAGAATCCCATGGACAGAGGAGTCTGGCAGGCTAACAGTCCATGTGGTTGCAAAGAGTAGGACATGACTATGCACACACACACAAAACACAGTATATCAATTTTGAAACACATGTCCAAAATGATGAATACTCTAATATTGCTGTGGAACAATCTTCTAAAACAGAGCTATCTTACAGATTCAGATCTTTCACAGTCATGTTCTAATAATTCCCAGGAAAATGTAAGAACTATTGTTACTGTTCTTCAGCCACTAAGTATTGTCTGACTCTTTACGACCCCAAGAACTGCAGCATGGCAGGCTTCTCTGTCCATCACTATTTTCCTGAGTTTGCTCAGACTCATGTCCATCGAGTCAGTGAAGGCAGCCAACCACCTCATCCTCTGTCACCTCTGTCCTCTTGCCCTCAATTTTTCCCAGCATCAGAGTCTTTTCCAATGAATTAGCATTTCGCATCAGATGGCCAAGGTATTGGAGCTTCAGCTTCAATGTGAGGATAACATTTTAAAATGTTTAAGTCCCTGAATTTTTTTTTCTCTATAAGAATTTTTCTTGTGTAACCAAAATAGATCCTGATGTGCTAAAAATGTGATATATTTGGAATACGCTACTTAAAAAATCTACTTTAAAAAAGCTTCAAGGAAAACACTAATATTTTTAAAAAGTAAATTCTAACATTCATGAATTAACAACTCTAGAAGTCAAAATGTTCATTATAAAACTATACTGGTTCATATTTCACTGTTTGGTATCAGTAATTCTTAATGCAATTTGAAACATTTATAATCTTATAAGTTTCAAAGAATTATTTTATTACATGGCTTAATTTGTGAGAAAATAGCTTATATGAATGCCAGTTGCATTTCTTTGGAAAGACAAATGTAAACCTATTTAGTGATCTGATTTTCCCTTTCATCTTGTCTCCAGTTTCTGTGTAGATTTATAATGTTCATTGTTTCCAATTTTAACAAATCACCTAATGGCAGAAAGGAAAATATGTTAACCTTGGAATTATTTGCAGTTGGAGAATTCCCTTTTGTCTGGCCCATACAGGGTCTGCAATCTGTTTTAAACACAGATTGTCTGTCTTTCGTCTGACAGCCACCAAGCTGCACAAATTACTTTCTGCCTGTTCACCTGTTTGCAGCTGCGTCTGTGGCTAAAGATTCTGCAGTTTGACTTGAGCAACCACTTCAGGATTGATGACATGTGCTGCTGATAAAGTGAGCAATTTGAAGAAATTACTGGCTATAGTTATTGAAAGACATCTGGGCATGAGCTGAGAACTAGAAGCCTTCAATCATGTGCTTGCAACCTGCAGTGGCGGCAACCGTGTTTGAAGTGATATCCTACTAAAAAGACGTTGGCCCTGGCACTAAATAACCAAGCGATGTATGGAACATAATCTCTCAAATAAGTAATAAAAGGTTTGGTCTTTTAGCTATACAAATTGGAGGTTTGGTCCTTTCTTTAAAATATTAAGAAAAAATATAAGGCAAAAATTAATCCTTCCCATTTCTATCCTTTTCTGAGTTAATTTTATAAACACCTCTTATTTCCTACTTATTTCAAATTGCTACTAGTATTGCTACTAAAAAAAGGGCAAGCACTTACTGAATATCTACTACAGGCTCCACACCCTAAGCCTAGGAAGAGATTTACATTTATTACCTTATTAACACTCACATCAACCTTATTAAACCAGAATTACTATTCCCTTTCTCTGGTAGAAAAAGTATAGTTCCAGGAAACTAGCCTCGTGTCACACAACTGTGAGTAACAAAGCTAGGGATTGTCTATCTCCTGATCAGCAGCTCATTAAACTGGACTATACTGCCTTCCTGTTTTGCCTTTTTATTTTTCTGGGTGGGAGAGTGGGGAGGGCGGACTTCCTGTCTCCTGATAAGATACTTATGATGTGTGATTAATTGTACATTGTGTCAGGACCATTCTATCCCTCAGGTTAGCCATTAGTAGACGTGATTTCTATTCTCACCTTTCTGTCTCATTATATAAAACTTTTTTCCAAATCATGCTGTCTTCATGAACTCAGAAGCCTGATTCAATCAAAATTCATGCTTTTAACAGTAATGAAAAAAGCTCAGACCCTTGTCATATTTCCTGAAAACCAAAGTTCAAGTAAAATCATGATACAAATAGCAAATGCATGTCCTTTTGTGACAAACTTATGCCTACTACTGAAGAAAAAGAAATAATGCCTACTAAGGTGTTACTTAAATAAAAAGGCATTATTTAAAATATTAATAAGTTTGATGATATCAATAACAATGAATAATTAAAAAGACATACAAAACATGAGCACAAATATAACCAAATATGGCACTGTCTGATAGGCAGTTCTACAGAGTCAGAACAAACATAAACTATACCAATTAATGAAGAATCAATTAGTATCACTATACTTCAATGTACAAATGTAAAACACACATTTAGTATGTTTCAAATGCAAAGTTGGATATAAGATTATGGGCTAACATTTTTATAGCATCATCACATTTGTCTAAAATTAATATGATTTTGGATAAGCATTTAAACTCCTTTTCTCTATTTGCAAATAGTTATAAGCCAGTACAGGTCACATTCAAGATAAAACTATTCAGAGATCATAGGCAAAGCAAAAACAAACATAACCATTCAGAAGACCAGTTTTTGT
Organism: Moschus berezovskii; assembly: GCF_049115385.1. NCBI lineage: Eukaryota > Metazoa > Chordata > Mammalia > Artiodactyla > Moschidae > Moschus > Moschus berezovskii. The sequence continues at coordinate 16,684,432 of NC_142475.1, read as the reverse complement.
GCAATGTCTAAAATTCTTAATTTAAAGACATAATTAAATCAATTTTCAAATTATTGACTTTTACTATATTTAATTATGTCTATAAGAAAAATAAAAGAGTCTGTTAATAGTAGAAACCAAACTTTGAAAAATTTATTAGCTGGTAAGCTATGAAAGTTCTTAGAGAAAATGACTCCAGCAAACACTAATCTAAAATAATTTCAAATCTAAAATAATTCTGCAGTTAAATAAAAATATAAGAACGTTAATTTGCAAATATTAATTTAAAGATCAATTTTCCAACTATCAAATCATTCTTGTTTAGGGCGGACATATTAAACAAAATGGATTTTTTCATTTTGTTAGAGGGGATATGTTCTTTTAAAGAGCCTCTCAAAGATTCTTTTGAAAAATTGGTTTTTCAACTACTTTTACATTGGTGTTTAAATTTCCATAGGGTTGGAAAATATCCCTGCAAATACTGGTGTGTTTTTGTTTTTTTTTTTTTTCAGAAAAAAATTTAAATACATTGGTAAGAATGCCACCCAAAATACACAATCATTTCAACTTGTTAAAATTTAAGGATACGGAAGAAATAGAAAGACCAAAGACTTCAAGTAACTGTATAAATTTGGCCTTCACATTTCAGTATTCATAAATTGGATTAAACACAGATCTGACTGACTCTAGCCACAAAAGAAGATATATACCAATGATTATAATAAATCAAGCCTTATTTATGTATACAATGATACAGCAACAGTAACATTTCTCTACACAAAGATACACAATCTATGTTACTATCCTCTTTCCTAATCATGTCATGAGTTCATATTTTTAATAGCACCTTTTATTTTAAAAGACTTAAGTCGTGAGAACATTCTTATGTACCACTTCATAACTTTGACACAAAATACGTATAAAAAGATTAAACTTTATTTGGTATAAAATCAGTTGGCAGTTTTACATCTGTGCATGCAACATAAATACCCCAGCTGGCATCTCAAGCACACACACATATGGACTTCAAAACAGAAACTTCCTTATTTGCAGCACTGCCAGGGTAATTTTGTATCCTCTGCATACTACAGCTATTTGTCAGGGCCCTGCAGGTGTGCACTGCACATAAACACACAGCTGTAGTCCAGCAAGCCAAGTGTTCCATCAAACACATAAAGGGAAACCTCAGCAGTCGGATTAGTCATCCCTACAACAGGTCCAGGGAGAACAATATGGGTTAGTATTTTTGGAAAAAGCATGGATAGGAAATTTATGATTATGCTAGTCTTACCAAATAACTGGTGGATTGTGTCATTTTTAAAGATACGCCTACTTATTAAGTTTTTCTTAGGCTGCAGAAAAGTGGAATTTTTTTTTAGTTTTAAACATAACCAATAATCTATAAATGAGCTTATTAAGTGCAAAATATGAAAAAAAATTTCAAATTCGTTTCAGTTTTTGGAAGTTAATGCAGTTGAATGCCTTGGAAATAATATTTAAAAATCATAATCACTATATCTTAAAACACTTATCAGTTCTATATTTTTATACTTATAATTTTATTTTTCCATTCATATGCATTTTAGATGAATTTTCCAATGCAAGTTATTTGTGTCCAAAATTACATTTGACATTTAACTATCAAAAGTTACATGCTGTTTTAATATTAGACTGTGAACAAATATTTATTTCTCAAATATGATATGAAAGTATATCAACCTACAAATGGCAAGGGAAATAAATGAAAATATAAAACATGACCATTTTGCAATCAGGAGAAAGTTCCCAACAAAATTAAATGTGACCTTATTCATATTCTTTAAAATACCAAGTAAGCACTTCAAGCAGTTGATAATTATGACTACTTTAACCACATTTCCCCAAAACTGCTCCATGTCCACCTGGCAGTTGACAAAACATGAAAGATAACTTAGAAAACGAGCTTGAATGCATTATGCCTAATATACTAATCTTCAGTGAACTTGAGGTCAGAGTTAGTAATCAAGGAACACTAGCAGTCTCTGACATGAAGGAACTCCCGTTTTCTTATATTTGGAAGGTGTAACAGGACGTTAAAAACTACGTTAGTCTGATACAAATTAAACCTTCAACATGAAACCTAACTATTAAGTACTATCCTAGTTTAACTGAGCCACAAAAATAGGATCTAATGTAGGAACAGAGTTAAAGAGTTCTCATCACAATGAAAGAATATATTTTCCTTTATCTTGCATCTGTTTGAGACAATGGATGTTCAGTAAACTTACTGTCGCAATCATATCATGATGTATGTAAGTCATTATGCTCTAAACCTTAAACATACTATGCTGTATGTCAATTATACCTGAATAAAACTGGAAGGAAAAAAACAGCAAAGCCTTGAAAACTGTCCCAGTTTTATAAGTCAGGCTAGCTTGAGGCTGACAGGTATTTCTATATACATATAAAACACTGTGCCTGATAAGATCTGTTCTCCTAGCAAGTTCCATGTTTACAATACAATATTGTTGTCTAAAACCACTACACTGTACACTGGCTCTCAAGGACTTATTAATCTACTAGTTTCAAGTTTGTACCCTTAAACAGCATCCCTCCCACTTCCCAACTAACCACCATTTTACTGTTTCTATGAGCTCTGGGGACACAGGTACTAGATAACATCACAACAGCAGTCATACTGCAATACATAAACACATTAATTCAACATGCTGTACACCTTAAACATAAACGTGTCAAATATATTTTATTAACAAGTAATGTTATTCAAAAAATGAATAAAGTAGGAAAAGAAAAAGCAAATGTGGAAAAGATGTAAAGGTTTCTAATTATTTAATTAGATTGCTTTATAGTAAATTATCTCACATCTTATTCTTTTCTGAAACTATAAATAGGAAATACTTGGAATTCAACCTGGATCCCAATATTACTGATGGGTCCCTGAGGTGTGATTCATAGCTCTTTAAAGCTTCCTAGTAGCCTAAATGCTCCAGGCTAGCTCCAGCTGAATTTTGGTTCTGAACCACACAAGAATTCTTTTTCAGCAATTCTATCTCAAACATTTACATCACTACCTCTTAGCCCAAAATACTGTCATCAAGAAAAGTGTCATATGATGAGAGTGAGTAAAATAACTTGGCCTCTAATGTCCACAATAAAATACATTTAAAACAAATTTTAGTTAACAGTATCTGTTCTGGTTATTTATGGCTGTGGAACAATTCCAAAACTCGGTGGCTTAAACCAACCATCTATTTTTATCTCATACAGTTCTGTGGATTTTCTGGACTCATCTGGGTGGATCTCGCCTGTCTCGCTCTCATGCAGCTGAAGTCAGATGGTGGCTGGGACTAGAATCATCTGAAGACTCAGTTACTGAGCTAGTGATGCAGATGGTTTCATCACTCAAGACACCTCAGTCAAAACAACTAAAACAACTGGGGACCAGGCAGGCGTCCCTTTTCTTACATTAGTGACTCCAGTTGGCTACACTGGACTTCACAACACAACAGTCTCATGGACACCAGACTTCTGACGTAAAAGCTGGCTTCGCACAAAGCAAACACTCTGATGCAGGCATAAAATGCAGAGCTTATTAGTTAGCCTCAGCTGTCTACAGTATCCACTTTTGCCACAATTTACTAGTTGAAGGCATCAAGGGGCTAGGCTGAACTCAAAGGGAACGAACGTACAGAATGAAACTGAGAAGGATAGCTCATAGCCATCTTTGGAGACGGGCAACCACAGCAAAGCAATAAAACTGTTTTAAAAGAATGTGAAAAACAATGGTTATATTTATAACTGAATCACTTTGTTGTATACCTGAAATTAACACAACATTGTTAATCAACCACACCTCAATAGAAAATAAAAATTAAATTAAAAAAATTTAATTCCTCTTTTCCTAGCAATCTGCTAAAGGGTTAATATTTTATAATTACTCTATTATTTATAATGATATTACATGATATTAATATGCATGGATTTGATTATGAAATAGAGTGACTTCCCTGGTGGCTCAGATGGTAAAGCATCTTCCTACAATGTGGGAGACCCGGGTTCAATCCCTGGGTAGGGAAGATCTCCTGGAAAAGGAAATGGCAACCCACTCCAGTATTTATGCCTGGAAAATCCCATGGATGGAGGAGCCTATAGGCTACAGTCCATGGGGTCTCAAAGACTGAGCAATTTCACTTTCACTACTTTCAGTTTCAATATGCATGGATTTGATTATGAAATAGTGATTTGATTATGAAATAGTGATTTGATTATGAAATAAGAGACAGCAAGGTATGATATACATTTAATTCAAGCTGGTTTCCCTGACTCCACAGAGATTTAATCTATATCCAAAATTAATTCTACTTCTGTTTATATTTTTCAACAATCAAAACATAAATACTGGAAATTTTCCTCAGTTATAAAAAATAATCTATCTTTATTGAAAAGTTTGTCATTAAGCTAAACAAATCATATCTCACTTGTTTAAAAGTGCCATACTTAGTAAATAATTGCTAGAACTTTCAAGAGAGCCCTTAAATGGGTCTGGGGAAAGAGTTAATTGTAACAGACAAATAGGCAGCAATCTACACGTGAACACACACACACGTACAGACAACACAAAAGGAAAACCACAAAGGACATAATAGTCTTGTTTATGGGAGCAATTTTTTTAACTGCTAAGAGCGAAATTAAAGGAAATGTTACCCACAAAATTAGGATTTTCAGGAAACAGCAGAATGACATAAGGAGGAGAGTAAGGAAATGAGAATAGTTCAAATTTTTATGTAATCGGTAGGGTGATATTTTACCCTCTCCCCATTTAAAAAATACTTAAAAGAAAATGAAAAGGCAAAACTCTCCCATAATTGCATGTTTTTTTTAAGTTTATAAAGAAGTAGGCCTAAAATACTGCATCCTCCATCTCACCCATGTTCTACACTTGCCCAAGAAGTAACAACTGGCACTTGTTTGATATGAATAAAACTTTTCGCACAGAAAACTATCAGCCACCTACATATATACTTATCAGTAATACACACATGTACATGCATGTAAGTACACACACAAATTTCTTAAAAACAAAGATGGCATGGTGCTATACATATTGGTCTGAAAATTACTTTTTACTTATAACCAACCAATCTATCCAAATATTTTAACACAAGACTATTTTTCTGGGTTCCAAAATCACTGCAGATGGTGACTGCAGCCATGAAATTAAAAGGCACTTACTCCTTGGAAGGAAAGTTATGACGAACCTAGACAACATATTAAAAAGCAAAGACATTACTTTGCCAGCAAAGGACCGTCTAGTCAAGCCTATGGCTTTTCCAGTAGTCATGTATGGATGTGAGATTTGGACTACAAAGAAAGCTGAGCACCAAAGAATTGATGCTTTTGAACTGTGATGTTGGAGAAGACTCTTGAGAGTCCAAGGGACTGCAAGGAAATCCAAACAGTCCATCCTAAAGGAGATCAGTCCTGGGTGTTCATTGGAAAGACTGATGCTAAAGCTGAAACTCCAATACTTTGGCCACCTCATGCAAAGAGCTGACTCATTTGAAAAGACCCTGATGCTGGGAAAGATTGAGGGCAGGAGGAGAAGGGGACGACAGAGGATGAGATAGTTGGATGGCATCACCAACTCGATGGACATGGGTTTAGGTGAACTCCGGAGTTGGTGATGGACAGGGAGGCCTGGCGTGCTGCGGTTCATTGGATCGCAAAGAGTCAGACACGACTGAGCGACTGAACTAAATGTTAAAAAGCACTACATATTACATAGCTTACCTTTATAGCACTCTGCTATAACATGGATGAATTACAAACATGCCATTGAGAGAAAGAAATCAGATACAAAAGACTATATGCTATATGACTCCATTCACATGAACTTCAAAACAGGCAAAACTAACTGATGGTGACAGAAATCTGAATAAGAACTGCCTCTAGAGGTGATCAAGAACGATTTGCAAAGGAACATAAAGGAACTCCTTATACTGAGCCTGAAAAATTCTTAAATTATTTCTGGTTCTAAAACATAGAGCAAGACCATTTACCAACAAATCATTTGATATCTTTGCTTCTTTTTCTTCACTTCCAAGTAAATAACTCTCAAAATACTAAGTCATCATTTTCAACACTTGGAAACACTGAAAGAAACTAAGGTTCTCAGAGGTCAAGTAACTTCACCAGAATTCCATGACTAATTAAGGAGAAGCCACATTCAGAATTTAAGCTTGCTCAGTTTTAATTCACAGCTATTTTTCCTTGCATTTTACAAGTGTAATTTCCAGATTGTATTATGAATTTTATTGGAAGTTTTCAGCTGTTCTCTCCAAGATAAAATAGTAGGAAAAACAAAGGCAAGCCTACATTTAAAACTGAAGAGCTAAAAAAAAATACTATAAATTATGAACTTAAAATAACTACAAAATCTCCCTCAAGAGGTAAAAATAAATTTTATCTGCTTATAACACAACTGATGCAATGAATTGGAAAAAAGTAGATAATGAGATAAAATAATTGGAAAATTATGCTGTAATTCAATCACATTGATGACATTTTGGTCACAGATTTATGGGTAACTTTTCATTTTATGTTTTATAGTAATTTCCATATTTCACATTTTATAGTAATTCCTATATTCTATAACCTATTTTTGTTTAAGAAAAAAAGAATGTAAGCTGTTACATATCTTCAAAAGAAAATTCATTAGGCTGAAATTCACATTCTCTTTGACCTACAATCTCACATTTTAAATTCATCTCATAGAAAGAAAATTAAAACTGTAGAGATTTTATATGCAAAAATCAGTTCCGACACACAGTCGTCGGACTGTTTTGAGACCTCATGGACTGCAGCACGCCAGGCTTCCCTGTCGCCATCCGGAGCTTGCTAAAACTCATGTCCATCGAGTCGGTGATACTATCCAACCATCTCATCCTCTGACATCCCCTTCTCCTCCTGCTTTCAATCTTTCCCAGCATCACGGTCCTTTCTAAGTTGTCATTTCTTCACCTCAGGTGGCCAAAGTACTGCAGTTTCAGCTTTAGCATCAGTCCTTCCAATGAACACCCAGGACTGATCTCCTTTAGGATGGACTGGTTGGATCTCCTTGCAGACCAAGGGTCTCTCAAGAGTCTTCTCCAACACCACAGTTCAAAAGCATCAATTCTTCAGGGCTCAGCTTTCTTTACAATCCAACTCTCACATCCATACATGACTACTGGAAAAACCATAGCTTTGACTAGATAGACCTTTGTTGGCAAAGTAATGCCTCTGCTTTTTAATATGCTGTCTGGCTTGGTCATAACTTTCTTCTAAGAAACAAGCGTCTTTTAATTTCATGGGTGCAATCAGCATCTGCAGTGATTTTGGGGCCCAAACAAATAAAGTCTCTCACTGTTCCCACTGTTTCCCCATCTATTTGCCATGAAGTGTGGGACCAGATGCCATGATCTTAGTTTTCTGAATGTTGAGTTTTAAGCCAACTTTTTCACTCTCCTCTTTCTCTTTCATTAAGAGGCTCTTTAGTTCCTCTTTGCTTTCTGCCATGAGGGTGTTGTCATCTGCATATCTGAGGTTATTGATATTTCTCCCAGCAATCTGGATTCATTCCAGCTTGTGCTTCATCCAGCCCAGCATTTCTCATGATGTACTCTGAATAGAAGTTAAACAAGCAATATAAAGCTTTGACGTACGCCTTTCCCACTTTGGAACCAGTCTGTTGTTCCAAGTCCAGTTCCAACTGTTGCTTCTTAACCTGCATATAGATTTGTCAGGAGGCAGGTAAGGTGCTCTAGTATTCCCATCTCTTTAAGAATTTTCCACAGTTTGTTGCAATCCACACAATATATGCAAAGTTATGCCGCACCAATACAACTAGTGGCAAAAAAGGGGAAACAGTCTGTATGTTCATCAAGAGGGAAACAACTTAATAAATAATAGTAGTTCTATATTATAAAGCGGCACAAATATATATAATAAAACAAAGGTTCTATTACTATAATACTGAAAAAATAACCATAATATGGTATTAAGTATAAAGTGCAGGTTACAGAATATGCATACACTTTTGCTGAAATACACACACATACTCATACTCAGTGCAAACCTACAAATGTGTTTTCTTTCTATTCATGTTCCTAATTTATCCCTCCCATTCTCTCCACCTTGGTAATTATAAGTTTGCTTTCTGTGACTCTACTTTTATTTTGTATATTTATTCATTTGCGTTACTTTTCAGATTCTTCATATTAATGTTATCACATGGTACTTGTCTTTCTACATCTCACTGAGTTCACTAAGTATCAGTTCAGTTCAGTTCAGTAGCTCAGTCGTGTCAGACTCTTTGCGACCCCATGAATCACAGCATGCCAGGCCTCCCTGTCCATCACCAACTCCCGGAGTTCACTCAAACTCACCTCCCATCGAGTCGGTGATGCCATCCAGCCATCTCATTCTCTGTTGTCCCCATCTCCTCCCACCCCCAATCCCTCCCAGCATCAGTCTTCCAGTGAGTCAACTCATCGCATGAGGTGGCCAAAGTATTGCAGTTTCAGCTTTAGCATCAGTCCTTCCAATGAACACCCAGGATTGATCTCCTTTAGAATAGACTGGTTGGATCTCCTTGCAGTCCAAGGGACTCTCAAGAGTCTTCTCCAGCACCACAGTTCAAAAGCATCAATTCTTCAGCGATCAGCTTCCTTCACAGTCCAACTCTCACATCCATACATGACCACGGGAAAAACCATAGCCTCGACTAGATGGACCATTGTTGGCAATGTAATGTCTCTGCTTTTTAATATGCTATCTAGGTTGGTCATAACTTTCCTTCCAAGGAGTAAGCGTCTTTTAATTTCATGGCTGCAGTCAGCATCTGCAGTGATTTTGGAGCCCAGAAAAATAAAGCCTGACACTGTTTCCACTGTTTCCTCATCTATTTCCAATGAAGTGATGGGACCAGATGCCATGATCTTTGTTTTCTGAATGCTGAGCTTCAAGCCAACCTTTTCACTCCCCTCTTTCACTTTCATCAAGAGGTTTTTGAGTTCCTCTTCACTTTCTGCCATAAGGGTGATGTCATCTGCATATCTGAGGTTATTGATATTTCTCCCAGCAATCTTGATTCCAGCTTGTGCTTCTTCCAGCCCAGCGTTCCTCATGATGTATTCTGCATATAAGTTAAATAAGCAGGGTGACAATATACAACCTTGACGTACACCTTTTCCTATTTGGAACCAGTCTGTTGTTCCATGTCCAGTTCTTTTGCTTCCTGACCTGCATACAGGTTACTCAAGAGGCAGGTCAGGTGGTCTGATATTCCCATCTCTTTCAGAATGTTCCACAGTTTATTGTGATCCACACAGTCAAAGGCTTTGGCATAGTCAATGAAGCAGAAATAGATGTTTTTCTGGAACTCTCTTTCTTTTTCCATAATCCAGGGGATGTTGGCAATTTGATCTCTGGTGCCTCTGCCTTTTCTAAAACCTACTTGAACATCTGGGAGTTCACGGTTCACATATTGCTGAAGCCTGGCTTGGAGAATTTCGAGCATGACTTTACTAGCGTGTGAGATGAATGCAATTGTGAGGTAGTTTGAGAATTCTTTGGCATTCCCTTTCTTTGGGACTGGAATGAAGACTGACCTATTCCAGTCCTGTGGCCATTGCTGAGTTTTCCAAATTTGCTGGCATATTGAGTGCAGCACTTTAACAGCATCATCTTTCAGGATTTGAAATAGCTCAATTGGAATTCCATCACCTCCACTAGCTTTGTTCGTAGTGATGCTCTCTAAGGCCCACTTGACTTCACATTCCAAGATGTCTGGCTCCAGTTTAGTGATCACGCCATCGTGATAATCCAGCCAGGTTGCTGCAAATGGCAATATAGCATTATCTTTTACAGCTGAGTAATACTTCACTCTGTGTGTACATATTAATATATATGTATGTATATCACATCTTCTTAAGCGAATTTTCTGTTCATAAGCATTTGGGGTTGTTCTCACTCTTGGATATAATAAATAGTGCTGCAATGAAAAAGGGAGTTCATGTATCTTTTCAAATTGGGTTTTTCATTTTTACTGGAAATATACCCAGAACTGGGATTGCTGGATAATATGGCCGCTCTATTTTTCATTTTTAAGGACTGTTTTCCACAGCTTCACCAACTTACATTCCCACCAACAGTGTCAGACAGTTTTGTTTTTCCACACCTTTTCCAGTGTTTAATATCTGTAGACTTCTTGATGATGGATGGCTATTCTGACCTGTATGAGGTGATACCTCATTGTGGATTTGATTTACATTTCTCAAATAGTGTTTCTAAGCATCTTTTCATACGCCTGTTGGCCATTTGTATGTCTTCTTTGCAGAAACATCTATTTAGGTCTTCTGCCAATTATTGAGTTGTTTGTGGTTTCTCTTGATATTGAGCTGTATCAGTTGTTGATATATTTTGGATAATAAACCCTTGTCAGAATCACCATTTGCAAATATTTTCTCTCATTCCATATGTTGTCATTTTGTTTTATTTTATGGTTTCTTTTGCTGTGTAAAAGCATGTGAGCTTAATTAGGTTCCATTTGTTTACTTTTGCTTTTATTTCGTTTGTCTTGGGAGACCAATTTAAGAAAATATTGCTATGATTTATGTGAAAAAATAATTTCTCCATTTTTCTCAAGAAGTTTTATGGTTATGCATTATGTCATATATATAGGTCTTTAAACCATTAAGAGTTTCTATTTGCATATGGAGTGAGGGAGTGTTCTAATTTCATTGATTTACATGTAGCTGTCCAGTTTTCCCAACACCACTTGTTCAAGAAACTGCCTTTTCTCTGTTTTATATTCCTGCCTCCTTTGTCATGGATAAACTGACCACAGGTACATGCATTTACTGTGGGTTATCTGTTCTTTTCCACTGATCTGTCTATTTTTGTGGCTGGACCATGCTGTTTCAATTACTATATTTTTTATATAGTGTGAAGTATAGTGTGAAGCCTGGAAGGGCTATGCCTTCAGCATTTTTCTTTTACCTCAGGATTGCTTTGGCAATTCTATATCTCCTGTGATTCCATATTAATTTTAGAATTATTTTTTCTAGCACTGTGAGAAATATGGTTATTTGTGGGATTGCATTCTATCTGTAGATGCTTTGGATACCCTGGTCATTTTAACAATATTAATTCTTCCAATCCAAGAGCAGAGAACATCTTTCCATTGCTTTGGATCGTCTTCTGTTTCCTTTACCTGTGTTTTATGGTTTTCAGCATATAAGTCTTTCATCTCCTTGGTTAAGTTTACTCATAGGAATTTAATTTTTTGGATGTGATTTTAAACAGGATTTTTTAAATTTTCTCTTTCTGATATTTTGCTATTAAAGAAATGCAACCAATTTCTGAATATTAATCCTGCATCCTGCTACCTTGCTGAATTCATCTGCTAGCTCTAACAGGTTTGGGGCAGCAGCTTCAGGGCTCTCTCTGCACAGTCATGGTATCCACAACCAGTGACAGCTGTACCTCTTCCTCTCCAATCTGGATACTTTCTTTATTCTTGTTTGACGGCTGTGGCTAAGACTTCTAATGCTATGCTGAACAGAAGTAGTGAGACTAAGAATCCTTGTATTGTTCTTGAATTTAGCAGGAAGACTTTCTGACTTCACATTTGAGTATTATATTAGTTGTGGGTTTGCCATAAATGGGCTTCTTTGTGGCTCAGCTGGTAAAAAATCAGACTGCAATGCGGGAGACCTGGCTGAGAAAATCCCCTGGAAAAGGGAAAGGCTACGCACTCCAGTATTCTGGCCTGGAGAATTCCACGGACTGTACGGTCCATGGGGTTACAAAGAGTTGGACACGACTGAGCGACTGTCACTTTTACTTTGCCAAAAATTATGTTGAGGTATGTTCCCTCTATACCCGTTTTATGAGACTTTTTATCATAAATGGATGCTTAATTTTGTCAAATGCTTCTTCTGTATCACATGAGGTGATCATGTGGTTTTTGGCTTTCCCTTTGTTAATGTGGTGTCTCACAAAGATTGACTTGCATATTTTGAACCATCCTTGCATCGCTGGAATGAATTCAGCATAATCATGGTGTATGACCCTTTCTATACATTGCTAAATTCGGTTTCCTCATATTTTGCTAAGGATTTTTGTATCTACATTCATCAAAGAATTAGTCCAGTATTAATTTTAACTTAATAAAAAATTTAAGGATTAAAAAAAAATAAATGCCTAAGCTTTCTCTTATGAGTAAAACAGAATCAAAAAATAACCAAGATTAAAAACAAATTTATTCTTTTACAAAGTCAATTAGAAAAACATAGTGCTATATAGCAACATTTTTTAATTGACTATTTTTCAAAAACCAAATTGACAGTTTACCAGAGATTATTAAGATTTACTTCCTAACAGGATATGTCACTGGTGGAAATCCAGAAATAGCAAAGTAAACTGTAAAATGTAAATAAACATAAATTATTATTACTTAGACTATTAAATATTTCAGACTTTTCAAGTAATATTGCTCATTCTTATTTTTCCAAAGAGTATAATAATAATAAAAAGACTTATAACACAATTTATTCTGGAAGGTATGTACCCACTGGATGTTTCTGGAAATCCAAAAAGATATATCTAAAACATACTCTTACCATTCACTAGACTAAATAAATCATAGAAGAGCAAAATACCACCATTAGGCATATTATGCGTTTTTAACATAATGCTATTCATTCTTTAATATGCAGTTAATCTCAGTGCTTAAAACTATTTTTTAAATTATTTTCACTTTAAAATGAACTAAGAAACTGGCCAAAACCTGTCAATCTTAACATGAAGAATTTGCACATTTTGAACTGTTCTTTTAGATTTCTCATGTGAAATTAATTTCTTATAAAAGTTTTATTTTTTCTGATTTGAACATGAATCTTATTGTAAACAAGTATCCCTTGACTTCCTTTTTATTCAACTAAAACAGTTTCAGAATACATTTTTTAAAAAATCATAAAATTTAATTTTACTAGCTACCAGATCCAAATTTACCCATCTTACAAAGCTCAACACAGGCATCATTTTCCACCTAATTGCCTCATGGCCACTGCTGCTGCTGCTGCTGCTAAGTCACTTCAGTCGTGTCCGACTCTGTGTGACCCCACAGACGGAAGCCCACCAGGCTCCCCCGTCCCTGGGATTCTCCAGGCAAGAACACTGGAGTGGGTTGCCATTTCCTTCTCCAATGTGTGAAAGTAAAAAGTGAAAGTGAAGTCGCTCAGTCGTGTCCGACCCTTGGCGACCCCACGGACTGCAGCCTACCAGGCTCCTCCATCCATGGGATTTTCTAGGCAAGAGTACTGGAGTGGCTTGCCATTGCCTTCTCCGTCATGGCCACTACTTCTCCCCTATTCTCACCAGGCAGGACAAAGAGGTAAGGTAATATTTAAGTTTTGAATAAATGTTTCCTGAATTTAAAAACTGATAAATACTAGAACTAGAATCAATTCCGGAGAAGGCAATGGCAAGCCACTCCAGTACTCTTGCCTAGAAAATCCCGTGGATGGAGGAGCCTGGTAGGCTGCAGTCCGTGGGGTCGCTAAGGGTCGGACACGACTGAGCGACTTTACTTTCACTTTTCACTTTCACACATTGGAGAAGGAAATGGCAACCCACTCCAGTGTTCTTGCCTGGAGAATCCCAGGGACGGGGGAGCCTGGTGGGCTTCCGTCTATGGGGTCACACAGAGTCGGACACGACTGAAGTGACTTAGCAGCAGCAGCAGCAGAATCAATTCATTTAAAACACTTATTTTATGGATGCTAACCACAGACATTGTCTTTTCCCACAAAACCTGTCTAAAACTCAGAAGTGACCAGGAATTATGGTAAAGTATGATATACAGTATGATGGGAGAAACATAGGGTATATTTAATTTTTATTGATATATATTGGAGTATAATATCTAAATTACAGGTATATAATATACTGACTCAAATTTTTTAAATGTTACACTACATTTATAGCTATTTTAAAATATTGGCTATATTCTTGTATTGTACAACAAGTCATGTCTGACTCTCCTTGACCCCAAGAATCACAGCACGCCAGGCCTCCCTGTCCATCACCAACTCCCGGAGTTCACTCAAACTCATGTCCACAGAGTCGGTGATGCCATCCAGCCATCTCATTCTCTGTCATCCCCTTCTCCTCCCGCTCCCAACCTTTTCCAGCATCAGAGTCTTTTCCAGTGAGTCAACTTATCGCATGAGGTGGCCAAAGTACTGGAGTTTCAGCTTTAGCATCAGTCCTTCCAATGAACACCCAGGATCGATCTCCTTTAGAATGGACTGGTTGGATCTCCTTGCAGTCCAAGGGACTCTCAAAGAGTCTTCTCCAACACCACAGTTCAAAACCATCAATTCTTCGGCGATCAGCTTTCTTCACAGTCCAACTCTCACATCCATACATGACCACGGGAAAAACCATTGCCTTGACTAGACGGACCTTGGTTGGCAAAGTAATGTCCCTGCTTTTTAATATACTATCATGGTTGGTCATAACTTTCCTTCCAAGGAGTAAGCACTTTTAATTTCATGGCTGCAATCACCATCTGCAGTGATTTTAGAGCCCCCCAAAATAAAGTCTGACACTGTTTCCACTGTTTTTCCATCTATTTCCCGTGAAGTGATGGGACCAGAATCCATGATCTTTGTTTTCTGAATGTTGAGCTTCAAGCCAACCTTTTCACTCTCCTCTTTCACTTTCATCAAGAGGCTTTTGAGTTCCTCTTCACTTTCTGCCATAAGGGTAGTGTCATCTGCATATCTGAGGTTATTGATATTTCTCCCAGCAATCTTGATTCCAGCAGATCATGAACTCCTTATTGCCAAATTCAGACTTAAATTGAAGTAGGGAAAACCACTAGACCATTCAGATATGACCTAAATCATTCAGTTAGAGAGGAACTTATTAGAGGGTGGAGTTGAGAGTGATATGAGATGAAAGCTGATGAAAGAAAGACCATTAAGAGTTTTGTAAGAAATTTGACTATGCCTAAAGTTAAAAGAAAAAAAAAAATCACTCTAAAGTGCATTATTGTAGTAAACAAGTAACAAATTCATTACATACCCCTATGTACTTGTGTGCTAAGTCACTTCAGTCATGTCCAACTCTTTGCAATCCTATGAACTGTAGCCCACTAGACTCTTCTTTCCATGGGATTTTCCATGCAAGAATACTAGAGTGGGTTGCAATTTCCTCCTCCAGTGGATTTTTCCAACCCAGGGATCAAACCTATGACTCTTTTATCTTTAGCACTGGCAGGCAGGTTCTTTACCACTAGTGCCACCTGGGAAGTCCCATAGTATAGAAGGGTATAAAGTAAAAGTCTCTTATTTTGCCCTCCTCCACTAATAATCTTAATTCCATTCCCCAGAGGCAGTCATTATTAATATTTTTGGTATATCTTTCTAGGCATTTTGCTATGCATATGCAAATGTAAGAATATACTTTAAAATACACACACACAAATATGATCACATTATAGTATTCGTTTGCAAACTGTTTCCCCCACTTAACAATAACAACAATCTATACTGAGTTTGTTTTTACATATCACTACAAATAGGTATTCTTCTAAGGTAATGGGAAAAAAAAAACCTCTAAGGATTTTTAAATCCAAGGATTAATTCTTTCATTAGAATTTAATACGGAGAAATAGGAAAAAAGCATTCTGTTGCTAAATTTTTTATACAATGCCATCCTTAACTGACAACCTTTACTGCCACATCCCTACAAGATGTCCCTATTGTCCAAAGACATTCATTACACTTTCTGTTTTAATCGTGACTTTTTATTAATGTGTATTCATTTCTTACTGACAATATATTTCTATGACTTGGTTTCCAGTTAACTAAAATAAGCCTATTATTCTGGTCACTTGCTCCTACCATTTTATATAAGACTTTAATTGCTACCCTTGCATTGGCAACACGTTGAAAAATAATCATGATAGAATTTTAGAGTTATACTTCTAACTTCACAGCAAATTTTAAAGTTCTTATCAACTAATCAAAAAAGTATCTGTAATTGCAAACACTAAATATTTGCAGTCTATAACATATATATATAAGTCTCATTTACTATGTAAGTTAAAATAACCATAGGACTGGAATTTTTTATAAGTGCTTTATGTATAAGGCAGTTGACAGAGAATCATGAAATGGTAAGGGTTTCCAAAATATTCTACACCTAAAATTTCAATTATTTTTTCTTCATTCTCTACTTGCCTTCTTTTAGCAATATGCATTATTTTATAGGGTGAATGTAATAGGTCATGATGATAATTGCTTACTGAGTTAGAAACAAATTCTTGTAATTCATCTGTTCTCTGCTTCAGGAAACATGGTAAAATCATCAGTTTCATACTTAAAAGTCATTAAGAACTGATTTTAGAAACTCCACTAAATTGATATCAACAAATGAATTATAGTAAATATGTTATTAATATAATTAATATATTAGACTTATCATTAAAGCAAAATCCATGAGATCTGTTTTCCAGGCCTTAGATAATGCCTCTATGGTACACTTGGCAAATAAAGGTAGATGAAACAGTAGTGCTTTTGAAGCATCAGCATATAAATGCCACTGTGGCTTACCACAAGTGGGAGGCACACGATATTAGACCTCAGTTAATTATATTAAACCAGTTCCTATATTGTTTAAATATGCCCTGTATTACTTATTTGGATAACACACAATTGCTTTTAAACTATAAAAGCTCCATCCCCACCTTCTCTGTTGCATATATTGGTAATGGAATCAATAAACAGTTACCAGAATGTTCCACTGCAGCCAAAGCAAAAAAGCAAAATTTATTTATGTATCACCCTCCTCTATTTCAGTTAGTGCTTTAATAACTATCTTACCAAAGAACTGAGAGCAGGTATTATAAGTACTGATGTAAGGGGAAAATGAAATAATACACAGAAAATGTTTTCATGATAGTATTCTTTGCATGGAAGTTATGTTAGAAGGTACTTCAATTACTTTTTTTTAAATGTGGATGTAAGGTAATAAGAAGAAAAACATCTGGCAATGGTTATGATTGAACATTGTAATATACAATCTATTAAAGTATTGATTAAATAGAAACTGGCCTCTGAAAATTTGTAGACTGGAAATGCAAGATTTTGATGTTAGAAACTCTTTCTTCTAAAATTACCCAATATTCTATATACCCTTGGTAAACTGATTAATATTTTAGGCACATAGAAAAAGAAAAAGTTTACTACTTTCCTATATTGTTAAACAAAAAAAAAGCATACTACTCGGGTCTAGTCAAAGCTATATATCATCATAACAGAATGAATTTCTGAAATATGGATAATTATTTCAGTAAAAATTATCATTATAAAATTTTATTAAGCATTTTAAGAGCTGACTTTTAATTGATAATATAGTGTACAATTTGTCATTTGCTATCAGCTGCTAGGTTATTTCTGTAGTCCCTAGTCTGCACATACTTGGTACTAAATGTATGTTCAATTGTAGATGGGAGAACAAGATTCCTTTGGCTAACACTGTTGATGCTGATCTTTTCACCAGGTTATTAAGTTTTATTACATCCATAAAATAATTAAACTTCCACAGAAATGGCTAGAAAGTATGCCTTTAAAAGTCTGTAATTTTGATTGGGAAAACAGAATGTGTTCTGGATATCTTACTGTTCTCTAATACCTTCTTCTTTTCACACTCATTATATTTTTTCACTATTATAATCAAAGATAATTTTCTTAGATATGAGTTAGCACCATTTTGAGTTATCCCTCCTCAAACATTCTGATTTCTGTGTTTAATCCACCCTTGTAAGATATGAATTCCCAAACAGGTTCATATCTTAAGAGACTTGTTGCTAAACTAGACGATTAAGAAAATTTAAAAGTTTTATTAATGCTAACACATTAAAAAATCTATAGATTCTACCAAGAGTGAGAGTATAATCCAACTTCTATTTTTATTAAATCTTTAAGAACATTTTAACTTAGAAAAATGAAAAGACCTTCATAAAGCTACCTAAATAAGGTATGATATTAATATTTATGTTACCTATCAATCTCCACACATAATCATTGAACTTTTAAAATAATAATTGCTGTTACACATAAAATTAACAGTGTTTAAAACCATTGTTACTTATAGCTTTTTTCTCTTATAATAAATATTTATACTTCAACTCACTGACAGAGTTTCAATACATAAAACCAACGAGGAAATGCTCATTCTCAGTTATACAGAGAATGTTTTACGTGTAATTGAAAGCGAAAATTGACACCTTAATAATAAATCCAAGTGACATGCCTCATTTATTAAACTGATGCTGTTATGCTGTAAGAATTTTTACACACAAATTAAAGAATGCCAAAAATGACACTGAAATGGCTATTCTGCTATTCAATCTTTCAAAGACCGAAGCCAGAACTAAAGCCGAAGAGCAGATTTTAGATTTTAGTTAGTACCAAACTGAATCTGTACTTCTATACACCCCTAAAAAACTAAAAACTAGAGCTTAAGGAGTGAAAAGAGTGACAATTTACACTTATAAAACGATGGTGGTATGCCAAACATTTTGCATTACTTCCCTTACTTTTCACCATAGGCCTATAAAAACAGGTACTACTGGTCTTTCCCATTCTACAGAGAAGGAAACTGAGTCTTAAAGAGGTGAAGAGACGTATCTAGGTCATGTGGTTAACAATGGTGGGGTCAAGGTTCAAACTTTAGCACTGAGAAAACACGTCTCAGAAAGAACTAAAACAATTTTCAGTAAAAAAAAAAAAAAAATGCAAGCCTTAAATAAGAATCGTAAATAACTAAAATCATTCTATATTGGACAAGTCAGTAATTCGGGTGGACAGAAGAGTCCTAAAAATTCCTGTGGGAGGAGGGCAAAATTCTGATAGCAAGAAAAATAAGAGCAGCTCTGGAAGCCAGCAATGTGCAGTTTTCTGATATATGCAAGAAACCTGGGATCTTTAAATTCTGTCCTGCACTACACCAGAGAGTTGTATGGATTCAGTAAGGGACTAGTTAAACTTTAAAGACTCACAGCACATTCTCACAAAGAGTTTCAAATGCCTAAATAAAATTCCAACAAAGAAGTTTATTTGCTTTTTTCCAGAGCTAAGAATAGGCAAAAAGAAAAAAAAAAAAAGCTTCTATATATAGCTAAAAACTGTAATTAGTATGATGTGTAACTGAGTATCAAATAGTCACAGAAGAACTGATTAATGAGTTACTATAGATATAAAAGATCTGTAAAAACAGACTCTGATAATGGAAATAATGTGTTTTTAAAGGATGTGGGTGCGTATGTATGTATCTTTTCAGCAGGTATTATATTATACCGTTGCCAATGTAAATGTAAAAGAATCCTCCAACTGACTACATGGTGTATCGAAAGTCAAAAGTCAAGACATATTTGCACCATTACTATTAAATGTGGAAGCTGGTAAGCAGAAGTAAACTTTCAAATCGTAAGTCAAATTGTGTCATTCCTCTGCTTAAAACCCTCCAATGACCTCCCATTGCAATTAGAACAAAATCCAAAGTCCTTACTGTGGCTTGCAAGGCCTTCCAACTCTCTGACCTCATTTCCCTTCCATTCCTGTCCCTCCCTGTCTCCCTCTCTTTTTCAGAACTTTGCAGCCAAAGTGGCCTTCTTTCTTTCTGTCTTTTGTGCCAAACTATTACCCTTAAGAGGGGTTTTATAACCAACGTTCCTTTTCTTTGGAATATTGCTCTTCCAGATCTTTACCCTACATGACAACAGTGACATAACTGCTTTGCTGACCAGACCCATGTCTAGCACTACTCCTACCACACGTGTCCAGTGATAAATGGGGCTTCCCTCATAGCTCAGTTGGTAAAGAACCTGCCTGCAATGCAGGCGATCCATGTTTGATTCCTGGGTCGGGAAGATCCCCTGGAGATGGAACTGGCAACCCACTCCACTATTCTTGCATAGAGAATCCCCATGGACAGAGGAGGCTCGCAGGCTACAGTCCATGGGGTTGCAAGAGTCGGACACAACTTAGCGACTAAACCACCACCGCCACAGTGATAGTTACTGAATGAATGAATGATTAATATCAATCCAAGACCCACGCCATCTTTGTGGCAGACACGTATTTCACCTTAGGTTCAGTTCAGTTCAGTCGCTCAGTTGTGTCCGACTCTTTACGACCCCATGAATCGCAGCACGCCAGGCCTCACTATCCATCACCAACTCCCAGAGTTTACCCAAACTCATGTCCATCGAGTCGGTGATGCCATCCAGCCATCTCATCCTCTGTTGTCCCCTTCTCCTCCTTCCCCCAACCCCTCCCAGCATCAAGGTCTTTTCTAATGAGTCAACTCTTCGCATGAGGTGGCCAAAGTATTGGAGTTTCAGCTTGAGCATCAGTCCTTCCAATGAACACCCAGGACTGATCTCCTTTAGGATGGACTGGTTGGATCTCCATGCAGTCCAAGGGAATCTCAAGAGTCTACTCCAACACCACAGTTCAAAAGCATCAATTCTTTGGCACTCATCTTTCTTCACAGTCCAGCTCTCACATCCATACATGACCACTGGAAAAACCATAGCCTTGACTAGACAGACCTTTGTTGGCAAAGTAATGTCTCTGCTTTTTAATATGCTGTCTAGGCTGGTCATAACTTTCCTTCCAAGGAGTAAGCGTTTTTTCATTTCCTGGCTGCAATCAGCATCCGCATTGATTTTGGAGCCCCCAAAAATAAAGTCTGACACTGTTTCCACTGTCTCCCCATCTATTTCCCATGAAGTGATGGGACCAGATGCCATGATCTTAGTTTTCTGAATGCTGAGCTTTCAGCCAACTTTTTCACTCTCTTCTTTCACTTTCATCAAGAGGCTCTTTAGTCCCTCTTCACTTTCTGCCATAAGGGTGGTGTCATCTGCATATCTGAGGTTATTGATATTTCTCCCGGCAATCTTTATTCCAGCTTGTGCTTCCTCCAGCCCAGCGTTTCTCATGATGTACTCTGCATAGAAGTTAAATAAGCAGGGTGACAATATACAGCCTTGACGTACTCCTTTTCCTACTTGGAACCAGTCTGTTGTTCCATGTCCAGTTCTAACTGTTGCTTCCTAACCTGCATATAGGTTTCTCAAGAGGCAGGTGAGGTGGTCTTGTATTCCCATCTCTTTCAGAATTTTCCACAGTTTATTGTGATCCACACAGTCAAAGCCTTTGGCATAATCAATAAGGCAGAAGTAGATATTTTTCTGGAATTCCCTTGCTTTTTCCTTGATCCAGCAGATGTTGGCAATTTGATCTCTGGTTCTTCTGCCTTTTCTAAAACCAGCTTGAACATATGGAAGTTCACAGTACACGTATTGCTGAAGCCTGGCTTCACCTTAGGTTGCTGCTGCTGCTGCTGCTGCTGCATCACTTCAGTCGTGTCCTACTCTGTGTGACCCCATAGACAGAAGCCCACCAGGCTCCCCCATCCCTGGGATTCTCCAGGCAAGAACACTGGAGTGGGTTGCCATTTCTTTCTCCAATGTGTGAAAGTGAAAAGTGAAAGTGAAGTCGCTCAGTCACGTCCGACCCTTAGCGACCCCACGGACTGCAGCCTACCAGGCTCCTCCATCCATGGGATTTTCTAGGCAAGAGTACTGGAGTGGCTTGCCATTGCCTTCTCCGACACTTAGGTTACCCTCCAACAAAAGACACACTGCCCTGCTATACAGTGTGGTTAGCCGACAGCCTCCAGCTGGGCTTCTTTAGAGTCTGCTTCAGCTCTCCAATGAAGGACGCACAATCTTCCCTGGGTATCAATGGAACACTGGTTCCAAAACCCGCACTCTTTCAGCCCCAATAGACATCAAAATCCGCAGACGTTCAAATCCCTTACAATTCACCCTCCCTGTCAGCGGGTTCCACATTTGCAGACTCAATCATCACAGATCAAGTAGTACTTTGCACCCAATGCAGCAGGACTCCTCCAACTTTGTTCCAAAGGTTCCTGACTGGATTCGTAGAGACTTAGTCAAGTCAGATTCACAATGTGAAGACAGGTTTGACCACTCCTGCTCCCATTCTTTTCTTTTCACAGGTGTTACTGTCTAGTAAACAATTTGCAGTCCTAACTCCATCTCAATGTCTGCTTCCTGGAGAATCCAATAAGCACAGTTTCCATTTTAAAAAATATTTCTTTTGGCCTACAAATTAAAATGTTCATTTTTAACGGTGCACAAAACATTCATTTAACATCAAGCATCTGATGAAACAACTACCCACCACCCTCATTCCACACTAATGTTCACCCCTTAGCCACATGCCATGTAGCAGATTCTTACCTTACATATGTCTTCTTTTTTTAATTTATTTTTTATTGGAGGCTAATTATTTTACAATATTATATTGGTTGGTTTTGCCATACATTGACATGAATCCGCCCCGGGTGTACATGAGTTCCCCCTCCTCCCACCTCCCTCCTCCCTTTATCCTCCCTCTGGGTCATCCCCGAACACCATATGTCTTGGTTAAATGCTACCTTCTCTATGAAGACTTCAAACCCAATTAACTGATCTTTTTTTGTGCCTCTCTTTTCAACATACAGCAATACCTACTATACTGTATTATAACTATCTGCTTATTTATGTATGTTTCTCTATTAAGGATGAAGCTCTTTTAAACTGTGCCTGCTTCATCTTAATAACCCCAGTGCCATATAATGCACCTGGTTCAAGTACAGTGTTCTATAAATTTCTTGATGAAGACAGGAAATGAACTAAAATAAGAGTAATTTTAAAAGATAAACCTTTAAAAGCATATGACTTTTACTTAAGTTTAATCTATAAGCTTAAGTTATTTTGGTCAGCATATTGAAGCCCCAAACATCCATACAATCTAAAAATAACTTTACTCTTCTTAGTGACTAAACTTCATTGTGTTTTCAACAGGCAGTTGTTAAAAACTGAAAGGTATTATGCAATTTAGAAGTCTATTCATTCTGTACTTTTTAGGACACTTCCTTACAAATAACATATTCGTTACCAAGGAAAAAATAAAACACTAACTTTTTTATAACTCATTTAATTTCTTTTCAATTTTATATAACCTATCAGTTCTCAATTACACCCTCCCAAGACAAAATCAGGTCAAATATCCGTAGCATATAAACATAAAAAAAAAAAATACTAAACCATGAAACACACAAATATACACGAACAAAGTGTCTAATAGAAAAGCACTTTATAAATGAGAAAATTTTCATTTTGAAAGTTGTTTAACACCAACGGCTAAGTCACACTGATTTTCTTTTTAAATTCAGTGAGCTAAAATGAGCAAGCAGCATTACTAATCTACCCAGTAATCACAGAATAGGTGAACAATTTAAAAATGCTAGTATTTTAAAGGAAGGCTAAGCATCCCATAGGAAATAAAAGTGGAAATGAGTCCAAGGGAGAAAATGGCTTGGTTCCACACCCTTAAAATTGCCTACAGCAATGCCTCAAAAAAATAAAATAAGCCCCCAGAGTCTGGGTCAGCAGCATAGTGTTACAACTTAAGCATTGGGTCATCAGTGGCAATGGTAGGCTGATTACGGGCTGAGGTAATATATTTACTTACTACAGTACAGAACTGTGTAACAGTACCACTAACAGTACAAAGAGTTCTTGTGAGAATAACATGTACAAAGAAATACTATAACCATCTGCTTATATTTTAATATTGAAATATGTAACATACCAGAACAATAGTTTAAATAAATAAATAAACACAGATAAACTACATTATAAATACTATTAGTTCAACTTGTTATAGAAATAATTCATTCAGCAATCTACTAATTATATTTTCTGACAAAAAAATTATTTTTATTACTCATTAAAATCTGACCCTAACTGAAACAACCTTCCTCTAACATAATGGATAAAAATTAAAATACCATGTTAATATAAAAAAAGGCAGTTTTACATGTAATGAAGCCATCCTCAAACACAAATAACAAAAATTATGGCATTAATAGTTTAACATTGATTTGTATTCCTATTTAACAGGCAGTTCCAATTAGTGGAATAAATGTACATGAATTATATCATATGAATTACTGTTCAAAGCTCTTAGGAAACTTATTTTGCAACTAACCAAGAAAAGAATTGGGGTTCCCAGGTGGCACTAGTGGTAAAGAAACCACCTGCCTTAGGAGACGCAAGAGACTCAGGTTCAATCCCTGGGTCAGGAAGACACCCTGGAGGAGGAAATGGCAACCCGCTCCAGTATTCCTGCCTGGGAAATCCATAGACAGAGGTGTTAGGTGGGCTACAGTCCATGCACATGCAAAAGAGTCAGACATGACTGAGCACACACTATTGATCTATTGATTAAGAAAAGAATGAGGGTGAAGATCAATCTTACTATATTTGTGTTCCCAGTGACTGGCACAAAGAGTGACACACAATGGCGCCCACAAATGTTTACTAAATGCAAAAATTAATAAATATACTAAAGTTATTTTTTTGCTAAGGATAAAAATGAAAAAGTCTTTAAACCAAGAAAATATTCCCAGTACCAATATTCTTGATTTTAAAAATCACTATACCCATTCTATAATACATATTTTTAACAAGATTGATATTAAAAATCATTACCCAAAGGATGATGCCCAAGAGTCATAAAGTGTCCTAACCTTTAATTCAATATTTCTTGGAATATTTTGCAGGAAAATAACTTTTAAAAATATTAGTATGTGTAAAGATGCAAAATGCTTTATCAAGTAATCAAGTGTTAGTTTAGTTTTTTTTTTTTTTTGGTTTTTAGTCACTAAGTCGTGCCCAACTCTTGCAACCCCATGGACTGTATAGCCCACCAGGCTCCTCTGTCCATGGGATTCTCCAGCAAGAATATTGGAGTGTTCAAGTGTTAATGAATTCCAAAAACATTAACTAAAGGGAATAAAACTCAATAATTCAATTAAAAAAACATTTTTGAGGCATATACTATATATCTGGCATCATGTTAGACAGCTTACTTGGGAAATATAAAATAAGTATACATAACTCAAACTGAAGGCTATGAAGTTTCAGTTAAGTCTGAAATAAAAAGTAGTGGTTAAGCAGATAAGAGGAAGAAATAGGTAGGAGGGTAAAAAAGCTGTTACACCAAAGAGGTATGGGAAACGTGTATTTGGGCACCTCGTAGTTCAAAATGGCTAAAGGAAGAGACTTGAAGAAAGATTTCAAAGATGAGTCTGAAAGATCATGAAATGATCACTGACATGCAAACAAGTTCCAATTTTATCATGCAGACATATGGAAAACCCACTGAAGGACATAGTCAGAATTCTAACTTACAAAGATCACTGAGACTGCAAAAGAGAGAAAGAATTGGAAAAGAATAAGAGAAGGTAGAGTTCTCAGCTAAAGAATTAAATAAAGCACTTGTCAGTATATCGGTAGTAACTGAAGTTATATAGGAAAAGATTACTCCAAGCACTTCCTCAAGGTCAAGGTGAAACACAACAGAGAAAAGCCTACAAATCAAAAAGTGTTCTGTGTGTCAAACATGTAAAAACAAGAAATAAACTGCAAAACAAACACTGGATTCAATATCAAAGCTGAGTGGAATGGCAACATGTATATCATTCTCAGCTACTTCTCTGTGAAAGGAAGAGGAAGATAAAATGAGAAGCTGAGAGGGATTCACAATCTAAGGAAATTTTCTTTCTATGCTTTCACAGTGGGAAAAACAAAAGTAAGTGAACACCAAAAAAAAAAAAATTTAATATAATGTTATAAAAGAAAAGCATAACATAAAATGGTATATACATAATAAACAGAACCACGTAAAACTTTATATACAGGGACATGGGTTTGAAGGGAAAATGGAAAATTAAAAACAGTCATGTTTTACTTGTGGTTTTTTTCTTTTTATGATTTCCTTTAATGTTATCCTATGCTGTTACAATTTTTAAATGAGCAAAAAAGAGAATAACACTCTGTACATCTCCTCACCAAATCCCATGATAATCTTAAAATAATTAATGAGGGACGGATATTTTATGATTAATCACATAATGAAAAATATATCCATGATTCAATCCTAGTTTTCTAATAATCATCTAATCTAATTCTAAAATGTGCGTTCCTAAAAGTGATCTGGTTGTTTCAAAACATCCCAGTTCTATAAGACTTCTATGTCTCACTATACTTGGAAAATATGAGGCAAATGACATATTAACTTAAACAATCATAAAAATGCTTAGAAAGTAAAAGCCTCATTTAATGAAAAAAACTTCAAAATGTTTCCATATGTTTTTATGAAGTATTCTTTCTCTCACTAAATGAACACATTCAAGATTTTGTTTCTGGCTTTGTTTCAGAAAAAACCCATCTGCATAGTAGAGCACTTACAAGTACATCTCAGTCATGCAATAGTTATGTCACAGCTCATATATCAAATAAAAATCACATTCAAGCCCACACAACCTCACAGACCCAAAGTCTTCCTTTCTATTACAAGTATTCCTGAGAGAGCTTTCACTGCACCTCACTGCTGATGTCACATGACTTTTGTTAAGAAGTTAAATCCTAAAACTAAAATATCAAACAGTTTGGAATACAGTTGTGAATGACCTAAAAAAACATTTTCCCCACTTATAAAGTATGAATATTTCCTTTTCACAGCAACAGGTGCAGAAGTGGTGAAAAGAACCATACCTCACCACACTGTGACCCTTTTAATACAGCGTTATTTCATTCTATTAAAGGAACGATAATGTGATAATGCTTCATTTAATACTTAGAATAACCTTGATAAATACTTTGAAAGCATCTCTATTTGATCCCATATATGTATATATGGAAACATATTCATTATAAATTAGAAATATTTTACTATCTGGAGTTTTCATATTTTACTATCATGGAGTTTCATGTATCTGTATACTAACAATATCACTGCTACCCTATCCACGTGCCATTTATACTACTAGTTACTTAATAAAGTAAAGAAGCAGTATTGTACAGTGGCTAAAAGCTTGAAAACTGTCAGAACACATGGACTGATACTCAAGCTTTGCCACTCAAGTGATCTATAACCACGGGCAAGACAATCTCTCTGAGCTTCAGTGTCTCATCTGCACAATGGGAATAATAACAGTACCTTCCTCTTAAAGTTGAGAATTAAATGATTCGATAGATAACAAGCTCTTAGAAGAGAGCCTGGCGCACAATAAACACAAAATAAGTAACTAATACTAATGTTAATATCTTCTTTTAAATTTACCCACAGTTTTTTATGTGTACTTCATGGTAAATTTATTTCATGAGTAAACTCTTTTTCCACTTTTATCTTAAGCAGTAATATCTGAAATCATGAGTTTACATAGGGGATATATTTTTTCCTAATATGAAGCAAAATAAATAATTTTTACCATTCCAACATATACATTACCACATGTAAAATGAGATAGTCAGTGGAAATTTGCTATATGAAGCAGGGAGCTCAAACCCAGTGCTCTGTGACAACACACTAGAGGGGTGGGAGGTAGGGGGGAGGTCCAAGAGGGAGTGGACATAACCTATGGCTGATTCATGTTGCCATATGGCAGAAACCAGCACAATATTGTAAAGCAATTATCCTCCAATTAAAAATAAATAAATTTAAATTTAAAAGACTTAAAAAAGCTTCCAACATACTACTGAAAACCATCTCTGATACCAAGTGATATTGAACTAATAATGGCCATCTTTTGCAGTACATATTAAAAACTGTGCCTTTAGGGGAAAAATCCATTCAAAGGAAACGGAGATATTTAAATAACCGACATACTGTGATCACACTGATAACTATTATAAGAAAAATACACAATGATTTCTGTAGGAAAGGATTAGAAAACAATTAAACAATGCGATGTCATTTCATGAAGTCTTATCATCCTGTTCCCTTCCAGCTTTAGAGATTTAAAATCCCACTGGTTCTTCCTTCCATGAAAGTAAATCCCTCCAAGTTTTTTGCTTATTTCTTTCATTTATAGAATTAGGAAACCCTGAAACTTTCAGTAAACAACCCAAGACATATTTTATTATTCAGTTCAGTTCAGTTCAGTTCAGTCGCTCAGTCGTGTCCGACTCTCCGCGACCCCATGAATCACAGCACGCCAGGCCTCCCTGTCCATCACCAACTCCCGGAGTTCACTCAAATTCATGTCCACAGAGTCGGTGATGCCATCCAGCCATCTCATTCTCGGTCGTCCCCTTCTCCTCCCGCCCCCAACCTTTCCCAGCATCAGAGTCTTTTCCAGTGAGTCAACTCGTCGCATGAGGTGGCCAAAGTATTGCAGTTTCAGCTTTAGCATCAGTCCCTCCAATGAACATCCAGGATTGATCTCCTCTAGAATGGACTGGTTGGATCTCCTTGCAGTATAAGGGACTCTCAAGAGTCTTCTCCAACACCACAGTTCAAAAGCATCGATTCTTCGGCGGTCAGCCTTCTTCACAGTCCAACTCTCACATCCATACATGACCACGGGAAAAACCATTGCCTTGACTAGACGGACCTTGGTTGGCAAAGTAATGTCTCTGCTTTTTAATATACTATCAAGGTTGGTCATTACTTTCCTTCCAAGGAGCAAGCGTCTTTTAATTTCATGGCTGCAATCAGCATCTGCAGTGATTTTGGAGCCCAAAAAAACAAAGTCTGACACTGTTTCCACTGTTTTTCCATCTATTTCCCATGAAGTGATGGGACCAGATGCCATGATCTTTGTTTTCTGAATGTTGAGCTTCAAACCAACCTTTTCACTCTCCTCTTTCACTTTCATCAAGAGGCTTTTGAGTTCCTCTTCACTTTCTGCCATAAGGGTGGTGTCATCTGCATATCTGAGGTTATTGATATTTCTCCCGGCAATCTTGATTCCAGCTTGTGCTTCTTCCAGCCCAGCGTTCCTCATGATGTACTCTGCATAGAAGTTAAATAAGCAAGGTGACAATATACAGCCTTGACGTACTCCTTTTCCTATTTGGAACCAGTCTGTTGTTCCATGTCCAGTTCTAACTGTTGCTTCCTGACCTGCATACAGGTTTCTCAAGAGGCAGGTGAGGTGGTCTTGTATTCCCATCTCTTTCAGAATGTTCCACAGTTGATTGTGATCCACACAGTCAAAGGCTTTGGCATAGTCAATGAAGCAGAAATAGATGTTTTTCTGGAACTCTCTTGCTTTCTCCATGATCCAGCGGATGTTGGCAATTTGATCTCTGGTGCCTCTGCCTTTTCTAAAACCTGCTTGAACATCTGGGAGTTCACGGTTTACATACTGCTGAAGCCTGGCTTGGAGAATTTTGAGCATGACTTTACTAGCATGTGAGATGAGGGCAATTGTGCGGTAGTTTGAGCATTCTTTGGCATTGCCTTTCTTTGGGACTGGAATGAAGACTGACCTCTTCCAGTCCTGTGGCCACTGCTGAGTTTTCCAAATCTGCTGGCATATTGAGTGCAGCACTTTCACCGCATCATCTTTCAAGATTTGAAATAGCTCAACTGGAATTCCATCACCTCCACTAGCTTTGTTAGTAGTGATGCTTTCTAAGGCCCACTTGACTTCACATTCCAAGATGTCTGGCTCTAGGTCAGTGATCATTTTATTATTACTATCAAATAATTAATAGTAGCTACCAATTATTACACCAGTCACGTTGATGAATGAAATTCGTCACAACAAAACCATGAAAATGTACTATTATCCATAGTTTACAATGAAAAAATTAAAACTTTAAGTATCAAAGCAACATGTCTAAGATTCCACGAATAAGCGGAACTAGGTAAGAAGGAGCTGAGTGAGAGCAGAATTTAAACTGCAGGTCCTGACCATGCTATACTGAACTAGCAGAGATCCAAGAATCTAACTACACCAATGTTTCATTGATCAAAACATTTCTGGTATTCCTTATCTACAACTACATTTATGGCCTTCAAGTCATCCTTCTGACTTGTCCCAATGATGACAAATCTTTTTCATTTGAGGCATGAATCTGAATACTGAAAGAAATACAGGTCAGCGTGAAGAACAGTAAGGTTGACACTGGATCTGAACAAATCTTTATTTTCTAACACAAGGCATGGAACTAGATATGTATTTAAGATGACATTTTGTTTCTCTGACACTGTCTTTAAAAGAAAAGGAAGTGTGTATTTAAAACTAAGGTATTAATTCCCTCAAACGTCTGCTAAACTGGCTACTAAAACAATTTCAAAGAGGTTTTCAAGATCTGTGAACCTAACAGTGTCTACGGATTGCAAAGTACAGACCAAAAGAATCACTTAGAAAAGCAAGTCACTTGGATATGTAAGTTTTGTTTTCACTATAACAGAATAACTTTTAAAGATTTATTCTTTACAGAATATTAATAGTCTGTGATTTTTAAAAAAACCTGTAACATTATTCTTTTGTTAGACTTTTTTCATTTTTCTTCCTCTTCAAAATAGTTTATTTAAAGTTGTTCAGTATTTTTAAAAAATATTTTCTAATGTATAGTGAGCAATACTCAAAATTCTGATCACTAAAGAATAAAATTAAGAAGTTTCTCAGTTCTTCCTCATGAATTCTTTTTATTTGGAATCAATCCAAAATCATGTTAGTTCTTTCACCATTGTACTAATTTATGTTCAAGCTACAGCTTCATACTCCCTTAGGCAACCATTATAGCCTATAACTTTTCTTGCCTGTTTCAGTCAAATCTTTGCTATCTAATTTTATAACACTTTCTGTTTTTTTAATTTTTTATTTTAACAAGCTTTACATTTTAGAACACTTTTAGATTTACAGAAAAACTGCAAAGACAGTACAGAGTTCTCACGTACCCTATACCTAGTTTCTCCTATTATTAACATCTTACATTACTATGAAACATTTGTCAAAATTAGTATTAATTTTATTACTTTTAATCCAAAGCACATTTTAACCTTTTATATTTCTTCCCAGTCTTAGAAATTGACTTTATATGAATAATTCTGATCAATTTATAAATAATACCTATTTAATGTGCATATATTTTTCATTCCTTCTTCCACAACATCAATATAAGTAAGCAGAAATAGGTCTAGACGAAATTCCAATTAATATATCTTTGATAAAGATGCCAAGCCATCTTTCATATGCCAAGCCATGCATTTATAGTCTGCATTGGACAACAATAGGTATTTGTTAGGATTCATATTGGTCAGAAACAGAAATCCAACTTAAACTAGCTTAACCCAAAAGCTGAGATTAATCGGTTTACAGGACATAGAGAAGGGCTGAAACACAGTGGTGATAGGAAAAGACAAGGCCCTAGAAACAACTGGTTCCACAGCTACAAATGCCTCCAGAAGTCTGTCTCCTGGATCTCTTCAGAGCACTTTACCATTCTGCAGTCATGTTTCAGCACCAAGGCAGTTAACAAAAACAGTAACTCCCAATTCCTACATTTTATGTCTTCTACCAGCAGAAAGAACTAATCTCATTTTCTCTGGTTTCAAGTTCAAACTCCCAGAAAAAAAGATTCTGACTGGTGTGACTTGGAAACTCATGGACTTTGAACAAGTAGGAACCCTAAATGACTCAGTAAAGTGGCCGATCCCTACATCAAAAGAGCAAATCAAAAGCATTTTTAAATGATATAAGTGAGCTTATTTACAAAACAGAAACAGACTCACAGATTTCAAAAACAAACTTAACAGTTACCAAAGAGAAAACACACGGGAGGGAATAAATTAAGAGATTAATAAACACACACTACTATATGAAAAAATAGATAACCAACAAGGACCTACTGTATAGCACAGGAAACTCTACACAATATTCTGTAACAAGCTATATAGGAAACAAATTAAAGAAAAATTAACGTATGTAATGCATAACTGAATCACTTTGCTGTGCACCTGAAACTAAAGTAACATTGTAAATCAAATATACTCCAGTAAAATTTAAAAAAGCATACCTGGCTTGGCCCTGACAGCAATTTCGATTTACATGAAAAAGTGGCAATTACCCCTTGTTAGGAATCTTAACCGCCACTCCTGCAAATGAAGGAAAGCTGTAGGCTATAGTGGGGGTGGCTCAGAGGGTAAAGAATCTGACCGCAATGTGGGAGACCCACGTTTGATCCCTCAGTAGGGAAGATCCCCTGAAGGAGGGCATGACAACCCACTCCAGTACTCTTGCCTGGAGAATTCCATGGACAGACGAGCCTGGCGAGCTATAGTCCATGGGGTCACAAAGAGCTGGACATGACTGAGAGACTAACACTAACACATTTGATACACAGGGGTTCCTTAAAATACCTCAATCTGATTCACTGATGGTTCAAAATGAAACTGAAACGTAATGGTGTGTGCACTATGCTTCTGTTGCTGTTCAATCTCAGCTCCAGCAACATGTAAACTAGCTCAGTAGCAGGATTTAACTACTGACCCCTGGGTTCTTGCCAATGGCCTACCTATCGGTCTGCCTCTCAGAAAACTAGAGACTGGTGAATTAAAGACTAAAGGCTAGAGACCACTACAGAAAAAAAGAAACTATGGGAGGAAAACCCATAGAAAAAAAATCACAGATGATCAAATCACATGGGTCATTCAAACTGATGCCTGCAGCAGAGACTCTTTCACTAATGAGCTCAACTAGAATAAATGTGCACCATCCAGAGTGCCACCACTGCTGCCTGAATCCATCATTACATCAGACATGGCAAAACATTCATAATCATGGGTTTTTGGCATAAAGTAAAAGATTCTGTTCCTAATGTAGATGTCACCATAATATGATCAACTCATGACCGCAAAGTCTACCAGATTATAATGTCGTGATGGAGGTCACACTGCCCAAGGTGCTGCCATCCCATCCCTGTCCAGCCTGCTGCTGCTGCTGCCGCTGCTAAGTCACTTCAGTCGTGTCCGACTCTGTGCAACCCCATAGACGGCAGCCCACCAGGCTCCCCCATCCCTGGGATTCTCCAGGCAAGAACACTGGAGTGGGTTGCCATTTCCTTCTCCAATGTGTGAAAGTGAAAAGGGAAAGTGAAGTCGCTCAGTCATGTCTGACTTGTAGCGACCCCATGGACTGCAGCCTACCAGGCTCCTCCGTCCATGGGATTTTCTAGGCAAGAGTACTGGAGTGGCTTGCCATTGCCTACTCCTGGCAAATTCACTACATCAGATTTTTTAACCGTAATTCTCAGTGTGATCAGCTAACACTAGCCATACCATCGTGGCCATCAAAACTAAGCCGTTCTATGTTCAAGACCATTTACCAGCTAATAATGGTGTGACTTCTATTATAAAGGGCACACAAGACGTCAAAAGTTGGAATATTTTATGAACATTCCATGTCCCTACCTAATCCCCAGGCATCTAGTATTGTTGAGTGCTGGAATGGCCTCCTGATAACTCAACTAAGAAAGATTTCTGATTCCACCTCCCTCACCGTCTTTAGGTCCACAAAATTCAGTAAAGTAATATGGTCAACAAATGCAGCTGTCCAAACACAAAGTTCATCTCCTCTTGACCATCTCCAGGGTAATAATCAGGAAAAGTAGTGAGGACTATAAAGACAACAGAGGTCAGCGAATCCTCCATGTAAACGGCTAGAAGTAATTATTTATTTGTGAACCACATATGATCTCTGTCACATCAGTCTTTATTTTTACCCCCAATCCTTTAAAAAATTGTAAGACAACCACTGTCAGTTTATAGGCCTTCTTTTATCGAAGGCCACAAGCCAGATCTGATTCAGGGACTTTAGTTTACCAACCTCTGGTATATACATTTGAAACTTCAAGATTCTACTCTGAACATTCCTAAGCAGGATGTACCTTACTTTCCTCTGACAGCAGTCGCAAGCAAGCCTAACTTGTGTACCATTCAAGCAGCAGCCCAGCCAAAGGAAATCTAGGGTTCAAATTTAACTATGGTCCAGCAACCTGGATTCTCTTATTTTACTGATATGGTCCTATTTTAGGCAAAAAACATTTTATGAAAAGGACCAGACAGTGTTTTAACCTCTATGAATCATTGGATCTCTATTACTATTACTCAGATCCAGCACTTGAGTAGTAACGAAGCTATAGACAATAAGTAAACAAATGGGTACAACCAGATTTGCCCCAAAGCAAGTCAAGCTGCTAGTGGTTTTCTTTTTCTATATGACAGAAGGAAGGGGAAGCATAGTAACTCTTCCAGCTCTATTTCTATCCTGGAAGAACTTGCATAGAAAAAGGAGTCAACTCATATGCCTTTTACAATAGTAAGGTTATAAGCTTCATATTTATGCTGTTTTCTATTCTGAGATTCAACACTATAGGACACAAAAACACCCATATATACCATATCTGAACAGTCTGAACTAAAAACTATGCCCTAATTTGATTCAAATAAAAAATATTAAATGCTTGGTATGTAGTAAATCACATACCCTGAGATTGTAAATTATATTACCTCATTTAATCATCCAAATCACCTTCTGAGGTACTATCATTACTAGACATGGAAATTAAAATTCAAACATACTGTATACCTAAACATGTTATATAAAGTCTTTATGTTCCAATTTCCTCATCTGGAAAAAACAGAGTAACTGTTTATCTAAGAAAAGTGCTTCTAAGTAAGACATGGGTTAATGCATATAAAGCACTTAGAAAGGTACACACAATAACCCCTTATACATGAACAATTACCATTACTATTATAATTTATTATTCCAAGGGGTATACAAAGACTACATTTTAATAAATCTGCCAACTGATCTCTTATAGTTGTTCTGACCATTTACTCAACATTTTTTGAAGTAAATAGCAAACTATGTGTCACTTTTGCCCACAGACTAGTTACAACACAATATAAAAGAAGCACTTATAAGCTATTTTTCAGCTGGTTACTTTTCCTCAATCAATATATAATTTAAAATTTGTGTTTACTACATTAAAAATGTAAAAGTAGGTGAAATTAATTTTAATAACATTTTAAAATATCTAAGTTATTATCATTTAATATATCTAATATATATTATATATCTAGGATATGTCTAAGACTATCTAAAATATATAAGATATTATCATTTAATAATCAATGCAAAAAATTGTTATTTTTACATACTTTTGTTTTACTAAAAGTTGAAGCCAGTAAATATTTTACACTTACAGCCATCTCAGTTCAGAACAGTCCCATGTGGGTAATAGCTATCATATTGGATATCACAATTCTGAGTTATTAAATATGTAATTCTCAAAAATGTTAAACAAATTTAAATCTTTCTCCCTCCTCCTCTTCCTCCAGCACTCCTCTTTCCTTCTCCACCCAAATTTTAAACTCGTCCATTCATTCATGTGATACACTAAGATGAGAATATATTCCTCTGGAAATGGAGAAAGACAAATAAACAATCTTAATACAATTGGAAAGTGATCTGAGAGCTCCCTTTAAGAGATCTGAGGGAGAAGGTAGAGAGATACAGATAGATGAAGTCTAATTTGAAACACCAAAGGTAAGTCAGGCTAAGTAAAAATGGGAAGGACATGACAGGCAAAGAAAACAACAAGGAAAAAGTACTGAAACAAAAGAAGAGTTTAGAGCAGCAGTCCCAACCTTTTTGGCACCAGGGTCCAATTTCATAGAAGACAATTTTTCCATGGAAGTGGGGGTCGGGTGGGGGAGATGATGGTTTCAGGATGATTCCCATAAGGAGCTCTCAACCTAGATCCTTCATATGTGCAGTTCACGCTTCTATGTAAATCTAATGCCGCCACTGATCTGACAGGCAGAGCTCAGGTGGTACAAGCGATGGGAAGCTGTAAATACAGATGAAGCTTCTCTGGTTCACCCACCACTTACCTCCTACTATGCTGCCCGGCTGCTAACAGGCCACCAACCTATACCGGTCAGTGGCCCAGGGGTGGGGGACAGTCCCCTGGTTTAGAGTACAGACCTGAAGAACAGAATGAAAATCAATGCAACTTCAACAGAATGAACAAGGATAACTGTTGCAAATGATTTGCCCCATCAGGCATTCAAAGTTTCCCTACAGGAAACATGAAAAAAAAAAAAACTGAGAATAAAGTCAAAAATAGTTGTCTACTTAAAAACTCATTCCCCAGCTTTGTTCAGGGTAGGAACATATCTAGCTAAAAATACTCAATACTCACCTCCCTAACTAGAATAAAAAACAGATGTTGCCAGGTAATATAAATACTGTTTTAAAAACTATTCATAAAACACTTAACAGTAGCAAGTTTAAGGCTGCTAACTTTAGCAAGGCCTACTTGGGAAGTTGCTTCTTGACTGACAGCATCTGGGAACCTTTATTACCTTTATTCTCTGTTATCAGTATGGTTTGCTCTACTTAAAACTTCTATACAAAAACAAAATTTATATAAAACACCTACTTTTCTTCTGGGAGTCTGGAATTTTGTAATGTGCTAGATAAGAGGTTGCTTGAATGAAAAGACCCAGTAAAAATCTGGGTCACTGAATCACTAACAGGCTTCCCTGAGAGAAACAGTGTATATGTTGGTGTATATTTTGTTGGTAGAGAAAAGCAGTTCAAGTGTACCTTCACAGTAGGTAGAGAGCTTGGAAGGAGGGTTATGTATGAATTTCAATTCTATTTTAATCATTTTTCATAGTTAATTTAAATTACAGTATTCTCTTGCTAACAGTTATCTTCCATAACTTACCAATGACTATATTCTTTAAATATCCTCCCTGGCAGCTCAGTCAGTAGAGTCTGCCTGCAATGTGGGAGACCCGGGTTCAATCCCTATGTTGGGAAGATCAACTGGAGAAATAAATGGCAACCCACTGCAGTATTCTTGCCTGGAGAATTCCATGGACAGAGAACTCCTGGTGGGCTATAGTCCATGGGGTCACAAAGAGTCGACATGACTGAGTAACTAACACTTTCATATTCTTTAAGCGGTTGACTTTTCTTATTCACTAGCAAAAAGAGATCTTGAGCTCCTACCTACACTACATATTATTCTATCCACACTACAACATTATATAGAGAATTTTGGGGGCAGGGAGGAGGGAGGAGGGAAGAGAAATTACCTTAAAAATGGGTAGAATTTATAGACTATTTATACTCTGAATGCTCACTCAAAAATGCAAAAGAACATTTACATCTTTAGACATTCTCAATAGAAATCAGTAGCCTCTGGAGATAGAGCAGAACAAACTGAAACACGGCATCTGGCCTTGTGGAACCTATTTTCTACTTCAAGAATCTTCTGAACAAGTGACAACTGAGCCGGACTCTGAAGGTTAAGTTGATATAAATAAGTGAAACAGAGGGAGAAGGACACTGCAGAAGGATGAAAAAGCTTGAGCAAAGCCCTAAGACAAAAAGAAGCATAGCTATTTTGAGAAACTGAAAGGTTAATATAGAGCCAGATTTGAGTTTTCATACTATTAATAGGAACTCATTGAAGGTTGAGAGCTACAATCAAATCTGAACTTTCCAAAGCTTACTCAGGCACATGATAAGACATGGATTGGAAGAGTAAAAAGAAATGATGAAGTTGCCCTAACGTAATAGAAGTAAAAATGGAGGAAAATAGATGTATTATAAATGTATCTAGAAAATAAATTTGACAATCTTTGGTGACTGATTTACTATGTGTATATGATTAAACAAGGTAAAAAGTATCAATTATTGTAATGGCATAATTCTATTTAGCATGAAACACTTTAACAAAATGGTGCTTAAAAATGAAAACATTAGCAACAAAGATTATCTAAAGCATAGGATATCTTCTGCCTAATATGTGATTAAATGAATTTAAGAATTATATGGAAGTCTCATGAATAAATATACTAATTTTCTCACAAAATTTCTACAAAATAAAAAATACAAGATTATACAGAGTGAAGTAAGCCAGAAACAAAAACACCAATACAGTATCCTAACACATATATATGGAATATAGAAAAATGCAAATGATAACCCTGTATACGAGACAGCAAAAGAGACACAGATGTATAGAACAGTCTTTGGGACTCTGTGGGAGAGGGTGAGGGTGGGATGGTTTGGGAGAATGGCATTGAAACATGTATATTATCATATGTGAAACGAATCACCAGTTCAGGGTCGATGCATGTTACAGGATGCTCGGGGCTGGAATGTGGGGATGACCCAGAGGGAGGATAAGGGGAGGAGGGAGGTGGGAGGGGGATTCAGGAAGGGGAACTCATGTACACCCGGGGCGGATTCATGTCAATGTATGGCAAAACCAACCAATATAATATTGTAAAATAATTAGCCTCCTAAAAAAAATAATAATAAAAAAGAAAAAAAAAATACAAGGTTTTAAAAAGGCACCAAATAAAGAGTACAAGGTTATAAACCTATACCAGGACTTCCCTGATGGTGCAGTGAATAGGAATCTGCCTGCTAATGCAGGAGACCTGGGTTTGATTCATAGTGAGGGAAGATTCCACATGCCATGGAGAAGCTAAGCCCCTGCACCACAGCTACTGAGCCTGAGTCCTGCAAGTACTGAAGCCCACACACCTCGAGCCTGTGCTCCACAGCAAGAGAAGCCACCACAATGAGAAGTTCCTGCACCACAACAAACAATAGCCCCCGCTCACCATAGCTAGAGAAGACCTATGTGCAGCAACAAAGACCCAGCTCAGCCAAATAAATAATAAAATTTAAAAGCAAACAAACCTATACCAATGGTCAGCAAACTGCTTCTGGTAAGGGACCAGAGAGTAAAAATTTTCTAATTGTGAGCCATGTGATCGCCGCTGCAATTACTCAACATTGACATTGTAGGACATAAGACACCAAAGACAATATTTAAAGGAACAAGGTAGTTATTTTCCAATAAGTTTTTATTTACAAAAACAAGCAGTGAGCTACAGCTGCCAACTCCTGATCTAGATAAAGAACACACAGAATATGCAAAAGTCGAGCCAAGTGGTCAGATCAGATACCTGGCCAATGAGAAGCAAGGCAGTAAGCATTCCAGCAGGCATATGCAATATGATCAATAATTATCTTTTTTTTAAAAAAGGTAAAATTGGCAGTCTGCAGGTATATCCTTCAAAACAGTCTGGTAACATTTAGTGGAGAGTACCACATCCACAAGACTGAAGTTAAGGAAAAAGCCTCCAGAATCTACGGCAGTCTGGAAAGGGAAATTTATGACCTTAGTCTTTGATGAAGCAAGGAATGGCCCAGCAGAACAGACATCTAGGAACTGAAATGGCAGTTTAACATGGAAGCTTGGACAACTCAAGGAGAAGTTCAATCAACAGAGCTAAGGCACACAGTCAGAGCAGGATTAACTGCACAGCTGAGTAGATGCTCCTGAGTCAACCTGGATGGGTATTTCTTAAATCATTCCCAGATTAACAACAGAATCAAACCCAGATGTGAGGCACATATGAAAAACCAAGCAGAGATCAAGTGGATGTGGCTATACAGAAAAGTAAGGTGGCGGCAGAGGATCAAGCAGGCTCTTAGAAAAATGAGGAATTACAAAATAGTAACTACTACTTACGGGGAAAGATCAACAAAACCAGGTCAAGTCAGATAATGAAAAAAATTATTAGTTATTTTACTGGTAAGTTCTGCTTTCCAATTTACAAATAAAATTAATCTAACATCAAATGAGATTTTCTAATGCTTTCTAGTCATAATCAATTAAATTTCAATAAAACAGAATAAAGCTGTATCTAGGAGAAGGAAATGGCAACCCACTCCAGTGTTCTTGCCTGGAGAATCCCAGGGACAGGGCAGCCTGGTGGGCTGCCGTCTATGGGGTCACACAGAGTCGGGCACGACTGAAGCGACTTAGCAGCAGCAGCAGCAGCAGCAGTTACTTACTAATAAAATTTTTTGTAAGAGGACTATCTATTATTTACTTCTGACAATAAAATCTGGGGTAAATGTTATTATATTTGATATTTAAAACCAATGACTTATTAAATTTACATTACTTGAATATTTTCAATAAATTTATAATCCAGTTCTTAAAAGTAAGTAATAACTGAAAGATAATTCATATGATCATCTAAATAATATGATCCATTGCAGCATATTAGATTTTATCAGAAAATCTCAGGACAAAAATAACAATAAAGAAAAATGTGTGCAATCAAAGATCAAATATATTTCCCAGGTACACTGATACATCTTTGAAGCAGGGTCCAAGTCTAGCAGTTACTAGGGTAATAATAAACAACTGTTTAACTGAGCTGATATATTAACCACAATGATACCACAAAAGAAAAAATAATTCTGCCAAGCATTGGCAGAGGAAACAGTAACGCTAATACTGAACATTAATATTAATGTTATATTTAAAATAGAAAAGAGGGAATAAATCAGCCCTTCTTTTGGGGTGTGGTGGGGCATGAAGGCAAGGAATTTGAAGAGAAGGGAAGGAGGATTTGATTCAACCAGAGATGATGTATGAGGCTAGACAGAATGCTGATCCTAAACGGTTTTAAGTTTATCCTGAGAGCAATGGCAAGTCACTGATAATTCTTAAGACATGGACTGTTGAGGTTACTCTTCCTTTCTTGATGCATTGTTCAGGAAGGGTGAGGCCAGCAGTACTTTGGTAGCCAGATAAGGCTACTAAACATCCGTGGAATGAAAGGATGGTTCAAAATATGCAAATCAATGTGACACAATCACACTAATAAGAAGAAACAAACCATACAATCATCTTGATAGACACAGGAAAACCATTTGGAAGAGTTCAACTTCCATTCATGATAAACAAATATAAAAAACGAGGTGCACAAGGAACATACTCAACAAAATAAAGGCCATAAAAGAAAAGCAAACAGTTATCATCCTCAGTGGTGAAAGGTTGGAAACTTGCCTAAGATCGTAAACAACAAAAGGGCACCCACTCTCACCAATCCAATTCAACATAATACTGGAAGGCCCAACCAAAGCAAACAGGCAAGACACAAAAATCATATTTAGAAAGGAAGAACTAAAAGCACCTCTATTTGCAGATCACATTATTTTATAGAGAGAAAATCCTAAAGACATCAATAAAAACTATTAATCTCATGAACAAATTCACCAAAGTTGCAGGAAACAAAACTGACATACAAAAATCAGTGGCATTTTCTACATAAGAATGACAAATTATGTGGAAAAAAATAAAAATGGTTCCATTTACAACAGCATCAAAAACAATGAAACATTTACAAATAAATTTAATCAAGGAAGTGAAAGACCTTTACAGTGAAAATTATTGATAATGAAAAAGACTGAAGAAGACCCAAATAAATGAAAAGATAGCCCATCTTCATGGACTTAAAGAATTAATAGAGTTAAAATGTTTATGCTACCCAAAGCCAACTACAGATTCAACATAATTTCTATTAAGATTCCAGTATCAATTTTTTTTCCCAAAAATAGGAAAAAAAACCCTAAAATCTACATGAAACCACAGAAACCTCAACAGACAAAGCAAACTTGAGAAATAACAGCAAAGCTGGAAGAATCCACTTTCCGATTTCAAACTATATTAAAAAGCAACAGGAATTAAAAAACTATGGAACAGACATAAAAACAGTTGTATGGAACAATGGAACAGAATCAAGAAGGCAGAAATGAACCCAAGCATACTAACATTTGACAAGGGAGTAAAGAACACTCAAAATCTTCAATAAATGATGGCTGAGAAAACTGGGCTTCCCTGGTGGCTCAGAGGTTAAAGCGTCTGCCTCCAATGCGGGAGACCTGGGTTCTATCCCTGGGTCGGGAAGATCCCCTGGAGAAGGAAACGGTAACCCACTCCAGTATTCTTGCCTGGAGAATCCCGTGGACGGAGAAGCCTGGTAGGCTACAGTCCACGGGGTCGCAAAGAGTCGGACACGACTGAGCGACTGAACGGAACGAGAAAACTGGATATTCACACATTAAAAGAATAAAATTAGATCTCTATCTCACACTTTTCTGGATATAATACGAACTCAAGCAACAGAAACAAAAATAAATGAGTACATCAAAACTAACAACAACAAAAAAAGACTTCTACACAGCAAAAGAAATCCACAAAAGAAAAGTAAATCTATGGAATGAGAGAAAATAATTCAAAATCATCTATCTGCTAAGAGGCTAATATTCAATATATATAGAGGGAGTTCATATAAATCAATGGCAGAAAAAAAAATACAACAAATCGCCAGTTCAGGGTCGATGCATGTTACAGGATGCTTGGGGCTGGTGTGCGGGGATGACCCAGAGGGAGGATAAGGGGAGGAGGGAGGTGGGAGGGGGGTTCAGGAGGAAGGGGAACTCATGTACACCTGGGGCAGATTCACATCAATGTACGGCAAAACCAACCAATATTGTAAAATAATTAGCCTCCAATAAAAATTTTTAAAAAATTTAAAAAAAAAATAGAAAAAATTTAAAAAAAAAGAAAAATGGGTAAAGGACCTGAGAAGACATTTTTCCGAAAAAAATATACAAATAGCAAACAGGTACACAAAATGTCCTCAGCATCACTCATCATCAGGGAAATGCAAATCAAAACCACAAAGAGGTATCACCTCACACTTGTTAGACTGCTGCTAAGTCACTTCAGTCGTGTCCGACTCTGTGTGACCCCACAGACGGAAGCCCACCAGGCTCCCCCATCCCTGGGATTCTCCAGACAAGAACACTGGAGTGGGTTGCCATTTCCTTCTCCAATGTGTGAAAGTGAAAAGTGAAAGTGAAGTCGCTCAGTCATGTCCGACCCTTAGCGACCCCACGGACTGCAGCCTACCAGGCTCCTCTATCCATGGGATTTTCTAGGCAAGAGTACTGGAGTGGCTTGCCATGAAAAAATAACAAATGCTGGCCAGGATGTGGAGGAAAGAGAACCTTTGGGCAGTGATGGTTGGATTGTAAACTGGCGTGACTACAATGGAGAACAGAATGCAAGTTACTCAAAAAATTAAAAATAGAACTATCATATGACCCAGCAAATTTTCTTCTGGGTCTATGTCCAAAGGAAATAAAAGCATATGTGAAAGAGATATCTGCACTCTCATGATCACTGCAGCATTATTTACATAGCCAACATATGAGAACAACCAAAGTCTCCATCAACAGATGAATAGATAAAGAAAATACGAAAATATACTGCATACATACATGGAATACTCCACTTCAGTTGCACAGTCGTGACCAACTCTTTGCGACCCCATGGACTGCAGCACACCAGACCTCCCTGTCCATCACCAACACCCAGAGTTTACTCAAACTCATGTCCATTGAGTTAGTGATGACATCCAACCATCTCATCCTCTGTCATCCCCTTCTTCTCCTGCCTTAAATCTTTACCAGCATCAAGGTCTTTTCAAATGAGTCAGCTCTTCGCATCAGGTGGCCAAAGTATTTGAGTTTCAGCTTCAACATCAGTCCTTCCAATGAATATTCAGGACTGACTTCCTTTAGGATGGACTGCTTTTATCTCCTTGCAGTCCAAGGGACTTTCAAGTCTTCTCCAATACCATAGTTTAAAAGCATCAATTCTTTGGCGCTCAGCTTTCTTTATAGTCCAAGTCTCACATCCATACATGACCACGGGAAAAACCATAGCCTTGACTAGACAGACCTTGGTTGGCAAAGTAGTGTCTCTGCTTTTTAACATGCTGTCTAGGTGGGTCATAACTTTTCTTTCAAGGAGTAAGCGTCTTTTAATTTCATGGCTGCAATCAGCATCTGCAGTGATTTTGGAGCCCAAAAAAATAAAGTCTGACAGTTTCCACTGTTTCCCCATCTATTTGCCATGAATTGATGGGACCAGATGCCATGATCTTAGTTTTCGGAATGTTAAGTTTTAAGCCAACTTTTTCACTGTCCTCTTTCACTTTCATCAAGAGGCTCTTTAGTTTTTCTTTACTTTCTGACATGAGGGTGGTGTCATCTGCGTATCTGAGGTTACTGATATTTCTCCCAGCAATCTTGATTCCAGCTTGTGCTTCATCCAACCCAGCATTTCTCATGATGTACTCTGCATAGAGGTTAAATAAGCAGGGTGACAATATACGGCCTTGATGTACTCATTTCCCTATTTGGAACCAGTCTGTTGTTCTATGTTCAATTCTCATTGTTGCTTCTTGACCTGCATA
Organism: Moschus berezovskii; assembly: GCF_049115385.1. Classification (NCBI taxonomy): domain Eukaryota; kingdom Metazoa; phylum Chordata; class Mammalia; order Artiodactyla; family Moschidae; genus Moschus; species Moschus berezovskii. The sequence goes on along the minus strand of NC_142475.1, from coordinate 16,640,288 downwards.
CAGATTTCTCAAGAGGTAGGTCAGTTGATCTGGTATTCCCATCTCTTTCCAAATTTTCCATAGATTGTTTTGATCCACACAGTCAAAGGCTTCGGTGTAGTCAATAAAACAGAAGTAGATGTTTTTCTGGAACTCTCTTGCTTTTTTGATGATTCAACAGATGTTGGCAATTTGATCTCTGGTTCCTCTGCTTTTTCTAAATCCAGCTTGAATATTTGGAATTTCACGGTTCATGTACTGTTGAAACCTGACTTGAAGACTTCTGAGCATTATTTTCGTAGCATGTGAGATGAGTGCAACTGTGCAGTAGTTTGAGCATTCTTTGGCATTGCCTTTCTTTGGAATTGGAATGAAAGCAGACTTTTTCCAGTCCTGTGGCCACTGCTCAGTTTTCCAAAAGTATTTCACGGAATACTATTCAGTCAAAAAAACAAAGGAAATTCTGGCATTTCACACACACACATACACACACAGAATACTATTCAGTCAAAAAAACAAAGGAAATTCTGGCATTTCTCACACACACACACACACACGGAATACTATTTAGTCAAAAAAACAAAGGAAATTCTGGCATTTCTCTCTCTCACACACATACACATACACACACACACACACACGAAAAGATGACCCTTAAGGGCCACCCTAAGTGATATAAGTCAAGAAAGACAAATACTGTTTGACCTCACATATATGTTGAAAGTTGGAGGAGAGGAGACCTCAGAGAAAAAGAGACCAGATTTGTGATTATAACAGACAGGGTATAGAGGGTAGACAAATTAGATAAAGGCAGTCAAAAGGTGGGTAAGGAAACTGGATAAAAGTAGTCAAAACGTGGGCTCCCCAGGTACCTCAGCTGGTAAAGAATCCGCCTGCAATGCAGAAGGCCGTGGTTCAATTCCTGGATCAGGAAGTTACCCCGGAGAAGGGATAGGCCACCCACTCCAGTATTCTTGGACTTCCCTTGTGGTTCAGCTGGTAACGAATCTGACTACAATGTGGGAGACCTGGGTTCAAGGCCTGGGTTGGGAAGATTCCCTACAGGAGGGCATGGCAACCCATTCCAGCATTCCTGGGCTTCCCTGGTGGCTCAGACAGAAAAGAACCCACCTGCAATGCAGGAGACCTGGGCTTGGACCTGGGTTGGGAAGATTCTCTGGAGGAGGGCATGGCAACCCACTCCAGTGTTCTTGCCTGGAGAATCCCCATGGACAGAGCAGCCTGATAGGCTACAGTCCATGGGGTAACAGAGTTGGAAACCACTCAATTACTCAAACAGTCAAAAGGTATATGCTTCCACTTATAAAATAAATAAGGGACTTCCCTATAGCTCAAATGGTAAAGAATCTGCATGCAATGTAGGAGACCTGGGTTCAATCCCTGAGTCAATAAGATCCCCTGGAGAAGGAAATGGCAATCCACTCCAGTATTCCTGCCTGGAGAATCCCATGGACAGGAGCCTAGTGGACTACATTCCATGGGGTCACAAAGAGTCGGACACGACTAAGTGACTAACACACACACAAACACACATATAAAATAAATAAGTACTGGAAATGTAACGTACAACATGATGACTATAGTTAACTGCTGTGTATTATATTTGAAAGTTGCTAAAAGAATAAATCCTGTAAGTTCTCATCACAAAGGGAAAAATATTTTCTTTTTTTATTCTAAATATACCAGGCAATGGATATTAACTAAACTTACTGTGGTAATCATTTCCCAATAAGTGAAAGGCAAGTCATTATGCTGCATGACTATTTTAACAATATTGATTCCTCCAATCCATGAGCATGATGAGTATCTTTTCCATTTGTGTCTTCGCTATTTATTTTATTAAATTATTATTCTGATTTAAACATCAAAAAGTCTTACTGGTAATTTTAATGCAAATTTAACTCAAGTAATTTTATTTACAGCCAAGGATAAATTAAAAATCAATACTTCTATCAACAAAGAAAATTTTATCATAGTTCAAAATACGTATTTCAGAACACACTGAACATACATGTCGAGGGAAGTAGTGAGGGATAGAAAAGGTGTATCACTGTACCTCAAGATTTCTCCTAAATGGTTAAAGAACTGTTCAACAACTCCAAAACCCTTTTTATATGCACACCTGGGAAGAATACCAAATCCGAAACTTTCCTCAGAGTTACACTGATGTGGTTTCAGACCAGATGTTTAAATGTTACAGTATGTACATTTTCTTCCCCTCTTCTAAAGCAGAAGTAAAGTAAGAGGAATATTTGACTTCACTCCACAAGAGACCTATTTAATAGTTTGGCGGTTATGTAAGTAAAGGTAGCTTGGCTAAGTCAATGTTGACGACATACAGAACGACATGATCCTAATGAGTTGGAAAATATTGGCTCTCATGAGAATAGACCAGATGCTACTGAGCTGAGAAAGCTACTGTATTATTGAATTTCATTTTTATGAGGTAAAATTTATTATTCAACCATTAAGGTATCCCACATGAAATCTTGCATAAAATACTTTTACAGTTACATTCTGGAAAGTAGATTTTTATTTTAACATTAAGACATCACTTAAATAACAGATTCAAATGTCCATTTGATCACCTTGCACATAGATTTTAAAGTCTGTAAGTAATTTCCCAACAAAGACCAGAACTAGACTGTCAACAAAACAATGAACTATCTGAATAAAGAAAAAAAGAAGTAACGGGTCTTCGTTTCCCTGAGCAAACAAAAGCCATGTGTGACTTTGTATTTTAACCCTGAGCAAAAGGACAAAGCTTAAAACCTCTATGATATGAGTACCACCAGAAACAAACAATAAAAATGTGTAAATCAAGATCTCAATTACTAATACATACTTAATTCCAACTTTAATATCTCTGCTTTATTATTTATAATTTTTTATTATTTTAACTAAATTCCCAATATTTTATATTCTTTCATTACATGATTTCTATGGAATAACAAACTTTGATTATCTTACTTTTTTTCTGGTCTTATTTACCAGAGAGCTTGTTTGATGTAACAAAAATAAATAGTAACAGGAAAGTCCAAAGCCCTGGCTTGAAAAACTAGCTCACTTCGTGAATATCTCTGGGATGATTCATGAGAAATACACTGAATTGTTTAAGCAAAAATTTTCACACCGTGTAACGGAGGACACATAACCTGCCGACATCAATATTACAAGGAAGATAAAGAGAAATTAATGTATGTGAAACATCAGTCTAAAAAAGGTGAGTCAATTCAGATTGTTCAAGGAAGTCTTATGATATCCGATCCCTGCAAAATGCAGCTCAGTAAAGGAAAAATGCATGGTAGACAACTGTATAGTATGTGAAAAGCAGATTAAAGGACACGGTTTCATATACTTCTAGCATCCCACTGCACTTCAATATTCTGTTGCTGCACTCCCCTTTGGAATCTCTAGAAGAAGAGAGAATATATGGGTCTTCATAGGTGACCAAGAGCCTGGTATAGCCTCTTGTAAACAACTATATTAAAGAGGCACAATGCACAGTCTCTTCAATAAGCTCAAACAAGACCTTACCTACATCTTGAACTCTGTTCTTCTTTTATATAGTTCACTATTTGGTTATCCTACTTACTTTCTTCCTTACTCTTTGAATTTACCTTTCCCCTATTATCTTCTCAGCTAAAACACTGGATCAGTGAGACTGCAATTCTGACAGTTGTTATCTCAGTCTCCAAGAACCTCACACCTTACAACCACTTTCACAGGCAATATTCCCGGGTGTATGATGCCAGCAGGAACCCATAGCCAGGACAAGACAACAAATGCACTCCACAAACAATACTGCATTTCACAAATACTCTGAGTAGATCAACAACTACTGTCACCATTTTCTAACTAAAAAAGTTAATTGAAATAAAATGAAACAAACTGCCCTTTGTTTACACATAAACAGATGACCATGGTATAATTCAGTAAATTTTAATAGTCGAAAAGTAAAAATACTCTTATTATGAGAGAGATAGTAAGGCAGTCACTATACCAGAATCTATATGTAACAGAAAGATTAGTATAACTCAATGCACAAAATTATACCTCTAGAAAGCATTATCACAGAAAGTTTTTACTATTTAATAATTGTTAATTTCATTCTCTTTTTAAAAGGCTGAGAAGAAAAATCCAGTGTAGCTTTAAGAACATGTAGCATAAATCAATATTCACACATATATTCGCTTAAAGAGAACAGAGTCTATTAAAATAATAAATAAATGATACAGAGGCTATAAAGAAAATGACTTTTTTTCTTCCTTAAAGGGATTTGCAGTTTTGATATTTGAAACAAAATTTGATGTTTCATTTCTCCAGCACCATTATTACGTAACATTTAAAGACAAGTACACAAGGTGGTTGCATATTCTTTGACCCAATGAAACCCATCAACCTAAAGTTACTTGATTTTACATACACAGACATGTTTAATACCTTTGGTTATTAAAAGTAAAAATATTAATTAAGACTAAATAGGTATTTTTAAGAAACTAATGAGGTGAATAAAATAGTAAAATAACTCTGTACCTTTAAACCAAGAATAAAGGATTATTATTCTCTGCTTAGTTTTCTTTATATAAAAATGCTGCATAGAAAGCATAATTATTGCTCTACGGCTAAAAGGTAATGCTCAAAATCCTTCAAGGTAGGATTCAGCAGTACCTGAACCAAGAACCTACAGATGTAGAAGCTGGATTCAGAAAAAGAACCAGAGATCAAATTGCCAACATCCATTGAATAAAAGAAACAGTAAGAGAATTCCAGAAAAAGAGCTACCTCTGCCTCATTGACTACACTGAAACCTTTGACTGTGTGGATTACAAGAAACTGTGGAAAATTCTTAAAGAGATGAGAATACAAAACTACCTTACCTGTCTCCTGAGAAACCTGTATGCAAGTCAAGAAGCAACAGTTAGAACCTGGCACGGAACAAAGGACTGCTTCACAAATGGGAAAGGAGTACATCAAAGCTGTATACATACTGTCACCCTAATTATTTAAATTCTCTGCAGAGGACATCATGTGAAATGTCGGGCTGGATAAAGCTTAAGCTGGAATCAAGATTGCCGAGAGAAATATCAACAACCTGAAATATGCAGATGGTACCACTCTGATAGCAGAAAGCAAAGATGAACCAAAGACCCTCTTGATGAAGGTGAAAGAGGAGAGTGAAAAAGCTAGCTTAAAACTCAACATTCAAAAAACTAAGACCATGGCATCCAATCCCATCGTTTCATTGCAAACAGATAGGGGGAAAAGTGGAAACAGTGACAGACTTTATTTTCTTGGGCTCCAAAATCACTGCAGATGGTGACAATGGCCATGAAACTAACAGACATTTGCTCCTTGGAAGAAAAAATATGACAATCATAGACAGCATATTAAAAAGCAGAGACATTACTTTATCAACAAAGGTCAAAACAGTCAAAGCTACGGCTTTTCCAGGAGTTGTGTCTGAATGTGAGAGCTGGACCATAAAGGAGGCTGAGCACCAAAGAGCTGCTGCTGTCAAATTATGGTGCTGGAGAAGACTCCTGAGACTTCCTTGGACAGCAAGGAGATCAAACCAGTTAATCCTAAAGGAAATCAACCCTGAATATTCATGCGAAGGACTGATGCTGAAGCTGAAACGCCAATACTTTGGCCACATGATGCAAAGAACTGACTCATTTGAAAAGACCCTGATGCTGGGGAAGACTGAAGGCAGGAGGAGAAGGGGGCAACAGAGGATGAGATGATTGGATGGCATCATCGACTCAATGGACATGAGTTTGAGCAAACTCCAGGAGACGGTGAAGGACAGGGAGGTCTGGTGTCCTGCAGTCCATGGGGCCGCAAAGAGGCAGACACAACTGAGCAACCAAACAGCAAAAGCACTGTACTAAAAACAAAATGAACAGAGTAAGATTTAGGGTGGGGGAATGGGAGCAAAAAAAAAGAAAACTAGACACTTGGAAATCAGGCTTTTAAAAAATATTTTAGCTGATTAATTCAACAATACACTTTATATCTGCTTCATTTGATAAAAATAAGAAATCTTAGAAAATAGATAAAAACTTCCTAACACATTTCATTTTCCTCAACTCTGTTAATCTCCAAAAAATTAGTCCCAGATTATCAGGTTCAGTTCAGTTCAGTCGCTCAGTCGTGTCCAACTCTCCGTGACCCCATGAATCACAGCACACCAGGCCTCCCTGTCCATCACCAACTCCCGGAGTTCACTCAAATTCATGTCCACAGAGTCGGTGATGCCATCCAGCCATCTCATTCTCGGTCGTCCCCTTCTCCTCCCGCCCCCAACCTTTCCCAGCATCAGAGTCTTTTCCAGTGAGTCAACTCGTCACATGAGGTGGCCAAAGTATTGCAGTTTCAGCTTTAGCATCAGTCCTTCCAATGAACACCCAGGATTGATCTCCTTTAGAATGGACTGGTTGGATCTCCTTGCAGTCCAAGGGACTCTCAAGAGTCTTCTCCAGCACCACAGTTTAAAAGCATCGATTCTTCGGCGATCAGCTTTCTTCACAGCCCAACTCTCACATCCATACATGACCACGGGAAAACCCATAGCCTTGACTAGACAGACCTTTGTTGGCAAAGTAATGTCTCTGCTGGTTACAAATCACTTAACCTGTGATCACTTATCTATTCCATTTTTTTAAGACCTATGGCAGAATCCTATCAGGATGGAATGTTTTCAGAGTAAGAAATTTTAAATAAGATGTTTTTACATAGCACAGTCTATTCAATAAATTCAGAAAAGGAAATATGGAATTAACTTGTCAGACTGAATATTATAGAGTAAGTATGATCAAACATTAGTATGAATTTTTAGGCTATCTAAGCAACAAAAACAAAAATTTTAAATAAAGGTAGATTAATACGATGAGATGACTAAAGAGCCTTGTGATGAGGGTGAAAAAAGAGAGTGAAAAAGCTGGCTTAAAACTCAACATTGAAAAATAAGATCATGGCATCCAGTCCCATCACTTCATGGCAAATAGATGGGGAAAAAGTGGAAACAGTGCCAGACTTTATTTTCTTCGATTCCAAAATCACTGCAGAAGGGGACTCCAGTCATGAAATTAAAAGATGCTTGCTCCTTGTTAAAAAGCTGCGACAAACCTAGAGAGCATATTAAAAAGCAGAGACGCCACTTTGCCAACAAAGGTCCAAACATGTTTTTTTCATGTGGTCATGTACGGATGTGAGAGTTGTAGCATAAAGAAGGCTGAGCACCAAAGAATTGATACTTTCGAACTGTGGTGCTGGAGAAGACTCTTGATAGTTTCTTGGACTGCAAGGAGATCAAACCAGTCAATCCTAAAGGAAATCAACTCTGAATATTCACTAGAAGGACTGATGCTGAAAAGTCCCTGAACCTGGAAAAAACTGAAAGCAAAAGGAAAAGAGTATGGCCAAGGATGAGACGTTTAGACAGCATCACTAACTCTATGAATATGAATTTGAGCAAACTCCGGGAGATAGTGAAGGACAGGGAAATCTGGTGTGCAGCAGTCCATGGGTCCCAAGAGTCAGACATGACTTAGCAACTGAACATCAAACAACAAATACAATGAGATACCCAACCAAAACACAAAACAAAAAACTCTGGAAGGAATGTCACAGAAAATATAAATTTAATAAACAACAACAAAAAAAAATGAATTAGTTAATTTCAAACAGTGATAAATGCTTCTGCCAAAGAAAGGCTTCACTGTAGACAATTCAGGTGAAAATCTGAAAGAAAAGCTTTTGTACATTCCGTTCCGTTCCGTTCCGTCGCTCAGTCGTGTCCGACTCTATGCGACCCTGTGGACTGTAGCCTACCAGGCTTCTCCGTCCATGGGATTCTCCAGACAAGAATACTGGAGTGGGTTACCATTTCCTTCTCCAGGGGATCATCCCGACCCAGGGATCGAACCCGGGTCTCCAGCATTGGAGGCAGACGCTTTAACCTCTGAGCCACCAGGGAAGCCCATTAACTACATAAAATAATGGTCATATGAATGGTAATGACAAAATGTTATAGTCCCTTAGGGCTGCTATCAGAAATTTATTTCTCTCAGTTCTGGATACAGAAAGTCCAAAATCAGTCTGCCAGCATGGTCAGGGTCTGGTGAGAACCACCTCCTGCTCCAGACTACCTACTTCTTCGTCTGTCCTCAGATGATAGCAAGGTTAAGGGAGCTACTCTCTGGTCTCTTTTAATATGTACACTGATCTCATGACTACACTCTCATGATCTAATCAACCCCCAAAGGCTCCACACTTCCTAATGCCATGACAATGGGCATTAGAATTGCAACATATGAATTTTGGCAGGACACAAACATTCAGACCACAACACATAATTCAATCCAACTAAACAGTCATCAATTTAAAACATTTTTTTAACAAGAAAAAATTCATATAACATAAAATTCATCCTTTTGAAGTGTACAATTAAGAGGAATTTACCATATTCACAAGAGTGAAAACTTCACCAGTATCTAATTCAAGAACATTTTTATCAATCTAAAAGACACTCATGAAGTCATTCCCCATCCCTCCTTTCCCCAGGCTCTGGCAACCATTAATCTACTACTTCTCTCTGTGGATCCGCCTATTCTAAGCATTTCATAAAACTAGAATCAAAATACGAGACATTTTGCATCTGGCTTCTTCTAATTAGCGCTAATATTTTGAAGGTTCATCCATGTAAGATAATGAAGTATCAGTACCTCATTCCTTTTTATGTCTGAATATTTCATTGCAAAGATATAACATATTTTCCTTATTATCCATTCATCAGTAAGAGACATTTGTACTGTTTCCACCTTTTGGCAGTTAGGAATAATGCTATGTGATCTCCGTTACATGTGGAATTTTAAAAGGTCAAATTCATAGAAGCAGAGGGCAGAATACTGCCGACCAGGAGTAGGGAAGTGGGGGAAATAAGAGATATTGATCCAAGAATACAAAGATGCAGTTTTACACAATGAGTAAATTCTAGAAATCTGAAGTACAGCACGAAGATTTTAGTTAACAATACCATATCATGGACTGGAAATTTGTTAACAGTAAATTTCAGGTGCTCTCATCAAGGAAAAAAAAATGGTACCCATGTGAGAAGGTATGTTAATTAGCTTGACTGGTGATCATTTCACTAAATATATAAAAACATCACCTTGCATACCTTAAATATATAAAATTGTTATTACAAAATAAATACTTTTGGGATTTCCTGAGTGTTCCAGTGGTTAAGACTCTATGCTTCCACTTCAAGGGACATGGATTCGATCCCTGGTTGGGGAACTAAGATTCTACATACTGTGCAGCATGAAGAAAAATAATTTTTTAAATTTTTAATAAAAATAAAACAAATCAATAAACAGTTCTGCATGCAAAAAAGGAAAAGCGAATAATGCTGTGAATTCATATATAAGACGTTACATAGGTATGTGTTTTCAATTCTCGGTTTTATATATATATATAGGAGTAAAACTGCTGGGTTGTATCCCAGATGGCGCTAGAGGTAAAGAACCCGTCTGCCAACGCAGGAGACCAAAGAAACCGGGTTTGATCCCTGAGTCAGGAGAGCCCCTGGAGGAAGGCACGACAACCCACTTCAGTATTTGTGCCTGGAGAATCTCCGTGGTCAGAGGACCCTGGTGGATTACAGTCCATAGGGATGCACAGAGTTAGACACGACTGAAGCAACTTAGCATGCACACATATTAACTCTACATTTAACTTTTTGAAAAACAAACTGTTTTCCAAAGCAGTATCAGTTATTTTGTAAGTTAATAATTCAGTAAGAGGATACAAATTTCAAACAATTATACAGAGGAAAATTAAATGAGAAAAATAGCATTTTTTTTTAAAAAAGTAGGGTAACTAAAACAGTATAAAAGGAAATGAAACTGTAAGATGATAGAAACAAAGACAAAAAAATACAATCACAAAAAGGCAGATTATAAAATTTGATCTAAAATATATAGTTATATGCTATTTCCAAGACATATATCTAAAGCATAAAAATATAGATAGGTTTTAAGTAAAATAATGAAAAGAGAAATATAGCAAAAACCAACCAAAGAAAAAACAATTGTAACTATGTTAATATGATAAAAATTGATATAATTCAAAAGACTAAGAAAAAGAGTCACTACATTTAATAAAAGGATCAAATAAAAAAGAGAACATAAATATGGATATGTGTATAGGTGTATATACACATAAGATCTGCACACTATCTCAGGGGATTCAGAGAATTGAAAGCCCTTTCATAAGCTAAGAACTTCTAAACAAATGAAACATCAGTCCTATAATCTCTTTATAGAATCCTAAAAACCTGACAAAAAACAACCATAAAACTTTCCATTAGGCAATGGTTATATCAAATTTAAAAAGGCTCTAATTAAACTGTATCTTTTAAGAATTTATAAAACACTTCCCATAGTAAGGTCTGACTTTAAAACCTTAAAAAGCATTGTATAACAACAACAAAACCAAATTTATTTTAATAAATAATGTATAAAATAAAAATAACATTTAAGCATAATTACACTTAATAAAAATACATCCTTCTTTTATGTTACCAACAAAAGTAACATCATTTGAGCTGATACAATGTAAAAGAAGCAAGCCTTCTATAAGTTTTCCTATTTACATATAAAATGAGTGATAAGATGAAGATAATATACTGGCATCAAAATAAATTTTTAATTTTCAGTAGGTCATTCATTCACGGTGTAAGACTCAAGTTTTTCACATAAATAAAATAAATAACTTATTTACCAAATGATAAAATACTGCAATTAAGAATTTTTTTTCAGCACCTCGGTTTGAGTTCCCTGAATCATACAGCAAATGGTCACTGGCTATCTACTTTACATATAGTAATGTAACAACCTAGAGGGGTAGGGTGGGGAGGAAGGTGGGAGAGAGGTTCAAGAGGGAGGGGACATACGTATACCTATGACTGATTCATGTTGATGTCTGGCAGAAGCCAATGTAATTCTGTAAAGCAATTATCTTTCAGTTTAAAAAATAAATAAATTTAAAATAAAATAAAGGAATTTTATTCCACTCTACCAGCATAATCAAATATATTATATTTATAATTTACTTTAATCATTTCAAATATACACACTGATCCCTCAAAAGTTGTCCAAGAATTTGTACAAGGACTTGGTAAAAAATAATCTCTTGCAACTACAAAATACATCTACAAGTTGATGGCAGAGAACAAAACTGAATGACTTAACTCATATCTTGGATTTTCCACAGGAACTATAAATACCTACTTTCACAGAAATACACTTCAATTTAAGTTGATCGTGCTATACAAATGAATTTGAATGATAAAATATTAGTCACTTCTATTAAGAGTTTTCCATAGACTTGTCAAGAAAACGGTGTTCTTACCTACAGTCTGGAAAACTTCATTCATCAAAGCTTCATTAACTGCTAAACAGCTGACATTTCCACTATGAGACCAACTTTGATATATAGCTTGAAGCAGAAGTGTCTGAGCTCTTGTAGCTTGAATTGTGAGATTTGGAAGCTCAAAAATGCCTTCAGTTATAGCAATCTGAGATCTTTTGGTCCTGCATAAGAAAACAGAAAGCATAACAAACCAATATATTAAGTTATATTTATAAAAAACAACATATAAAGATGCAAGACAAAAAAGGTATCCAGGAACATTATTTTAATTAGAGTTCCCTCAATGAGAAATGCAATTCTACTAACTTTACTTCAGAACCTGTAATAATAAAAAACACAAACTAGAATAATGTCCACACACATATTCATAAATATATATACTGCCCGAGCATTATACTTTAATCAAGTCAATCATCAAAAATAAAAATAATACTAATTAATACTTAAAATAGGATTTACTAGTAGATCTGCCTTATTCTCTTTTCTTAAATTTACTTTCTACACAATTTGGAAAGGTTACTTTCCATTTACAGTTATTACAAAATATTGGCTACATTCCTCATGCTGCAGAAAACATCCTGGAACCTATTTTACATCCCATTGTTTGCGTCTCCCCTTCTCCCCTTGGTACCCACTACTTTGTTCTCTGTATCTGTGTGTCTGCTTCTTTTTTCTTTATTACATTCACTAGTTTGTTGTATTTTTTTAAGATTCCACATACAAATGTTATCATACAGTATATGTCTTTGACTTATTTCTGTTGGCATAATATCTTTCAAGTCTATCCACATTGTTGCAAATGACAAATTTTCACTCTTTGCTATAGCTAAGTAGTATTTCACTGTGTGTATATACACACACCACATTTTCTTTATCCATTCCTCTGTAGATGGACACTTGTTTCTATATCGTGGCAACTGCAAATAATGCTGCTTACGAACACTACAGTACATTATCTTTTCAAATCACTGTTTCTATTTTTTTTAATCATTTACCCAGGAGTTGAACTGCTGGACATTTGATAGTTCTGTTTTTAGCTTTTTGAGAAATCTCCACACTGTTTTCCACAGCGGCTGCACCATTTTACATTTACTAAACCAAATTCAATAAAATTAAAAGGAATCAAATCATACAGAACATATGTGCAGACTACACTGGAATTAAACTATAAACTAATAAAAGTATCTATAAAATCCTCAGATATTTAGATATTAAAAACATAAAAGACACTGAAGAACAGGGCAGATGAAATTGAGAAAGTCACAAACAACTTTGCAAAAGTATAAAATGATTTTATAAAAGGACATTGATATGACTATCTGAAAAGGATAACCTAAAATATACATAATTGATACTCCTGTAGAAAAGAACAAATAGAGAAAAAAGTGCTATGGGCATTCATTTTAATAAAGTAACTTGGAGGGACCAGGACTTCCCCAGAACTCCCCTTCTACAAAATTCCCTAACCTGTCCACTACAGACTAGTAAAAACAATCAGTGTATGGGGGCTATTTAACCATAAGATTATAAAGGGGTTTCAAGCAATACTGCATACTGATGAGATACTGACAGTCTCATGTTAACTGGTTACTTTTACATTTTCCACGGAGACTTTTTTTTTTTGAAGTCTCTGCAGACACTATTTGTTTTTCGGCTGCGCTGTGCAGCATATGGAATCTTGGTTTCCCGACCAGGTATCAAACTCATGTCCCTTGCACTGAAAGCACAGATTCTTTTTTCATTTTTTTAAATTTATTTTATTGGAGGCAAATTACCTTACATTAATATATTGGTTGGTTTTGCCATACATTGACACGAATCCGGCTCAGGTGTACATGTGTTCCCTTTCTTGAACCCCCCTCCCACCTCCCTCCTCCCCATATCCTCCCTCCAGGTCATCCCCGTACACCAGCCCCAAGCATCCTGTATCATGCGTCGAACCTGGACTGGCGATTCATTTCACATATGATAATATACATGCTACAATGCCATTCTCCCCAATCATCCCACCTTCACCCTCTCCCAGAGAGTCCCAAAGACTTTCTACAAACCTATGTCTATTTTGCAGTCTCGTATACAGGGTTAAGGTTACCATCTTTCTAAATTCCATATATATGCGTTAGTATACTGTATTGATGTTTTTCTTTCTGGCTTACTTCACTCTGTATAATAGGCTCCAATTTCATCCACCTCATTAAAACTGATTCAAATGTATTCTTTTTGATGGCTGAAAAATACTCCATTGTGTATATGTACCAAAGCTTTCTTATCCATTCATCTGCAGATGGACATCTAGGTTGCTTCCATGTCCTGGCTATTATAAACAGTGCTGCGATGAACATTGGAGTACATGTGTCTCTTTCAATTCTGGTTTCCTCGGTGTGAATGCCCAGGAGTGCGATTGCTGGATCATATAACAGTTCTATTTCCAGTTTTTTGAGGAATTTCCACACTGTTCTCCATAGTGGCTGTACTAGTTTGCATTCCCACCAACAGTGTAAGAGGGTTCCCTTCTCTCCACACCCTCTCCAGCACTTATTGCATGTAGACTTTTGGATAGCAGCCATTCTGACTGGTGTGAAATGGTATCTCATTGTGGTTTTGATTTGCATTTCTCTGATTATAAAGGATGTTGAGCATTTTTTCATGTGTTTGTTAGCCATCTTTATGTCTTCTTTGGAGAAATGTCTGTTTAGTTCTTTGGCCCATTTTTTGATTGGGTCACTTATTTTTCTTGAATTGAGCTGCAGGAGCTGCTTGTATATTTTGGAAATTAATGCTTTATCAGTTGCTTCATTTGCTACTATTTTCTCCCATTCTGAAGGCTGTCTTTTCACCTTGCTTATAGTTTCCTTTGCTGTGCAGAAGCTTTTGATTTTAATTAGGTCCCATTTGTTTATTTTTGCTTTTATTTCCAATATTCTGGGAGGTGGCTCTTGGAGGATCCTGCTGTGATTTATGTCAGAGAGTGTTTTGCCTACGTTCTCCTCTAGGAGTTTTATAGAATCTGGTCTTACATTTAGCTCTCTAATCCATTTTGAGTTTATTTTGGTGTATGGTGTTAGGAAGTGTTCTAGTTTCATTCTTTTACAAGTGGCTGACCAGTTTTCCCAGCACCACTTGTTAAAGAGACTGTCTTTTCTCCATTTTATATTCTTGCCTCCTTTGTCGAAGATAAGGTGTCCATACGTGCGTGGATTTATCTCTGGGCTTTCTATTTTGTTCCATTGATCTATATTTCTGTCTTTATGCCAGTACCATACTGTCTTGATGACTGTGGCTTTGTAGTAGAGCCTGAAGTCTGGCAGGTTAATCCCTCCAGTTCCATTCTTCTTCTTCAAGATTGCTTTGGCTATTCGAGGTATTTTGTATTTCCATACAAATTGTGAGATTATTTGTTCTAGTTCTGTGAAAAATATCATTGGTAGCTTGATAGGGATTGCATTGAATGTATAAATTACTTTGGGCAGTATACTCATTTTCACAATATTTATTCTTCCAATCCACGAACACGGTATATTTCTCCATCTATTAGTGTCCTCTTTGATTGCTTTCACTAGTGTTTTATAGTTTTCTATGTACAAGTCTTTTGTTACCTTAGGTAGATATATTCCTAAGTATTTAATTCTTTTCGTTGCAACAGTGAATGGAATAGTTTCCTTAATTTCTCTATTTTCTCATTATTAGTGTATAGGAATGTAAGGGATTTCTGTGTATTGATTTTACATCCTGCAACTTTACTGTATTCATTGATTAGCTCTAGTAGTTTTCTGGTAGACTCTTTAGGGTTTTCTGGGTAGAGGATCAGGTCATCAGCGAATAGTGAAAGTTTTACTTCTTCTTTTCCAATTTGTATTCCTTTTATGTCTTTTTCTGCTCTGATTGCTGTAGCCAAAACTTCCAGAACTATGTTGAATAGTAGTGGTGAGAGTGGGCATCCTTGTCTTGTTCCTGACTTAAGGGAAAATGCTTTCAGTTTTTCACCATTGAGGACAATGTTTGCTGTGGGTTTGTCATATATAGCTTTTATTATGTTGAGATATGTGCCATCTATTCCCACTTTCTGCAGGGTTTTTTTTATCATAAATGGATGTTGTATTTTGTCAAAGGCTGAAAGCACAGATTCTTAACCACAAGACCACCAAAGAAGAAACCATCCAGAAATGCTTCTAATTTCAGTCATCTTAAAAGTCAATGGGCTCCTTTTCTAGCCATTGCAGGTATTGCAGTTAAGAACCATCTTGCTATTAATAATAAACCTAATATCCTTCAAAGTCAAGACTGGATTTTTACTTGGCAGTTCTAAGGTTGTAAAAAAACAAAAAGACCTACAATGCTACTATGACTTTGACTGTTTAGGTCTCACGTTAAGCCTAGCTGGCATTCAAGCCTCATGGTAAAGCTGTTCTCTAGAAAAATCTATAAAATCAACATTATTTATTAAATGCCTATGTATAGCAGTCAGGCACTACCTACTTAGGAAGTAACCCAGATGGCGCTGGTAAAGAACCCACCTACAATGCAGGAACCATAAGAGATGCAGGTTCGATCCCTCAGGTGGGAAGATCCCCTGAAGAAGAGCAATGCTACCCACTCCAGTATTCTTGCCTGGAGAATCACACTGACAGAGGAGCCTGTCGAGCTACAGTCCATGGGGTCGCAAAGAGTAGGACATGACTGAGGAGAGTTAGTACTAGCCATTTTAAAAGTCAATGAACAAAAGAAAGAACAATAAAATCCCAGGGTCCTCATTTTAGTGGGTATAGGAAACATATTTAAAAAATCAATCAATAAACATAAACAAATGATATAAGGTAGTTAGAAGACAAATGCCCTCAAAAACAGGAAAAGAAAGTATGAAACAGGAACTACTGAAGAGGGAGCAATTTCATATACAATGGGTAGTTGTGGCTCAGCTGGTAAAGAATCTGCCTGCAATGCGGGAGACCTGGTTTCAATCCCTGGGTTGGGAAGATCCCCTGGAGAAGGGAAAGGCTACCCACTTCAGTATTCCGGCCTGGAGAATTCTATGGACTGTATAGTCCATGCAGTCGCAGAGTTGGACAGGGCTGAACGACTTTCACACACACAGTGTAAATCTTATTAAAAGGAAAAGTTTAATTCCAAGCAAAACTTCAGCAGAATAGAAAGAGTTAAGTGACAGTTGTGTGGGTATATCTGGAGACTGATTCAGGCAGATGATTCAGGTAGAATCCTAAGGACAGAGGAGCCTGCCAGGCTACAGTCCATGGGGTCACAAAGAGTTGGACATGACTTAGTGACTACACAATGAAAACAACATAATCAAGCCTACAACAGGAACTATATTTAAAATCAATTATGTGCTTTGTCCCTCAGTCATGAGAAACTTGGTAAGCTTAATAGATACAATGTTCTCTGCTAGTAATTGAAGACACAGGCACTATCTTTACACAAAGAATTCAGAATCCAGTTGTGAGACAATATACCAGTAATCAGAATTTAATAAAACAAATGCTATAACAATGCTGCCATAAGGGTGGTGTCATCTGCATATCTGAGGTTATTGATATTTCTCCCGGCAATCTTGATTCCAGCTTGTGCTTCTTCCAGCCCAGCGTTCCTCATGATGTACTCTGCATGTAAGTTAAATAAGCAGGGTGACAATATACAACCTTGACGTACTCCTTTTCCTATTTGGAACCAGTCTGTTGTTCCATGTCCAGTTCTGACTGTTGCTTCCTGACCTGCATACAGGTTTCTCAAGAGGCAGGTCAGGTGGTCTGGGATTCCCATCTCTTTCAGAATGTTCCACAGTTGATTGTGATCCACACAGTCAAAGGCTTTGGCATAGTCAATGAAGCAGAAATAGATGTTTTTCTGGAACTCTCTTGCTTTCTCCATGATCCAGCAGATGTTGGCCATTTGATCTCTGGTGCCTCTGCCTTTTCTAAAACCTGCTTGAACATCTGGGAGTTCACGATTCACATAATGCTGAAGCCTAGCCTGGAGAATTTTGAGCATGACTTTATTAGCGTGTGAGATGAGGGCAATTGTGCGGTAGTTTGAGCACTCTTTGGCATTGCCTTTCTTTGGGATTGGAATGAAGACTGACCTTTTCCAGTCCTGTGGCCACTGCTGAGTTTTCCAAATTTGCTGGCACATTGAGTGCAGCACTTTTACAGCATCATCTTTCAAGATTTGAAATAGCTCAACTGGAATTCCATCACCTCCACTAGCTTTGTTCGTAGTGATGCTTTCTAAGGCCCACTTGACTTCACATTCCAAGATGTCTGGCTCTAGGTCAGTGATCACGTTATCGTGATTATCTTGGTTGTGAAAATCTTTTTTGTACAGTTTTTTTGTGTATGCTTGCCACCTCTTTTTAGTATCTTCTGCTTCTCTTAGGTCCATACCGTTTCTGTCCTTTATCGAGCCCATCTTTGGGCACCCTTATGGCAGAAAGTGAAGAGAAACTAAAAAGCCTCTTGATGAAAGTGAAAGAGGAGAGTGAAAAGGTTGGCTTGAAGCTCAACATTCAGAAAACAAAGATCATGGCATCTGGTCCCATCACTTCATGGCAAATAGATGGGGAAACAGTGGAAACAGTGTCAGACTTTATTTTTTTGGGCTCCAAAATCACTGCAGATGCTGACTGCAGCCAGGAAATTATAAGACGCTTACTTCTTAGAAGGAAAGTTATGACCAACCTAGATAGTATATTAAAAAGCAGAGACATTACTTTGCCAACAAAGGTCCGTCTAGTCAAGGCTATGGTTTTTCCAGTGGTCACGTATGGATGTGACAGTTGGGACTGTGAAGAAAGCTGATAGCTGAAGAACTGATGCTTTTGAACTGTGGTGCTGGAGAAGACTCTTGAGAGTCCCTTGGACTGCAAGGAGATCCAACCAGTCCATTCTAAAGGAGATCGATCCTGGGTGTTCATTGGAAGGACTGATGCTAAAGCTGAAACTCCAATACTTTGGCTACCTCATGTGACAAGCTGACTCACTGGAAAAGACTCTGATGCTGGGAAGGACTGGGGGTGGGAGGGGAAGGGGACGACAGAGAATGGGATGGCTGGATGGCATCACCGACTCGATGGACATGAGTTTGAGTGAACTCCAGGAGTTGGTGATGGACAGGGAGGCCTGGCGTGCTGTGATTCATGGGGTCGCAAAGAGTCGGACACAACTGAGCAACTGAACTGAACTGAACTGATAACAATGCTGAAAACAATTTCCTGTGAGATACACTAAAATGGTTGAGAAAAGTGCAGTTATTATATTTAAGTTGAATCCTGAAGAATAAATATGAATCATTTCAAGAAAAAAAATTATAAATTCATTTAAGAAAAAAGATACCTCAATTCAAAAATGGTACAAAGATATAAACAAGAACCTTCATCGAATGTGAAAACAGAAATGATCCATAAACATGAAAAGATTCTTGAGCCTAACCAGTAAAAAGGGAAATTCAAATTAAGACAACGTATGACTTTCAGGCTTCCCTGGTGGCTAAGCAGTAAAGAATCTGCCAGCAATGCAGGAGACATGGGTTTGACCCCTGGAGGGGAAGATCCTCTGGAGAAAGAAATGGCAATCCATTTCAGTATTCATGCCTGGAAAATGCCATGAACAGAAGAGCCTGGTGGGCTACAGTCCATGGGTCACAAAAGACTCAGATACAACTCAGCCTATAACCAACAACAAATGATTCTTTTAACCTATCGGACTAACAAGGCCTCCCAGCCTCTAATTCATCTTTCAGAAATCTATCTGAAAAGAATTTTCACATGAGTCTGCAGTAATATTTACACAATGACATTGTCAGCAACTTATTTACAGTAGCCTCAACTTGAGAAAATCTCATCATTGAACAAATTTTGATTCAATGACTTGATGCAAAACTACTCAGGGTTTCACTGGTGGCTCAGTGGTATAAAGAATCCATCTGCCAAAGAGGAGACATGGGTTCAATCCCTGGTTGGGGTAGATCCCACATGCCTCGGAGCAACTAAGCCCACACACCAAAATTACTGAGCCTGTGCTCCAGAGCCCAGGAACTGCAACTACTGAGCCCTAGTGCTGTAACTACTGAAGACCACGCACCTAGAGCCTATGTTCCTCAACAAGAGAAGCCACTGCAATGAGAAGTCTGCACGCCACAACTAGAGTAGCCCCTACTCACCACAACTAGAGAAAAGCCCACACAGCAACTGATAACCCAGCACAGCCAAAACTAATTGTTACAAAAATACTCAGATAGTTTAAAAAAAAAAAAAAGATAGAGTTAGATGAAACTGCTGAAATGAAAGGAGACGCTGAAATATGGCAAAAGCATACATAGTTGCATTATAATATGATTCCATGTAACAGCAGAAAATGGGTTCAGTTCAATTCCCCATACATAAAAATATGTCTGCATTTGTTTATATGTTGAAAGAAAAAATTCTCCATAGAACTACTGATAATGTTCATTCCTGGGAGATGATAACAGAGGATGACTTTACATGATCTTTTCCCTATGTAAATATCTGTATTTTTTTGCTTGGTTCTTTGAGAAACATATATCATTATTTTTTCAAAAACTTCTAACTGCAATACTTCAAGAATGGACTATGGAAATCACAAACTATATCAAAATGAATTAATTTTGTTAAACATTTTTAAAATGAGACGGTAAAACATGAGCATCACCAATGTATCAATCTATCTCCACTCAACGTTGAATTATCAGATAATTTCTTACTTTCTCACAGATACAAACTTCACTTTTAAGTCAGATAAAGAAAGACAAATATATGATATCACTTAACACATGGAATCTAAAGAAGTGATACAAATAAACTTACTTACAAGATAGAAACAGACTCACAGACATACAAAAAAACTTATGGTTGCCAAAGGGGAAGGGGGGATAAATTGGGAATTTGGGGTTACATACTTCTATATGTAAAACAGATAAACAACAAGGAACTACTGTATAGCACAGGGAACTATATTCAACACTTTATAATAGTCTATAATGGAAAAAAAATCTGAAAAAGAATATATAGAGAGAGGTATATACACAACTGAATCATTGTTCTGTACACTGGAACCATTGTAAATTAACTGTATCTCAATTAAAAATAGAGAGAAAAGTTCATTTTAAAACTTCCAAAAGTGAAATGGTATCATCAAAAATGGTAAGTAAGCTACACCAAAAGTTTGGTAGTGGTGGTTTAGTCGCTAAGTTGTGCCTGACTCCTGTGATCCCGTGGACTCTAGCCTGTCAGGCTCCTCTGTCCATGGGATTCTACAGGCAAGATACTGGAGTGAGTAGCCATTTCCTTCTCCCGGGGATCTTACCGACCCAGGAATTGAACCTGGGTCTCCTGCATTGCAGGTAGATTATTTACCAACTAAAGCAACAAAAAAGCTGGCAAGACTGTCAAAATTCAACTTTTTCAGGACTCGAGAAACTAACAAATCCTGTAACAAACAGGGGATCATATAATCAAAAAAAATTTTTTTTTAATTTTAAACAACTCAATTTCAGTAGGAACAGTAAGTTCTGCGGAATTTTTATTTACCTAGGTTATCTTCTCTGGTCCCCAGCTCAGCTCTTATCCCCAATAAAAGGTAACAGAGAAAGCAAAGGGATCTTACACTAGAAACTGTGGTTGGTTGTTCAGACCTGTCTGGTAGCTTACCTAGAGGATCAATGCAGAGAGCCTGCATTCTCTCTCTCAACTCAGAACTCCCAAAACTAAAACAACTATCCAAGGGCATTTGTAGAAAACATTTACAGGCAATTGTACTGCACTATTCCTTGCTGCCTGGGATAACTGATAACAAAAGAGGCCAAAAAAAAAAAAGACTAGCCAAAATCTTAGAAAGCAAGCCAGGGAAATGATGCTTTTGGGAATAAAAACACTCAAAAGCTCAGGCATCTTTCTGGGAATAAGGCAGGCCATACACATGCTCCGGCTTCCCTGATAGTTCAATTGGTAAAGTATCCGCCTACAGTGCAGGAGACCCAGTTCAATTCCTGGGTCGGGAAGATCTGCTGGAGAAGGGAATGGCTACCCATTCCAGTATTCTTGGGCTTCCCTGGTGGCTCAGTTGGTAAAGAACCTGCCTGCAATGTGGGAGACCTGGGTTCAATCCCTGGGTTGGGAAGATCCCCTGGAGAAGAGAATGGCTACCCACTCCAGTATTCTGGCTTGGAGAATTTCAGGGACTGTACAGTCCAAGGGGTCACAAAGAGTCAGACACGACTGAGAGACTTTCACTACACATGCTCAGGCTGTGCCCCTGCAGAGGAAAGACAAGAGAAAGGCCCTAAACTCTCACTTCTAGTTGACTTTCAGTGTCTGCACAACAAGAAAAAGTGGCAGAGTTGAAAACTGCCTGGTTGAGCTTTGAAGGCATTCCTCACAAGAAACCATGGAGGTCAGAGGGCAGTGGAACAAAATATTCAAAGTGCTGAAAGAAAAAACTTCCAGTTAATAATTATCTTTCTGACTTAACTATCCTTCAAAATGAAGTAGAAATCTCTGAGGGAAAATCCAGGACCAAAGGCTTCACTGCTGAACTCTACAAACATGTAAAGAAAAAAGTATCTATCCTTTTCAAATTTGGGGAAAAAAATAGGAGAGAATCCTTCCCAATTTTTTCTATAATATCAGTAATACCCTGATACCACAGCCAGACAAAGGCAAGACAACTACACTAATATCCCTTGTGACCATAAATGCAAAAACTTCAGTAAAATACCAGTAAATGAAATTCGGAAAAATATTAAAAGCATTATACGCCATAACAACTGAAACTTATCCCAGAAATAAAAGAATGGCTCAAGAACTCAGTGCAATACATACTTATAAAAAGAAGAGGGGAGAAAACACGTCTATCACAACTGACACAGGAAAAAAGTATCTGACAAAATCCAACACTCTTTCATAATATAAAACATTCAACACACTAAAGAGAAATTCCTCTACATGATATGGGACATTTATGAAAAACACACAACTAACAGCATAACTTTTCATATCTTTTCAAGAAAATTAGAGATATCAAGGGAACATTTCATGCAAAGATGGGCTCGATTAAGGACAGGAATGGTATGGACCTAACAGAAGCAGAGGATATTAAGAGGTGGCAAGAATACACAGAAGAACTGTACAAAAAAGGTCTTCACGACAAAGATAATCACGATGGCGTGATCACTCACCTGGAACCAGACATCTTGGAATGTGAAGTCAAGTGGGCCTTAGAGAGCATCACTATGAACAAAGCTAGTGGAGGTGATGGAATTCCAATTGAGCTATTTCAAATCCTGAAAGATGATGCTGTGAAAGTGCTGCACTTAATATGCCAGCAAATTTGGAAAACTCAGCAATGGCCACAGGACTGGAAAAGGTCAGTCTTCATTCCAATCCCAAAGAAAGGGAATGCCAAAGAATGCTCAAACTACCGCACAATTGCACTCATTTCACACGCTAGTAAAGTCATGCTCAAAATTCTCCAAGCCAGGCTTCAGCAATATGTGAATCGTGAACTTCCAGATGTTCAAGCAGGTTTTAGAAAAGGCAGAGGCACCAGAGATCAAATGGCCAACATCCGCTGGATCATGGAGAAAGCAAGAGAGTTTCAGAAAAACATCTATTTCTGCTTCATTGACTATGACAAAGCCTTTGACTGTGTGGATCACAATCAACTGTGGAACATTCTGAAAGAGATGGGAATCCCAGACCACCTGACCTGCCTCTTGAGAAACCTGTATGCAGGTCAGAAAGAAACAGTTAGAACTGGACATGGAACAACAGACTGGTTCCAAATAGGAAAAGGTGTACGTCAAGGCTGTATATTGTCACCCTGCTTATTTAACTTACATGCAGAGTACATCATGAGGAACGCTGGGCTGGAAGAAGCACAAGCTGGAATCAAGATTGCCGGGAGAAATATCAATAACCTCAGATATGCAGATGACACCACCCTTATGGCAGAAAGTGAAGAGGAACTCAAAAAGCCTCTTGATGAAAGTGAAAGAGAAGAGTGAAAAGGTTGGCTTGAAGCTCAACATTCAGAAAATGAAGATCATGGCATCTGGTCCCATCACTTCATGGGAAATAGATGGGGAAACAGTGGAAACAGTGTCAGACTTTGTTTTTTTGAGCTCCAAAATCACTGCGGATGCTGATTGCAGCCAGGAAATTAAAAGACGCTTACTCCTTGGAAGGAAAGTTATGACCAACCTAGATAGTATATTAAAAAGCAGAGACATTACTTTGCCAACAAAGGTCTGTCTAGTCAAGGCTATGGTTTTTCCCGTGGTCATGTATGGATGTGAGAGTTGGACTGTGAAGAAAGCTGATCGCCGAAGAATTGATGCTTTTGAACTGTGGTGCTGGAGAAGACTCTTGAGAGTCCCTTATACTGTAAGGAGATCCAACCAGTCCATTCTAAAGGAGATCAATCCTGGGTGTTCATTGGAAGGACTGATGGTAAAGCTGAAACTCCAATACTTTGGCCACCTCATGCGACGAGTTAACTCACTGGAAAAGAGTCTGATGCTGGGAGGGATTGGGGGTAGGAGGAGACAGGGAAGACAGAGAATGAGATGCTGGATGGCATCACCGACTCGATGGACATGAGTTTTAGTGAACTCCGGGAGTTGGTGATGGTCAGGGAGGCCTGGCGTGCTGTGGTTCATGGGGTCGCAAAGAGTCGGACATGACTGAGCGACTGAACTGAACAGCATAACAGTGGTGAAAGTCTGAAAGCTTGTACTCCAAGATGAGAAAGAAGTCAAGTATTTTTCACCTGTCATTCTATCTATTCAACAATGCAGTAAGGGTTCCAGCCACGAAACTAGGCAAGAAAAAAATTTAAAGGCATTCAGATTGTAAAAATGAAACTATCACAGATGACATGATCTTATAACTGAAAACCATCCCCATACACACCAACTATTAGAGCTAAAACCAAGTTCAACTAAATTGCAAGGTACAAGGTAACTATACAGAAATGAAGTTTTCTACCCACATACACTTAAAATTCTTGGAGGACAAAATGGTAACACACTCCAGTATTCTTGCCTGGGAAATTCCATGGATAGAGGAGCCTGATGGGCTATAGTCCATGGAGTCATGAAGAGTCGGAACACAACTAAGCAACTAAACACCACCACCACCCTTAAAATGAACCATCTGAAAAGGAAATTAAAATAATTCCATATATAACAGTAACAAAAAGAATAAATACTTAAGAATAAGTATTTTACCAAATAAGTGTAAGACTTTTACAATGAAAACTACACAGCACTGTTGAATAAATTAAAAAAGAAATCTAAATAAATGAAAAGACATTTCACATTTATGGACTGGAAAATTTAAAACTGTTAACTGACAGTACTCTCTAAATTACTCAATAGATTACATATGATCCCTATCAAAATCCTATCTATTTTGAATAAATGATTAAACTAACCCTAAAATTCATATGGATTTACAAGGAACCATGTATAACCAAAACAATCTTGAAACAGAAAAACAAAGCTGGAAGACTCACATTTCAATTACTACAAGGTACACTAATCGAACACGCATATACATATAAATCAGTGCACTAGCATTGAAAGTCGACAAATAAACCCATACATCTATTATCAATGGACTTCTGATAAAAGGTCAAGACCAATCAGTGGGGAATGAATAGTCTTTTTAACAAACAGTTTTAGAACAACCAAATATCAAAATATCAGAGAATGAATTTGGACCCCTACTTCCCACCATATATCAAAACTAACTCAAAGTTGATCAAAAAGCTAAAACCATAAAACTTCTAGAAGTGTAATTCATCACAATCATGGATTAGAGAAGAAATTCTTAAATACGATATCAGAAGCGAAAGCAATAAAAGGAAAAACAGATAAAGAGGACTTCATCAAATTTCAAAACTTTTATGTATCAAAGGAAAATATCAAAAACCTGAAAACACAACACACAAATTGGGGGAAAACATCAGTAAATCATGTATCTAAGGTCTAGTATCTGGAATGTGCAAAAAACTTCCATAACTCAACAACAAAAAAAGATAAAGAGCCCAATTAAAAATGGACAGTCATTTCTCTAAAGAAATTATACAAATGGCCAATAAGCACTTAAAAATGTTCAATATTACTAGGGAAATGAAAATCAATACCACACAGTGGGACTTCCCAGAGGTCTAGTGGTTAAGTAGTTTTATTGCAGGGAGTACAGGTTTGATACTCAGTCAGGGAACTGAGATCCTACATGCCACACCTCGAGACAAAAAAAAAACCACAAAGAGATACCACTTCACACCCACTGGGTTGGACATAAAAGGAGAAGGAAAAAAAAAACACGAAATAACAAGTGTAGGCAAGGATGGGGAGGAACTGGAACTCTCAGACATTGTAAGTGGATGTATACAATAGTACAACCACTGTGTATAACAACTTGACAGTTTATCAAAAATGTAAAACCAGCAATTGTATTGTCAGGTATATAGCCAACAGAATTGAAAATCTGTTCACCTTAGAGTTCATACATGCATGTTCATAGCAGCATTATTAGTAGCCAAGAAGTGGGCTTCTCTGGTGCCTCAGACAGTAAAGAAATCTGCCTGCAACGCAGGAGACCTGAGTTTGATCCCTGGATTGGGAACATCCCCTGCGAAGGTCATGGCAATTCATTACGGTATTCTTGCCATAGACAGAGGAGCCTGGCTGGCTTACAGTCCATGGGGTCACAAAGAGTTGGACATGACTGAACGATTAATCACAGCACAAGAAGTGGAAAGATGCAAACTTACAACTGATGAATAAACAAATATCCCTATACAGTAGCAGTATTTGGCCAAAAAAAGTAATGAAGCACTGATACATGCCAAAACATGGAGAAACCTTGAAAACATGGTAAGTAAAAGAAAAGCTCAGTCATTCAGTCATGTCCAACTCTTTACAACCCTATGGACTGTAGCTCGCCAGGCTCCTGTCAACGGAATTTTTCAGGCAAGAATACTGGAGTCAGTTGCCATTTCCTTCTTCAGGGGAGCTTACTTACCCAGGAATGGAACCTGCATCTCTGGCATCTCCTATACTGGCAGACAGACTCTTTACCACTAATGCCACTGACAGAAAATGCCACATGTTGTACGTGGCATTCTCTATCCAGAATCAGAGAGTTGGGATTTCTTCGTTGGAGTTGGGAAAATGCCCTGGAGTTAGATGGTGATGATGAAGGCACAACAATGTGAATATACTAAAAATCAGTGAATCAAACAGTTTAAAATAATTAAAATAGTAAATTTATGTTATGTGAATTTTATCTCTATTTAAATTAAAAAACTCCCTAAAGTATTTGTCTCCATTAGCATGTCACATAATTTAAATAAACAACTGAACATTAAGACATCTACAGCCCTGTCCATACAACTCTCAAATATGTAATAGTAATATGTGGCTCTACTTGGATTTGCCGATCACTCAACAAACCTGGTCACATTTTGCCAAAAAATCAAAGGATTGTAATAAATAGACAAGGAGACAGATATGCTCTGAAGGGTCTGGCAGTCCAGTGGTTAAGGCTCCACACTTCCATTGCAAGGGGAAAAGGTTCAACCCTGGTCAGGGGACTAAGATTCCACATGCCATGTGGTGGGGCCAAAAAGTTTTCAAAAAATTTGATAAATTTTAAAATGTACCAAATAAAACATTCCTTAAACCATGCAGGCAACATAATAGAGATCAAATGAGGGAAGAGAAAAAAATAGTATCTAATTCATAAATTTATATTTATTCTTACTGGTTTCTTTAGGTTTTCTAACATTGTGCCCATTGTTTAGATCACTTTCTTTTCTGTTATTACGGGTATAACACTTGAGTGGTGGTTCTCTCTCTATTATGTTCTCAAATTTCTGTTCAAAATTCTTATACAAAAAAACAAAAACACAACAGGTTACCAGTAATGATACTAAGTAAACAGAACACACATTTGGAAACCTACAATATAAAAATGTATAATTAACTTAATAATATTTATCTTTAGCCAGATATTCTGTGGTATTTAGGAAGTCCTATGCTGGATCATGGAGAAAGCAAGAGAGTTCCAGAAAAACATCTATTTCTCCTTCATCGACTATGCCAAAACCTTTGACTGTGTGGATCACAATCAACTGTGGAAAATTCTGAGAGATGGGAATACCAGACCACCTGAGAAACCTGTATGCAGGTCAGGAAGCTACAGTTAGAACTGGACATGGAACAACAGACTGGTTCCAAATAGGAAAAGGAGTACGTCAAGGCTGTATATTGTCACCCTGCTTATTTAACTTATATGCAGAGTACATCATGAGAAACACTGGGCTGGAAGAAGCACAAGCTGGAATCAAGATTGCCGGGAGAAATATCAATAACCTCAGATATGCAGATGACACCACCCTTATGGCAGAAAGTGAAGAGGAACTAAAAGGCCTCTTGAGGAAAGTGAAGGAGGAGAGTGAAAAGGTTGGCTTGAAGCTCAACACTCAAAAAACAAAGATCATGGCATCTGGTCCCGTCACTTCATGGGGAAATAGATGGGGAAACAGTGGAGACAGTGTCAGACTTTGTTTCTTTGGGCTCCAAAACCACTGCATATGCTGATTGCAGCCAGGAAATTAAAAGAGCTTACTCCTTGGAAGGAAAGTTATGACCAACCATGATAGTATATTAAAAAGCAGAGACATTACTTTGCCAACAAAGGTCCGTCTAGTCAAGGCTATGGTTTTTCCAGTGGTCATGTATGGATGTGAGAGTTGGACTGTGAAGAAAGCTGATCGCCGAAGAATTGATGCTTTTGAACTGTGGTGCTGGAGAAGACTCTTGAGAGTCCCTTGGACTGCAAGGAGATCCAACCAGTCCATTCTAAAGGAGATCGATTCTGGGTGTTCACTGGAAGGACTGATGCTAAAGCTGAAACTCCAATACTTTGGCCACCTCATGCGAAGAGTTGACTCACTGGAAAAGACTCTGATGCTGGGAGGGATTGGGGGCGGGAGGAGATGGGGACAACAGAGGATGAGATGGCTGGATGGCATCACCGACTCGATTGACATGAGTTTGAGCGAACTCCGGGAGTTGGTGATGGACAGGGAGGCCTGGCGTGCTGTGACACATGGGGTCGCAAAGAGTCAGTCATGACTGAGCGACGGAACTGAACTGAACTGATGGTGTAGCAAGAGCCATGTTCTTATAACTCTAGCAATAATTATTTATAAGGCAAAAGTACAGTCAGGATTCTTTTCACAAGTGGGCCTTTACTATTTCATAAAAAATTCAGCTACTGTATATGGTATTCTAACTTGCAAGCCAGCATATGTCATATAAAATGATTCCCAAAAGGATAACACAGATTTGAATAAAAACTTAAACATAGGCAAATTCAAAAGATTAATTTACGCTACATTTTAATACTGCCCAAGGGTAGAAGGTAATTCTCTCCTTCAGGTTCAACTTAATTTAACATCAAAGGAAATAATTCACTTTGTACAAAAGCCAAAATTCAATAACAAACAAGTAAATTATAGCATACACATAGGGAATGTTTTGTGATTTATTTTATTTTCCAGCTGTTAACTGACTGCAAGTAAAAGGACATGTTTTTACACTTCTGCTAAATACTCCAGTATCATCTGAACTAAAACAAACCATTTATAAATGATTTGGCAGATGGTAGAATACAGGACGGAGAAGGCAATGGCAAGCCACTCCAGTACTCTTGCCTAGAAAATCCCATGGACGGAGGAGCCTGGTAGGCTGTAAGTCCATGGAGTCGCTAAGGGTTGGACACCACTGAGCGACTTCACTTTCAATTTTCACTTTCACACACTGGAGAAGGAAATGGCAACCTACTCCAGTGTTCTTGCCTGGAGAATCCCAGGGACGGGGGAGCCTGGTGGGCTTCCGTCTATGGGGTCACACAGAGTCGGAAACGACTGAAGTGACTTAGCAGCAGCAGAATACAGGATGTACCTGTTAGTGTAACAGTATCAGTGAAGAGGATTTTTTCTCTTTTGTTTTTTTCAACTTTGAGATATTTCTAACAGGTTAATATAGAATATAGGAAATATCCATGGATCTATTTCATCAAACACAATTCATCAAACCATACCATCATACTGTATTTGCTTCAGTTATTTTTTTAAAGAGATCAATATATTTTATATAACTTTAAGCTATTTTGGGAGCTCATTAAAATGTCAATGAAAATGAACAATAAAAGTATAATCTTCCTTGTGATTTGTACAGCTACAAATTTTTTTAAACTTTGTTTAAAATAAAACAGCTCAATAAAAGTTATCCTAAAATTACCTAACAACTTCTGGATTTACTTCATGTTTTTGAAACATCACTAAACCTACATTTTAACAGTTAGTTAGTAAAAATAAAATAATTTATTTAACAAATGCCTATTTCACATAACCAGAAGTCCAAGTCAGAACATCTGTTCATTTTACAGAATAGGTTTAAAAACTATCAATTCAAACATTACTCTCTAGGGAAAAATAAATCCTAATGTAACTAGTGGGATAAACAACTCATTAAAACTCAACTTGGACAAACTCCAGGATAAATTTAAGGAAATAGAAACAAGTAAGTCTTGATTGTGCAGTAGCAAAGACTGAAAATGAATATGCCCTAATTAACAAACACTTTATTTAAAAGATTCTGTCTGTATCATTTGCTGACAAATTACAATACAGAGCTGATAAAATTTTTGGACCAATCTGACATTTCTGTAAAGAAAATTCTTCCGCCAAAATTTTAAATAAAAAACATGGAAGTGGCTTTAACTACTCGATGCAAAGGAATTAAACAATCCATTCACATTCATAGAAATACTATAAAATTTTTGCCATTCGCACACTTCAGGAACAATCATCCAGTCTTTTAAAATCAACACACCTCACAGCAACTGAAAGAATGTCCTCAGCAACAGCCGGATCTAAAGATTTATACAGAGTCCCCAAATGCAAGGTCTGAACCTACAAAGTGGTTCCAAAAATGTATTTTTGTTATTACTCATATCCTGTACAGTAAAATAAGATTAGATCACTTTTTAAAATAAGTACAAAACTCACTAATTCAACTGAGAAATGAAAGCAGTTTAAAAAGCTAAGAAATTTGTATTTCATTCTGCACACAATGACTCTTTAACTTACATAATATATCAACACTCATGGATGAGAAAAAACTTTTTTACCTAAACGGTAGGTAAAATGAAAGGTTAAAGTTCCTCTTTCCTCCTCCTTCCCACTCCACTCCCCACAATAACCACTTTTTATGAATTCAGCAAACAGACCTACAGGCCTCTGTTTCTTGAGTTTATGATTCATAGGCATATTTATAATTTTAATGAAGATATACATACATATATATATATACGTCTACAGCCTGCTTTTTATGACTAAGCAACATATCTCAGTGATAAAGATCTTTCTACATAACTACATACTCTTCCACATTGGTCTTTTTAATGCATACTTGACATTCTGTTGTTTGAATCAAGATTTACGTTCATTAGCCAGTGTATCACTTTCTCAATATCCCTACAATATTAACTGCTATATTTATTTAATTATAACTATTAGAGCACTTTCACATAGCTGCAAAATACAAATTACATTCCATTGAGATATGAGAACACTTTATCATTTCCCAAATTTTTGAAATGCTATTTGGAACTTAAATATTAGATGACAAATGGACAGAGAAAATGAGAAGTAAAAGTTGTCTATCACTAAAATTAAAAATTAATGAATGCCTTATTATAACACATAAAGTTCAAAATCTTACAATGAACTACAGGTGGTAGCAAACCAACAAACTACAAGAGAGTAAAATGTTTCTTCAATAATATCATCTCTCACACAAGTTAATTCAATATAGACAGTTTACCTGCTGCTGCTAAGTCACTTCAGTCGTGTCCGACTCTGTGTGACCCCATAGACGGCAGCCCATCAGGCTCCCCCGTCCCTGGGATTCTCCAGGCAAGAACACTGGAGTGGGTTGCCATTTCCTTCTCCAATGTGTGAAAGCGAAAAGGGAAAGTGAAGTCGCTCAGTCATGTCTGACTCGTAGTGACCTCATGGACTGCACCCTACCAGGCTCCTCCGTCCATGGGATTTTCTAGGCAAGAGTACTGGAGTGGCTTGCCATTGCCTTCTCCGAAACAGTTTACCTACTTAAGCAAAAATGTTTACTTAAGAAAAAAAAGAGTGTGTTCATGCAATATATCTTATATATGTAATTAAAAACATTCAAATATTATTTTGAGAATTCTGATAAGAAAAAAAAAATCACTAAAATTTTAGTTCAATTTCAGTAATTAAAGTCATTGGTTTTTGCTCTGGACAAGAGCACATTTTACATATATTATGTAAGCAAAAGGAAAAAAATTTGGTCATCAGAAAAAAAGCATACAAACTAAAATCTTGATCAAAAAAATCAAAAACCACTAAAATGGTTGAAGAAATTAGCAACTGCATGTCAATAAGTATTTACTTATAATTTCCAGTTTCAAGGTTTTGAAGATTAATGACCTCCACAGAAAAAGAGACATTACTGAACTTAATGTAAAAAAGGAAAAAGCTATTAAATAATCACCAAAAAAAAAAAAGTGCAAAAATCACTCCTATGAAAATTACAATGCAAAGCAGGAAAAATAATCTGTTAAAAAATATAATACACGGATGTGATCCACAGAAAATACCAGTTGAGTCAGTATCTGAGGAGTGAGTAAAAATCATTTAGGCCACTGACTACTGAGACAATATGGTGAAAGACTGGGTTTTAAAAAAAAGACACTGAAAAAGGCAAGAGGTGGTAAGGGATGGAGAGGAAGATACTCAGATGAATCAAGACAGGTAAGAAGGGGCCAGACCATAGAGGATATCACTGAAAGTTTTAAATGTTCTAATCTTTACAATAAAAGCTATGAGAAGCAAAGTGTTTTAGGCAGGAGAAGGACATAAATAGAACTTTCTTCCAAAAACAAATTACACAAATTTGACTTCAGATGTATGTATTAGCTCGTAACTAAGAGTGAGTGAAGGTCACTCAGTCGTGTCCGACTCTTTGTGACACCATGGACTACAGTCTGCTGGGCTCCTCTGTCCATGGAATTCTCCAGGCAAGAATACTGGAGTGGGTAGCCGTTTCCTTCTCTAAGGGATCTGCCCAACCCAAGGATCGAACCCAGGTCTCCTGCAATACAGGTGGATTCTTTACCATCTGAGCCACCAAGATCTAAGAACTCCTCTCTAAATACTTAGAGAATCAAGAAAGAAAATGCAAAGACCTGTATCTTACTCATATTGGGACTCAAAGGCCTACAACACAACAGTTCACACTTGACAGGTACCAAAAAATTACTTTTAAAGCAACTGAATGGGACTTCCCTGGTGGTCCAGTGGCAAAGACTCTGCGTACTCAATGCAGCGGGCCCAGGTTTGATCCCTGGTTGAGGAACTAGACAGCACATGCTGCAACTAAGACTCATTACAGTCAAATAAGTTAAAAGAAAAAAAGTTGAAACTTAAAAAGTGCTGAGTATTAACAGATTCATCTAGGAAACTGGAAATGTTTTTAAAGTTATAAATTATAATGAAGAATACAATCAAAGCCATTATCAAAAACTCATTATTACCAACTACTATTAATGGCTCCATCACCAACACTAAACTAGACCTCTAGAACCTCTAGAACAAGTGGATTTCTAGATATGGCAGATTTCATCTCCCTCAATCCACCAAATCATCTTTCCTAATCATCCATTTCCATATCTATAAAAGAGGTAATAATAACTGACTTGTTTATTTCAAATGTCGGTTGTAAGGTTCAAAAAAAAAATCACTGTATGCAGTGGAATTAAGTCAAAATGTTATACAAGAGTATTATGATCCTGTTCTTAGAGATTTTCTTCTATGACAAACTATGCACTGTATGATCTTTTGAACACAGGGACCTCCAATGATTATTTGTTCCTATATTTGAAGTTAGTGTATTAAAAGAGATTAAATCATCAAACACAAGAAAGTAATTTAGAGGCAATTACTAAAGAAAACAACAACAACAAAAAAAAACCTTTAGACTAAATGTAGTGCTTTCTAACCAAGATATTTCTCTTTTAATAAGGACACTGTATACTAACAACTTAGAATTCTTTTCAATATACTCGAGTTTCAGTTCCAAAGAAATAATAAAACACAGATGTATTTAAAAGATACTGTCACTAGAATAAGATGCTGTCATAGAATACCCTGACATTGAGACAGAACAAAATGTCTCCCACTCCTGTACCTAGATAAAATCGAACACTGAGAAAAGGCTTATATTATTCTTCTCATAGAGATATAAGTCTTAAAGCAATATTCTCCAATGCTGAAAGATCAAATTTAAAGGCAATAATCGAAGAAGGAATTATAAATGTTCACCTGGCTACACTAAACAATTTTACTAAGTTTAAAACGTTTAACAAGAGATGGATCATCATTACCTATACAACTGCATACCCAACTAATCATAAAATTGCCTGTTGAACACCAGATTTTCCAAAAGTAGAATCAAAAGAAATTTTCTGTTCTCAATGGACCAATACTTTCTGGTTGTTGCACATTCTTCAAGCCCCTGCTTAAAGGATCAAAGGTCAAAACCTAACTAGTACAAAGATAAATGATATTTACCTACAGTTGTGTTTTTCATGTCTTTTTAATTCCATACTCATACACACTCATTTAAAAACTATAAAAGTAAGTCTTTTTCAACTGGTCATTTATTTAAATACATTATAAAATCAGACAAATGTGACAAAAAATTGGTAGGGCTATTAACACATAAAAATTGGTCTTTCCAGGAAATGATTTTTAAAAAATAATGCACTAATATTCTAAATAAATATATTCTACCAACTAAATATAAAAGTATTACTAACACAATGATTGACAATATTTATAATTTCATAATTGAATCTTTTATGCCTACAATGTGGCAAAGTGTTGAAAGTAACCAAACTAAATCCCAAATCAAGATAAAGATTTTACAAGTTAATAAATGTACTAGAAAGTGAAGTGTTAGTCACTCAGTCATGTCCAATTCTTTGCAAACCCATGGACTGTGGCCTGCATCAGGCTCCTCTGTCCAAGGGATTGTCCAGGCAAGAATACTGGAGTAGGTTGCCATTTCCTTCTCCAGGGGATCTTCCAGACCCAGGGATTGAACCCAGGTCTCCAACACTGCAGATTCTTTACCATCTGAGCCACCAGGGAAGCCCCTAGCAACAGTACTAAGAAAGATACAAATGAAACATCAGATGAAAACATGTTCAGAATCAATTATATTAACTGTTAAAGATTCTGGACTATTATCCATATAAAAGCTAATTGAGACATTATTTAAAATTTTGAAATTTAAATGTTATTTAAAAATCATTCAATCAAAACAAATTTACAGATGAATTAATGACATATTTGGGAGGAAAACATCTTTTGCAGAGTTAAACTACTATGCTTGTTATCACAAAATACATTAGAGTCCCATGATATCTCACATTAAAATCACATTTTTTTCCTATTTTTATTACTCTTTGTAAACTATCTTTTTAAAACATAAACCTAAGCAAAAAATGCTCAATGAAATCAAATGGAGATACATGAAAGTGTGTATATAAAATCGAGCTACAAAATTCTTTATTCTGTAACTGAAAATACTATTTGCCTCAGTCTCTGGTAGCCTTTTGAGCTCGAGAAACCCCAGAAGCCCTACTGAGGAGAACCAGTCACCAAGGTTTGAGTGAAGGATGGAACAGTAAAGCAACACACAGTGGACTGCAAGCTAACAAGCTGCCAGCCAGTCATCCCCACTGAAGGGAACCCTTACTATGAGCTAACTGCCCCCATCAAAAGCTGACAAACTCCAGGGGGGAAAAAAAGGGACTGAACAGAAGAGATTTTTGGGGGTTGATAGAAAGGTTCCATAACTTGATTTTGATGGTGGCTACATGACTATAGATATCTGTAGAAAATCACTAAATTGTTGTCACATAAAACTGTTGAACTTTGTTGCATTTATAGTCTAATTTTAAAATGAAAATGTTACTGAAAATACTGGTATAATTCGTATTATAAACCATTAAAGAAAAGTTTATAAATCACATTCTACATAGCTCTAAAGTACTATGAAAGCTTGCTATGGTTTACACAGTATTTTTTGGTGTAACCGGACACCTAAGTATTTTTTTAATTTTTTAAGTTACAGGAAGTTTATGAGAATAAAACAAGAATACTCTGAGAAATAAATTAAGTATTAAAAATTAAGCATTCAACATCAAACATTATTCTTCTCAAAATCAGTTAAAAGAAAGAACATCATGAAACTTAAAAAAAGATTAATATCTAAAGAGAGAAACGACAAAAGTACTCATATCTGAATGCTTGCATTTACCAGAGTGAATAAAAATTGAAGACATTAAAGAATGAGACATTTAACTTATATTTCCCTTTAGATGCTTGACTCCAAAAGAATACTGCTTTAGAATATCACAGCTTCACTTATTAAAAAAATTAAAGATGAACAAAAAAGGAAACTGAGTTTAGGTAGTTTGCCTGCCTTCTCTTCCTGAAACATTAATAAAACTGAACACACCTGTTTTTTTTCCATCCTCTTCAAAAGACAACTGATTTTAAAATATTTATAAAATTAATTAAGTTCTAGTTTGGCTCATTTTAATTAGCATTTATTGAAAGTCAACTATATGCTCTTGGGGTATAAATGCAGATGTGAAAAGCAAAATCAGTCAAGATGCAAAAATGATATATAATGACAAGACCAGGCATTTTCAAAGTGAGTTAACTTACCTATATCTAATTAAAAAAAAAAAAAAGGGAAGCCCTAGAGTACTAGAGTAGTGGGATGCCTATCGCTTCTCCAGCGGATCTTCCTGACCCAGGAATCAAACCAGAGTCTCTTTACCAGCTGAGCTATCAGAGAAGTCCCAATTTAAAAAAGAAAAAAAAAAGAAAGAAAGAAAATGACCCACTACCAGCTATTCATCTCCCTGAGTCAGACAAGTCTGATACAGACAGACAAGTCTGATACAAAATTCTGTATTTGTGAGTTTTAATACTAATAATCACGGAGCAAGGAGTCCAAACACCATCCCCACTTTTATAATTTTCCAAAAATCATGGCAAAGGTTTATGTCGGTCTTTAAGGCCGAAGAAGAGCCTAATGACACAAAGGACACTCTTAGAACATCACAGTTAACAGCAGCAATTGTAACAAGGTTGTGAAGCTCCTCATCCAACTCTGGAATTTAAATATTTCTGGATAATAGTAAGGATAGTTATTTGTAAGTCTGACTACATTTTACTCAGGTAAAGAAAGTCACACAGAGATGTAGAATAAGAGATGTTAGTTGCTAACACATGCTGTGTGTCAAGGATAATCTTCAAAAACATTATGGTAAGTAAAAGAAGCAAGAAATAGGATACCACATTTTGTATGATTCTATTTACAAGCCAGTAAAGATAAATATATGGAGAAAGAAAGTAGATTAGTGATTACCTACGGTTGGAGATGGGGGTTAATGTAAATGGATATCAGGGATCTTACTGAAGGGATGAAAATGTTCTAAAATTGACTTATGTTAACAGTTGTACCACTCAGTAAAATTACTAGAAATCACTGAACTGTACACTGAAAAAGGGTGAATTTTATGCTATATGAAGTATACCTCAATAAAGTTTTATTTTATTTAATTTATAAATTAAATACAAGTTTGCAAAGTTATTTCCGTAAAAGGAGGTTTAAGGATGCAATATTAACACCAACTTGCAAGACACTCATCACTGGTGGAAGGAACTGCCAATTTGGGGCCTGGATTCAAATAGACCTAAAATTGAATTCTAGCTTCACTATTTATATATATAAGCATTAAGAAGCTAAGGCAAAGATATGTATAAAATGTGTACAGTGGTATCTATCTCAGAAGGTTACATGAAGATTAAATAGATAGTGCATATAAGACTCAGCACTGCTCCTAGCACACATATGCTATTATTAAGTCTGTGTTATTAAAGTTCTCTCACAAATTTCTCACAAAGACACATAAGTTGAAAAATAACTCCATACATGAGTTTTTCAAATACAACTTACATGCAAATTAGAAATACAAGTACTTCCCAATGAATATAGAAAGTAACTGCTAGCATGAGCTGTGATGATGAAGTAATGATATTCTGA
Source organism: Moschus berezovskii (assembly GCF_049115385.1). Lineage (NCBI taxonomy): Eukaryota > Metazoa > Chordata > Mammalia > Artiodactyla > Moschidae > Moschus > Moschus berezovskii. The sequence continues at coordinate 16,602,575 of NC_142475.1, read as the reverse complement.
AAGTCCTGCCCAAAAATTTAACCTCAGTAACTTGTAATCAAACAATGTATCTTCACATGAACATATTTATTTTAATACTTTTTAATAAAAAATCTTTTAATAAGAAAGACTTTACAGATTCCTGAGGTATATTTGCACTAAACATTATAATGTAGAAAAGTGGAATTAAGAGTATAAAGCAAGAATGTAATTAAGTACTTAAAGACCTTAACATAAATTAACCTCCATAAATATTGGACATTGCATACATGTTAAAATAACTGCTGAGAAATCAAATTTTTAGAAAAGCTAACACTGAGTTCATAATTATCAAATATACTCTACAAGTCGTTCAATAATAACTGAAGAATGTTTTCAAAAGCTGGAAAATGTAAAAACAATAGGTTCAATTTATTAATTCAATTAGTCTTCATTTATCTGTAGGAACCTATATTTCAGTTCCAATCACCATTTGCTTTACTACTAATTAGATGGTTTTCATTTCAAACATAAATCATACATAAACTTAAACAGAAAAATACTGAATAATTTTAAAATATTATGCATCACCTTCAAAGGCCCAAAACAGCAAAAAGGACAATTTTATAACTAGATTTTAGTTACATAAAAAATATATATATATATAAAAGACAATATAAACTGCCTCGTAAAGCAATTTTTCTCTCCTTAAGATTCCTTTAACATACTGTGTGTTCTCTGCTGCTGTATTAGGTAAGTATCTTGCCTATTTTATTTATTAGTGCATCTCTAGCCAGGGCCCTCCTGGAGAAAGCAATGGCACCCCACTCCAGTACTCTTGCCTGGAAAATCCCGTGGACGGAGGAGTCTGGTAGGCTGCAGTCCGTGGGGTCGCTAAGAGCCGGACACGACTGAGCGACTTCACGTTCCCTTTTCCCTTTCATGCATTGGAGAAGGAAATGGCAACCCACTCCAGTGTTCTTGCCTGAAGAATCCCAGGGATGGGGGAGTCTGGTGGGCTGCCATCTGTGGGGTCACACAGAGTCAGACACGACTGAAGTGACTTAGCAGCAGCAGCAGCCGCCAGGGCCCTGCAGTGCATATGGCACACAATGGGCATTCATCACTTATCTGTAGGATAGATCTGAACAAATAAAAGAAAAAAATCTTTGCACAAAGGCAGATAAACATAGTGAAAAACCTCATTGGTGTTTTTAAAAACTTGTAACAGATTGGGGAATACTGTTCAAAAACTGAGGAAAACATGCATCCTGTCTAATCTGGTCAGCCTTCCCTGCTTTAATCAACTCAATAAAGACAAAAAAGAAAAATTAAGCATTTTTTAAAAGTTAGTAGAAGACAAAAACAGTATGAGCAAGACAAAAAAGATTCTAAGAAATATGCAAAGAAATGCTTGATTTATAATAAAAAGATGACTGCATTAACAAAACAGGGCAAGTCACACAACACAGACTCCCATAAGATGGAAGATTAAGTTACATCATGCACAGAGCATCCAGCATGAGTCCACTGTTGTATGCCTGACCTGAGATTACAGTTCATATAAAAATACAGCATCTCAGTACACAGTACTAGTAAGATCTAACCATTTGCTACAAGGTATCCAAATCAAAAGAAAAATACTATAAAGAAAACAGTACTATGAACTTTCCAAATCAAATTTACCATATGATGTAATGGAGAAATTGATCAGATGGACTATTTTCATGGTGATCTTGCTTAACCATCTCTAATGTGTTGGCTAATGAGATAAAAAAAAAATGCATATTTTGTTTCTTTCAAACCTATAAAATGTGGACTTACTCCTTTCTTAGGGTCTCACAAAATACGACATTCTTGTGTGTCTAAAATTTTAGGTAGACAAAAAAAAAAGAGTATTTTCTAAGGAAATTCAAAGTTCACACTCAAAATCAACCTATGAATTGAGCCAAGAGAAATGAAGACTGCTGTATGTCTTACTCTCATACTTCCCTAAGCATCTTCAAAAGATCCATAATTTTTTAAGAACTGTATAGCTATTTGGAATAAAGTACCACTTTCAGATGCCATTCACAGACTTCAATAAATCTGAATCTTACTTTGATGAAGAAAGTACACTTTGAATTAAAAACTTGTTATCAGCAATGTATGTCCATTTCAAGAGGATGCGACAGAGCTACAAAGCAAACACTGCTAGATCTTTTCAGAGTCTAACATATGAATCCCAGTCTATCCTGAGATATTTAACTATGTGACCACACACATTTCCGCGTTCATATCTGCTTGGATTTGTTAAAACAAATTCTCTAGCATCAGATTGTTAAACTCAGTGTTAATCTCTATCACTAAAGTAATAATCTTGTAATGAGAATAAGTGCCTTGGCTAAACTAACTTACCATTTAATAAAACCTCAAAGAGCTATATTTCAATACCTTCTTCAATTTCAAATTGAATAGCAATGAACAATAGGCCTGTGATAGTATTTTTTAATGAATAATATTCCTCAAAATAATTTGGATTCCTGCACCATTACCTATTTTTATAAAGTTTCCATAATTAGTAAGTCCTATTCCTAATAACAAAAAGGTGACAAAACAAATATGTATATGGATTTCAAAATACGACATATATATATATGTCAACTCAGAATGGGAACCATGAGGTGTTTATAAATTCATGTTAAAAACAGGTACTAAGATCCCAACCTTCTTACAATTTTTAAAAACTTCTATGCCCTCCTAAAGACTATTCTGAATGAAAGAAAGTAATCAGCCGAATGGTCATTTAATTGACTGTTCATCTGTTTTAATTTTGTTTCTATTTTGCAGTACTGAACTTGTCTATAATCTAAAGATTTGTAAATTCTATGGTAAGCACTATATCTACCTTTTGAAGAACTTAACAAATATGTATCTTTAAAACATGTTTAAAATGAGAAAATTAAATAGAAAACTATCTCCCTATACCACAGAAAGTTATAAAATCATTCTGCAGAAAAACAATTATAAGTAATAATCTTACAAACAGTAAAAGCAAAAAATACTGTAAAGATAAACTTATAAACAATCCAAAGAAACTTGTAAACAACCTTAACAAATTCAGCTCTTTCTTCTCTTCCCCAAATTAAGTAGACTCATTCTAAAGAAACACAATTAACACTTCTACTTGCTTCAGTTCAGTCGCTACTTGCTTCAGTTCAGTTCAGTTCAGTCGCTCCTTGCTTCAGTTCAGTTCAGTTCAGTCGCTCAGTCATGTCCGACTCTCCGCGACCCCATGAATCACAGCACGCCAGGCCTCCCTGTCCATCACCAACTCCTGGACTTAAGCTATACCAATTCTTAAGAAAACATTTGTCAAATCTGAAAGTTAAAATTTCAAACAAAAAGCAAATGATATAAGCGAGATAAACTCAGTTTCTGGCTTTGGAGTTAGATTAAGGTTTAGACGACTTAACATTAAAATGCAAGAGTCCCACAGAATTGGAGAAAAACTTTACAAAAGGACATCTATATAACAGGGGATTAATATATAGAATATACAAGAAACACCTACAACTCAACAATAAAAACCGTCCAATTTAAACATGGGAAAAGGACTTAAATATATATTTCTCCAAAGATGATCATAAATGGCCAGTAAGCACTTGAAAGGATGAAGGGCTGTAAGGGGGTTGCATGAAACAGATAAAAGGGATTCAAAGGTACAAGCTTCCAGTTATAAAATAAATAAGTCATGGAGATGTATATACAGTATAGGGTATATAATCAATAATTATGTAAAAACTTTATATGGTAACAGATGGTTACTAGACTTATCAAGATCATTTCATAACTTAAATGTTGAATCACTATTTTTTACACCTGAAAGTAATATAATATTGTATGCAAAATTACTTCAAAAAAATCTCTAATCATTAGAGAAATGCTAATCAAAACCGTAGTGAGATATAATTTCACATTCAATATGATGGCTATTATAAAAAAATGGAAAATAACAAGAGTTGGTAACGATAAAGAAACTAGAACCTTTGTGCATTGCTGATGAGAATGATATGATGGTGCAGTCACTGTGAAAAATAGAATACCAATTTCTCAAAATATTAAACATAGAATTATCGAATAGATTCTCTCTCTCTCTCTCTCTTTTTCATCGCTAAGTCGTATCCAACTCTTGCGACCCCATGGATTGCAGCCTGCCACGCTCCTCTGTCCATGGGATTCTCCAGGCAAGAATACTGGAGTTGGTAACCATTTCCTTCTCCAGGGGATCTTCCCCACCCAGGAACTGAACCACAGTCTCCTGCATTGCAGGCAGATTCTTTACCAACTGAGCTATGAGGGAAAAAACGGAATGAAAAAGAAGGAAAGGAAGGAAGGGAAGGAGGGAGGAATAGGGCAGAGGAAGAAATATAGGCTATAGCATGGATGAACCTTGAAAACTTTATGCTAAATGAAGTATGTCAAATACAAAAGGACAAATATTCAATGATTCCATTTACATATGGTATCTAAAACAGTCAAATTCATAGGGACAGAAAGTAAAATAGTAGTTACCAGGAGGTGAAGGGAGTAATGGGAGTCACTGTTTTAATGGATACAGAATATAACATTTCTGGAGAGTGGTAATTCGAATGGTGGTTAACAGTAGCACAATGATATGAATATACTTAATGCCACAGAACTGCACACTTAAAAATGGATGAAATGATAAACTCTATGATAGGTGCATTTCACCATGATAGAAATTAAATTAATAGTAAGTTTTAAGGTGTTGTGATACACTTGAAAGAACCCTGAATCAAGAAAATGAAAATAAAGTTGAGGTACAGATATTAACTGTATGCTCTTAACTAAGTAATTTGACCTCCCTGGGATTCAGTTTTTTCATCTTTGAAATAAGAAGATTGTAATAGATGATGCTGGTGTTTCTTTTCAGTGAGAAACATCTCATGAAAGAATATTCCAGACACCAGAAGAACCAAAGCTGAAAATCAAGCTGTTGCCACTCAAATGGAAATAAGGGAGTTAACATCTCATCTACACATCTTACATTCTGTCACAGACAATGTTAATCACAAAAGCAGATAAATTATAATAAAAACAGCTTTGGAAACAGAGGAACGAAAAAGATCTATCTAGAGTAACATTAAAAACACCCAACTCTTACGTTTCTGTGGCTTCAAACTGGGCAGTTGAGCAAACACTGTTTTGAGTCCTGTGGGGTGGGTTACTTACTCTGTTTACTAATAAACGTACTGAACAGACATTTTTGTTACACTTCAAGGGCCCAGCTACCATTAAAGCTAAAAGGACTTATTCATACAGAAGAAAAATGGCTGTTTCATTTTCCATTTCAGGGAAGCAAATGATCAGTTATCTGCCCCACCTCTCCTCATCAATACTATGAACCCACTAGCACCAAATCCTGTATTTCCTATTTAACACTGAACTCAAACACAGATTCCACAGAAGTATCTTCCACAAATAAACTGCTCAACAACTTCACTAGCCAAAATCATGATACCTTTGGCACTGGACTAAGTGAAGAATGGATACTTAAATCCCTACTCTTGCAAAGAAATATGGGTTTCCCCCCATTATTATGAGTATGAAAATGGCTCATGATATAAATCAGCAACCAATAATTATAAAGAAAGAAGAAACAAGAAAACAGATTTCGATTCAATATAAGAAAGAGCTTTAGAGCTGCCCAACAGTGACTATGGCTGCCTCAGAAAGTAGCTAACCCACTGTGCAAAAAAATGTTCAATCATCAGTTCAGTTCAGTTCAGTTCAGTCGCTCAGTCGTGTCCGACTCTCCGCGACCCCATGAATGCAGCCATGTTCAATCATAGATGACCATAAATCAAAGCTATGTCATAAATATGACTCAGAAATTGACGTAATACCTAATATTTCAGCTAACCCTAAAAACTCCAATTCTTTGAGATTAACAGCACAATAATATCTATTTACCATTAACTGCTACTAGGAAAATTCATATTAGCTACACTATCATAACTAGCCTCTCTACACATGGAAATCTGTATTAACTGTAAGGCAAGAAAGCTTATTCAGCTTTTAAAGATAATTAACAAAAGATAATGTAAACCTTCACTCCTTTCAGGTAAGGTAAGGATCAAGGACTTCAGAATTAAATAACCCTCCGTAAGAATCCTTGTCTAGGTACTGTGTGACTTTGGACAAGTTATGTAACCTCTCTGAGCTTTAGTTTTATAAAAGGGAACATCAACCTCACACGGTTGTTAGGAAAGTGTTGTTAAACTAATTACCTAACACTCTACAAAAAAGTACAGTATTCTCTTTCAGCTCCTACCCATTCTTTAATAACCTGCTTAAAAGTTACCTTCTCCATGACTTTCTAAGCCATTCCAATTTTTCACTGAACTTACAAAAATTTATTTAAGAGTAAGATCACATTTTTGAACCCACAGTTATAGGAGAAAGTGAACTCAAAACTGTATTATGGTTGTAGTTTAATAAGCTGGATCAAAAAGAAATGGGACTAATGAATATTTGAATAACTCCATAACTATTTTTAAGTGTTCATATGGAAAACCTAGACATCTTCATTTGTGTACAAGCCTAAAGTAACTTTCCAAATTCTTCCCCCACTGTATTCATTCACAAATTTAATGGACTAATAACCCTTACTGTTCAGACAACGTTGTCACCTAGAAGCCTCTACACCCTAACTAGTCTCTCAAGAACTGGATATCTAACTGGTTCAGCCATTAAAGCCCAATTCTAATGTCACTTCTCTGAAGTTATTCCTGAGGTCTTAGAGAAATTCTCTAATTTCTTTAAACAAGACATTCTCCTTAAGCCTCAATTTTTCAATTTAATGACAACTGTTTTCACATATGTCTAGTGTCCTTCCCAACTAGACTGTAAGTTTTTATGGTGAGGAGATATCTTTCAACTTCACCATATTATACTTTTTACTATTTCCTCAATCCCAACACTTAGCACACTGCCTATCAAAACATAGAACAATATTTAATGACATCAAATGTCCCTTAATACAACTGAAACGTCTTAAAGGAAAGGAAAAAATGGCAAAGGAATAAAAAAGAAATTGACACAAAGTTCAAGTACTTATTTTTAAATTAAAATTGCAGATCAAGAATGTGTAGACTGTCAGTGTTCATGTAATGTAACACTGCATACTGACAAAAGCAAACAGTCTAAAAGTTACATTACTCAGGATAGATGAATCTCATAAATTTAAAGTGACAGAGCCACCAAAAAAGGAACATATGTTGTATGATTCCATTTACATTAAATCCAAGAATATATGCTATTAGAAATCAGGATAATATTGGAGGAAGATGGAAGAGAGAGGCTTTCGGAATGCTGATATTTTGTTTCTTGATCCGGTTACCAAGCACTCGCTTCAGTTATGAAACACCGTAATATATGTACTTTTCTATAAGATATTAATATTTCAGTCAAAACATTTAAAAGAGTTAAAATGTATATCATTTCTCTGTTTTGAGAAAAACGGCAATGCTAAGAATACATCTAAAAGCCTAAAATCATCATCACTGTAGAAATTTTTAAAATAATTATGAACAGCTGACCAATGCTTAATTATGCTAGCAATAATAATGCTTATACTTTATTGCCCTTTAATCAATCACTTACTGCCCTTTTATAAACATCTCATAACTGAAAAAAGAGTCAAGTGAAAATTTAAATTAACTGCTCAAAATTCATCCCATTAAATAGTATTGGTCACTGTTTTTGTCACTACATCCTACACATTTCAGTCCTGCTTCAAGAAAAAAAAAGAACTAAAGTTTACCTGATACAAAATAATAAAAAAGCTTTTCTGAAAAGCTTATTTTTATATGTTTGAAAACTACATAATATAGAATGAAAGATACAATATAACCAAAATATTTTGAAAAAGAAAATCTAACAAACTAAAGTTTTGTAATAGCGTGCTCATTGAGATTAAAATATTTTACCATGAATATTTAAATGGAAGATAACCTTTTTACAATGTTACTTAATTCACATATTTTTAAAATTACCAAACCTGATTAAATGTTATTAGTTTCAAGATTCATATAAAATTAACATCTCAATTTAGAAATATTTTAAAAAGTATAAACTATTTTGCTGACTTAAATAAAATCTAGATTTACACTACTAACATGCCAAGTAAAACTTTTAAGCGTACTATAAAATGCCTTTGTTTCAAAAGCTATGGCCTATAGTGAATATGCTCTTCTCATTACTGCATGAAATACAAACAGACCATCATAAACATGCCTTAAGAAATTCAGGAATGTCAATTTTAAAAAACCAAACAGCTTGTATCATCTGAGGAAGGGAGAGACTGAATGGGGGCAGACTTGACATAATCCTCACTCCCTGCAACCATTAAACAAAATTCTCAGTTCTCCTATGATTTCTATTTCATAGAAGTATTAGATGATATATTTTATCTGGTACTTTATATGCTTCATTTATCTAAGATATATATCAACTTACTGACTTTTGTATTGATTACTTTCCATTTAGAGCTGCTAAAAATTATAGTTTATTTTGTATTTGCTAAAGAAAACAACTTAAAGAAACTATTTCAAACCAACATACTTTTGTAAAGCATAGCAAAAAATACCACTGAAATAATGGAGAAGTGGTCTTAACTGCACAAAAGCAAATCACATCCAAATAAATATTAGCATTCTGTGATCTCATGCTTTTAGTATTTAATTGGAATATTTTCATTCAGATGTCAGCAGATATATTTTCAACCAAATTTGGCAATATTCAGAGTAAAATCCTTAAAATCACTGCTGCTGCTGCTGCTAAGTCACTTCAGTCGTGTCCGACTCTGTGTGACCCCATAGATGGAAGCCCACCAGGCTCCCCAGTCCCTGGGATTCTCCAGGCAAGAACACTGGAGTGGGTTGCCATTTCCTTCTCCAGTGTGTGAAAGCCACACATCCATAAAATAAGCCTTACCTATTTAAATATTCATCTTTTTTCATATAAAGTCTATAACTCACTTTGGAAATTTTGGCTGCTTTATTTTAAAAAACAAGTATTTTCTACAGTAAACACTGCACTGCATCTAATAAAATTTTATTGTCATGAATAATAACTCAGCAGATACAAGAATATTAAAGTTAATATCAACTTATCAACTGGGACATATCTGATGGTATTTTGTAATAGATGAGAATATATAATTCTTGGCTCAAATGCAACATATAAACACCAATACAAAGTTGAAAAGTGCAATCTCTCACAATATAATAAGTGCCATGAAACATATGGATGAGGCATAATATGCCATAAGAGGCCTAAGGACAAAATTAAACTTATCAAGAAAAATTAAGAATAAAATCATTTAACTGATTTCAATTTATAGAAAAACTGGCTCCAAGACTCAGTTAACTTTTAATTCTATATCTTTTCAATTTTCTGAATCAATAGGCAAATTCCTTTGAAAATGTTATAATTTACACATTTCATTTTAAAAGTTATGTATTATTCAAGGAAATATATCTTTAACAAATCAAGTACTTTAAGAAGTCAAATCTATTTTTTGAAAGGTATGTTGCTTTTCATAAATAACTAATGAAAATAAAATCCTACAATAATAAGCTTGCTAATTAGGATAAAAAAGCAAAGATGTATTTCAAATATTGAAGTAATCCAAATTTTAAAATATAGAAATATTTCACTAGAATATAATTTCATATATTTTCATCTTATTTCATACAGTTAAACAATCATTTCTTTAACATTAAAAGCACTGTTTTCGATTAAAGGAAAAAAGGTATGATTAGTAACTACTGACTCTCTTTCTATAAATCTCTTTTAATTCAGGAAGAATGACCTCCAAATAAAGGAATCCAGTACTAAATGAAAGTAAGGGCTAAAATCAGTTTCTGCCCAAATGCACTGACTGTACACAGACACATCAAAAATACTAGATTTATGTCATAAGAATAAATGACATAACCACTTTTCTCAGTGGTTAGGAATATACATGAAATTGGTATTTAGTTGAAATACCTTGGTCGTGTTATTAATTTGCAACTTTAAAAAAAAATTTTGTATTCTCTCATTTAAAAAACAAAAAAAACTTGGCCTTGCAGTTCCTATACAATGTGAAACAGCAACATTTTACTATAGCTGTAACATGATTGACAGTTATTACCCCAACAGTTATCTCTACCACAAGTACTATAAACTAACAGATTTCAGACATTTAAGAGATTTCTAATATCACAGTTAAAAAAAAAATGAAGTATTAACTTCACATATTTTTCTAAAGTTTTGTATAAAACTAATACATTGGCATAATCCACATATGATTGTTTTTTTCCCCTTCTAAGGTAAGTGAAAATTATCATAAACCACACTTTAACATAATACTTACCAGCATGTGGGTAGTTTCAGAAGTTTACCATAAAGAGCGGTGCTGAAAGAGGGAACAATTGGTACAGGTAAGCAGTAAGATCCTCTGCAATCCAAAGACGTCAGTCCTGCCTGGAAACCAAATATCTGCAACAAAAAGAAAAGACCCTAATGTTCACAGAGACAAAGTTTTAATAAGCACAGGATGAAATACGTCAGTTTCAATTTGCTCTACAACAGCTGCACACTAAATATGTTCCAATGTCTTTTTGCACTTCCCAAACATCAACATTTTCTTTTATTCACTTTGACATTAACTAAATCAGAATTAAGAAATTTAAATATATAGTATTTCTTTCATATCCCTGAGAGATTACTGTTCTTTTGATCAATTTTAAGTTTCATATTTTATCTCTATACATAATTCTCACTTAGCATTTTACTGTCTGCTAAAAAGTACATATTCTGTTAAGATAACTGATTACATTGTGCACATCACAGATATTAACATTAATAAATTACTGTTATATCATTTTATGCTTCAAAGAACATTAAGTACACTGAAAACAAGTGAAAAGTATTTTGCCTTCAACTTACAGTATGCATACACAAAGGGATATCCAAATATATCCTAAAGAATGTTACATCTTTTCCCTTTCTTTTGTGAAAATGGTAGGGATAAGGTTTTACACCTCAGGAAATTTGGTAAATGGCATGAATTACTTTTTATATGTTTATACTTAAAACAAGTAGATCACACTCAAAAAAATATAAGCATTCCCTGAAATTTCTGAACACTACATTGCCTTAATAGGAAGAATCCATGTAATATCACATTTTTCATGAAACACTGCAGAGAACTGAATATGATATTTCTTCTTCCACTATTTTCAATAAACTAAATGTTTCAAACTGGAAACACAGAGATACAAAACGAAATTACTGTTTTGAACAACATGCAAAAGCAGCTTAACTCCAAATTTTATCTCTCATTATTATCTTTTATTCCTTCAGTTTATAAAGCAATAACGTTCTTACCTCTAGGATTAATATTAGCTCCTAAAATCTACAGTGAAATATATTTTAAATACCTCAATAACCAATTTTCAATAAAAATACTTTCATTTAATGAATCTAAACTAATAATCAATTTCTTAGAAAGCAGTATTAAACTACTTTCAAACAGTTTCAAAAAGCTATCGTGCTATCATTCATCAAGTTGACAATGTCAAATCTTTTCCTGTAAAGTCAGTTAGCAATAAACAAAGTAATTTTTTGGAAAACAGGCATTAGAATTTCGCATTTTCAAACTGAATTTCAAAAGACCTACTTAATTGCTATGAAGAAAAATGAAAGTGATATACCACTTGATTCCTATAAATCCCACTATTAACCAAGATATAAGAAAATATTGAGAAGAAAAAAGCATGTTTCTAATATTTAACTGATCAACTTTAAAAATTAAGTCATTCCACACTTACATTCTTTGAAGACTTGGTTTAAGAAACACTATATGCAAAGAACTTCTGGGAACTGTATAGTTTCAGAATTTCACATTTCCTCTAAAAGACCCAGTATTTAAAGTTTTCTGAAATTTATAATTATCAATACCACTTGATACAAAGTATGATTATTAAAACAATGCCCAACTTCCAAATATTTCTAAAGTACAAATCAGGGTAAAACTTTCTCAAACAAGATTATCTGTGTTCAACTAAGAACTCTCTCAAGCTACTTTCTAATATTCTATAAATGCCCCAACAGTATACTCACAGATGCTATCATTAATGTATTCAGATGGAAACTGGGTGTTGAGGAGATCCCCTGCTGGTTGTTTTCAGAACTGCAAAGGACTTTGGAGAAAGTCCTGCATATTATTCAGTAATTTTTTTAAGCTTTTACTAAATTTACATACCACACAGAGAGGACTCCAGGTAACATTCAAGTATAAACTACAGTGAAAAAGGGCCTATCTACCACATCAAAAATATTTATTTCAAAATAACCAATTTTCAACTCTTTTAAATCACAGCAATAAAGACACAAAGATTTGCAATACCTATATAATCAAATAACCTGTCAACAACACGTGGACAAGATTACAAATACTTTATCCAGAAAAAGGGAAATCAGCACTGTATGAATTGAGGTTGTTTTCACCAGGAGTTTTCATAAACTTAAAAATACAATAAAAGTACTTAACACTGCAAACCAATAGTCTTAGGAAAAAAGAATGTATGAAACAATTAAGTGCAACTACTAATAGAAGTCTCAGCTGAAGGAAATACCAACTTGAGAAAGATGACTTATATATCACGTAAAATGAAAAGTTAAACATGTACTGCCATCTCTTAAAAAATTTCTATTAGAGAACAACTGAACTAAATCACCTCTTCTTAAATAAGGGAAAAATGAAGTCTAAAAAGCACAAAGGGCTTCTTCAGAATTACCTATTGCTGGAACAGCAATATGATGGTTCATTTGATTTAGCTCATCTATTAACTGACAATTTCACTCTGCTTTACTTCCTCACCCTACCCCTTCCTTTTTCTATCCAAAATATAGGGTCGATTCTCCACTTACTCTTAAAGGGAAAAAACAATCTTATTACTACCTCTCCCCATGAACCATTAGTGAAATTCCATTTCTCATTTGGCATCAGCAAAACTCTTTAGAGAGTAGGCTGTAAAACGCTACATTTTTTTCATTGCCTACTCATTCCTTCAGTTCAGTTGCTCAATGGTGTCTGACTCTTTGCGACCCCATGAATCACAGCACGCCAGGCCTCCCTGTCTATCACCAACTCCCGGAGTTCACTCAAACTCATGCCCATTGAGTCGGTGATACCATCCAGCCATCTCATTCTCTGTCGTCCCCTTCTCCTCCTGCCCCCAATCCCTCCCAGCATCAGAGTCTTTTCCAGTGAGTCAACTCTTCACATGAGGTGGCCAAAGTATTGGAGTTTCAGCTTTAGCATCAGTCCTGCCAATGAACACCCAGGACTGATCTCCTTTAGAATGGACTGGTTGGATCTCCTTGCAGTCCAAGGGACTCTCGAGTCTTCTCCAACACTACAGTTCAAAAGCATAAGCCCTCTTAAATCTAGTTTCTAGTCATGTATTCACTGAAACGAAAACAAACTTTAGACTGAAACTGATACCTTATGCAAAAAAACTAAGTATTTTCTCCTAATTTTTTTCCAACAAAATTTAAGTGAGGAAACAATAAATAATAAGAAATTTTTTCATCACTCAGATTTTTTAAATGAGTATCGTCATGCTGTCACCAATAGCATTAATGAAATAAAAGCCTTCAGAATACATAAGGATGCTTATAACTCAACAATAAAAAGACAAAAGAACTTCATTTTTAAAAGGGCAAAAGATTTTAATACTTTCCAAAGAATATATACAAATGTCCAAGAACCACATGAAAAAAAAACTATTCAACATCATTAGTCACTAGGGAAATGTATCAAAACCACAAGAAAACACCAGTTCACAATCATTAAGATGATTAAAATCAAAAAGACAGTATCAAGTGTCAGTGAGGATGTGGAGAAGTAAAAACCCTGAGCCACTACTACTAGGACAGTAAAACAATGCAAGAATCCCTTTGAAAAAAAAGTTTGGCGGTTCCTACAAATGTTAAAGAACAGACAGCTCCACACCAAGGTATATAAGCAAGAGTAATGAAACTTGTGTTTACACAAAAACTATACAGAAATGTTCATAGCTATCTTATTCGGAAAATTAAATATTGGAAATAACACAATGTCCACCAATCAGACAAATGCATAAAAAATATAGCACATATACACACAATATATTATTCTCTCATAAAAATGGAATAAAATATTGATATATGTACCAACATGGATGAACTCTGGAAAACATTATGCTAAGCGAAAAGAAGCCAGTCACAGAAGTCTGTACGTTGCATGATTCCATTTATATTAAATATCCAGACTAGGCAAATACATACAGAGAGTAGATCAGTGTTTACAGGAAGTATGAGGAGTAAATGGAGAGTAAATAATAATGCTTTCTTTTTGGGGGGGTGATGAAAATGTTCTGGAACTAGATAGTGGTGATAGTTGCTTTAACTCTGTGAAAAGACTAAAATCACTAATTTCTATTCTTTAAAAAAGGTGACTTTATGGTATTCAAATTACCTCAATAAAGGTATCTCAAAATTAAAAACCTTATTACACAATTAAAGGTTACCTGAACCATGACCTTCACACTAGTCATAATGCACCCCACCCCCCATCACGCCTCAACCTTTCAGGAGTTCAGAATGCATCTCACTCTTTTGTTACACATTTATAAACCCTTTTATATATGAACAATCTTTAGCACTATTATATCTTCTTAATTTACATAAATGGCATCACATTATACATTCTATTATGCTTCCTGATATTCCCACTAAAAATTATGCTACAGAGAACTATTCATGTGGGCATTTATAGACCTCAAGTTGTACATATCTGTATATGCAAAAATTTCTCTAAGACAAGGGTCAACTAACTACAGCACACAAGTCAAATTCCAACCACTGTTTTTGTACTACCTACAAGCTAAGAATAGTTTTATACATGTACATTTACAACTGATTTGATGATTGGGAACACTAAGTTAGTTGAAACTCCAATTAGGTGAAATGCTATGGGTTTGGGTGAACTCCGGGAGTTGGTGATGAACAGGGAGGCCTGGCGTGCTGTGATTCATGGGGTCGCAAAGAATCGGACACGACTGAGCGACTGAACTGAACTATCCCAGGAAAAAGAATTTCATTCTCATTAGTAAAACTATATTACAAAAACAGAGTCCTATCCTGCATTTTTAATTCTTTCAACTCAAAATGCATGGAAATTTGTTCTTTTATTATTTAAGTACCTATTCAGTATCCTAAATTTTGCCTCATGGCCCACAAAGCCTAAAAAAGTATCTGAACCTTCAAAGAAAAGTCTGCTGGCCCCTACTATAGTATTTATATTGAAAAATGGAATGGATGTGTGTTTTCAAATTTATGAAATCCTTCAAAATCCAAATGATACCAATTATACATCCACCAGCGATATATGAAAGCACAATTCCTTGAAATCTCCAGGGAAAGCTCTTTACCTGATGTCAAATATTACCAAATCCAACAAAGTCAAAGGGTATTAATCCCACCAGAACCTTCTTGATCTCTCTGAAGCATTTGCCACAGCTGATCCTTATGAGTAACAGGGCCTTGTGTCTACACGTGTTAGTCACTCAGTCATGTCCGACTCTTTGCCACCTTATGCAACAAGGCCTTAAATTTATCTATTTTTCTATAATTTACAGAATGCTTTCACTAATTTATTTTTTATATGCTTCAAACCTCAGATGCCTTGCAGTGTCTTAGCTACTTGATTCCACACATATTCAAAGATGGGTTTAGCATTTAAATAAAGAGGACTTGATAAGACATATGAAAGTTTCATCTGTATGTTGCCTTCCATGCCAACTCTCTCAATTAATAAATGCAATTACATGAAGGGGGAAGAATATACTATCTTGTCACATAGTCAATACATTCACATTTACATATACAGATTAAAACTTAACCATGAGTATTTAATTGAAAATTAGAGTTTAAAATGCCAAAACAGACATGAAATAGACATTTAAATCCTTCACTGTAGCATTTTAAGACTGTAACAGTGAAAAAAAAAATTTGAAAACTTCCTCAAAGGTTATAGCAATCATCCCAAAGTAACATGAACTGCTAAAAACTTTGTAACAAACTGGTATTTTAGCCAGTTTCAAACAGTCACAAAACTAAAAGTCTCTACCAAATCCTTAGTTTTAAAATGTACTAGTTCACTGAAGAAGCATCAGAAATGCAATTAAATTTTTTTAAATGCAATCCAATTGTCAAGATTCACAGCTTTATTTTTTAGAGTATTCAAAAATCTTTACACCAATGAAAAAGTTTTTCTATATATACTATGCCCAACACTAACTTCCTGGGACATTTAACTTATCCATTACAGCTGGAGTCAAACTAACTAAAACATAAACGACAACTAGATAAAAAGGGAGTGAAGACTTTTTCCCAAGACATAATTTTATCTGAACTACACTTTAACTTTTACAGTTCCCTGGAAATTCAAGTAAGCATTTAATATATTACCAATGACTTTTATGTCAGCATGAATGACAATCATACTTTGGTGATGATTTTCCTTGAGGATGGGGCATGCCTACCTCATTTTTAATGCTAAGTGTCTGCAATACAGAAAGAACTCAGCATTTACCAAATAAAGGAATCCCGTGTAAGTATAATACCTTGGAAAGAACTGCCCAAAATTAGACATGCTTTGATAAAACAGGGCAGATATTCTGAAAAATATAATCTGATATTCAAGTTGTGCCAATACACCTCAGTGAATGAAATCTGGGAATAAACAAAAAAGTACAAGTGTAATATATTCTCTATGTATATAACTTTTAAAACTATCTTCTACTACTCTCCATATGACATAAAACACTTGTAATAAATCACTGCAACAAAGGCCCCTAAAAATCATACTATCCTGTGTCTACATCTCTTTGAAACATAATACTGTCAACTCCTCCATCAAGGGAGTAGAATTTCCTTCTCCATCATCTTAAAAATCAGCTTTGCATAGATATCTAAAAAATGTGTTTTCCCATTACACATGGTTTGAAAACAGTCAAATTTTAATGTCTCAAATTTAAATATGCCTATAGGTGATATAAAATTAATATATTTAAATTGGTTTCTCTTTATACAGACACAAATATTTAAGAACTTAAAAACATCAAACATGACCCAATCAAGCATGATCCAATAGTCAAAAGTCTATTTTTGCAGTCCTCTAATTTTCATACATTACAAAAAATTTAGTGCATTTTTAGTACTGATTCTTGAATTCAACTTGGCATAGTTTCCTTCAGTCCATAAAAAAAAAAACTAGCTAAATGCTTTCTCTACTTAGATTACACATCTGTTTGCTTAGTAAAAACACTTCTTACTCAAAATTTGAGTTTACCTATTTGTAAGTACCTATGCTGTGAAAGCGCTGCACTCAATATGCCAGCAAATTTGGAAAACTCAGCAGTGGCCACAAGACTGGGAAAGGTCAGTCTTCATCCCAATCCCAAAGAAAGGCAATGTCAAAGAATGCTCAAACTACTGCACAATTGCACTTATCTCACACGCTAGTAAAGCCATGCTCAAAATTCTCCAAGCCAGGCTTCAGCAATACGTGAACCGTGAACTTCCAGATGTTCAAGCTGGTTTTAGAAAAGGCAGAGGAACCAGAGATCAAATTGCCAACATCCGCTGGATCATGGAAAAAGCAAGAGAGTTCCAGAAAAACATCTATTTCTGCTTTAATGACTATGCCAAAGCCTTTGACTGTGTGGATTACAATAAATTGTGGAAAATTCTGAAAGAGATGGGAATACCAGACCACCAGACCTGCCTCTTAGAAACCTATATGCAGGTCAGGAAGCAACAGTTACAACAGCAGACTGATTCCAAATAGGAAAAGGAGTACATCAAGGCTGTATATTGCCACCCTGCTTATTTAACTTATATGCAGAGTACATCATGAGGAACACTGGGCTGGAGGAAGCACAAGCTGGAAACAAAATTGCCAGGAGAAACATCAATAACCTCAGATATGCAGATGATACCACCTTTATGGCAGAAAGTGAAGAAGAACTAAAGAGCCTCTTGATGAAAGTGAAAGAGGAGAGTGAAAAAGTTGGCTTACAGCTCAACATTCAGAAAACTAAGATCATGGCATCCGGTCCCATCACTTCATGGCAAATAGTTGGGGAAACAGTGGAAACAGCGGCTGACTTTATTTTTCTGGGCTCCAAAATCACTGCAGACGGTGACTGCAGCCATGAAATTAAAAGACTTACATGAAATTAAAAGGCTTACTCCTTGGAAGCAAAGCTATGACCAAGATAGACAGCATATTAAAAAGCAGAGACATTACTTTGTCAACAAAGGTCCATATAGTCAAGGCTATGGTTTTTCCAGTATGTATGGATGTGAGAGTTGGACTATAAAGAAAGCTGAGCACCAAAGAATTGATGCTTTTGAACTGTGGTGTTGGAGAAGACTCTTAAGAGTCCCTTGGACTGCAAGGAGATCCAACCAGTCCATCCTAAAGGTCAGTCCTGGGTGTTCAGGGGGTAAAGACCCTAATGTTGGAAAAGATTGAAGGCAGGAGAAGGAGGATGAAACAGTTAGACGGCATCACTGACTCAACGGACATGAGTTTGGGTAAACTCCGGGAGTTGGTGATGGATAGGGAGGCCTGGTGTGCATGCGGTTCCTGGACATGACTAAGCAACTGAACTGACTGACTGATACTGGAATGTATTACTTATTTATTTAAAAATAAAAGAGAAAGAGCGATGGAAGAGCTAAACAAAGTCTCCAACAATTAGCTTTACATAACTTGATCTAAGAGGCTTCCCTGGTAGCTCAGCCAGTAAAGAATCCGCCTGCAATGCAAGAAACCCCAGTTCCATTCCTGGGTCGGGAAGATCTGCTGGAGAAGGGACAGGCTATCTACTCCAGTATTCTTGGGCTTCCCTGGTGGCTTAGCTAGTAAACAATCAGCCTGCAAAGTGGGAGACCTGGGTTTAATCCCTGGGTTGGGAAGATTCCCTGGAGAAGGGAATGCCTACCCACTCCCGTATTCTGGCCTGGAGAATTAGTCCATGGGGTCACAAAGAGTCAGACATGACTGAGCAACTTTCAAAACTTGATTTAAAGTAATAAACTTTTCCCTTGCATTAAGAAATTAAGATGGATTCAATAAGAGGAAAATGACTAAAAACAAACATGTTATACCCACTGTGCAAAACACTGTCTCACACAAATATTCCCTTGAAAGAAATTATGAATTTTTTAAAACACCCTTAGTTTTAAAATTTCTCATTGCTTATAATCAATGATACATAAAATCTTCAAAAGTTTTAATTACCATTATCTTATAAATACCAAGCTATTAACACCAAATAATTGAAGAAATCTTTAATACAGGAACATCTTTATTTTTATGTTAATATACGTATATCTTATTTAAATCTCATCTAATGGGATACTAATTCTACAAAATTACAACTCCAAAAAAAAAAAAAAAAAGATTTATTTGATTCTCCCAAAGCCAACCACATACTAATCCACAAGAAAATTCACTTTCCATACCTTAAGGTAGCAATGTGCATAGCAATAATGAAGCAGATTATCAGAAGGCTGAGTAAGGCTGCTGACCACATGCACCAACTGTTCAGCATACATGGGCACAGAATGTTCCAGATTAATTTTATCCACCAGTATCTGAACGGAAGGCAAAGGCCGAAGAGACTGGAAGTTTGTAGTGTTCATGAAGTTACTTGAGTTCTGGAAAATAATAATGATCACTTTATATTAACTGGTATGCCATGTCCTCTAGAGACACTTCAGAGTGACACATAATGCAGTGACATCAAATCATCCTAGAAACGATGCCTTCCTATAGGACTCTCTTACCATAACCAAAGAGAAACACCTTCTATTTTTAAGTACTCAAGTTGTGCAAATATTTAAGAAAAAGAAAAAAGATTTCAAAGAAGGCCTATTTACTGAAAAACATCAATGCCCTTTTAGCTAGAGCTTTTTTTCAGTCAACTAAAATATTCAAACTACATGCCTCAGTACATTGAAAGTATTTTCTTACCTTGATAATTTCCCCCCAAATCCCAGATATTGCAGAGCCTTTATCTTCTTTTTATTCACATTTAGATGACTAAAGGACTAAGTGGACTACTCTAGACAATCTGGAAAACACTGACAATAAGCAAAGTTTGTAGAACAGAAAAATTTCTGCTCCGTATTGTATCTACTAATAGTAAACATGCTAAAGGCTCATGAAGTCCTAACAATCTCAAGGTAGGCTTCGTATTTTTAGTGTTACAGAATTTTTCTAAGCTTCAGAGTAAACACAGATAAATTTCCACACATCCAGGGTATGAAATTCATTAGCAAGCCATCAACTATGGTCCTTGAACTAATTTCCATACCTGTAACTCTCAATGAGGAACAGTATGACCCTCTGGCCAAAGGTATGTGAAAATATATCAGAAGAGCAAAATTGTTTTGTCCGTCTTTCTCATCACAGGAACAGGGGACCCATACTGGCATTTAGCAGGCATTGGCTAAAGAGGGTAAGTGCTACATGACACTTCTCTAGCCCAAAAGGTCAATAGTGCCATTATTGAGGAACACTGTGCCTAAAACTAAGCTGGACATACAATTCTTCTTTTCTGACTCACTGATAATTTGTAAACCACCATTTACTGAGCAATTACTGTATTAAAGGACTTTTTATGGATTACTAAAATATATAGGAGCCCCTGGTGGCTCAGACAGTAAGAAGTGTGCCTGAAGTGTGGGTGACCAGGGTTTGATCCCTGAGTCGGGACGATCCCCTCCAGAGGGAAATGGCAGTCCACTCTGCTATTCTTGCCTGGAGAATCCCACGGACGGAGGGGCCTGGCAGGCTACTTACAATCCATGGGGTCACAAAGAGTCAGACACGACTGAGCCACTTCACTTCATTTAGATATAATATACAGTAAAGCATACAAATCTTAAACATACAGCTCAACAAATTTCCATGTATATAATCACCACACATTTCAAGCACACTAGTAGGGCCCCACCAGGGGTGGCCATTGTTCTCACCTTGATCATCACAGATTAGTTCTGTCTGTTCGTCAACTTCACTTGAACAGAATCACACATAAGTATACACTTATGTCTGCTTCTTTCATTCAACATATATCTGATAATTATCTATTGTTCACTCTTTGAGTCTACACTTATCATATGAAATGACTATTTTTATTTCTACTCATAACTCTTAAGCTCTACATTTTCTGATTCTAAAATAGCCATTCTATCCTTCCTCTGATTGGCAATTAAATGGTGTATTTTTTTTTATCCTCTTTTTCCTAGCTTGTGTTACTGTTTTCAGTTCCAGAATTTCATTTTGTTCTTTTTTTAATGCAGTGAAATCTTGAATTCTTCTACTTTTTTGTTTCTTTCTTAAACTTATTAATCATAGTTACTTTAAAATTCAAGTCTATACTATCATATTTTAATTTTTCTCCACTAAAATTTTCCCAGATGATCTCTTTACCCAGCAACACAATGAATAAATTACCAGTGGCTGACAGAGATCAAATACACAGAATGAAATTATTGCATCTTAATTCTTTGCCATACCTCCACAAGCTCTTATTTAAAATTAGGACAATTTTTATTTCTATAATCATTATGTCACCATGAAAAGAAATATAAACCCCCAAAATAATAAATTAAAAATAACAGATAATACCTTATATGTATATAGCAGACTCAGAAAGCCATACACTGGTTATGGACCTAAAATATTAAGCATCTAATAAGTGTTAACAAACACAGTAATAATCCCTGGGTTACTAATATGTGCAAAATGGTTTAGACACATTATCTCACTGAATATTCTAAATCATTCTAGGAGCTAGGTACTTTGGGGGAACTGTTAAGCGCCAACACCCTGGCAATCTTAAAATCCATGTAGATCACAAAGTAAGGCTTAAACAACAAGAGACCTAATGGCAGAGTATCCTGTGATATTATCAAAACAGGGAAAAACAGAACTGCTAAAAGATCAATTCCCACTCAATTTCTCATCTTGAGAAATGCTGTTATGGGCAATTTTCTCATCAGCATCCCTCATTCAGGGGCTTTCCATCTACTCTTTGAGAGTACACTGTAAGGCTATTTAACTGCTTGGCTGCAGTTTAGAACCGAATCCCTGTCAATAAGGTACCCTAATATGTGTGCCGCAGGTCAGGTGGCACCCTAGATTCAGGGTTGTCCTGAAAGGGACAAGATGAGCTGACACAATTACTGACTTGCTTTTGCTGTCTATGTAAGTAATTAACTATCTGAATCTATCTGGGACTTTCTGCTTCTTTACTGGATGACTCTATCAGCCTAAATGAAAACTTAAAAATTTTCTTTAGTTTCTCAGAAAAGGAAAACTAGGCTTAGAGATTAGATATAAAGCAAAGTGCTTGAAGGTGTCATAGCTTATACATGGTCTGATATCTACGCCCATGTGCTTCAACATTTCTTCAAAGAGCTTTGGCTTGAGGTTAACCTATCTAACTATTTATATGTTGTTGTTCAGTCGCTAAGTCATGTCCAACTCTTTGTGACCCCATGGAATGCAGCATGCCAGGCTTCCCTGTCCTTGCCTGTCCTCCTATCTCCTGGAGTTTGCTCAAATTCATGTCCATTGAGTCACCAATGCTATCTAAGCATCTCATCTTACTTTCTAAGAATTAACAATCATAGTTACATTGCTTAACATCATCATGGATAACTATATAAAAGATACTCTCTTACACAACTTACTCTTAC
Source organism: Moschus berezovskii (assembly GCF_049115385.1). Taxonomy (NCBI): domain Eukaryota; kingdom Metazoa; phylum Chordata; class Mammalia; order Artiodactyla; family Moschidae; genus Moschus; species Moschus berezovskii. The sequence continues at coordinate 16,579,733 of NC_142475.1, read as the reverse complement.
AATATCATAGGACCAACAACATGCATATATGAGAAAACAAGTAGTGAATGACAAAGTATACCTTTTCCCCCATAATAACAGGTAGCAAATGATCCAGCAAATTGAATTCAGCCATGAAAATTGTGAAGGTACATTTGAGGAGAGTAACACTCGTATGTCGAGTAGGAATATACTCCTCCAAAGATGCCACTTCCTCAGGATTCAGCATTGTTTCACTTTCATCCTTAATATCTAAAATGAAATAATAAAAATTCAATGAAAAATTATTTCTAAATAATTTCCTTAGTGGCTCAGAGTTAAAGCGTCTGCCTCCAATGCGGGAGACCCGGGTTCGATCCCTGGGTTGGGAAGATCCCCTGGAGAAGGAAACGGTAACCCACTCCAGTATTCTTGCCTGGAGAATCCCATGGACGGAGAAGCCTGGTAGGCTATAGTCCACGGGGTCACAAAGAGTCGGACACAACTGAAGTAACTTAGCAGCAGCAGCAGCACCATTTTACATTCTTAGCAGCAACGAATCAGTAATCTGCCTTCTTCACATCCTCCACATTTGGTGTTGACACTGCTTTCTGTACATGCTACCCTCAGTTCAGTTGCTCAGTAGTGTCCAACTCTTTGAAACCCCATGGACTGCAGCACGTTAGGCTTCCCTGTCCACAATCAGCTCCCGAAGCTTGCTCAAAATCATGTCCATCGAGGCAGTGATGCCATCCAACCATCTCAACCTCTGTCATCCCCTTCTCCACCTGCCTTCAATCTTTCCCAGCATCAGGGTCTTTTCTAGTAAGTCAGCTCTTCACATCAGGTGGCCAAAGTATTGGAGCTTCAGCATCAGTCCTTCCAGTGAATATTCAGGGCTGATTTCCTTTAAGATGGGCTGGTTTGATCTCTCTGCAGTCCAAGGGAACTCTCAAGAGTCTTCCCCGGCACCACAGTTCAAAAGCATCAATACTTTAGCTTTCGACCTTCTTTATGGTCCAGTTCTCACATTCATACATCACTAGTGGAAAAACCATAGCTCTGACTACAGGGAACACTGTCAGCAAAGTAGCGTCTCTGCTTTTTAATATGCTGTCTAGGTTGGTCATAGCTTTCTTTGAAAGAGAAAGTATCTTTTAATTTCATGGCTGCAGTCACCATCTGCATCTGATTTTGGAGCCCAAGAAAATAAAAGCTGTCGTTCTTTCCATGGTTTCCCAACCAACTTGCCATGAAGTGATGAGACCGGATGCCATGATCTTTGTTTTTTGAATGTTGACTTTTAAGCCAGCTTTTTCACTCTCCTCTTTCACTTTCACCACTTTCACCTCTTTAGCTCCTCTTCACGTTTTGCCTTAAGGATGCTGTCATCTGCATATCTAAGGTTATTGATATTTCTCCCAGCAATCTTGATTCCATTCTGTGCTTCATCCAGCCTGGAATTTCACATGATGTACTCTGCAAAGAACTTAAATAAACAGGGTGAAAATATACAGCCAAGACATTCTCATTTCCAATCTGGAATCAGACCGTTGTTCCATGTCCCAGTCTAACTGTCGCTTCTTGACCTGCATACAGATTTCTTAGGGGGTAAGTAAGGTGGCCTGGTATACCCATCTCTTGAAGAATTTTCCACAGTTTGTTGTGATCCAAACAGTCAAAGGCTTCAGTGTAGTCAATGAAGCAGATGCTTTCCTGGAATTCTCTTTTCTATGATCCAATGGATGTTGGCAACTTGATCTTTGGTTCCTCTGCCTTTACTAATTCCAGCTTGAATATCTGGAAGTTATGTGCGTGCACTTTTGAAGCCCAGTCTGGAGAATTTTGAGCATTACTTTGAGTGTGAAATGAGTGCAACTGTGCAGTAGCTTGAACATTCTTTGGCACTGCCTTTCTCTGAGATTGGAATGAAAATTGACCTTTTACAGTCCTGTGGCCACTGCTGAGTTTTCCAAATCTGCTGGCATATGGAGTGCAGCACTTTAACAGCATATTTTAGAATTTTAAATAGCTCAGCTGGAATTCTATCACCTCCACTAGCTTTGTACGTAGTGATGCTTCCTAAGGCCCGCTTGACTTCACACTGAAAGGTGTCTGGCTCAAGGTGAGTGATCACACCATGATGGTTACCTGGGTCATTAAGATCTTTTTTCGTATAGTTCTTCTGTGTATTCCTGACACCTTTTCTTAATATCTCCTTCTTCTGTTAGGCCCATCCCGTTTCTGATCTTTATTGTGCCCATCTCTGCATGAAATGTTCTCTTGTATGTCGGAATTTCTTGAAGAGATCTCTAGTCTTTCCCATTCTACTCTTTTCCTCTATTTCTTCACACTGATCATTTAGAAAGGTTTTCTTATCACTCCTTGCCATTCTTTGGAACTCTGCATTCAGATGGATATGTCTTTCCTTTTCTCCTTTGCCTTTCACTTTTCTACTTTTCTCCGCTATTTGTAAGGCCTCCTCAGACAACCATTTTGCCTTTTTGCATTTAGTTTTCTTGGGGATGGTTCTGATCACCTCCTCCTGTACAATGTTACGAACCTCCATTCACAGTTCTTCAGGCACTCTATCAGATCCTATCCCTTTAATCTCCTTGTCACTTCGTACTGTACACTCTACTGTACAAATTACAGTACAATCGCGATTTAGGTCATACTTGAATGGTCGAGTGGTTCTCCCTACTTTCTTCAATTTAAGTCTGAATTTGGCAATAAGGAGCTCGTCTTCCATTTGCTGACTGTATAGAGCTTCTCCATCTTCCACTGCAAAGAATATAATCAATCTGATTTTGGTACTGACCATCATCCATGGTTGTGTTGTTGAAAGAGGGTGTTTCCTATGATTAGTTCATTCTCTTGGCAAAACCCTGTTAGTCTTTGCCCTGCTTCATTTTGTACTTCAAGACCAAACGTGCCTTTACTCCAGTATCTGTTGACGTCCTACTTTTGCATTCCAGTTTCCTATGATGAAAAGGACATCTTTTTTTGGTGTTAGTTCTAAAAGGTCTTGTAGGTCTTTAAAAAACCGTTCAACTTCAGCTTCTTCAGGATTAGTGGTTGGGGCACAGGCTTCAATTACTGTGATACTGAATGGTATACGATCCTAGCACTCACTCATCAGTATGACTGGCACAGAGCACACACTCAAACGAGCTGCAAGAAAAGAATTCATGAACATACCAAGCATTTATGGCACTGTGTTACGTGATTTTACAGGCACTAATCTTTGGATGTAGGTTCTATCAGCTCTTGTTTTAAATATATCATTTGTATTTGTGTGTGTTTGTGTGTGTATGTGTGTTAGTTGCTCAGTCGTGTCCGACTCTTTGCGACCCCACGGACTGTAGCCCGCCAGGTTCCTCTGTCCATGTGATTTCCCAGGCAGGAATACTGGAGTGGGTTGCCATTTCCTTCTCCAGGGAATCTTCTGGACCCAGGGATCAAACCCAGGTCTCCTACATTGCAGGTGAGATGCTTTAACCACCTGAGCTACTAGGGAAACATCATTCAAATCAACTTGCAGAAGATTCAAAATCAAGCCAAAACAAACCTGGTTTTAGTCTACAATATGGTTCATATTCATGTTCCAAGGCACAAACAACCATTTTTAAAATTCTGTGTACTGCACTGCTATCCAAGCGAAAATCAAGAGGACCTATAACGAGGCTTTTGGTAGACTTTTCCTGAACTGTTCCCAAATCTTCACTCTTCCCTGAAGAAAAGTCTTGTTGATTTGCAGAACCTACAAGAAGCCAAAATTCATATTAACAGTGTAAGCATCAATCAGATATATCAAGTATGTATTTTAACATTACTCTTTTCAGCTTAGAGCTTAATGCCTTAAGAACAATTCTACATCAGGTGGATACATAGAACCCTGCTGATCTATTTTTCTTTATGCAGATGAGATGTTATCAACAAAGAAACCAGTTACTTTAAAAAAACAATTATTCCTATTATCTATTTACTGTTAAAAGATCTGCCATAAAACTAAAATTCCTGAAAAATTATTCTCTAACATTTAATTGGCCTATATCCAGTAATTCTGCACACAATACTATTAGGTTGACTGGGAAGTCAGATTCTGGAAGAAGTAACATTTTACTACTATTTTATCTTAGAAGTTTCACTGAAAAATTGATTGCTTAAAACTACACGTTAAAGGTGACTTGAGAGTTTTATGGTGATCATGGAAGTAAACAACAGGTATTACCCACTTTGAGCTTCTTCCAGAATAAAATCACTATGGTCATGATCCAAGGGTGGAAGCCAACTTCCTCAATCCCTTATCTGCCCTTATATCAAAGAGGAACCAAGGTTATTTTCTAAAGAAAATCCTGGCTCAACCTATAGGTATTTATTTTTATCCAGTATGTCCACACTTACATTAAATATTTGGTTTTAATATATAAACTCACTATTTTAAGTAATAACATACAGTAAATTTCAAGTCTTGAGTCTTATGTTTATTCAAACAAAATAGGAAAGCCAAACTTTCTAGCATTTTACTACTTTTAGTTAAACACAAAAATTCTCTATCCACGTACACTTTTTAATAGCTTTTTCAAAAATACATTTCCTTCATTTTAAAAAAGGAGTCCAGCTCAATCTCTAGTTTCAGTACCACATACAAAAAAGAAATTATATTATTCATATATTCTTAACAAGATGACTATATGCAAACATAAATGTCACAAATAAACATACAAAAATCTTAAAATATATTTTATGATACACATAAATAATATTGAATCATATTACATATTAGGTGAAAATAACATTATCATTAACATAAAAAAAATCACTTTCCATAGCTAAACCAGGTATTTCTAGAGTTAACTGTTAGGATGAGGCAACTTGAAGATAATCAGGACTCTGGCTGCAAATCAAAATATTCAAAAACAAGGAAAATATCCTGCTTCTGAGTCCTGCAGGGGCTACTAGGCTTCTTTTAAAAACTGTCACTTCTTAAGAAGACCGTTCTTGTAGACATCAGATTGTCACTAAAACAACGAAGTCTAGAGGATTCTATTTTTTTAATCAGATAATGCAACTTGATTATAATTCAGTTTAAATTTAGATGCCAGTGGCTTATCTAAAAGGTAAAACTGTGACTGACTTTTAGCTGCATCTTTTCACAAGGTATTTTACTCATGCCCACCCTCGATATGTTTGGTAATTCCAGCCCCCTGAATGTTTGGCTATTAAGATAATATCCAAATAGCCTAAGGACAATGAAGGACTTGCCAGTCTGTCCATGGAGAATTTTGAGCATTACTTTGCTAACATGAGAGATGCATGCAATTGTGAGGTAGTCTGAACATTCTTTGGCATTGCCTTTCTTTGGGATTGGAATGAAAACTGACCTTCTCCAGTGCTGTAGCCACTGCTGAGTCTTCCAAATTGGCTGGCATATTGAGTGCAGCACTTTAACAGCATCATCTTTTACAGTTGAAAGAGCTCAACTGAATTTCATCACCTCCACTAGCTTTGTATGTAGTGATGATTCCTAAGGAACACTTGACTTTGCATCCCAGGATGTCTGGTTCTAGGTGAGTTATCACACCATCGTGGTTATCTGGGTCATGAAGATCTTTTTTGCATAGTTCTTCTGTGTATTCTTGCCACCTCTTCTTAATATCTTCTGCTTCTGTTTTAGGTCCATACCATTTCTGTCCTTTATTGTGCCCATCTTTGCAGGAAATGTTCCCTTGGTATCTCTAATTTTCTTGAAAAGATCTCTAGTCTTTCCCATTCTGTTGTTTTCCTCTACTTCTTGGCATTGATCACTTAGGAAGGCTTTCTTTTCTCTCCTTGCAATTCTATGGAACTCTGCATTCAAATAGGTATATCTTACCTTTTCTCCTTTGCGTTTTGCTTCTCTTCTTTTCTCAGCTTTTTGTAAGGCCTCCTCAGACAACAATTTTCCCTTTTTGCATATCTTTTTCTTGGGGATGGCATTATCACTGCCTCCTGTACAATGTCACAAACCTCTGTCCATAGTTCTTCAGGTACTCTATCAGATCTAATCCCTTGAATCTATTTCTCACTTCCACTGTATAATCACAAGGGATTTAAGTCATACCTGAATGGTCTAGTGGTTTTCTCTACTTTCTTCAATTTATGTCTGAATTTGGCAATAAGGAGTTCATGATCTGAGCCACTGTCAGCTCCCAGTCTTGTTTTTGCCAAATGTATAGAGCTTCTGCATCTTTGGCTGCAAAAAATATAATCAGATTTCGGTATTGACCATCTGGTGACGTCCGTGTGTAGAGTCTTCTCTTGTGTTGTTGGAAGAGGGTGTTTGCTCTGACCAGTGCACTCTCAGCAAAACTCTGTTAGACTTTGCCCTGCTGCATTCTGTACTTCAAGGCCAAATTTGCCTGTTACCCCAGCTATCTCTTGACTTCCTACTTTTGCATTCCAGTCTCCTATAATGAAAAAGACATCTTTTTTGGGTGTTAGTTCTAGAAGGTCTTGTAGGTCTTCATAGAAACATTCACCTTCAGCTTCTTCAGTATTACTGGTTGGGGCACAGACCTGGATTACTGTAATACTGAAAGGTTTGCCTTGGAAGTGAACAGAGATCATTCTGTCATTTTTGAGATTGCACCCAAGTACTGTATTTCAGACTCTTTTGTTGACTCTGAAGGCTACTCCATTTCTTCTAAGGTGAGAAGAAATTCTTGCTACAGTAGTAGATATAACAGTCATCTGTGTTAAATTCACCCATTCCAGCCCATTTTAGTTCACTCATTCCTAAAATGTTGATGGTTCACTCTTGCCATCTCCTGTTTGACCACTCCCAATTTGCCTTGATTCATGGATCTAGCATTCCAGGTTCCTATGCAATATTGTTCTTTACAGCATCGAACTTTACTTCCATCACCAATCACATCCACAACCAGGTGTTGTTTTTGCTTTGAGTCCATCTCTTCTCTGGAATTATTTCTCCACTGATCTCCTGTAGCATACTGGGCACCTACCGACCTGGGGAGTTCACTTTCAGTGTCCTATCTTTTTGTCTTTTCATACTGTTCATGGGGTTCTCAAGGCAAGAATACTAAAATGTTTGCCATTCCCTTCTCCAGTGGACCACATTTTATCAGAACTCTCTACCAGGACCTGTCCGTCTTGGGTGGCCCTACACAGCATGGCTCGTGGCTTCATTCAATTAGCCAAGGCTGTGGTCCATGTGATTGATTTGATTAGTTTTCTGTGATTGTGGTTTTCATTCTGTTAAGGATAAGAGGCTTACGGAAGCTTCCTGATGGCAGACCTGACTGAGGGGGAACCTGGGTCTTGTTCTGACAGGCAGGGATGTGCTGGGTAACTCTTTAATCCAGTTTCTGCTGCTGGGCAGGGGCCATGTTGGCCAAACTATGGTGGAGGTAATGAAGATAACGCACCTCCTTCAGAAGGTCCCATGCGTGCACTGCTGCAGTCAGTGCCCCCGACCCTGCACCAGGCCACGGCCAACATACGCCTCCGCCAGACTCCTGGACACTCACGGACAAGTCTGGGTCAATCTCTTGTGGGGTCGCTGCTCCTTTCTCCTGTGTCCTGGAGTGCACAAGGTTTTGTCTGTGTCCTCTAAGAGTCTGTTTCCCAGTCCTGTGTAAGTTCTGGCAGCTCTATGGTGGGGTTAATGGTGACCTCCTCCAAGAGGGCTTATGCCATACCCAGGTCTGCTGCACCCAGGCTCCTGCCCCTGAAGCAGGCCACTGCTGACCCACACCTCCACAGGTGTCAAACACTCAAAGGCAGGTCTGGCTCAGTCTCTGTGGAGTCTCCTACTGCACACAAGGTTTTGTTTGAGCCCTCTGAGCATCTCTGGTGGATATGGGGTTTGATTCTAAACGCGATTTCACCTCTCCTACCATCTTGCTGAGGCTTCTCCTTTGCCCTTGGACATGGGGTATATTTTTTTGCTGGGATCCAACATTCTCCTGTTGATGGTTGTTCAACAGCAAGTTGCAATTTTGGAGTTCTTGCAGGAGAAGATGAGTACACGTCCTTCTATTCCATCATTTTATCTCAGATGTGAAAGTGAAAGTCACTTAGTCGTGTCCAACTCTGAGACCCCGTGGACAGTCCATGGAATTCTGCAGGCCAGAATGCTGGAGTGGGTAGCCTTTCCCTTCTCCAAGGGATCTTCCCAACCCAGGAATTGAAACCAGGTCTCCTGCATTGCAGACATATTCTTTACCATATGAGCCACAAGGGAAGCCAAATTTGAACTACAGAAACAAATAAATGTCAAGTCACAACAAACCAAGAATTTTAGATAAAATATTTCTTTGAAGAATTCAAAATTAACCTCTTGAGAATTCAAAATATTTTCCTTAGGTTTACAAATACTAAAAATTCCACAAATTTCCTATTTCAAGTAATCCAAGAAGAAAATCTGAACAGAGCAGGGAAAAATGCAAGCTGTAAACTAGCTGGGTTTAAATCCCATATATATGCTGTGTGATCTTGGCCAAGTTATGAAATCTGTTATAGGACTGGCTTTTTCCTCATATGGAAATGGGGATATTGTAATCTACCTTACAGGGTTATTACAAAGATTAAATAAGTTAATATACGTAAAACATCTAGAAGGGTGCCTTCCATTTAAAACCATTCAACAAACAGCTATTATTATCAGCATCACTATATTATAAAGGAATATAGATTCACAATGAGAAAAAAACATGAAAGAAGCTACCAAAAAGCAGGCAACGAATAAATGAACAGATTGTTGGGTGAATGAAAGAACATATTTTTAATGTATATGTGACATTCACAAGTTAAATTAACAGTGGATTTTTATTATTTTTCTCAAAAAAATTATCTGCTCACACACCTGAGAAAGTATCTGTGTAAGCAGTAAACCAAAATGATGACCACAAATCTCAGAACAGCAGCTTCCTACAGTGAGGGAAGGAGAAGACTTGATGGAAAAGGAACACACGGGGCACTAGCATCATCCTGTTACTCAACTGATGTGGGAAATACACAGGTGCTTATCTTTCTTTGCTATTCTGTACACAAACGTACAGAACCTTTCTCTTTGTATGTTATGATCTAACATTTTGTTTAAAACGTTAAAGATATACAACAATGCATATTATTCACAGGAATGAAGTTAAATGAAAAATTCAAAAGTTAACAAACTACCTGCATGTCAGTAAAAAATAAATATGCATCCTAATATAAAATCATGTGTCAATCTTATAAAAACTTTAGAAACAAATATATACAAATAACAAAATTTTCAATGTGAGGTTTCCTTTAATTGAAAGGCAGACTACTTCAAACTTCACCTCCTCAGAAAATACCAAAGCCACAGCACCTGCAGAAGACACCACACTAAACAAGAAGAAACCTACCAGCTTACTTTTGGCAACTACAATACAATAAAAATTTGCCAAGCTCTTAGAACAGAGACTTTTGAATTGTACTTTCATATACAATTATCCCTTGCTTTTCAAAAGTTAGCTTTAGGCCATTTTTCTTTTACAGAAGTTCTACATTAATATCTGTTCCCCTAATCAAAAGAAATCTGAAGAGAATTTTTACTTTTACATAAAAAGGTAAAAACAGCATTCACCATTTGTCTCACAGTGAAGCGTTTCACAGGCAGCCCCAGCATGGAGAGGGGGCTCCAGCAAGTTCCTTCTCCAGGAACTACATTCAGAATCTCAGTATCAAGCCTCCATAGCGGTGAACTGTGTCTGTGAGCATCTGAGCTTTATCTCCATTTATTTCGTGTATACATTAACAAGGTCTGTAGACAGGGGAGCCTGGTGGGCTGCCGTCTATGGGGTCACACAGAGTCAGACACAACTGAAGCGACTTAGCAGCAGCAGCAGCAGCACTAAGGTAACTGCTTCTTCATTTTCCACCATTTCAGATTACCAGCGGTTTCATACCAATGCTGTAGTGGGAGAAACCTGAAACATCCCTACTAATGACATGGGTACCTCAAAACACATCTTTTCCTCCAAAAATCTTCCTTTTTTGTCTCTATCTTCTGTAATGATTATCACTATACCAAGTAACTCAAGACCAAAACTGGGTCTACTATTTGAATTTTATTTTTAAATAAAGCAATGTGAAGGCAGTGAGGATTCTAAGCACAGAATTAAACCAATCTGACCGCAAAATGGATCACAGGAGGGCAAAAGCGGAAAGAGAAGGCCAGTGAAAAAGCTACTAGAATCTAGAGACGATAAAAGATTGGATGAGAGCATTAATGGTGGAGCTTAAGAAAAGACATATTCAAGAGAGATTCTATAGATAAGATGTGATGGAATGTTCTGAAGGGTTGGATGTTAGGAAAGAAAGTGTGATGGATGATTCTCAGATTTCTGGCTTGCACAACTTGAAGAGAGCAGGTAAATATCCCAATAAGAAAACTATGAGGGATGCAAATCAAAACCACAATGAGATACCCATTTCACACCAGTCAGAATGGCTGCTATCCAAAAGTCTACATGCAATAAATGCTGGAGAGGACGTGGAGAGAAGGGAACCCTCTTACACTGTTGGTGGGAATGCAAACTAGTACAGCCACTATGGAGAACAGTGTGGAGATTCCTCAAAAAACTGGAAATAGAACTGCCATATGATCCAGCAATCGCACTGCTGGGCATACACACAGAGGAAACCAGAATTGAAAAAGACACATGTACTCCAATGTTCATTGCAGCACTGTTTATAATAGCCAGGACATGGAAGCAACCTAGATGTCCATCTGCAGACGAATGGATAAGAAAAACTTGGTACATATACACAATGGAGTATTATTCAGCCATTAAAAAGAATACATGTGAATCAGTTCTAATGAGGTGGATTGAAACTGGAGCCTATTATACAGAGTGAAGTAAGCCAGAAAGAAAAACACCAATACAGTATAATAACACATATATATGGAATTTAGAAAGATGCAAATGATAACCCTGTATACGAGACAGCAAAAGAGACACAGATGTATAGAACAGTCTTTGGGACTCTGTGGGAGAGGGTGAGGGTGGGATGATTTGGGAGAATGGCACTGAAACATGTATGCTGTCATATGTGAAATGAATCACCAGTTCAGGGTCGATGCATGTTACAGGATGCTCGGGGCTGGTGTGCAGGGACGACCTAGGGGGAGGATGGGGGGAGGAGGGAGGTGGGAGGGGGGTTCAGGAGGGGGAACTCGTGTACACCCGGGGTGAATTCATGTCAATGTATGGCAAAACCAACCAATATAATATTGTAAAATAATTTGCCTCCAATAAAAAATAAATTAATTTAAAAAAATTAAAAAATAAAAAAAAGAAAGAAAACTATGAAAATGGGTTTCCCAGGTGGTGCACTGGTAAAGAATCTGCCTGCCAATCCAGGGGACACAAGAGATGTGGGTTCAATCCCTGGGTCGGAATGGTCTCCTGGAGTAGGAAGTGGCGACCCACTCCAGTGTTCTTGACTGGAAAGTTCCATGGACAAAGCCTGGAGGGCTACAATCCATAGGGTCACAAAGAGTCAGACACGACTGAGCGTGCAAGAGCAACAGAACCATGAAAATAGGGGAAAAGTAGTAGGTGGATATGTGTGTGTATGTTAGTCACTCAAACATGTCCAACTCATGATCCCATTGACTGTGGACATGAGGGTATCAATGATTCAATTTTGACATTCAATTCTGAGATATTTATGAGACACAGAAGTGAAAGTGTCAATTGTGCATGGCATATATTTAATTCTGCACTTTAAAGAGTAAGTATGGACCAAAAATACAAATATGGGCTTCAAGAACATATAGAAGTACCCAAATCCATGAAAAAGAATAAGATTACTTCAGGAAGAGTTTAGGGAAAGAAGTGAATCCAAGATTTGACCAAAGAGAACACCGACATTTAGAAATCTGTTTTGAAAAGAGGAAGCAGAAGATTACTGCTCTTGCCTTCTGTTTTCATCTAACAAAACTTAACAATCCTTCAAGATCAACTCCTCTGTGAAGTCTTCAACACCACAGACAAGGTAATCCCTTTCTCACCTGGACCTCTTTTAGCTATCTGTTTATATTACTATCTCTAACATGCTATATTCAAATCATTTATTTAAGTGCATAAATACTACTTATCACTTTCTTGAGAAGTGCCTTGCTCTTCTTTGCATTCACAATATCTAATTCATCATCTAACACAAAGAGTTCATGTATTAAAATATGAAAAATTAACAAAACATGGTGACCCTATTTTGACTAAGTTTTCAATATGAAAAGGAGAATAATAAGCATAACATAGTATAGTTAAATTTCTGAAATCATTTGACTGTTAATATAATTAATGAAACATAATAAGACTGTGTTAATAATTTCTAGAAAAATATATTTCTACTTTTGTTTGAAACAAGCTGTTTTTTTAATAAATGGATCTATATAACCTCCAAAATGTATTTAAATACAGAAAAGGAAATGTTCATGCTCTTTGACAACATGAAATTTGATGTATCAAAATTTTTAATATGTGGTATATATTACAAACTAATTCTAGTTAATAATACAAAATATAGTATTTTCAATCAGCTACACAAAGAAAGGACTAAAAATGTTAAGAATATAAGAAAATTCTAACATGACATTAAATTATTCCCCAAAGTAACAAAAGATAACTCTGATGTTACAGAGTGCAATCAGTCCAGGACCAACCGATGCTAAAGAAGTCGTGTTTCTGTTGTTCAAGCAAAAGCAAACATAAAGGAAAGAAACCAGTACCTTTGCCAGTGGTATTCTCCATTGTATACAGGTAATCCATGTAAAATGCCCCGAACCTTTGCATTCCAGCTATCTCAGTATATGTCTCCTGCCAACAAAGCAAAGCACACAGATTGTATAGAACAGAACACACACTGTATAGAACAGACTATTGGGTTAAAAACCTGACAGGTCAAGAATCAGACATACATCGTTATAGAGAACATGTACCAACTCAAAAGAATACCAAAACACAAAGGAGAACAGAGGTTACCCAAAGAATTTATTTCTAAAAAAGGCAGTATTAACTCTACTGTAGACCACACCAAAGGACATCTATAATTCTACTAGACAATTTCACTACTTCTTCAAAAATGTCTGGTTAATGAATACCTACAGTGGAGTAGGGCACTATGGTCTTAACCTTTATCACCATCACAAAACTGTCTAATATATACTCTCAAATAGAGTCAATCGTTAATATTTCAGTACACTTATATGAAACAGTTCAAACACTAAAAAATACTAAAATATCTTTAAATGTATGTTAATTATGCAGGTCAAAATTAAATTCTTTACTTCTAATTATAAAATTAAGTCTATAGAAGCAGTGTAAATCACTAAGTCTATTACACTAATTTTCAGTACATTTTTTGAATTTTATATTCCATAAAAAGTACATTAATATAATCTTATATGAAAAATTCAAATAAGACTAAGACAAACAGTAAAATATGAAATTATTCACTTCTTTTCATTAATCCCATACTTCAAAAGTAACTGAAATGAAAAGAAATAATTCTACATCTTTCTGCCATGACTATTTTAACAGTAGGGAATGGATAAACAAACTAATAGATACAGAAGCTGTATAAAAATATTCTAGATGCTTGAATAAACAACGAGCATTCAGAATAGATTACTGGGAAAGAAACATGGCAAGCACAAGTATTCCACCCCAGCACAAACTAGAATTCAGCTCAAAAATACATGCTCTGACCTTATGAGTAGCTGCATCCAAGATAAATTCTGCACGAGTACCATTATTTTCTGGGCTTCGGTAATCAAACAATGAATTTGTGAGGTATGTCAAACCTTTTATACTCAAATTTTCACCACAAACGAAGAAACAGGCTTCCTGAAAATAAATGCAAAATTTTTAAACGGGAGGAAAATTGTTAAAGAAAATAAAACATTGGTTTTGTAACACCAATTCAGTAGTCAACAGAAATTATTACAACTTGAAGTCCTGTACAAAGACAAGGTATGCTGTCTCTGTTTTCACTGCCTATTTTGGCAGAGAACATTTTAACAAACCAAAGAGGAACTCCAAGTAGCTGCCATAAACAAGAAAGAAGAAACAATTATGAATTGGAAAGAATTTGGAACTACTGTCCAGGTGTTAAGTACTACCAACTTTCTCAATTCCCCTGAGCTCTATAATTTCTTACAGAGGAAAACAGTAAAGTTCCCCTCTGAAGCCAAAGATATATGCAGTCTCACAGATTTTTTTGGTATAGTTAAACACTTCAATAAGCACCTCATTATCCCTGCATTCTATCAAAAAAAAAAAAAAAAGGAGAATTGGGAGATTTTCACTTACGGTTTCACTTCTATTCATATTCTCTTCAAAATCTTTAACACCCATAATTCCTTTAAGGCACGTGACTCTGCAACCTACAAAACCAATCTGGCAATCAAAGAAAGGCTCTCCCATCATAAGGGCCTATAGAAGGAAAAGAAAGATTATGAACTTGAATTTCAACAAAAATGTTACAGGCTTTCCTTGCAGAATTTCTAAATCAGCTGAGACATCTTTAGGATTATGACCTTTCCAAATTTATTCTCCTCAGATTACAAACCCTATTTAAAAAAGAAGCATCTAATTTGTCTCTGTATCCTGAAACCTTTGTATCCTCAATGACTGGCACCTGAAGAACATTAATCCACACATACATATGAGCACACACAAGTCAAATGAAAGAATGAAAGAATAAACTAATGTTGCATATTCCAGTAAAATCTTCATTAAAAAATATTTTTTCAGTCAATACTACTGATCACCAAAATAGAAATACAAAGCTATAAATACAATTTTAAATATACTATTTATGATTTTTAAAAAACTGTATTTATTAAATATTAACCTTAAAAACCATTCCAAAGATTTCTGAAAGTACATTCAATGTTGATGGATTACCTCAACTGTAGTTCCTTCTTGTTCCCAACACAATACTTCTTTAGATTTTACTTTCTGAGGGCTATAATAACTACTCTCAGGTTGCATTTCAGTAAGCTATGAAACAATATAAGAATATTAAGTCAGTCAAATTAGTATTAAATGGCAATAAACTGTCATTATTATGATAAATTGATGGAAACAAGGCCAATTTTAAGATTCGGGAAATTTAATTATTAAGCAGGAAAACAGGTGCAACAAAAACAGCTGTAACAGATTATCCATGGTATAAAGGTTGAATATGCTAGTCTAGTAAGATCATACAGAGAATATAAATACTTTACTTCTATTTAACTCCTTTTTGTTAATAATATTGCTTAAAAAGACAAAAGCTATGTAGCTATAAAAGTTCCATACTCATACTCATAATGGTTCATATATTGTGAAAAATTTATGCATATTTTAACCTCATTCTATCTTTACTAATTTATTCAGCTTTGTTCAATCATTTCTAAGATTTCTACCAATCTGCACTTTTAAAGAAAGCTGTAAAGAAACACAGATTCAACAAAATTTTTTAGTTCTAGGAGGGAAACAGATAAAAGGGCTTCACTTTCAAAATATATAATCTCATGGTATGTGCCACAGACTCATTCAAGCATGCAAATACTTACTGAGTGCCTGCTCCATAACAAGGATTAACCTAGATGCTAACAAAACTATATATATATATATATATATGCACTCACTTCCCTGAAACTCACAGCATATTATTTCTACATACTCAAAAATTACATAATTGAAATTATTATTAAAAGATACTTTTCTAAACGCCATGTGGTACCCTGCTTTGGATCATGTTACCAAAAAAAGTCATGAAATTAAAGTCTGTAACTTATTGGTAATGCACCAATATTGGCTTCCTAGTTTTGACAAATGTACTGTGATAGTGTAAGATATTAATAATACGGAAAACTGGGTAAGAAACGTATGTGAACTCTCCATTCTAAGCATCTTTGAATTTTCCTGTAAATCAAAACCTATTACAAAATAAAGATGTTACTTTAAAAAGGTATTCTGCTCATGCTTACTAATGACTAATAAAGTCTCCTTTATTCTTATGGATATATTCTTCAAACTTAAATGCAAAATCAAAGATAACATTTAAAAAAGTACCTTTATGTCATATTGAACTTATTGAAAAGCAACAATTCTAAGCATGATAACCTCTTGATAACCTTAGGAATCAATAAATTATTCTCAAATTTTACAACAGTAAGTTTTTATATAAGGCTTTATTTCTTGGATGCTCCTAGAACTGGTATACACAATGCTGCTGTTTCAAAGTACAGTTCTATAATCTAAAATGCTTAAGTAAAATTGAATATTTTAGTTGATTGCCCTTCAGCTGTCTACAGTTATTGTAGCAAAAAAGCAATTAATTGATTAAAAGGACTCAAACATTACAAGAACAATTTTCAACATTATTTTTTAAATGCTACGTTTAATTTGGAATGATTTTTGTTGGATTGATATCAACTGTTCAGAATGCTAATGCAGAAACATGACCTTATTTTCTGACCAAACTATGAACCACAAATTAATTCCATACATTCTTCAAACCCAAGCTGAACAATGAATTCTAATGTTTTCCTCCTAAATATCAACATATTTCCCTTAGAGAAACAAAAATGCTTTAAATTTAAGATAAAATGACCAATGACAAATAATACCCAAAAAGTCTATAAAAGTTTTGTATATAAAATGCCTATTCTGACTGACTCTAATACAATTGTTTCATCAGTGAAGTTAATAGAAACATTACCAGAATAATTTCAAATTTAAAAGTAAACATGTAAAAGTCACCAGAAAAGATAGTACTTCAGCAATCCTTGGCTTCACTCATAAACTTAAAAATAACTGCACCTGGATCATCTAACACTGGCAAGACATCTAGCAACAATTTGCAACAATTGGATTTTTGTTATATTTTTAAAGAGTTTGTTCTATCACTTTTATTTTTTTCAGATTGGTCCATTTTAAACAAAGCTAATTCAGTCAATTTCAAATGAAAAATGTGTTTCATAAAATTCAGAAATAATAAACAATAATGTTAAAATAGTAGAGGTAATGTTTACATTATTTATCATTTCTTTCCCAAACTATCCCCCTTCCAAAAAAATCTTTTAAATTAATCAAGCCATGACTACACTTCTGTTGAAATTTATTCTCTGCATTTGTGAGCTTTGTCAAATGAGAAAATATGGAATAGTTTTAATTAGAAAAATCTTCAAAGACTAATTTTAAAATATTTTTAATCTACCACCTGCTAGAGTTATAAATTATACAGCTTTACTACTAATTGAAAAAGCTTATTTCAAGAAGTTAAACAATCTAAGGTAAATTAAAAATACCAGAACAGAAACTTGATTTTTCATTGCTACATTTCCAGTATCTAACAGTTGCCTGGAACAGTACGTATAATACTACTTGTACAGGCTGGACACATTAGTTTATCTTTTTCAGAAAAGTGCGTCCATAGAAAAAATAAATCCACAAAGAAATAAAATCAAAGAAAAATAATCTAAAAGAGGGTCCAAAAATTTAGAAAAATGCTAAGTTAGATAAGGAGATGGGTAGATGGATAGATGATGCTGCTACTGCTGCTAAGATGACTATGTACCACATGCTGACTAAGAACTAGACAATATTCAAATTCAAGAGCTGGAGATACAACTAGTCTTTCTTTAAGT
This sequence comes from Moschus berezovskii, assembly GCF_049115385.1. NCBI lineage: Eukaryota > Metazoa > Chordata > Mammalia > Artiodactyla > Moschidae > Moschus > Moschus berezovskii. Next base: position 16,562,095 of record NC_142475.1, on the reverse strand, counting down.
TACGTTCCATTCCGTTCTGTCGCTCAGTCGTGTCCGACTCTTTGCGACCCCATGGACTGTAGCCTACCAGGCTTCTCCGTCCATGGGATTCTCCAGGTAAGAATACTGGAGTGGGTAGTTACTACTTACTAAGTTTGGTGTACTATCAAAAAAGAATAGCCACTATTTTCTGAAAAGACTAGTATTCCTTCATCTAATGGACATTTGCGTTGTTTCATCTTTCTTGCCATTATAAACAGTGCCTTTATGAAGATTCAGGTACATCTACTTGTTTGATTTCAAACAAAGATTTTTCTTATTAAAACTATTCCATATTTTCTAATTTGACAAAAGTTAAAAAGAACTCAGTTCTTTTGACTATATAGCTAGGAGTATAATTGTTTGGTCATTGATAATTCTTCATTTAACCTTTTGAGGAACTGCCAGTTTTCCACAGTGACTGCACCATGTTACATTCCCACCAGTCTTCCCATTTGTTTTAAAATAACTCCAACTATGATTCCACCAGTGTCAAATCACTGTTCTGGTCAAAATCACCAATAATTTCCACATTGACAAATCTAATGAATTCACTCTCACAGATGACTTACTCACTCCATTATAAAACATTTATGACACTTAAATATGTTCATTTGTACCATTTTTTAAGATTTCACATGTAAGCAATATCACGATATTGTTCTTTTTGTCCGACTTATCTCATTCAGTATGAAACCTTATCACCTTCATTTAAACTACACAATTTCCTCCCATTTAATGGAAGCATTCACTATTACTCTTTCCTTCTACTTTTTTCTACATAACCCTTACCATCAAGGGGTATATTATATATATTTTATTTGTTTTTACTAACAATTTACATTTTAAGGCAGAGGGATTTACATCTGACCTGTTCACTGTGAATCTCCAGAGACAAAACAATGCCTGGTACATAGATGACATTAATTAATATAAGTTTTCTGAATGAATTAGATACTCTTCAGGAACACTATATGTGTGATACTACTACTAAAAAGGTCCGTCTAGTCAAGGCTATGATTTTTCCCGTGGTCATGTATGAATGTGAGAGTTGGACTATAAAGAAAGCTGAGCGCTGAAGAATTGATGCTTTTGAACTGTGGTGTTGAAGAAGACTCTTGAGAGTCCCTTGAACAGCAAGGAGATCCAACCAGTCCTTCCTAAAGGAAATCAGTCCTGGGTGTTCACTGCAAGGACTCATGTTGAAGCTGAAACTCCAATACTTTGGCCAACTGATGCAAAGAGCTGACTCATTTGAAAAGACCCTGATGCTGGGAAAGATTGAGGGCAGAAGGAGCAGAGGACGACAGAGGATGAGATGGTTGGATGGCATCACCAACTCAATGGACATGAGTTTGGGTGAACTCCGGGAGTTGGTGATGGACAGGGAGGCCTGGGATGCTGCGGATCATGAGGTCCAAAGAGTCGGACATGACTGAGCAACTGAACTGAACTGAACCACTAAAAAGGTCAAGAAATTACCCAAAATCAAGAGTGGGTTATAGCTAAGAGTCAGAGAAGACAATATATGATCAAAGAACACATTAGTAGTATCAAAGTACCAGTAGTATTATATTTCCTAAAATAAAAGGATGTTCACCTTATTGTTTAACTTGAAAATACCTATTACATGATCTCTTTTGAGATCTTACATGCATTTGTTAATGGAGGAAGTACTCAAAAGTATTTTAAATACTGCTTAAAAAAATTAAGAGCAAGATCTAGATAATTTAAAAAAAGGACTCTTTTAAAGGAAAAAAACAGCTGAGCAAAGAGAGAGACTATATAAACAACTCTTTATATATATTTCTAGAAAAATGGTACAAATGCATCTATCTGCAGGGCAGAGATAGAGATGCACACATGGAGAACAGATGTGGACATGGGGGGCAGGGAAGGTAAGGGCAGTTAAAACCGAGAATAGCACTGACATATATACAGACACAGGAACTGCCCTACAGCTCAGATGGTAAAGGATCTGCTGCAGTGCAGGAGACCTGGGCTCGATCCCTGGGTTGGAAAGATCCCCTAGAGAATGAAATGGCAACCCACTTCAGTATTCTTGCCTGGAGAATCCCATGGACAGAGGAGGCTGGTGGGCTACAGTCTATGGGATAGCAAAGAGTCGGACACAACTAAGCGACTAACACACATACGTGCATAAAACAGGTAGCTAGTGGGAAGCGGCAATTCAGCGCAGTGAGTTCAGCTCAATGCTCTGTGCTAACCTAGAGGGGTGGGACTAAAGGAGGGGAGGGAGGCTTATGAGGGAGGGCATATATATACACCTACAGCTGATTTCACCTTTCTGTCTAGCAGAAACACAACACTGTAAAGCAATTATACTCCAACAATTCAAACAATGCAAAAAAAGAAAAAAAAATTGTAATGAAAGACAACACAGAGATGAAATAGTAGCTGGAGGGATACATAAAGTATTCAGAGATTTTCTCATGTGCATTTCTTTTTTAATGGAAACACTACGACATCTTTGTATACCAAATGAAAGATTCAGTAGGGAAAGAAAAACTTCCTATAAAGCTATTAAAAAAGGAAAGTGGAGAAGGCCTTAAGAAGACAAAAAGAGACCAAAGTTCAAAGATTTCAGATGAGGAGACATGTAATTTTACGAAGTAAGGATAGTTAGACTCCATCCCACATCTACTAAATGTAAAATAAGCTAGATTCTTACTAGAAGTCAAAAATTTAAGCATTAAAGTTGAGAGATTAAAAAAAAAAAGGAAACCTACTTTGAAAGTCACAGTTGCCTTTGTACAATAAAATCCTATAGAAACAATAGGATCCTTCAAAGTCTGTGCTTTTTGTTGATGTGTAGTTGATGTAGGATCATTCCCAAGGTAGTCTTCCTCGGCATCATCGTAACTCACAATGGCAGGGACAAATGACCAGGCCCATGATACCCATCCCTGTGGCTGGTCGTCCTCTTGCTGTGAATACAGCTCTTGGCCTTTGTACTGAGCAGGATACTGCATATCTATTCGTGTTTCATCTTCAGCACCTATCAAAGTAAAGTCATATTAAATAAATCAAGAGAATTAAAACAAAAGAATAATTAGGAATTTAAATTATATAAAAATGTTTCTCACACATGATTCTTTCTACATATAAATCATGAACAAATCATATACTGGTTATTATTATTTGAAACCAATAATTTAGCATTACCACTTTCAAGTTTCTATACATTATACTGGATCAATCTCCTTTAATACTATACAGTATTATGTGGTGAGTAGTTTATTATATACTTTTGATAAATTTTGATAAATACAAAGAATAAATTCACTCCTTAGGGCTTCATTCACTAATTTAAACAACAACAACATAAAACTTACCTTCCAAAAATAAAGCTAAGGTGCTGAAAAAATTACTCTTTTCAGAAACATCACAGAAATACAAGAAGAGTTCTTGATTTCCTGATAAACCCAAAAGAGAAAGAGAATGGCAAGTGTTCCTAGGCAAAATGTACTCCTCTCCCAAAAAAAGGATTAGCCCAAGGATGAAAGTAAATGTCATGATGAAATTATTCTTAACATGGTATTAAGAAAAATAATAGTTAATGATTTTCTTATTAGTGAATAACAGACACCTAGAGCCAGTCATCCCGGAATGTGAACTCAAGTGGGCCTTAGGAAGCATCACTACAACAAAGCTAGTGGAGGTGACGGAATTCCAGTTGAGCTATCTCAAATCCTGAAAGATGATGCTGTGAAAGTGCTGCACTCAATATGCCAGCAAATTTGGAAAACTCAGCAGTGGCCACAGGACTGTGAAACATCAGTTTTCATTCCAATCCCAAAGAAAGACAAGGCCAAAGAATGTTCAAACTAGCGCACAATTGCACTCATCTCACATGCCAGCAAAGTAATGCTCAAAATTCTCCAAGCCAGGCTTCAACAGACGTGAACTGTGAACTTCCAGATGTTCAAGCTGGATTCAGAAAAGGCAGTGGAACCAGAGATAAAGCTGCTAACATCCACTGGATCATCGAAAAAGAGAGTTCCACAAAAACATCCACTTCTGCTTTATTGACTATGCCAAAGCCTTTGAGTGGATCACAACCAACTGTGGAAAATTCTTCAAGAGACGGGAACACCAGACCACATGACCTGCCTCCTGAGAAACCTGCAAACAGCAGGTCAAGAAGCAGGTCAAGAAATCAGTCCTGAATATTCACTGGAAGGACTGATGCTGAAGCTCCAATACTTTGGCCACCTGATGCAAAGAACCCACTCATTGGAAAAGACTCTGATGCTGGGAAAGATTGAGGGCAGGAGAAGGGGGCAACAGAGGATGAGATGGTTGGATGGCATCACTGACTCGATGGATATGAGACTGATCGAGCTCCGAGAGTTGGTGATGGACAGGGAAACCTGGTGCTCTGCTGCAGTACATGGGGTCACAAAGAGATGGACACAACTGAGCAACTGAACTGAGTTAGTGAATAACATCTTTCTTATTCTACAGATGAAAAAATCATAGCAAAGAACTTTTACCTGGTTATAAATTGGCAAACTAAGGATTTAAATTCCAACTACTGAAACTTATTCCACCTTTTTAAAGATAAAATCCATCAGCGTCCTTTAACATTATTCTAACAATACAAACAAAAGAGGCAGATCATCAGGGAATTCAGGGGAGAAATTATTTTTAAACAAATTCATGGTATAAGCAGCCGCCAGCAGATTCACTCATATCTACTCTTCATTGATAAATCTGTAAATACACATACTCAATTAAACATCATCCTCATTCAGAGTCACTTCTAGGTTTTCTGGTGAAAAAAATTAACTTTTATAATCTTCATGACAGGAGATTTTTGGAACATCATAGACTTTTAAGTCATAACACATGGCTATTGACCTCTCTCATCTGGGACAAAACTTGATAAATAATAACTGAAGTACCTAACATACAGTACTAAGAGACCTTAGTCATTTAACTTCAACATAAATTAGAAAACTTACAAATCCAGAAAATGTTTTACATCATCTTCATATCTTGCTGTTTAACCATAAATACCATATAAATTTCTACCGAGGAATAAATAAAGCTTATTATTAACTGTCCTTAATAAAATCTCAAGTAGGGCATCATCACTAAATATCAACTTGGTAATAAAAAGTCAGGTCAGCTCAGACTGGGTCCACAGAGCTGAACTCTGGATCTCTCTTATCAAAACCATTCAACAGAAGGAGTATCCCACTGCTTCTTCTTTTGAAGCAAAAGAAACATCACTCAGAGAAGTCTAAAAAATCAGTCACTATAATTTACACTTATTATTAATTAATAATGAAGAAAAGTTTTTTATGAAAGATGCTTTTGAAGTTCCAAATCCCTGCTTACTCCTTTGTCAAAAGAATGAATTAGCACCTGGAGAAGAAAAAAAGCATCTCTTTGATCCCTGGTCAGAATTTCTTAAAATATTCTTTGCCTTTGAAATGGTGGATCTTAACATGTGACCCTTTGGCAGAATTCAGGAATTTCATAACTTTCAATGAAAAAATATATATTCAGTACTTAACTAAAATGAAGCATTCTTCTAATTACGAATGCAGGTAACAAATCACAGTTACACCACTAGTACCTTCAACTCTAAAACCTAAAGAAATCATAAATATATCAAATAACAGTGGTTAAGCTATCTCAAAATATCTTACACACGTCAGTACTTTGAAACTATAATAGGTATTAGACTTTCCGCTATACTTCACAGTTCAATATGTTAATACTGAAGCATATATTAAAAAACAACAACAAGACAAAATACAGGAAATAACAGTTTTCAGACACTGAACTTCAGGCAATGAAGGACAGTAGGTTCTGAGAGAAGAGAAACAAGAGAAATGAGTTTGATCGGTCCAGTTTACTGTCTGGAATGAGTTTCTAAGCTACAACAAGAAAGAGGGAATCCAAGTAGAGCTCAGAGATCTCACAGATGAGAAAACAGGATACTGAGTGTAGGTAGACTAAGGTGCCTAGAGTTTGCAGAACAGAGTACCAAACAAGGACCTGCTCAGAGAGAGCAAACTCCTGAGCCTGCAGAGGGCCCCACTCCAGTCTTCACCTGAGTATTCATCAGTTGCATGTAAGGAAACTAAGGCCTTTAAAAGAACAACCAGAAAGGGGCAAAGAAAATACTCCCCAAGACTTACAACTGGGAATAGTCTGTATTCCTACCACCAAGAAAGAAAACAACTCTAATTCACAGAAGACCAGGTACAGTACTCAAAAGGGTAATTATCTCAGTAGTGGAATAAAACTGGGCTTAAGCTAATAGCTGCTAAAGGTTTTAGACCCCATCTAAAAACATGAGTTTGAGTGAACTCCGGGAGTTGGTGATAGACACGGAGGCCTGGAGTGCTGTGATTCATGGGGTCGCAGAGAGTCGGACACGACTGAGCGACTGAACTGAACTGAACTGAAAAACCTTTAAGGCAAGACAATTGAATTAAATTGCTTCCAAATAACTTAAATGTTTTCTAGAATACAATAATATCCAGCACCCAACAAAATAAAATTCACAATGTCTAGCATCCAATTATCAGATGTGCAAAGAAGCAGGAGGATATCACAATGAGGAAAAATAAGTTAGTCCACAGAAAAAGATCTAGTAATAAAATATTTCATAGCATTAGTAAACAAGAAACATTAAAACAGCTATCTAAATAAAATGTTATTCGAAAAAAGCACAACTGAACCTCTAGAGATGAAAAACACAGTATCTCAGATGAAATATAAAGTAGATGGGATTAACAACAGATTAGCTACAGAAGACTAGTCATCTTGAACAGAAATATAAACTATCAACAGTGAAACCAGAAAATGAAAGGAAAAAGAAAAACATTATGAACAGAACATCCAAGAGCTCTGTGGAACTTCAAGCAGCCCAATATATATGTTATTGGAGTCCCCAAAGGAGAAGAAAGGGGAATTGAAAAGATATTTGAAATAATGCCCCCAATTTTTCTATCTGAAAACTATAAACTCACAGATACAAAAACCTTAATGTACTCCAAGCACAAATAACATGAAGAAAGGACACCAAGATATTAAAATCAAGGTGCTTAAAACTTTCCAAGAAAAGGTTCACTGGTTTTACCAGTGTGTCAAAAGAATCCATAACATGCACGATAGAAGGTTAAGAATTTCTGCTTTAGACAGCTGAAAAAAAAAAAAATTCAGATGTGTTTGGAAGCAAGCAACCTTTTTTGTTTTACCAAAAAAAAAAAAAAAAGGAGCAAACCTAATCATCTTCTTAGAACACATAAAGGAATAGTCATAAAACTTTGAAAATTGCATTCAATCAAAATTTAAAACTGCTCAAGAAACACCTATTAAAAAATGAATTAGGCAAATCAGAGACCAGCAAAAAAATATTCCCTAGGGGTATTTGACATGTATTGTCATTCTTGATTTCAAAATATATGAAGAACCACCTTTATACACAGCTGACTCACTTCGCTGGACAGCAGAAACTAACATAACACTATAAATCAACTATACTTCAATAAAAAAGATTAAGGGAAAAAGTCACCAATCAGTAAGGAAACCCAAAAAAGTTTTTAAAATAGGCAAATATTTAACAAATGGCACAAAGTCAGATATACTAATTGTCAAAAATCATACCAAAAAAATTCAAAATAATTGATCAGGGAAGTTCACATTAAAACCACAATGAGCAACCGCAACATATATGTCAGAATGGCAAAAAGTGAAAAAGGACTGACAACAACAAATGCTGCCAAGGATGTAAAGCAACTGGCATACACCGTTGATGGGAATGTAAAATGGCACAATTACTTTGGGGAAAAAAGCCTGGTAATTTCTTTTTTTAAAAAGTATGTAATAATAATTCTGTTAGGTATTAAACCAAGAAAAAGAATAGCTACATGTCTTGCAGAAGAATGTCCAGGTCATCTTCACTTATGATAACCAAAACTGGAAATAACTCAAGCATTCATCAACAGGGTAATGTCTAAATAAACTATGTTACATTCACATGGCATAGTCATTCAATGTACTTAGCAATAAAAAGGAAACAAACACTGATATATATAACAACACAGATGAACCCCCAAAACACAATGCTTTCAGAGCAGTGAAAATACTATGAATGATACCATAATGATGGATACATTTGTTCAAGCCCACAGAATATACATCAGGAAGAGTGAACCTGAACTAAACTACTGACTTTGGGTGATAATGATGCAGGTTCATCAGTTGTGATAAGTAGAGGGATGCTGATAATGGGGGAGGTTATGCGTGTATGTGGAGAAGGAAATGGCAACCCACTCCAGTGTTCTTGCCTGGAGAATCCCAGGGACGGGGGAGCCTGGTGGGCTTCCGTCTATGGGGTCACACAGAGTCGGACACGACTGAAGTGACTTAGCAGCAGCAACAGCATGTGTGTATGAGAGTGGGGGTATATGGGAAACCTCTGTACCTACCCTTCAATTTTGTTGCAAATATTAAAATTGCTCAAAAAATTAAGTCTTAAAAAGTTTTTAAAAATGAAAAGTAAAAAAACAAGATTATGCTTATGGAAAGAATCCTTTCACAGGAGAATTTATACTGTATGTTTCTATTTACATGAAATTCCAGAATCAGCAAAAACTAATGCATGGCTTCTTTCTTTGTTAGATTCAGAACAGGGTTTTCTTGAGTGCAAGGGGGGTGGGCAGGCAGCTGGGGGAAGGGAATTGACTGAATAGTGCCATGAGATATCTTTTTGAGATATTAATGACACATATTTTGATGAGTGTCCTATATCACACAGGCATACACATTTCTCAAAACTTCTTAAATACATACTTAACATTTATGCATTTCACCTTATGAATTTAACCTTTAAAAAAAAGAAAAAGAACTGTCAATAAACATAAACTCTAGATAGGGATATGCTGCTGAAATCTAGCGGTGAAATATATTGATGTCCGTAACTTAACCGTGAAATGCAGCAAAAACTGGTTGAATTGATGGAGAGAAAGTGGTGTTAGATGAACAGATACATGATAAGCAAATGTGATAAATATTCACTATAGAATCTAGATGATGAGTAGATGCTACACATCTACTCAACCACATAGTGGCTGTTGATTGTATAATACTTTCAATTTTCCATATATTAGTATTTGAAATTTACCATAATAGCAGGGTGGAAAAAAATGAACTGACCAGCTTCTATATGCTAGGTTTTGTTCAACTAGTTTTTGTTCTACCAGTTCTGTCATATAACCCTAGAAACAGAACTTCTGGATAATATGGTAACTCTATGTACAACTTTTTGACAAACCAGACTGTGTACCATTCCCACCATCTATGCGTCAAGGTTCCAATTTTCCCACATCCTTGCCAACACTTATTATGAGTTGTTTTTAACTACACTGATTAGTTGCTATAAAGCACTATCTCATTGTGGTTTTGACTTGTATTACCCTTCATGACTAATGATACTGAGCATATTTTCACATGCTTTTTGGCCACCTCAATATTCTTTCTGGAAACAGGTCTATAAAGGCCTTTTGCCCACTTTTTAATGGGGCTATTTGTTCCCAAGTTTTAAATGCCCTTTAGCTAAAGGCTCTAACTGTGGAAGTGAATCATCAACTTCTCCAAATTTTTCCTGAGATTCAGACCAACACAAGTCAAAGCCTATCACTCCTTTCACCATTTTTTTACTTCCAATCTTTAATACCTCGAATATTAATATGTCGAACATCTGCCATAGTATTTAATGTTTAAGTGCTTAACTGTTCACATGTCTGTTCACTCCAATGTATATTAAGATTTTAAGGGAAGAGAATTTGTCTCTGTGCTTTCCCACATTTCTTTATCTCTGCATTCTCCTACATTTCCAGCAATAATGTCTTACACATAAATAGGCTTTAGTAAAAGTATAATGAACTGAATAAGTGAAATTAACCCACTAAGTATCTTTCAATGAAGTATATACTTCAATGAGTAATGCTCCAATTAATGAATTAGGTATCCTCCAAAACACAGTTAATTAGGTATAATTATAGTTTATTATAGACTATCCAGGTAGCTCAGTCGGTAAAGAATCCACCTGCATTGCAGGAGACCTAGGTTCGATCCCTGGGTTAGGAAGATCCCTGGGAGGGCAGGGCAACCCACTCCAGTACTGTTGCCTGGAGAATCCCCATGGACTGAGGAGCATAGCAGGCTGCAGTCCATGGGGTCACAAAGAGTTGGACACGACTGAGCGACTAAGCACAGCACACATAATTAATTATAATTACATATGATAATTAAGTATAAATAACTTAGTTAAAATAACTCAGTGAGACTTCACAGAAAAGTTATCAATATTGCTGCTCCTTGAACAACAAGGTGGTCAGGAGGACAAGATGAAAATCCAGGTGTAACTTTATAGTCAACTCACTATCATATTTACAGTTCTGTATCTGAAGATTCAACCAACCATGGATAATGCAGTTTTACTGAAAAAAATTTGTGTGTAAGTGTATCTTGCACAGTTCAAACCCATGTGTTCAAGGGTCAACTGTACTGTAACTTACCAGGAAATCTTGAGGTTGGATTATCCTCTTATATAATGTATATTCTGAACACTTATACCTACTAGAAATAGTCAAGTTATTTTTAGCATGTAGAAAAAAGAAAGTGAGAATAGTATGCAAAATGTAGAAAAGAAAAAAAATCAGTGTTAAGCAAATCATCCCATCATATCAGAATACTGTAAAACACAATCTAATGTTGTAGCTTTTCAAGTTTCACAATGGTGAAAATATTTGTAAGAACAATAGTTACAAATATTTATTGTATTTACCTGTAACATTTCCCAACATATCTTTATTGTGACAAGTAGAATCTTCTGTTTCTCCATCTTTAAAATTTCCTATTTCTCCATAGTAAAGAGCAATCCCAAGTTGCATTATACGGATAAACATAGGCAACTGTTGATCAGTGATAGAAAGTTTCAAACTCTCTACTAAGGTATGAATCTATATTTTGGAGAAAACAAAAGTATCAACAAAAGTATATTCAAAGAGAATACTATTTAAACGTAATTACAGAAATGTTAAGTCTTAAAATGGAGTACCATAGGAAAAACAGTAATGTCTCAATGTTTCTAATATTTAAGCCAAAATGACAGTTCTAAAATTTTAGAAATTTAAACAAATTTTCCTATGATGATCACTAACTTCAGGCAGAAGCAATGTTAATCCCAACTATCTAAGTGGAAATAGAAATGATCATGAGAAGATATAGTCACAATGGATTTCAAGATAACTTTTCCAAAAATTTTTTGTTAACAAAATACCCATCCTATAATATTAAGAGCATAACAGTATTCCAACAAAAACCATAAAGACCTCTGTCACAAATAAGAATAAAAGCTTCATAATGTCATTTTATAAATCGTTAATCCACCCTTTCCAGCTTTATTAACCAAAAAGAAAGCATACATATCCTAAAAACATGTTAAGTGAGTACACTGCTAACACTATAACTATGGAAGTATGCACATGGTAAAATAATTGTCAGACATAGAAAACAAAGTGAAAATATGACCAGGAAAATTTCTCAAACAAACTTTAAATAAAAGAATTAAACATACTATAAAATTTACAACATGAATCAATTATAAGAAATAAGACTAATTACTATCAATAGGGCACAAAGTCAACAATCAAAGTTCTCCTTATAGAACAATACATCAATAAAATATAAAAACAAGCTCAATATCTCAATATAATAATTTCCTGTTGTTACATAAACATGGAATAAAACCAATTAACTCATAAATAAGTCTTTTGGAAGGTTTAACTAACTGGTATTTGAGTGTCTATGAAACTTGAAAAAGTAATGGCAATCAGCATATCTTTAGGGATAAAGGCACACAAAAAAAAACTGTACTTGAAGGGAAGCAAGTTATACAGGGAGATATAAAATATCATATTCAAATATGAATATAGGTTTTAAAAACTGACAAAAATCATACACCAAATAGACTATGAAGAGGTAAGAAAATTGAGGAAGGGTTGTGCAGGTGTGCAATGCAGGCCTGCGAAGCTCTTCTTAAATCTGACATTTATCTGCCACATCCTTTTAAATACCATATGGCACCAATAGCACCAGTGATAGCTGTCTTAGCAAAACCAACGTCAATCCTGTATGCACATATGTATGCACTTAAAATCTTATACGCATAAACATATATACCTTTAAAATATATAAGATATTTTATACATATAAATATAAATATTTATACATATAAATAATACATATAAATATCTTTAAAATCAATAAAGCTAACCAACAATAGGAAAACTGACAAAGAACCTAAATGAACTTTTCAAAAAAATAATGGCCACTGAACATATTTTCAAATATCTAAGTTTACTAAAATCAAATTAATATTAAATTGCATTATTTTTGCTAAACAAGTTGGCTTTTTTAAGTATGATCATATTTAAGGATAGCAGAGTATAATACAGGCACTCCCCTTAATGTTCACGAGCATATACACTGGTTAAATGCTTCTGGAAGCAATTTTGTAGTTCAGAGGACAGGCCTTAAAAGTTTAAACCCATTAATAAGATATTTGCAACTACAGAAATCATTCCTAAGGAATCAATCAGCAATGTGGTCAAAGATTCACGTGTAAAATTTCATTCCTCTGTAAAACTGTTAAGAAAAAGTAAATTTTCACTAAGAGGGGAAATGTTAAATAACACATCTGTATGCTCTGTATCTCACAGATGATACAATCTCTATGACATTTATTACACACAAAAGTAGAAAATTACAAAAAGTCTACCCAAATATAAATAAATTCAAAAGTCACCTAATGAAACATACATGAGAACCTTAGACAAATAATTAGAGTGTCTCAAACATTTTTGGAGATTCCCTGTCTTTGAGATGATCAATGAGCTTAACCATGTCCATTTAATACTTATTTCCTAGGACTAAGCTGAAAAAATGATGGCTCTAACTCAAAAACACCAAATCTTATATCACAGTACTAGTAATAAAAAACTGAAAATTTAATTTCAGTTAAGCATAAATGGTACCACTCTCCTCTAATTTACACATCTTAAATGTACAATTAAATCTGTATTAAAGATCAATAAATTTTTTTTTTATATGGTAAGGCTTCCCCATATCCATTACTTGCTTTCAAAATATATCTTGAATTTACTCTTAACATTCCCCAACTTCACTGGTAGAGTCAAGGTCAAAGAAGGAATGTTTAAGTCCACTGCCCTGGGATACGGACACAATTACTATTATTCCATGCTTATATTTGCCTAAGAAGCTAATTCAAAACCAGAAGGAAAGAGTAACAGAATTTAAAGAAAACAATGTGTCCTGTAAAAAGTGTAAGGAAAAAAAGATACTCAAGACTGAGCACTACCAAAGAAAAGTGGGTGGAATTCATGTATAAATACAAAGCTACATGAAATTCCATGTCTTATGTTTTAAAAGCACAATGTAAAAATAACAAATAATTTATACAGCCACACCAAAACAAGCACAGTGGTCAATACCAGTGTTCAGACTTAGGACTGGCTTTTTCATTACAGTACAAAAGCTTGTAACGCAGTAACAAAAATTTATTCCATGTGAAAACTTAGTTAACAAGATCAGTAGTCACTGTGTGAATACTTTTTCAAAGACAGATAAATAGACAAGAGATATAGAAAATTTTATCCAATAAAACAACACAAAATTTACACTTAGAGAATAACTATACACACTAAAAATATTTGCCAATACCTGGAGAACAAATTTTCATGTGTATCAAAAGACATTACTGAAACATTCACATATTCTTAAGATTTTAATCACATTTTGAAACCATAGACAACTAAAATTTCCTAAACCAATAAACTAACAGATAAGCAAATTAAGTCTTATAAAGTTATCTAAGAAAAACAAGGGTCAGAAACTATTATTATCAAATGCAAAATTTATAAGGATTGAAATAAAGACTAATATTCAGTCCACCATGGGTAAAAATATACTTTTTGATATGAACTCCTCTATCTAATTGAAGAGAAAAACACTAAAAATCAGCTGGAAAAACTAACATGGAATCTATAGTCACAGGAAAAAAAAAGTTGTCCCCAAAATATCTCTATTAGAATGCAAAATGAAAAAAAGTTATAATACATAACAAATAACATAAAAGTTATAATATAAACAAAACTTTTTTACATTATATATTTGAGGTTAATTTCCTCATTGCTTTTTAACGATGACTAGTAAGTATAACAATCAATAAAGTAGAAACATGCAACTTGACTACTAGAAAAAGAAACACCTACTTTTATAACAGATGGCATCTTGGAATTTAGGTTATCATATGTAAAATGCAGTCGAGTTCTGAAGGAACATTTGTACAATAAAGGATCCTGGTAGAATTCTATTTTACCACTGGCATTTCGTTTATCAAGACAAACTGTACAGTCAGAAAAATTGATAACCTTTCTCAACACCAGATCAGTTGCTAAAAGAAAAGAGAAAAACATTTTAAGTAAAAAATAGTTAGAAGGGAAAAAAAGGCAATTATTTATTAATATAACAGTAATAAAAATAATAGCAGAAATAAGATTAATAAAGCATTTTATATAGGACTGTCAGCACCTATGAACAGAACTTCACATTTCATGTATCACTGAAAGCTTCCAACAATATTATGAAATAGGCACAATAATCTCCATTTAATGTATGAAGAAACGGTAACCCACTCCAGTATTCTTGCCTGGAGAATCCCATGGACGGAGAAGCCTGGTAGGCTACAGTCCACAGGGTCGCATAGAGTCGGACATGACTGAGCGACGGAATGGAACGGAATGTATGAAGAATCAAATAGAAGCCAAAGAAATGAAGCAGCTTGTCCCCAATTTGCTTGACTCCCAACTAAAATTTAAGACAAAGTTTATAAAAATTTTTCTACATTTCACTATCTGCAATGGAATACTAAATAATAATAAAATTCTTGAAAAACCACATTATAAAAAATTTGAGTAATACTCACTTATTTAACATTTATTTCTCCACTGAAAAACTTACTGCTGTTCTCAAAGCTTGCACTCTTCAATATCGTAGCTACCATCAATACAGTGTTATTTAAATTTACCTATGAATTAATTAAAATTATACGAAAATAAAATTTCAGGTCCTTGGCTGCACTAGCCACATTGCATGTACTCAAAAGCCACAGACAGTTAGTGGTTAAGGTACTGGACAGTAAAAAGTAAAACATTTCCATCATCACAGAAAATTCTAGTGGCCAACATGTTTTTAAATAATGACTAATGAAGAAATTACCAAATTACCAGTAAC
The DNA here is from genome assembly GCF_049115385.1 of Moschus berezovskii. Classification (NCBI taxonomy): domain Eukaryota; kingdom Metazoa; phylum Chordata; class Mammalia; order Artiodactyla; family Moschidae; genus Moschus; species Moschus berezovskii. Next base: position 16,546,714 of record NC_142475.1, on the reverse strand, counting down.
ATTATAAAGTTTGTTTTCAAGGGAGTAAAAATGGAAACAACTGCTGGTAAAGTATCAAACTAGACAACAAAACATTTAGAAAATTTATTCCTAACTAACAATAATTCCTCGGTAAATATCAGGCCCAAATCTACCTAGTCAGTGATTTTAAGTTAGCAACTATCCATACACTATGGCCATGGCAATCTTCAAAACAATAAACTATATTTTAGTCCATTCTATTTCTGAGTACATCCTGGCAACCTCTAATTAATTCAGCATTTAATTTTGTTTTCTTCTTTTGGATTTAAGTTTTTAAAATGTGTAAAGAATACATACATGTATGAAAATAGCAAGGTTTTATTAAGGAAATAAATTGTAAACTTTTTAGCTGAAAAAAATAACAAACTTACCACACTATTTCATGTTAAACAGTATATAAATGATTTAGTTACTATTATATACATGTACACAAATTAAAGAAATTATCAAAATAAGAAAGAAATTATCATAAGAAATGAAAGAAACCCTCTAGATGCTTTCTTCCCTCTCTTTATAATAATTATAATTCACTGAGTATTTGCTATTAGACACTACACTGAATCTTTTGTAGTCATTCTCTCTTATAACATTTATATGGCTCTGTTTAAAAGCTGTGGAATGAAGGCACAATTAGGGTAAATAATTTGTCTTGTCAGACGGTTTACAAAGGCCAGAGTTATAATTCAAACTCTGAAAACCTTACTCCAGAGCAAATGTTCTTCTCCATTACGCTGTAAGAATCACTTTATGCAAACGTGATCATATTTCAAGGATATTCTAGAAAACGTTTCTGTCAAAGTGAAAAGGATTAAGTTTTGAAAAATACTTTCCTAACCACTAATAGGAACTATCTTAAAAACATACAAAATGAATTCTACTTCTGGTATTTTTAGATAATATGCTACAATCCCATCTATAAAATGAGGGTAATAATTATGCTCACCTATCGAGCACTGCAGAAAAACACTCTGCATTACTTTGAAAATGTGAATATTTGCATATCTTCCTAACAAACCCACTCCTAACTATTATGTATGTCCTAAAGAAATGCTTACATGCATGTATAATGTTTTCAAGATTCATCCATGTTTACCATATATGAAGACTTCCTTCTTTCTTAACCATTTTGTTTTAATCCTTTAACTTCTGAAGTAGATACTGCTTCCCCTTTTAGAGGCATTGACAATATCTCAGAAACAAGCTTGGGTTTTTGTATATGCTCTTATTTATGCCTTACAACAGAGCTGCAATATCAGGATTATTTTTCATTTTTAAAATGTGAAGGCCAAACCTTAAAGAACACACAAAACAACTGCATTTCAGTTATTCTAGTTCCTATTTGTATGCCTTAACAAGGCAAGTTAGGAAACCTTGAGACTCAATTTCACTTTGCTTTCTTGTAACTAGGACTTAAATAAATGAATATACAACTAAAGAAATGAGAAAGGATATCACTGTATGGAATTGTAATGAGAATCTGAGAAAATGAATTTAAATAATAATAATAGCAGCTCACTTTCTGAGCACTTACTATGTACCAAATACTTCCATGCTATGGTATGTATCTGAGGAAAATAAGAAACCACAAAGTAACTCACACAAGATCATACATCTCTATGAAGTTGGAAGAGTCAAGATTCAAATTCAGGTAGTCTAACTTTAGTGCCAGCACCTTTAGCAATTATGTACAATGGCAAATCACAGATAAAAGGCGTTCACAATAGTCTCCTTACTATATTTTCCAAAAATATCCACTCCCTACCCTATCAGAACATGTATCAAAAAATGACTTATTTAACTATTATGTCTTCTAGCAAAAACAGCAGCACTTTTTTCACAGCTGTATTTTCAAGGCTTCACAACATGCCTACCTTCCATGTGGAACATAATATATAAAATAAGTATTTGGTAGTTATTAAAAATACATTATTATTTAATAGTTCTTTTAATATAAGCAGAAGGAAAATGCAACACATAATAAAGGAGGCTTTGTGATTATCCAAAAACCCCAAATATACTCTGCAGCATACAAATCTAAAACATAAATCAGTCAGATACACAGTTTTGCCATTACTGAACTATGTAAAAGCAACACGTTCCCTTTCCTCTTTCAAAAACATTCAAAATTTTAACTATTATTTAATTTTTATTCCTTCAACCCACAGTACTGTAAAGTATGACATTAACATTTGAAACAAGCATGAGATAAGAATAAAAATTAAGCATATTAGAAAACAAGTCAGATTTCTTAATCTGAAGGTCTAATAATCTCCTATAATTGTATGCCTGGTGGCTCAGAGGTTAAAGCGTCTGCCTCCAATGCGGGAGACCCGGGTTCGATCCCTGGGTCGGGAAGATCCCCTGGAGAAGGAAACAGTAACCCACTCCAGTATTCTTGCCTGGAGAATCCCGTGGATGGAGAAGCCTGGTAGGCTACAGTCCACGGGGTCGCATAGAGTCGGACACGACTGAGCGACGGAACGGAACGGAAAATTAATATATGTGCATTTTTTTCAGGATGAAGATATAAAGCTTTCAGTAGACTTAGCAAAGAGCCTGGTTGCCCAAATGAGGTTTAGAATCCAAGATAAATGTTTCAATAGAAGAAAAAGCTATACTAATCTTGACGTTTACTCACCAGAAATATCCATGAACGCACGATCCCACAATTCACCTACTGTATAGCATTCTGCAGATGTGATGTTGACTGAAAGGACAATATCATCTTCAACATATTTTAGTATCAGATTATTTATAACAATATTTACATTATTTACAACTCGTCTGATCAGACTCTGTACATAGCCTATAAAATAGGGGAAAAAAGATTCCAATTAGGTGTTAAATCAATAATTATTCTTAAAATGTTACTGAACTTGATGTACATGAACGATGAGTATCATTTAGCATCTTTTGCAAAGATGAAACCAACATTCAGATAGGGAAATAGGCTTGCCAAAGAGTTAATAATTAATAAGTACCAGATCCTTCTCAACAAACACCACTGCAAAGAAGTTCTGTATCACCAAGTTTCATGTATTAGAGAAATCATAGAAGCCACACCTTTTTAACAACATAATACCAGATCTCATTCGAAGACCATCCTAATCTACAAGTACGTTGATTTCTGCCCATTTTATAAACATTTTCTCAAATGAAACAATGTTACTATATACTGATTATACAATATATAAGAAGAAAAGCTTAAGGTTATTTTTTCAGCTACCATCTTCTCTTCCTACTTTTAAATAGCCATTAAAATACTCAAAAATTAGGCCTCGAGAAAGGAAGATAAAAGAAACATGACCATCACAATGAATTTGACTACTTCTACTTAATAATGTGTAATAGTGAAATGGGAAAGGGAGAATGTGACTGAGGAAGAAAATACAGAAAGTACTAAAAGAAAGAGAGGAAAAAGAACACAAAGATGAAGATAAAAGAGAAAAGTAGGGAAAGAAAGAGAACAGAAATAAGCATAACAGGAATTCATAATATCAGAAGTTTTACGCACAATAAGTGTATACGGATATATTACTGAGGAACTTAATCAAAAATATAAATTGCATTAAAAAAGACAGGAGAAAAAGATTAAAAATTATTCAAGTGTATTTTCTACTATAAAATCTATATAAAAACTAATTTAAAATTTAGCTGTTTAATTAAATAACTATCTGCTTATATTCTTTAAACCACAAGTTTACTGGACAAAACAGAATCAACTTCTGTCAGCAGCTCACATTGTTAATACCTACACTGAAGCCTGCTCCAAGAAAACTTATTTAAAGTTATTCAACCATAACATGCTTGCACAAACCAATTCCTTCATTCATTCCCAATGGATACAAATAGAAAAGAAATGTACAATGACTAAATTCAAGTTTTTCTCATATTAGCAGCTTTTAAAGTGCCAATTATCATATGCTGCAAAATTAACACAAAAAATATCAGTAAGATTAAGGTTTCAGATATTATTGTACCAGGGAAGAGAGAGCTAAAATGATACATAAATGAAGCTTCAAAAATAAATTTTAAGTATCAAAATGCTCAATCTTAAAATGTATATTTCCCTTATGCTACACAGATGTTAAAAATAAACAGCCTCTGAGAAGTCAAGAAGCATGACTAATACTGATTTTCCTACTTCTGAAAACCTGTCATGAATAAAGAATTCATAAAAACCACTTAAGAGTTCATGAGTTTTTATTGTGGGGGAAGGAAGAAAAAGGCAGTGGGGAGGGGCGGCGACTCTCAGGAAACATATAATGCAAAATAATGACAGAAACATAATACTATAAATGTATTGTAACTGACAGAAAAACTGATGGATTTTTCACCTACATTTCAATACCTTCTCTCATTATACAAGCTGAGATGAATAAGCCAATTCACCACAGTAAAATAACCAAGTATTTAAAAAAGAGGGCTTCCCTGATGGCTTAGACAGTAAAAAAACCCGCCTGCAATGGTGGAGACTCAGGTTCGATCTCTGGGTCAGGAAGATCCTCTGAAGAAGGGAATGGCTGCTACTGACTCCAGTATTCTTGCCTGGAAAATTCCACCAACAGAGGAGCCTGATGGGCTATAGTCCATGGGGTCACAATAGAGTCGGACACAACTTAGTGACTAAAAATGAAAGCTTGTTTTACAAACCCACTTTACAAACAGATGTATTTGTCCTACCATGGTCACTAGGAAACCAACTTGCTCAAAAACAGAAATTCCATGGCTGATGACTTGGTTATAGTACCTAAAAACTTCCTGATCAAGTTTTTGGTATAAAATTTAGCTGGGGTTACTGAAACATCATATAAGCAACTTATGTTCAAACAATTAAAGGAAAAGTAAGTTCTCTGTAATGGTCTTCCCTTTTTTGGAAGGCTGAAATTATTCCAAAGTAAAACTTTTTTAGAAGGTTAAGAATAAGAATTCCTATTGGTAATACAATAGAGAAGTTCAATAATAATTTTTAAAAATCTATCAGCTTTGGTAACTAAAAGATAACTTAGGGCAGCTACTGTAGGAGCTAAAGAAAATAGCAATGAGTTGAAGATACTTATCAGTATTATTATTTAAGATAGTCACAGAAGTTATAAACAACTAAATTAGGGTACAAAAGAGAAATGAGTGTAAGTACTGACAAGAAGAACACAAAATTATCATTACATGAAGAGGACTGTTTTTTACATAGAAAATCCAAAAGATATAACTGAAAAATACTGAATATTGATCAGCTAATAAAATACAAAAGTTAGCTTTTCTACATCACAAAACGACAGGAGAATAACATGGTAAAAAAACGGATAATTCCACTTAGTAATAAAAAATAAAATAGCATTTTCCATCTATAAAAGATTCAAAGAAATACAATAGTAAAAAACAGCATTGGACCAAAAATGTGCTTGGAAGAAAATTTTTTCACAGGGAATAATTTGGTCATACATGTCAAAACTTTAAAATTACTCACAAATTTTGATGCTATAGACCAAAGAGAGGTATGAGCAAAGATTTACATGCCAGTATGTTTGTCAGAGAATTTTACAAAACTGAAAATGAAAAATAACCCAAAAAACTATCAAAAAGGGATTGATTAAACACACTGTGGAACACAATATAAAACATGCTAATGATTAAAATAACAATGTGAAAAAGGGAACTCCCCTGGTGGTCCAGTGGCTAGCACTCTGTGCTCCCAATGCAGGAGACCAGGGTTCAGTCCCTGGTCTGGGAACTAGATCCTACATGCCACAACTAAAAGAGATCTTGTGTGCCATAACTAAGACCCGGTGCAGCTAAATTTTTTTTGTTTAATATGAAAAAATTAATGTCCTTGAAACATGTACCTAACATTAAAAAATGCAAATTACAAAAGAAAATGTATAACTGTATGTGCATATGCATGCACACACACACAGAAAAAATGTCTCCAAAAGGTTGTACATCAAAATGTTAACAGGTTCCAGTTCTAAGTAACATACAAGTAAGCATATTCCATTCTTTCTCATTGAAAATAGCCACAAAACCTAGAAAGAAAGTATGGAGCAGTTATTTCAGGACACTGAAAAGTAAACAACTAGCATGACAGGGGAAATAGAAAAATGAAAATCAGAGCTTACAAAGAAAAAACATAATAAAACTGTAGCAATCAATTCAAACATATCAGTAGTTATTCTAATTTAATTGTATTGTGGCCAGAGAGGATGGTCTTTATGATAATGAATCTCTGAAATTTTTCAAGACCTTTTAAACCAAGTCTTTTTCAGTGTCTATAGATACCAAATGTGTACATTAGAAAAAATGTACACTACTCTTATCTGCTGGGAACAGAGTTTTATGTTTCTATAAAATAATTCTGTCAATTTTGATATTTAAAGATCCGGTTTGGGAATTTTTTTGGGGGGGAGGGGTCTGCTTGATTCACCACTTTTCAAAGGTAGGTTGTTAAGTACATAAAAAGTCATCATATATTGTTTGGAGAACTGTTCCTTTTAATGAAACTCAGCTTCTGGCCATCAATGTTTTTGCATTAAGTTTTATTTTGGCTGATTTTATTTTTGGATACTACTTGCCTACTATGCCATTTCCCATCCTTTCACTTTCAATCTTTCTTACCTCTCCATTTTACCTCTGTATGTCAGAGGACACACATACCTGAACATAATTGCTCCTTCCTTTTAATATCCCAAAAGCATTAATTGCACTTCCTTAGAGCTCTTCTTTGCTCTGGTTTTGCACTGTAGATAGTAGTTTACAATATCTCCTAAACAAAGCCATTAATTCTGAGGGCAAAAAATTGCTTCAGCATACAGATTTAGGGAACTGAACGGCCTGCCTCCACTAAGCATTATTTTGAAATTCAATCTAGTCAGAATGAAGTAAAAACTCTCCAGTTATCACTTTTTTCTGTTATGAACAAAACATAAAAGTTAGATATCTTAAAGGTTACTGATCATAATGTACTTTATCAGTATATTAAAGAGAAAGAACATCTGTATGGCAGAAATGGCTAGCTACCCATCAATATTTGTGCTTCCCCTTTCAGAATACAGAACTGTTACTGAGATGTGACTCTAAGACATACATAACATCAATAAAAATAATTTTCCTCAATGAAATTTGAGAAGAATATACATCACTTTCAACCTGGAGGTAGCAAGAAATGGACAGGTCTCCTCCAGAGCATCCTCTTGAAAAAACTGAAAACAGTACAATTCAAAACCTGGGTAGGGCACAGCAGAGCCTCTGGATAAAGGGAGTCTGGGTTTCTGATACAACACTGACTTTAACTGGTACATAAAGAAAACATAACATTTTTGTCGTGCTAATCCCCTAAAATTTATATTAATGTGTCCTCCAGTTAACATTAACTTAACTTACACAATTGGTCACTTAAGTTTTCCCTGAAAATGTTAATAAAAAATGTTACAATAATAAAAGCATAAAAACAGAAAATGTAAAAATAAGCTATGCATTTCTTTTTTCATTTACAGCAAGGTACTCTATTCTTAAATGTTCCAGAAAGGCACAGTGATGAGAGTTTAAATTGCTGAGCTTCTGCAAGTAGATAAGAAATGATTATGCTATCTTCTAGAATAATACATCGCCATTTTTGGTTCAGTCTCTTGAACAGTTGATACATTATCAGTTCAGTTCAGTCACTCAGTCGTGTCCGACTCTTTGCGACCCCATGAATCACAGCACGCCAGGCCTCCCTGTCCATCACCAACTCCCGGAGTTCACTCACACTCACCCCCATCGAGTCGGTGATGCCATCCAGCCATCTCATTCTCTGTCGTCCCCTTCTCCTCCCGCCCCCAATCTTTCCCAGCATCAGAGTCTTTTCCAATGAGTCAACTCATCGCATGAGGTGGCCAAAGTATTGATACATTATAAATATTCTTAAATTATTTGATATATTCTCCAGCTATTATTAAACTCCCTACAAGAGATTTTTTTCAGAAAACCAAGCCCTAATCAGTCTAACATGACAAGCATTAAGCAAGCAAACACACAGACACACAACCCAGCTTCCATTTCATATTCGGTATTTTCTGCAGAAGACAAAACCTTGATTAAATGACTACTATATTAACAAGGTACACCTCACGTATACCACAGGTGTGTGCATGCTCAGTCACTAAATCATGTCTGACTCTGTGATCCCATGGACTGCAACCCACCAGGCTCCTCTGTCCATGGGATCTTCCAGGCAAGAATACTAGAGTGAGTTGCCATTTCCTCCTCTAAGAGATTTTCCTGATCTAGGGATCAAACCCACTTCTCCTGTATTAGCAGGAAGATTCTTTACCACTGAGCCACCTGGGAAGCCATATACCACAGTTATTATAAAGTATAATAAGGTATTTGCCATCTACATCAAAATATCTAAGTTGCCATTTTCTCATCCATAAAACAAAAGCTAGATCAGAGGCTTAGCTGGGGCCTATAGATAGACTTCAGTGAGTATCTGAATATCCTAAAGTGACATGCAAATTTTAAATGTGCATACATGGGTCTATAACTATTTCAAAAGATTTTCAAGGGTCTACATCCCAAAAAAGATCGCTACCTAAACCAGAAACACCTGAAGTAGCTTCCCCTTCTACATTTCAAGGACACTATGACCGTGATTATCAGAGTCTGAAAACACTGTGTGATTTTGTGCAGTTGAGTTTTTATGCAATGCAATAAATACATAAATGGCTATTAAGAACCAGACATTATATTAGATCAGGGGCGGGCTGACCAAAAGAGGCCGTGACATCTATTTCCACAAAGTTTTATTGGAACACAGTCACAAACATTAGTTTATTTACAGTTTATGACTGATTTCAAAAGTACATCAGAAAAGTGAAATAGCTGTAACAGAAAATATATGGCTTGCAAAGCTTAAAATATTTAATAACTGGTCTTCACAGAAAATATTTGCTAACCTCCATGACAGATGATGAATATCAAAGACATCTAGGTCACTTCAGACCCAGTGGGCATGATTTTTAATTTCTCTATACCTTAACTAATTCTATCAAACCCTGCACATGTATACATACATATACATATATATTCTGAGTAAAAAGGTAAGGAGAAAAGAACAGAAGAGACAATTATATGGCAAAAGAAAAAGGAACTATGCACTGGAACACAAAATTTATCTGAGCTTCTTAACGAAATAAGTAGAAAAAATATTTAATCAGAAAAAACACATCAGTTAAATAAGCAGCCCTAAATAAATTAAAGGACAATCCCCTTAAAGCCATTTTAGAGAAAATGTAGAGGCAGTACATAAAAGGCTAGCATTTTACAATGACCTTCAACAAAGCCAAAGGCTGTACACTTTAGAAAGCCTAAAACTACAGAATCAATTAGAAGTGATCCCATTTCTAAGCGAGATAAAGTGCAAAGACTACTGAGGAAAGCATGAATGAAGAAAGAAAGAAATGAAACATCCTTAAACTTTCCCTCTAAATAGGAACTGTCAATATATCTTACTGAATATCTTAGGCCCACAACTCAACCTGTTATTATTAGCAGTTATTAAAGTTTCTGGCTTATATATTAACTGAAAATAAATGTGAATGGTTCAAATCAGTCAGATTCAAACTCTTGTGACCTCTCTCCCAGCAAGAAATATTACATCATAACCCAGAATAAGCACACATATGTGTAAGTCTCTTGAATTTGATTAACGTTTACTACATGCCACAATACTGAGGTTTTCTAATCTATGCTATATATTTTTTAAATGCTTTCTATGACCCACTAAACTGCTTTCACAATACACTCACTGGTTAGGATGCATAATCTGAAAAAGATTGTTCCAGATAACAAGATCAGAAATTGCAAAGAAAATGAGATATCGACTTGCTGTTCCTTTCCTACTGGAGAGGTGCCCGTCCTTCACGATACAAAACAATTATTGGCAACACCAAAACTTTTCTCAAAAAAGCAACTCTGAATCTACATAAATGTTTGAATTCCAAAATTATAACCACAGATGCTGGAAGAATGAATAACTTTGCCCAAGAAATTTTGAGAACAGGAATTCATTTCTACCATGAAAGAACTTTAATATAATTTCCAGGCAGGATAATATTACAGAAATGAGTCCACAAATAACCATATGAGTTAATCTTTAAATAAAATGATTTACCATTATCCAACCGGATTCTCAAATTATCCCTTTTCTTTCCTTTGGCAATATTAAGTTTAGCTGCCCTGCCTCCCAGTAACTGCCCAACAAGTTCAGTTACTTCCTAAAGCAACTTCTTTAACTGTGATTTATGTCAGCATGAAAAAGGACTGAGTCCTCCTATTAGGTAAGGCAGAAAAACACATTAACCCAAAAGCTACCCCAAGTAGTTCAGTAGAAAACAGCTCTGTTTTCTGACACTAAAAATAGGACATTTTATGCTATGTTTGTTTTTATGTTTTATACTTCTAAAAATAGGTCAGTTCTCATCCTGAGTATCAGTTTAAATTCCAACACAGACTCTAAAGAATCATTAAAAGTATGGGACCTGTTTCAAGTACATGTAAGTTAGCCCATAAAAGATTTTTATCGGTGAAATCAACAACTGACAAAAGCTTTAAATTTTTCTTAAACAAGTTCTTTCCTAAAAGAAAGAAAATGTCATGAGACTCAACAGTTAAACCTGAAACTGATTCTTTGCCAGGACACTGATGGAGAGAGTTCTATACAATGAGTTGGCTTCAGAAGTTTTACAGGGATATGTAGTCAGAAATTTGGAGAGGCATAGGGGTTTGCCCATTTAACAAATAAGAATAAGCTATAGCTTAATTTAATTTACAGTTTAATTAAATTCACCAGGGATTTCTCCCAAGGAGTTAATAATTAGGTAAAAAATTTATCAAGTGCTGTAAACATCACACTACTCTAAGAAGAATTAGAAACATTCAGAAGTAAAATAACTTCTTTTAGCACTTTCTCCAGCCATAGCAATTAATCTATTTATTCTAAAGCCAGAGGGAATAGTGAGACCTGTTAGGTAAAGTTCCTAAGAACACAAAGCATCAGTAATAACATCACAATAACACTAGTTAAATATGCTCAATTCAAATGTAATTTAGAACCTACATTTGATACAGGAGGGCTAGGAAATGATGCAACTAATGCCAACCTCTTATAAGTAAAGTAAATGGTGCCAGAAGACAGTCAAAAAATAACTAGTTTGAATCCAGCAGAAAGCTTACAAAGCTTTGGGGCAGGAAACAAGTGTATACCAATGTCAGCTATACTCAAAAAAAAAAAAAAGTAACTGATATATGAAATTCAAAGAGAAGTGACTGATAACTGCTAACTGTAAAAAGGCAGCAATGCACCTTGGCCACAGAGCCATCATGTGACAATCATTGTTTTTTGGGTGTTTTTCCTTCATTAAATATTTATCAAGAAACTGTTATTTGAAAGCCACTACTCTTCCAGATAAAAAAAAATTTCAGGAACTGAAAAGAGAGATGATCATCCAGTTACAAAACTCTGTGATTCTGTTAGTGAATTTTACAGTTTACAGAAACTGAGAACAACTTAGTGTTATTCCTTTGTTTATCAAGAAGCAAGAGGAATGAAGAGACTATAAATATTACTCAGAGGCAAAACATTGCTTGGAGAGGATGTAAGAAAGAAACTTAAGGAATAATTTCAAGCAAACGAGCACCAAACCTTGAATGATTCCAAAGCTCTCACCAATGTCTTTCAATCTGTTCTGACATTATGCAGCAAATGTACATATACTTTAAATACTTTATGACACTAAAAAATAATGGAAAATATATATTTTACAAAGGGTTACAACAATGATCAATAACAATCAAAATTTTGGTTTTATCAGTCCCCTTAGAAGTTACCTGGTGGCAAATCAGGGTCTGTGGGAGCAGCCTGTTGAATTCTTCGGGGTTTTGCTGATGTTTTTGTGTTCTCAGTAGTACTACGGTTGGTAGAATTAGAACCACAGCTTTCATGGTCATCCTATTTTTATTTGGAAGAAAGAAAAGCAAAGTATCAATCACCATTCAAAAATTTTAAAAAGTTTTGTTGAATGTATGTAGGTTACTAAAATTGATATTAGACTCTTCCAGCTTTATTTTTTTAGCTATAAAACCTAGTAACCAAAATGTTTGTACTTTGCACTCTTAAATAGCATTTTTAAAACAAGTAGTAGTTTAAAATTAGAAACTGTTTCTTTAGTTGATATCAAAACAAACCACTTGATATTGTTAAATATGGCTTTAGCAAAAGAAGACAATTCAATTGAAGCTCTTAAACATTTTCCATTTGAAAATCTGAAATAAATGGAAAGGGTTTTAATTTTCATGTATTTGTTTATATATTAAAACCCTCACTACTTTGTGAGTTGAGAATCCAAGCTGTCTTCTTAATCACATTTTTTTAATTAGCAATTTTGTTTGTTTTAGTTTATAAGTCACATCCAACTCTTAGGACCCAATCGACGAGCACGCCGGGCTCCACTGTGGATTTCCCAGGCAAGAATACCTGAGCTGGTTGCTCTTCTCCAGGAGATATTCTGGACCAAGGGACAGAATCCAGTCTCTTCCATTGCAGGCAGATTCTTTTCCACTGAGCCACAGGGAAAACCCATCTTTTTTTCTTGGTAATAATTTATTTTTTATTTGTTGTTTTGAAGTCTATTTTTTTAAGCTTTCTTTTTTTAATTGAAGGATAATTTCTTTACAGTATTGCATTGGTTTTTACCAACATCAATATGAATCAGCCAGCCCACCTTGAAGGATTAATCTTTCATCTTTCGAATTCTCGGCACCCATTCAACAATGTTCACTGAATTATTATTATTCGGATTAGATACTATGTTGAACTAGTTTCTAATATGGATAACATAAAAACTTCAAAATATACATATTTTTGAAATTTACACAATGCGAATGAGTACTCTTTTCCTGACTTAATTCAACATTTATAAAATGTTTTTATGTGTTAATTGCTAGATTTACAAAAGCAACTGCCATCAAAGATTTCAGAATGTATTTAAAACACATATAACCAGTCTACAAGAGTACTTTTTTGTTTATTTTCAAGTAATAGGAACACAAAGAGTCATTCTATTTGGAAGAACCAGAGAGATCAGGTCATTAAAATTGAGTGAATGTTTTAGGTTAACATCAGAGGTTAAATGGGGGAAAACTATAAATAGCACATACAAAGAATAATGATCAGTCAAAAGAAAAAAAAAAAGTCACAATAAACAACATTTAAGATGGGAGAACAATACCAAAAGCTAAAGGCAGGGTCTACTTCAATAAAAATGCAGTCATGTAAAGAACTATAGAGATGTTCTCAACCTTCATTCTATTTGACACTCAGATTTGGTAATTAGGAGGAGGGTGCCAATAACCAAAAAAAAAAAAAAAAAAGGAGGTTTGGTAATCCAGTAGAGGGACAGGAGTGGGAGAAGTAAAAGAGTAGATCAAAGGGTGAATAACAAGTTAAGATGGAAAAAATAAGAATAGACTGCGCTTTCAAAAAAACTGGTATTACAAGGAGGAAATAGATGGGGTAGTAATATGAAATAAAAGCATCTGACATCACCTTATTCCTTTTGGGAGGTAAAACTAGCACATTCTGCTTGAGAGATGCATATGAGGAAACAAACACCACTACAACACAAAGGGAAACTGATGGTGTACTGTGCATCATTAACTCATAAATCAACAATAAAACTATTTCATAATGCTTAAAAGAATGGTCATAAATTTAGTTTTTCTCTTATATATTTGAAGAGAAAATTTCAAGAACTAAAAGAAGGTTAACTACTAAATTTACCATTCTAATAGGATACTAGAGGCAAATAAGAACAATGATAGGCCCTCCTTTAGGATACAAAAATGTTCTTCACTCCAACCACTAACAGGACTATATAATAATAAAAATGAATCTTTTACAATATGGCATGACTTCAGATGTTAGTCATACATTAGTAAAAGAAAAAATTTGTCTGAAACTTTGTTACAAGCAAAAAGTTGAAAGATTTGCTATAATAAACAATGAAGGAAATTTCTGCATGAACTTATATTCATTTTAAGTTAATGCAAAACAAACTTCACAGAATTTCATTCCAGGAAACAACTTCACTATTCAGTCTTTATAATGACATCTTCTGTTATTTTGGGGAATGTTATAGTCTCTAAATACTAAAAGACTACTACTGTGAATAAAACCTCTCTGTAATTACTTTTAGTTCAACTTAGATCCTTAAAAATGTCTGTAGTCATACACTTCTGCACAATGTTAACATTAAAAGCACACTATTAATTTTTGAAACATATGGTTGTCTCAAAAGCCCAGAAGTAAAACATATTCATTAAAGAGATGTGAAAAAGTTCCAAGTGAACGGCCAAAACTAGCATAATTATGAAAATATTTAACACTGAAACCATCTGAAATCACATACTGTATATAGATTACAGTGATGTCATAATAAACATTCCAGCCAAAATGCACTAAAACTACTGCAGTCCAATAAATCTGGCATACACTAGATGACAAATATCTTAAAGCAAAAGAAAGAACAAGTTATTTTATTTTTAAAAAGTTATTAGCAGCAAAAAGGGTAAACTGCATAGATTAAATATAAGTTTTCAAAGTCTTCTAAAAAGTGAATAAAGTTTCCCAACAAACTACACGTTTTTATCATTTAAACGAAAAACAAACTTTATTTACTTAAACAAAAATTTTAATAACTTAAAATTTCAGTGTGCCTTAAAAAAGGGCATTAATCATGGTACCCATAGGAATATACACTATGAAACAAACATTACCAAATATGTAAACACTTCTTTCTTAATTATGCTTAGGAAATTATGGGTGCATATATATTATAATTAGAAAATAATCCTTTTGATAATTTCAACCTGTTTTCATTTCAATTACATTTTAATTGCATCAATTATAAGTGAGCTTCCATTCAAATCCTGCCCCAACTAACTTAAAAATAAAAATAAAGCAAAACAATTATAATATTTACTATAACACTGGAATTATTTCCATCATTAGTTTGAATTCATCATCTGCTTTTAACCAATATGTATCACTTTGGACTATTACACATTTTAAATCATTGAAAGTCTCTAACTTCTAATAAAAGAAACTCTGTTCTCAAAAATACTAGCTAAAATGTTTTGAGATAATTTTTAACCCCAAACACATTAGAGTTATATCTTTCTTATTTAGGTTTCAATTTTTCCAAAATGTCAAGTTAAGTATATTTCATGGCAAAAGAATGTTGTCTCTTGGGGACCACATAGCTATTTCTGAAAATACTGCCCTTTGCTCCTCATGAAACAAGCAAGAATGTCATTTCCTTAGAAAAGTTGCTAACAGAAAATGTGGCAAAACCCTGTATTTAAATAGATCCGTTACTTTCATACTGACAGATCATGGGATCACGTTGCATACTTTTCACCTTAGCCCTCGAAGGGCTAGTCAATTAAAACTGGAAAGCCATCAACTCCTGGATTCACAACAGTAAAGTAAGATCGACGACAAAACTTAAAACAGGTGACTGAATCATTCTAAGTCCTTGTTTTAGAAAAAGGTTAAAAGAGTTGAAGGAGAAACCAAAAGACAGAACTAAGAAGTGATGTGTCTTGCATTCTTCAGCCTTGCAGCACCAAACTTGGCAAGCAGAGGACTTGGCAGCTCTGGTAGCTCCTGAAGAGAGTGTGAGGGCCTTGGAAATGAACTGCTACAAAGCCTGTACGTAAGTTCACCTCTAACCCCTCCAAAAGCAAGGACAAAGACAACAGACGCAAAAAAGAATCTCTAAAGGTAAGCCCACTTTTGAGGGTCAGAGAGCCAAGGAAAGTCAGCAATGCAGAGGGACACTTGTAGAACATGAAAGCTAGCCAGGAAAAAAATATATATATTACCTTCTGGGGCAAAATTGGGAATCTCTGGATCCCTTCTACCCTGACAGGAGTATTAAGAAACTTAACTTTAGCCATTAAAAAAAAAAAGCCAAGCCACCTCAGTAAAGGAGGTATGTAAACCCCCAACCTCTTCACACATCAGCTTAAGCCACACTAGAGGCTGCTTCCATGTTCTCTGCAATCAAGGGTGTGACAGGCTGGGAAAGAAGAAAAGAGAGCTGATGCTCCCCTGCATTCTTTTACTGCTGCTAAGTCGCTTCAGTCATGTCTGACTCTGTGCGACCCCATAGACAGCAGCCCATCAGGCTCCCCCGTCCCTGGGATTCTCCACACAAGAACACTACAGTGGGTTGCCATTTCCTTCTCCAATTCTTTCACTGGAATCTCCCAAAAGGAGGGATAGCTAACCTAACAGGCCAAAACTGAACATACACTAAGATATAATAGGCTGCATTTTAACGAAGAAAGAGATCACTGCCCTAACTGTGAACACCTGTGTGATGGAGCCACTCTTCTATCTGAGAGCCATGTTCCCCACGTGATGCGATAACTAGCCATCGCTCCTCTGGCCTAACATTCTCAGCCATGTAACCCAGGATACTGTCCCTGCCAGAGAACAATCAAACTACACTGGTTAACAGCATAACGTTAGAAAAAATCTATTCTTTATCATTGCCTATGACATCCTTTTTCCTTCGAATCAGTCGGTATATATCATATTGGCAACCTCTCCTCCCTTCTTTTTAAAAATCACTGAATTGAAGTGCTTAGACTCATCCTTAGCTTTGGAAGGTGAAATAGGCAGAAATTAAGGGAGGAGAGAACAAAAGTACATACAGAGGCATCCCAGCCTAAGCCACACTCCACCGTCTAATATTTACCAAAATTCAGTAGGGATTGGGTGAGTGAGTCGATTAATAAAACTGCACTTTGTCTTCTTACATGTATAACTTCCTCAACAAGAACCACTTGACTTTTTTTTTTTTTTAACTATCTGTTAGGCATTTTGAGAGAAAACAGGTAGTACAAGTAGATGGTACTTATCCTGGCAGCTTTCCTTATATGCATAAAAACATTAGGAGCAATTTAAGTTAATCAGCTATTTATTACATAGGTCTCACACACACAAATGCATAAATAACGGTAAAATTTACTGAGAATTTATATGTGCCAGACCTCCAGTATTTTAAGGATGAGGAAATTGGGGCTTAAGTGGTTCTAAGGTCAAAAAGACACGAAGGAAAACAGCTAGGATGAACGTCCAGATACGTCTGATAGGAAGCCCCTTCCATTACTATTGATAAAAGACAGGAAAGCAAAGAGAAAGGAAAGAAAAAGAATGGCAGAGAGAGAGGAAAAAAGACACACAGGAAAAAAATTTCTATTTATGGCATTTTCAATGGGTTATTGCAGAAGGAAATGGCAGGGAACTCTGCTTCATTTTTCATAGAAAAAGTCTGCAGACAGAATCTAAACTATACTATCTGCTATCAACATCACCACCATCACTAACCTGTAGCAGCGCAAGTGAGGGAATCAATAATAGTACAGTAAATTCCATAACCTGAGTCAGCAATTCTGTGTTCTTCCTTAACTTCTGAAAAGGTAGCTATTTCAGTCCATTTGGGCTGCTGCAACAGAACACCACTGACTGGGTAGCTAAAAATCAACAGAAATTTATTTCTCATACTTCTCATAGGCTAGGAAGTCTAAAGTCAAAGTGCCAACATGGTCTGGTGAGGGCCCTTTATCTGGTTTATCTGGTTGTCACTGTGTCCTCATATGGCAGAAGGGGTAGCAATATCTCTAAGAACTCTTTTAAAAAGCACTAACTGAATTCAAGAGGTCTCCACTGTCATGATTTTTGAAGGCCCTACCTCTAAATATACCACTATCTTTAGGAAATAGGTTGTCACCACATGAATTTTGAGAGGACATTCAAACCATGGCAGCAGTCAACCAGATTAAACTAGCTTCAGATAAGAGAATTAGAGTGTTAAAAAAAAAAGATGTAAATATTGTTAATAGCCTTATCAAAACTTCCTCTAGCCTAACAGTGCACAGGCTTCAAGGACAGGATATGATACTCCTCTATTCTCTTAGCAACTATCTAAGCCAATAACCAATTTCCACTGCATCACAACATTCAAGGAAAGAGAACAGGCAAGATTGTTCCGTAACTCCAAGCACTAACCAGGATTTAAAAGCACATACATTAACCAAAATCCTAGTTCTTTATCTCACTTTAAACGGTATCTTAAAGTTTTGATTTAGGTTCAGAAGTTGGTTTTTTTTTTTTAATTTTTCTTTTAGGAATAGCAAGTATCACCTATGTAAACAACTTTGCAAATGGTTACATTTAACAGGTCAAAAGATTTTGAAATTTTACTTTCTAGGTGGCACAAAAGAGCAGAATAAAGTAGTACTTTAAAAATAGACTACTCTCCTTATACCGAAGGAGGGTTTTTTTATTATAAACACAATGAACAAAGAAAGCATACACAATAAAATAAAAGAATTATGTAGCAAGTCTTGTCCTATTTTACAGATGAGGTCCATAGAAGATAAACAAGAATATGCAGAAGAGGAGCATAAACATTCAATGTACATTACTGGTAAGGTTTACAACCTTGAGCTGCAGGCTGGTTCCAAAAGTATTTTTTAGACTAGACTAGAGTGGACAAAGATAGCTAAATAAATAAACAAATCAGACCTGGATCACTAGTGATGATGTGTCATGAATCAAATTCTGTGTCTTGAGTCCAAAAAAGAAAAATAAACACAGTTCAAGTCTGCAGGATCTAAAGGTGAGTATAACTAACACAGACCTGTCTCTCAGAGTGAATAATAAGTAATGCTTTCTCACTAAAACAGCAATATATTAAAATAATTCAGAGTGAACATCAAGATGACTTTACCTAACACACAACTTAGTCACCTTCGCATCAAAAAAAAACTCTATAATTAAAAATGATCACAAAGACATGTTAAGGCAGTATAACTACTATCATTGGAGTCACAATTATAAATCTTTTTTCCTAAGTAGTTTGCAGAGATTACATATCTTGCAATGCTTTTCAGTGCCTTGACAGGTTAAAATAAAATCAACAAATGTTAGAACTTAATTGAACTTTACAAACTGCACATGCCTTTTTAATCAAGAAATTTAGCAATATTTTTATAATGATTTCTAAATAAACCTCAGCTTTCTTTCAAATTTTATTACTTTCTCATACATTAATAGTATTTTCAGCAGATTCATATCTGTAACTCTAAAAGGCCCCTTCATTTTACCTACTATCACATGTTAATTTTATTTAGAAAGTCTTTTCTTCATTATGCATTTGTAATAATTAGAAATAATATAAATCAAATATGGGCTTACTCAATTTTACTAGTACATATATGATTTTTTAACTTAATTTCCTATTATACTAATCAAAGCTTAAAATAGGAAAAATAAATTATTTTAAAATGTTTCCTCTATAATAATGTCACTAAAAAATTAACACCAGGGACTTCCCTGGTGGTCCAGTGGTTAAGACTCTTGTGTTTCCACTGCAGATGGCCAGGGTTCGATCCCTGGTTGGGGAACTAAGATCCTGCATACTTCATGGGACAGTTAAAAAAAAAAAAATTAATTCTATTCACCAGTATAAACTGAAGCATAACCCTGCAGGGGTGCACACTGCTGAATAATTTGTCCAAATGTCAACTGCAATTTTCAAAAATCCTTTCAAGCCCAAAATTTTAAACATCTGTAAAAAATACTTGTTTTGAGAGTGGTTTACACTCATGACACTTGACCTTTTGCTGTACACACCACAAAATTCAAGTCTCAAATACCACACAAGCAGGAAATATGATCATTCCTGCAGTAGCCATATGCATGGTCCAATATCAAATATTAGTTCTAGGTTACGCTAAGTCATGTGTTAAAAATCTTTTACTGAAACCTCTATAATTAGTTGTAATTTGCCTCTCTTAAAATGTGTTTCTTATGGGACATCTGGCCTTGAAAGTTCCACCTTCCCATTGAAAAAATACTTAAGTGTCTGGATTTTTTTCTTCCACTTAATATGGAACACTGCATGGGTGGTATAACCAAGTCCAGACTTCTTAAAAACATTAAATTTCAAGAACATCATGATTAAGAACCATTTAAGTATTACTAAATATAAATGTAAAATAAAACTTTGTTGCCCATAATTATATACAGATTCCCAAATCAATCTCAAATATTTAAAGTTCACAAAATAAATTTTAATGAGAGTACAGCACTGATACACTCACTTCCAGGAATTACACTAGTTAAGCTGAAATGGAAAATAAGGGTTCAGAATTAGATTTCACAAAAAGAAACAGTTTGAGCCCAGTGAGTTCATATGACACTCAAAGTTATCTACTTCAAGAAGGAAATGATCTTACCAATTTATAAATAGTCTTAATTCATTTCAGATAAGAGAATTAGAGTGTTAAAAAAAGAGATTAAAATTTAACAATACTCATCAATTCATTTGGTTCTAGAAAGCCTTTCTTAGAACTGAAAATTAAATATGGGCTAAGGAATAAGTAAGAAAAATTAAAGACTAAGACGCTACTTTTGCTGCTGCTGCTGCTGCTGCTAAGTCACTTCAGTCGTGTCCGACTCTGTGTGACCCCATAGACGGAAGCCCACCAGGCTCCCCCGTCCCTGGGATTCTCCAGGCAAGAACACTGGAGTGGGTTGCCATTTACAGGATAAAAGTGGAAAAATCCATCACAACATGCCGCTGTCCAGACCTGTTTGCTTCCTAAATTAGAAAATTTTTCATACAAACTCCTTAAAATCAGTATAATACCTTAACAAAAAAAAAAACACTAAAATGAAATGCAACACGGGTCAGAGAAGAAGTAAGTCCAAAACATCAGTTTCTAATGACAAAATTTCAAAGATACAGTGAAATTTGGTATGAAGGTAAATTCAATATATTTTCATCTTCTAACTTCAGAACTTTTCATCTCATTTAGAAATGTCATGTAAGGCAATAAAAATCATACAGATCCTCTGAAAATTCAAAAACCTTCACCTAAAAATTGAACACAATAGGCCCCATTTCTTATAGGTTATAAGCAATAAGCATAATCCCAACTGAGGCTATGACTAGATTAATATAACCGCTAGGGATGTTTTATCCAAATTTAAGAAAACTGTCTTGCAATTAATGATGTTACTTTCATAGTTACGTTAAAAAAAAAAAATTAAATGTGGAACTTCCCTGGTGATTGAGTCTGCCTTCCAGTACAGGGGACGTATGTTCAATCCCTGATAGGGGAACTAAGATCTACATGCCACAGGACAACTAAGCCCAGGTGGCACAACTACTGAGCCTGCAACAAAGACCCAGTGAAGCCAAAAACAAAAAAGTTAAGTGTATAAGCTAAGATTTGTTTATGTAAAAGCTGGCATTTTCCAAAAGTTAAAGAAATAACAATTACTAGTAACTATTAAATTGGTCGGGGCTTCTCTGGTGGCTCAGTGGTAAAGAATCTGCCGGCCAATGCAGGAAACACAGTTTTGACCTCTGATCCAGTAAGATCCCACAGGCAGCTGAGCAACTGAGCCTGCGCTCTAGAGCCCAGGAGCTGCAACTACTGGAGGCCACACACCCTAGAGCCTGGGCTCCGCAACAAAAGAAGCCCATCATGATGAGAAGCCTGCTCACCACAACTAGAGAGTAGCCCCAGCTCACAACTAGAGAAAGCTGACTCACAGCAACGAAGACCCAGAACAGCCCCCCAAAATAAAGCATTTTAATTGGTTAATATAAACAACTAGGTTCAATAATTTCTTACCTGTATTCCATCTTTAAGTTTCAAAATGCATTCCATTGTATTGATGGTAATCACCACTGGTTCTGAACCCAGTTTTGTCCATGGTACATGGATCCTCAGTTCGTGAATATGTCCACTTAAAAAAGTGAATGGTAATTTCAATTCCTTAAAACACAAAACATTACATAAAATTTAGTAAGAGCTTAATATTTTTTTTTCATTCTAATATCCAAAATACTTTCTGAAAAGAGAAACGAAACTTCCAACACAAAAATATTCTAGGGAGGGTGGGATGAATTGAGAAAGTAGCACTGACATACATATACCACCATCTGTAAAATAGCTGGATAGTGGGGGGCAACTGTTCAGCACCAGGAACTCAGCTCTGTGCTCTGTGATGACCTAGAGGGGTGGGATGGGGGAGGATGCGGTGGGGTGGGAGGGAAACTCCAGACAGAGAGGATATAGATATATACTTAAGAGTTGGGTTACACTGTCGTACAGCAGAAACCAACACAACATTATAAAGCAACTATCCTCCAATTTTAAAAAATATAAAAAGCAATAAATTTCATAACAAAAAAAATGGGGGGAATTACTGTTCATAAAAAAGCAGCATCAAATAACTTGCTAAACTATAGTTACTGATGAGCTACAAAAACATATTGTGCAAGTTACATTTAATAAGGCACTTAACCTGTCAAGGCCTCTTATTTTGCTAAATGGAAATGATAACAGAACAGGATTTTAAGAAAAGTGAAAGAGGGGAACTGAATTAAAGACAGGAGAATGACCTGACAAAATAAACACTCATCAACTTTGGAAAAAAAAAAAAGTCTATAACTTTACGTAAAGATTATACCTAGAAACTATATGATCACAAATTTTAAATGTTTTATAACTGTTTCATTATTAAAAAGGTTAGAAATGAAAACACAAAGGTTACCACAACCACTTTATACTAAATTGTTCCACCTTCAGATAAAATGTTATAAACCAACCAAAAAAAAAGTAGTAATAAATTGCATTTAGACTGTATTTCAGTCACATTATTGTAACTCTATATGTGAAAGTTAAAATAAATATTAAGCTGTTCCTTCATCCAATAAGTGTCCACCTTGGTTTAGCCAACACAGCAGCAATGTAGCTAAACATACATATATAGACAGTACAGCAAAATAGTTAAGACCAATAAATCTGGAACCAGCACAAGTGGATTTAATCCTATACCTGCTACTTACTAGCACAGTGACAAGAGGCAACTTGTACTACATCTCTGCATCTCAGTTTCTTTATCTGTAAAACTGGATAATAGTAGTGTGTTTGGGGATTAAATCAATTAATTTACATAAAGTGCTTAGGACACTGTCTTCCTCAAAGGTCATCAATATAAAGACACTATTTATTACTGCAAATGTATAAGCCTCTTTTATGTCTTCAACAAGTTTATTAAAGAGCAGAATACTAAAAATCTATTGATATTTCTACTATCTAACAGAATGTCACAATTTTTTTAACAGTTCTCAATCATTAATTTTAAAGATGCAGTCATTTCTCCAAGCACTGATCAATGGGAGAGATTATATTTTGATCAGTGTCTATAATGAATACCATGTTAATGAGCACTTACTGTGTACCAGACACTGTTTTAAGTACTATACTCACATGCAATATTTAATCTTTGTAGGAACCCAAAAAAGTAAATACTATTATACCCACTTTATAGAATAAAACAAAATCTGAGGCACAGAAAGGTCATATAACTTTCAAAAATAAGTCATCTCAGAGAGACATGATTCAAAACTGGAAATAATTATGCCAGAGCCCTTGCTCTTAACAAAACTACACTGCATCTAACTTCCTTTACGAGCAACAAGTACACTTCCATTGGTTATATATTCACTTGGATAATGTTTCAATGACATTTCCAAAATCTGAGGCACACAAAGGTCAAATAACTTTCAAAAATAACTCAGAGAGACACAATTCAAAACTGGAAAGAATTATGCCAGAGCCCTTGCTCTTAACAAAACTACATTGCATCTAACTTCCTTTACGAGCAACAAGTACACTTTCATTGGTTATACATTCATTTGGATAATGTTTCAATGACATTTCCAAAATCTGAGGCACACAAAGGTCAAATAACTTTCAAAAATAACTCATCTCAGAGCCATGACTAAAAATTGGAAATTATTATGCCAGAGCCCTTGCTCTTAACAAAACTACACCACATCTAACTTCCTTTACGAGCAGTGAGTACATTTCTATTGGTTATACTTTCATTTGGATAATGTTTCAATGACATTTCCATCTCTACCCCTGAGGTGTGTAACAATGATATGTTTGTGAAATGACTACCAAAACTTGCAATCTATGGCAAAATTGGATTTTCTTAGGAGAAGTTAAAAGACACCTAAACCAAACTCAAGACCTTGTTATCACCAGAATACTACTAATCTTATCTGAATGACTAATTGAACATTAACACAAGGGACAATATTTTATATTAAAACATGGAATTTTGAATAACATGGCCCATGTTGGTAATCCAACTGAAGTTCACTTATTAATCAACTCACTATAAGCAAGATCATTTCCATTTCCTCATCTCAGAGTTGCTATGATAAACAAATGGGAACATTTATGCCTTATAAAAGGCAAAAGAAAATGTTGACTGTTAAAATAAGTGGGTCATCCTAAGGTAGCTAAAATAAATGATTTTCTTTTCATTCTTCTTCATTCTTAAAATATACTGTACAACCTAAAAATATTTTATTTACTTGGAACTACTCAGAAAACAATGCATCCCTAAAACAGAGTATCTATGGCTGCACAAAGGAACTGAATAGCTCTCATAAATCACATTGTAGAAAGGCTATTACAAAATATGCTCACAGGGAAAAAAGGGATACTTTAAAACTGAATGTAACAGGGCACAAAAGCAAAAATAGATGAATAGGACTGTATCAAATCTAAAAACCCCCAGAAAGCAAAGAAAACACTCAGCAAAACAGAAAGCAATCACATGGGAGAAAGAGAAACTATGTATCTGATAAGGGTTTAAAATCTAGACTATATAAAGAACTACAACAACTCAACAACAAAAAAATAATCAAATTTTAAAAATTGGGAAGAGACTTGAATAGCAATTGTCAAAAGAACACAGACAAAAGGCCAACAAAGAGGAAAAAATGCTCACCATCATTAATCAGAGAAATACAAATCAAAACCAGAATGACAGGGCTTCCCTGGTGATTCAGTGGTAAAGAATCCGCCTGCCAATACAGGAGACACAGGTTTGATTCCTGGTCCAAAAAGAAGTCACAGACCAAGGAGCAACTAAACCCACGTGCCACAACTACCGAAGCCCAGGTGCCCTAAACCCTGTGCTCTGCAACAAGAAAAGCCACTGCAGTGAGGCCACACACCACTACTAAAGAGTAGCCGCCACTCGCCCCAACCAGACAAAAGCCTGCGTAGCAATAAAGACCCAGCAAAGGCAAAAATAAAACAAACAAAATTATTAAAAAAAAAAAAAAAACCCACAATGGCAGATCTCCCTGGTGATCCAATGGTTAAAAATCTGCCTGCCAATGCAGGAGACAGGAGTTTCATCCCTGGTCTCAGAATACTCCACATGCTGCAGTGAAACTAAGCCCATGCACCACAACTACTGAGCACGTGTGCTGCAAAAGAAAAGCCACCCCAATGAGGAGCCCACACACTGCAACTAGAGCAGCCTCCACGACTCTTGCCTCAACTAGAGAAAGCAGCATTCAGCAAGAAGACCCACCGCAGCCGTAAATAAATTAAATTAAAAACCATAATGACATATCATCTCACATCTGTTAGCAGGGCCCCTATCAAAAAAAAAAAGAACAAAAACAAACAAAAAAAAACCCACCACCACAAAAAGTAATGTGTGTAAGTATATAATGAATGTATAAGCCTTGTGCACTGCTGCTGAAGAGGTAAAATGGTACAACCACTAGAGAAAACAGTATGGAGATGATTCAAACAATGAAAAACAGAATTACCATATACTCCAGCAATCTCAGTTCTTAGTGCAGACTAAAAAGAAACCGAAAGC
The DNA here is from genome assembly GCF_049115385.1 of Moschus berezovskii. Taxonomy (NCBI): domain Eukaryota; kingdom Metazoa; phylum Chordata; class Mammalia; order Artiodactyla; family Moschidae; genus Moschus; species Moschus berezovskii. The sequence continues at coordinate 16,520,865 of NC_142475.1, read as the reverse complement.
AAGATCTTTAAAACATACTTGTACAACCATGTTTTTGCAGCATTATTCACAATAGTCAAGAGGTTACTACAACCTGATGTCCACTGAAAGATAAGGATAAAGAAATGTGGTATATACATATGAGGAAATATTAGTCTTTAAAAAGGAAATTCTGTTATATCCTACAACATATAATGAACCTCAAGGACATCGTGCTAAGTTAAATAAGTCAGTCACGAAAAGACAAATATTGTCTAACTTCACTTACGAAAGGTACTAAAATAGTCAATTTCCTAGACACAGAAGTAGAACAGTGGTGGCCGGGGGAAAGAGAAAAGGGAAGCAGTAGTTTCGTGGGTACAGAGCTGAAGTTTTAGAAAATGGAAAGTTCTAAAAATCTGTTGAACAATAATGTATATATAGTTAATATGACAGCCCACCTCAAAATAGTTAAGATGGTAAATTTTATGCTATGTCCATTTTTACCACAAAATAAAAATAAATTTAAAACAGGACATCAAGAATTCTAATTTAGAAGGGTGGCAAATTCTCCCCCCAAAAAGCAGTGAAAAAACTGGGCAAAGTTATTTAAAAAAAAAAAAACAGAAATCTCAGGGGCAATGAGCGAAGGCTACCCTGAAGTCATGATACCAGTTGGTGCAAGAAACAGAACAGCAGACCAGCCAGAAAATTAACACAGTAATCGAGAGAACAAGAAAGTCAAGGATGGCCTTGCCAATACCCCATTATTTCTGGTAACATGGAAAGCTGTATGTATGTGCCAGGTTGTGCTTACGTGGGCAATACTGGAGAGACCCTTAATAATCTACTCATTCATGGCTGACCAAGAAGCCTTGCAAACAGAGTTAAGTAAAAATATGGATCAGATCTGTAAACACCTTTGAAAGCATATCTAGTACATGTGTATGTCCCATGCCAAAGAGTAGAAGCCTTATTGGTTCAAAATGTTAACAACCTCGAGCCAATCACTGGCGGATGACTCAGTTATAGTGACCCAGGGGTAATCTCTAGAAAGCCAAGCCTAAAAACAGAAAGAATGGAGAGAGAAAAAAGAAAACTGAGCACAGTCATCAGAGATCACATACTGCAGGGGAAAACAGACACCACAAACATAGCCCAGGCAAGTCACTAAACAAACTAGCCAACAGAAACAACAAATATCCGCAGAGGCAAGAAATTAGAATGCAGAGTTGCTACAGTATATTATGCAAAATGTCCAGTTTTCAACTAAACATTGTGAAACATGAAAATTTAACAAAGGTAGTTAATTGAGGATGAAAAAATGCAGGACTTAACATAAATATGTTCATTATAAATAATTAAAGAATTACATGACAATGATTCATTGAATAGAAAATATCAAGAATGCGATAGAAATTACAAAAAAAGAAGCAAATGGAAATTCTGGAGTTGAAAAGAACAATAAATGAAATTCGGACTTCCTTGGTGGTTCAGTGGTTAAGAATCCACCCTTCAATGCAAGGGACTCAGGTATGATCCCTGGTCGCACAACTAAGCCCATGCACCACAATGATAGAAGCTCTGAGTCACAACAAAAGATTCCACCTGCCTCACCTAAGACCCAACACAACCAAATAAATAAATTTCTTAGAAGGACAATAAATGAACTTAAAAATTCACTGAGAGAGTTCAATATCAGATTTGAGCTGTCAGAAAAAGAATCAGCAAATACACACCCAGACATTCAAAACAAAAATTTTCAAAGTCTGGAACAAAAAGAAAACCTTGAAGGCAGAAAGAGAAAATCAACATGTTACATACAAGAAAATTCCTGGTAGGTTCAGCTCAGTTCAGTCGCTCAATTTGAACCGCAGCACACCAGGCCTCCCTGTCCATCACCAACTCCTGGAGTTCACTCAAACTCAAGTCCACTGAGTCTGTGATGCCATCCAACCATCTCATCCTCTACTGTCACCTTCTCCTCCTGCCCTCAATCTTTCCCAGCATCAGGGTCTTTTCCAATGAGTCAGTTATTTGTATCAGGTGGCCAAAGTATTGAAGTTTCAGCTTCAATATCAGTCCTTCCAATGAACACCCAGGACTGATCTCCTTTAGGATGGACTGGTTGGATCTCCTTGCAGTCCAAGGGACTCTCAAGAGTCTTCTCCAACACCACAGTTCAAAAGCATCAATTCTTCAGCGCTCAGCTTTCTTTATAGTCCAAATCTCACATCCATACATGACTACTGGAAAAACCATAGCCTTGACTAGATGGACCTTTGTTGGCTAAGTAATGTCTCTGTTTTTTAATATGCTATCTAGGTTGCTCATAACTTTCCTTCCAAGGAGTAAGCATCTTTTCATTTCATGGCAGCAATCAAAATCTGCAGTGATTTTGGAGCCCAAAAAATAAAGTCTGTCACTGTTTCTACTGTTTCCCCATCTATTTTCCACGCAGTGATGGGACCAGATGCCATGAGCTTTGTTTTCTGAATGTTGAGGTTCAAGCCAAATTTTTCACTCTCTTTCACTTTCATCAGGAGGCTCTTTAATTCTTCTTCACTTTCTGCCATAAAGGTGGTGTCATCTGCATATCTGAAGTCATTGATATTTCTCCCAGCAATCTTGATTCCAGCTTGTGCTTCTTCCAGCCCAGCGTTTCTCATGATGTATTCTGCATAGAAGTTAAATAAGCAGGGTGACAATATACAGCCTTGACGTACTCCTTTTCCTATTTGGAACCAGTCCATTGTTCCATGTCCAGCTCTAACTGTTGTTTCCTGACCTGCATACAGGTTTCTCAAGAGGCAGGTCAGGTGGTCCGGTATTCCCATCTCTTTCAGGATTTTCCACAGTTTATTGTGACCCACACTGTCAAAGGCTTTGGCATAGTCAATAAAACAGAAGTAGATGTTTTTCTGGAACTCTCTCGCTTTTTCGATGATCCAGCGGATGTTGGCAATTTGATCTCTGGTTCCTCTGCCTTTTCTAAAACAGCTTGAACATCTGGAAGTTCATGGTTCACGTATTGCTGAAGCCTGGCTTGGAGAAGTTTGAGCATGACTTTACTAGAGTGTGAGATAAGTGCAACTGTGCAGTAGTTTGAGCATTCTTTGGCACTGCCTTTGAGATTGGAATGAAAACTGACCTTTTCCAGTCCTGTGGCCTCTGCTGAGTTTTCCAAATTTGCTGGCATATTGAGTGCAGCACTTTAACAGCATTATCTTCTAGGATTTGAAACAGCTCAACTTGAATTCCAGTAGCTTTGTTCCTAGTGATGCTTCCTAAGGCCCACTTGACTTCACATTCCAGGATGTCTGGCTCTAGGTGAGTGATCACACCATCGTGATTATCTTGGTTGTGAAGGTCTTTTTTGTACACTTCTGTGTATTCTTGCCACCTCTTCTTAATATCTTCTGCTTCTGTTAGGTCTGTACCATTTCTGTCTTTTATTGAGCCCATCTCTGCATGATATGTTCCCTTGGTATCTCTAATTTTCTTGAAGAGATCTCTAGTCTTTCCCATTCTGTTGTTTTCCTCTATTTCTTTGCATTGATCACTGAGGAAGGCTTTCTTATCTCTCATTATTCTCTGGAACTCTGCATTCAAATGGGTATATCTTTCCTTTTCTCCTTTGCCTTTCACTTCCCTTCTTTTCACGGCTATTTGTAAGTCCTCCTCAGGCAGCCATTTTGCTTTTTTGCATTTCTTTTCCATGGGGATGGATGGCCTTGATCTCTGTCTCCTATACAATGTCACGAACCTCCATCCATAGTTCATCAGGTACTCTATCAGATCTAGTCCCTTAAATCTATTTCTCACTTCCATTGTATAATCATAAGGGATCTAGGTTAAAAGCTAACTTCTCATTACAAACAATAAAGGCAAGAAGGCAGATACATGACATATTTAAATAACAAATGAAAACTAACTCTCAATCCAAAATTCTTTACCTAGCAAAACTAACCTTCAAAAATGAAGGCATACCCAAATCAAGTTTCAGATAATTCTCTGTAACAGAATACTAGAAGTTCTTCAGGCCAAAAAGAAGTAATATCAGAATGTAACTCCAAGTCATGCAAAGAGTACTAATAAAAGTATTTATACAGATGATTATTAAAAGCATAAATGTATTATTACGTCTTTTTTCTTCTGATTCAAAAGGCAGTAACAGAGACTTCCCCAGCAGACCAGTGGTTAAGACTCCATCCACCAACGCAGAGGATGTGGATTCCATCCGTGGTTAGGGAACTGAGATCCCACATGCTGGGGGTCAGGGAGCAGGGCGCAACTAAGACCTAGTGCCACAATGGAGAAGCACACACACCGCAACTAGAGAAGTCCACGCACAGCAACGGAGAGCCCGAGTGCCACAGGGAAGGCTCAATGCAGCAAGTCATTTCCTTCAAAAAAAAAAGGCAATTACTAGGCTTCCCTGGTAGTACAGTAGTTAAGAATCTGCCTGCCAATGAAGGCGACATGGGTTTGATCCCTGGACCGGGAAGATCCCACATGACCCAGGGCAACTAAGCCCGTGTGCTACAACTACTGAAGCCTGCACTAGACCTCTAGAGCCTGTGCTCTTACAAGAGGAGCCAGTGCAATGAGAAGACCGCTCACCACAACGAACAGCCTCTGCTCCTAATAACTTGAGAGAGCCGAGTGCAGCAACAAAGACCCAGAGTAGCTAAAAAAATATTTTTTAAAGACAGCAATTACAAAATACAATTTAACACTGATATTAGGTTTATAACATAGAGATCCAATATATGTAGAAATACCACCACAAAGGAGGGAGAAGAAATGAAGCTATAGTGGAAATATTTCTTTATTTTGATGGAATAAAGTTAGCATTAATCTCAAACTAGCATTAAGTTAGCATTAATCTTAAAGAAGGTAGCAAAGGATCATGAAAGAAACAAAAAAGACCTGAGATGCACAGAAAATAGCAAAATGGAAGAAAGAAATCCAATCATGAACAAAGAGGATTAAATATTTCAGTCAAAGGGCAAAGGCTGTCAGACTGGGTTTTTAAAAACTAGTAAGATTCAACTGTATGCTCTCAAGAAGAAACATACTTTAGATTTGAAAACACAAATAGACTGCAAATGACAAAAAAGTGTTTTTCATTTTAATGTATCATTTTTCTATATACATAAAGGAGATCAGTCCTGGGAGTTCATTGGAAGGACTGATGCTGAGGCTGAAACTCCAATACTTTGGCCACCTCATGTGAAAACTTGACTCACTGGAAAAGACTCTGATGCTGAGAGAGACTGGGGGCGGGAGGAGAAGGGGACGACAGAGGATGAGATGACTGGATGGCATCACTGACTCGATGGACATGAGTTTCAGTGAACTCCGGGAGTTGGTGATGGACAGGGAAGCCTGGCGTGCTGCGGTTCATGGGGTCGCAAAGAGTCGGATACGACTGAGCAACTGAACTGAATGACCACAGACTGGTGGACCACAGAGGCAAAAGGTGGTAAGTGAACAAAATGGGTAAAGGTGGTCAAAAGACACACGTTTCCAGTTACAAAATTTTACAAGCCCCAGGATATAATGTATAGCATAGTCAGTACAGTTAATAATACCGTACAGCATATTTGAAAGGTGCAAGGAGTATATTTTTAAAGTTCTCATCACAAGAAAAGAAATGTTTAAACTATGGATGGTGACAGATGTTACCTGGGCTTACTCTGGTGACCATTTTGCAACACATACAAATCATTACATTGTACACCTGGCACTACATGTCTATTACACCATAATAAAAAAATAATAAACAAGATCCCAGGAAGCCATGTGATCCAATTTCTTGCTTGAATACATCAAATCACCATATTTTCTTGCTATCTAGGGAAATAATATTCTATTTTAGGCATATTAGAATTTTAATTTCTTTAATTTCCAGTAGCATTTCCCCTGTTTTTCATATGACCGCTCTCCAATGCAAGTAAGTATTAGGAACAATTAAAAACAGTTCATCCCTCAAGACTTCCCTGGGATTAAGACTTTGCACTTCCACTGCAGGGAGTGTGTCCTGATCGTTGATCAGGGAATGAAGATTCTCCATGCTTCAGGATTGGGCCAAAGAAACAAATAAGTTTATCCCAGTCATAGGGTGAAAATATTATTAAGCAGATGAAGTTTTAAAGAGTTGTTGAAACCAAATAACATTCCTGTAAAACATTCAAAAGTATGTTACCAGGCTCCAAGAAATACAACACAAGGCAAAAGTGGTAAGATAGCTTAAAATGCAACACATTTTAAAATTCAGTTTAAAATGCAGTACAGAGGGGGAAAAACAAAAGATGCTTCATGCAACCAGTAATGATAAGAGAGGTAGATCAGTTACACTACTGTTTTGTTTTTTAGCTCTAAGACATGTCTGACTCTTCTGCAACCTGATGGACTGTAGTCTGCCAGGCTCCTCTATCTATGGGATTTCCCAGGCAAGAATACTGGAGTGGGTTGCCATTTCCTTCACCAGGGGATCTTCCTGACCCAGGAATCAAACCAGCATCTCCTGCACTGGCAGGTGGATTCTTTACCACTGAGCCACCAGGGAAGCCCAAATACACTATTATCAGAAAAAAATCAATATTAAGAAAAAAAACTGTTACTAAAGACAACATGGGACATTTAATAATGATAGAAGGGTCAATTCAAGAAGAAAATATATACAAAGAACTTATTTACAGAACAGAAACAGACTCACAGATTTTGAGAAAAAAATCTATGGTTACTAAAGAGGAAACATAGTGGGTAGGGACAAATTAGGAGTTTGGGATTAAAATAAACATAGTATTATGTATAAATCAGATAACCATCAAGGACCTACTATATAGCACAGGGAACTCTACCCAATATTCTGTAATAACTTACATGGGTAAAAAGTCTAAAAAAGAAAGAATATATGTATAACTGAATCACTTTGCTATATACCTGACACTAACACAACATTGCAAATAAACTATACACCAATAAATATTTATAACAGAAAACATTTATGAGCAAAGAAATAAAGCCCAAAATATATAAAAAGTGAAAAAAGAAATAATCCAACACTAATCCCCTTCACGGATCACAGCCTTGTTGTGGTAAAGTGGCTTGCATAACTCAATGAAGCTATGAGCCATGCCACACAGGGCCATCCAAAAGGGACGGGTCATAGTGGATAGTTCTGACAAAACATGGTCTACTGGCAGAGGGAATGGTAAACCACTCCAGTATTCTGATCATGAGAACCTCATGAGTGAAAGTCATTCAGTCATGTCTGACTATTTGCAACCCAATGGACTGCAGCCCACCAGGCTCCTCTGTCCATGGGAAATTCCAGGCAAATATACGAGAGTGGATTGCCATGCCCTTTTCCAGGGGATCTTCCCAACCTAAAGATTGAACCTGGGTATCCTGCAGAAAGGCAGATTCTTTACCATATGACCTACCAGGAAAGCCCGAAACCCCATAAACAGGATGAAAAAGCAAAAAAATATGACACCAGAAGATGAGCCCTGCAGGTCGGAAGCTGTCCATTATATTACTGGGTAAGGCAGAGAGCAATTACCAGTAGCTCCAGAAAGAATGAAGCAGTTCAGCCAAAGCAAAAACAACACTTGGTTGTGGAAGTGCCTGGTGGTGAAACTAAAGTCCAAAGTTGTAAAGAATAATACTGCATAGGAACCTGGAATGTTAGTTGCATGGATCAAGGTAAACTGGAAATGGTCAAACAGGAGATGGCAAGAGTGAACATCAACATCTTAGGAATCAATGAACTAAAATGGATGGGAATGGGTGAATTTAATTCAGATGACCATTATATCTACTACTATGGGAAAGAACGGAGAAGGCAATGGCAAGCCACTCCAGTACTCTTGCCTGGAAAATCCCATGGATGGAGGAGCCTGGTAGGCTGCAGTCCATGGGGTCGCTAAGGGTCGGACACGACTGAGCAACTTCACTTTCACTTTTCACTTTCACACATTTGAGAAGGAAATGGCATCCCACTCCAGTGTTCTTGCCTGGAGAATCCCAGGGACGGGGGAGCCTGGTGGTCTTCCATCTATGGGGTCACACAGAGTCGGACATGACTGAAGTGAATTAGCAGCAGCATGGGAAAGAATCCCTTAGAAGAAATCTAGTCGTCTTCATAGTCGTGAACAAAAGAGTCTGAAATGCAATACTTGGGTGCAATCTCGAAAACAACAGAGGAATGGCAGAGGAACCAGAGATCAAATTGCCAATATTCACTAGATCATAGAGAAAGCAAGGGAATTCCAGAAAAACATCTATTTCTGCTTCACTGACTGTGAAAGGCTTTGACTGTGTGGATGACAACAAACTGTGGAAAATTCCTGAAGATATGGGAATACCAGACCACATTACTTGTCTCCTGAGAAACCTGTACACAGGTCAAGGAGCAACGTTAGGACCTTACACGAAACAACTGACGAACTCAAAATCGGGATGTGAGTACGTCAAGCTCACTATATTGTCACCCTGCTTATTTAACTTACATGCAGAGTACATCATGCGAAATGTCAGACTGTATGAATCACAAGCTGGAATCAATACTGCTGGGAGAAATAACCACCTCACATACGCAGGTGATACCACCATAATGGCAGAAAGCGAAGAGGAACTGAAGAGTCTCTTGATGAAGTGAAAGAGGAGAGTGAAAAAACTGACTTAAAACTCAACATTCAAGAAACTAAGGTCATGGCATCCGGCATCACTCCATGGCAATTAGAAGGGGAAAAAGTAGAAGCAGTGACAGATTTTATTTTCTTGGGATCCAAAAATCACTGCAGATGGTGACTGCAGCCATGAAATTAAAAGATGCTCACGCTTTTGAAGAAAAGCTATGACAAACCTAAACACAGAATTAAAAAGCTCAGGCATCACTTTGCCGACAAAGGTCTATCTAGTCAAAGCTATGGTTTTTCCAGTAGTCATGTACAGACATGAGAGTTGGACCATAAAGAAGGCTGAACATCAAAGAATTAACGCTTTCGAATTGTTGTACTGGAGAAGACTCCTGAGAGTCCCTTGGACTGCAAGGAGATCAAACCAGTCAATCCTAAAGGAAATCAACTCTGAATATTCGTTGGAAGGATTGATGCTGAAGCTCCAACACTTTGGTCACCTGATGTGAAGAGGTGACTCACTGGAAAAGACCCTGATGCTGGGAAAGACTGAAGGCAAAAGGAGAAGAGGGTGGCAGAGGATGAGATGGTTAGATAGCATAACCGGCTCAATGGACATGAATCTGAGCAAACTCCAAGAGATAATGAAGGACAGGGAAGCTGGCGTGCTGTAGTCCATGGGGTCAGTAAGAGTCAGACACAACTTAGCAAATGAACAATGACAAAACTAATCATGGGAACTTGAATACATCACTTACAACAATGAATGGAACAACAGACAGAAAATCAACAAATATATAGGAAGACCTGAAAAATACTGTCAACCAATTTTGACCTGACAGCTATAAACCATTCCATCCAACAACTGCAAAAATACACTATTTCAAGAAAAATCAGAAAACATTTGAACTGAATAAAAATGAAAACACAACATACCAAAATGTATAGGATACAGCCAGCTAAAGAAATTTATAGCTGTAGCAGAAATTTATGCCTACAGCAGAAAAGGAGAAATATCTCAAATCAATAACCGAGGCTTCTACCTGAAGACAGAAGAAAAACAAACTAAATAAGCTAACTCAAACTGAACAAACAAAGACCACAAAACCAAATAAAGGTAGGAGAGAAAGGGGGTACATGCATTTAAACTACTGTAAGATTACTGAGAAAATGGCAAGCATGTTATAATAATTGAAGGTAGATGCTAGTAAGTCAAATATCCATTTTGTGATCTTTGGAGAAGCAACAGAAATAATTTTTTATAATCAAAAAGACTTTAAGGCAAGAATTACTAGAGTGAAAGAGGGACACATTTCACAATGATTTTTTAAGTGTATGCAAAAATAAGAGCCTCTTGATGAAAGTGAAAAAGGAGAGTGAAAAAGCTGGCTTAAAACTCAACATTAAGAAAACTAAAATCATGGCATCCAGGCCCATCAATTCATGGCAAATAGATGGGGAAACAGTAGAAACAGTGACAGACTTTATTTTGGGGGCTCCAAAATCACTGCAGATGGTGACTGCAGCCATGAAATTAAGATGCTTACTCCTTGGAAGAAAAGTTATGATCAACCTAGACAGCATCTTAAAAAGCAGAGACATTAACTTTGCCAACAAAGGTCCATCTAGTCAAAGCCATGGTTTTATCAGTAGTCATGTACGGATGTGAGAGCTGGACAGCTGTAAAGAAAGCTGAGCGCAGAATTGATGCTTTTGAACTGTGGTGTGGGAGCAGACTCTTGAGAGTCCCTTGGACTGCAAGGAGATCCAGCCAGTCCATCCTCAAGGAGATCAGTTCTGGGTGTTCATTGGAAGGACTGATGTTGAAGCTGAAACTCCAATACTTTTAGCCACCTGATGCAAAGAACTGACTCACTGGAAAAGATCCTGATGCTGGGAAAGATTGAAGGTGGGAGGAGAAGGGGATGACAGAGGATGAGATGGCTGGATGGCAACACCAACTCGACAGACATGAGTTTGAGTAAGCTCTGGGGTGATGATGATGACAGTGAGCTTGGTGATGGACAGGGAGGCCTGGCATGCTGCAGTCCATGGGGTCGCAAAGAGTCAGACACGACTGAGCAACTGAACTGAACAATAAGATATCAAAATACTATACCTGTGTGTACTTAACAGTGTAACTTCAAGACACATAAAGTAAATGTTGACAAAACTATAAAAGGGAAGTAGACAAATTCACAATCGTAGTTGGAGATGTTAACCATTAAGATATCTCTCCTTGTAATTAACAGAACAAGCAGACAATGAAAATCTATATGGATTTATAAGATTTGAAGAACTCGAGTAACCAATGTGAAGTAACTGACATTCATGGAATAAAAAGGCAACAACTGTAGGATACATATCTCTCATCAATTACACATGAAATATTTCCAAACAGAAAAATTCATGACCACATACTGAGTCAAATTATAATGGATCAAAATCACAGAGAATATGCTGAACACTTGGAATTAAATTAGAAATCAATAACAGAAAGATAATCAGCTATTCCCTAAATGTCTGAAAATTAAGCAACACACTTCTAAGTAATCTTTGAATAACCACATGCAAAAACATACAAACTTGGATACTTGTATCATATGCAAAAATTAACTCAAAGCAATCAAAGACCTAATGTTAGAGCTAAAACTATAAAACTCTTATAAGAAAACATAGGGGGAAAGCTTTGTGACACTGGATTTGGCAATGATTTCTTGGATATAACACCAAAAGCCCAAGCATCAAAAGAAAAAATTCTAAGTTGGAGTTTGTCAAAATTCAAAACTTTAGTTCTTCAAAGGACACTATCAATAGAGTCAAAAGTCGACCCACAGTGGGCGATAATACTTGCAAATCGTATCCAATATGGGACTGATACCCAAAATATATAAATAATTCCTACAACTCAGTAACAAGTACAAAAATATTTTAAATGGGCAAAGGAGTTGAACAGACATTTCACCAAAAAAAGATATACAAACAGTCCATAGTACATGGAAAGGCTAAAAATAACAAAGTCATTGTATAACAGCAAAAATGAGAAGTAACTGTAACTCCCACATATTACTGGTGAGAATGTAAAGTTGGGAAGATCCCCTGGAGAAGCAAATGACAACCCATCCCAGTATTCTTGTCTGGAGAATCTCATGGAGAAAGGAGCCTGTCAGGCTATACAGCCCATGGTGTGGCGAGAGTGGGATACAACTTAGAATAAACCACTGTCGCCACCACCACACCAGAAAACTATTTGGCAGTATCCATTAAAGTTAAACATACACCTGCCTTCTAAAGGAAATAAACACCTATGTCCAATACGAGTATGTTCATAAGAGCTTTCTTCATAATAGCCAAAAGTAGAAAAAAATCCAAATGTATATCAAAAGGAAAATAAATACATAAGATAGGTAAAATGAACCTTTATACAATGTAATACAACATGGCAATACAAAGAATAAACTATCCCTCATGCAACAACCTGAGTCAATCTTAGCCTCTATGTCAACAAGTGATTCCCACTTATTTAAGTTTCAAGAAGAGGTTCAAGAAACGTTGTGTGTTGACAGAAGTCAGAACAGCAATCACCTGTCTTAGTGGTGGGGCTACTAATTACAAAGAAGCAAGGAGAGCTTTTTTGAGTGCCAGAAATATTTTATTTCTTGATCTGGATAGTGGTTACAAAGGTGTCACCAGTATGCAAAAATTAAGCTGTATGCTTAGGATTTCATCTCATTAAAAAACAATGAAAATATTAAGATAATCAATCTTGGAGAGAGGACGGAGTAGAAATGAAGAATATTATTTCTCAGTGTTAACTCTATAGATGTATTCAACAATAGAGAAAGCAGTGGGATATAACCAAAAATTATTAATAACATCACCATGAGTGTGAATTCCCTTATTTCCTAAAAAGCAGTTCGTCTCTGACTCCTGAGTTTCCAGAGATAACTTGTGTATTCTCAAGGCTAACAGAATTACCTGACATATGTTAATAATAAATGTACTAAGTGACCTAATAGATATATAAACTTTGAAGTTACAGTTAATTCGCATCAGACCATTCTCACGTTAAAAAGAAAATTTTAAAAGTGATAAAGAAGTTTTCAATTATGCTGGCATTTTCAATCTTTATCTGTCTACTCAATATTCTGAGAATTCCATGGGTAATGTCATCTTTCCTACGAAGAGAACTTTCCTCAAGATCTGACCTTGTTGTCTTCAGGACCCCTTCATTCCGCAAAAGGGAAAAAGGGAATATAACATTTTTCAGCATCATTTAGAATCCTAGCAATGTAAATTAGCATATCCGGTAACGTTAAAGAACTGAGTAAAATGGGGGAAGAATTCTGACAAGAACAATTAAATTGTTTTTCTGTTGCGGCAACTTGGGGGTTACGATTCTAACAATCCATCACTAACAACAAACCGTTAAAGAAAAAAATTCTGAAAAGGAGGGTCTCTAGTTTCAAGATAACCCTAAATACATTAGCAGAAAAACGAAGGTTTTAAAGCATAAAATCGAAGTGCAGGAAAGACCAGATTACTTCTAAACAGGCTGAAAATGTTTCCAACCCGTGACAGCTGCACCGCTTACCTGCTCCAGCACATCCAATTTTAACTCCAGCTTGCTGAGAACCACGTCTCCACCCCAAAGCGAAAGCTGTAGATCCGACGGCTTTAAGTTCTTGATGTAGCGATTCACATAGCTCATTAAAATGGGAGTCACATACGACTCCAGCATCCTTTAAGGTACACAGGAGTCACAAAGTCAGAAGCTGAAAGGAGGTAAACACAGAGACAGGAAAGGGAATTAAGTCTGTGGTGCATTTCCTGAGGAAAAAAAGCATTTCTCAGGAAGGGTTGTAGAGGCCGAAAAGCAAGAGCACCACCCCCCACCACCAAAGCGGCCGCTCGCCTTCTCCCAGAAGCAGAGAAAACTCAAAGGGGCTCTACAGCAGCACCTTCCTCACTAGAACAACTCCCCTCAACCCGCCCGTCGAGCAGCGGGAGGAGGCGGCGGTGGTGCCCTGAAGAAAGCCGGTCCCGGCAGTGGGAACTGAAGGGAGGCGGGCTAGCCTTCGGCCGCGGCAGCCCTTCAGCCAGCCCAGCCGCCCCCGGAGGCCCTCGGCCCCCGAAACCCGGCCGCATGTACCGCCGCAGAACCAGGCCGGCTCCCCGCCGCTACCAGTCTCGGGCCCTGGGCTGACACTCACGCCGGACAGGACCGTGGCGTCTCCCCCACCTCCCGGCACCTGGCACCCGCCCCCGGAGGCGGCGCAGCGCCCGTACCGCGCCACTTCCGGGTGCGCGGCGCGCGGTGCTCGGAACGAACTGTTCCTCCCGCTGCTCGCACTCGACTCCGAAGCAGGACCGGGGTTCTCAGACCCCAGGCGCCGTGCAGTGCGTCTTCTAGGAGGGGACCCCTCGCGCTCGCTCGGCCAGCCCGCGCCTCCGCTCCGACCCCACTGGTGGTCGGACCAAGCTCTAGGAAGTGCGCGGGGTAGGCGGGCGGACCCGTAAAGCGGAGACACCGGAGATCCGGAAGTGGCGCTGCGGGAAGACAGCCGCTTAGGTGGAGATGGAGTCCGAATGGGGAAGCGCAGAGGGCAGAGGTCCGATGAGGAGGAAGAAAGCGGGTCATGGTCTTGAGAGCCCTCAGAACCAAGTGGTTTTCGTTCCTCTCTGGAAACGGAAGGGCTGGCGAGAACTTGGGTTCGGTGGGCAGAGCGATAGCAATAAGACTGCTGGTGGGGAAGGGGGTGAATTTAGATCGAAAGCTTCTTTTCCCGGAGGAAAGGAGAAATGGAAGGAATTAAGGTGTGGTGTAGGGGAGAGCGTTTTGACCAAAGGTGTAAACCAGCTTTCGCGTACTTTTTAATACTTTAGCGAAGAAGTGGTTATGCTTACCTTTGTGCGGGGGGTAGGGGGATAAAGAGAAAATCGTGGCGGTCTATTGGACTGCAGCTGATACATGCGACTGCAGAAAGGGGTATGAATAGCAGAAGGAAGAAATGAGACTACGGAAGAAAATAAGACTCAGAGAAAGCGAAAAGAAATAGCTGAGAGAGAATGAGTTCAGAGAGTCGGTGCTGGTTATATTAGGCTGAAATGAATGTATAAAATACTACCTTTCCTTCTAGTGCCTTGAAAGCTGACACAGTCAACAAACTCAAACACATACCTGGTAAACACCCAAATACTGGGCTTAAAGGGATAGCATAGGACATGCTGCCTAATTTTTGACCAATGTTTACTATTTTTGGTAACTTCTGAAGACACCTACCACTGCACATTGAAAACAGACTTAAACCTTATAAAGTAATTAAAATATCCACCCATGTTCTCGTTGCATTGAAAAAACTTTGTAAATACGTTCCTAAAAAACTCTTTACTGAAAGTCAAGATTTCTTGAAAGTTTCAGAAACTGCAGTAGGAAAGAGGCACAAGTGAGGATACCAAGGTGTTTAGATCTGTTTTGTTAATGAAAATAAGGAACTAAGTTTCAAAAAGAAAGAACAGGGGCGGGGCGGGGGGGGAGGGAGTTGAAGAAGGGGAAAAAGGAAGCAGCTAATGGCTAATTCAGAGCAACTGTCCTCTCACAAAAAGCCTTCACGAAAAACCCAAGTAACTTGGATCTTATTAAAGCCTACTAAATCAGTCAAGTAAATTATCCAAGTAATATCTTAGTTATCTGCTTCACTTGAAAAGTGAAGGGGTTGAAGCCACGACTCCAGAAGTTTTAATATAAATGGTTCAGCTAATAATTGTATGAAACCCTAGGAGGTCTAGAGCAGCAGCTCCAGGCCTCCTTATTTTTCTAAGTAAAGAAAAAGGGCCTAGTCTTATTTGTGTGGCAATTTAACAAATAAGACCAATGTATTAAGATAAATTAGCCATATATTTTTAATAGATTTTTACTGTGCTGTGTAAACAAAATAATATCTGATCACGGAATACTAAACATTTTGTTTTATTATGCCATTTTTCTCTTGGAGCCAACAAAAGAAAATTGCCAAATTCCTTCCTTGGAAAAATTATTTAGGCACTGATTTTTTTCCTTTCGTTTTAAGAATCAAAAAATAGTGGTTTTCAACCTGTTCTGCTGTGCCCTGTTTTATAAGCAGTCGAGATACATTTCATTCCTTTTCACTAATATGTTTCCGTAATTGCTGTTTTTTTGTCAAATAAACAGCCCTTCCCAGATCTCCTACTGTTATTTTTTTTATTGAGAGATATTCCTTCCCTAAAAAATATTAAGTCTTAATAAGCCTTTGAGGCAGGATGGCTATATAGGCAGTAGTTCTCCAGGGTGAGGTGAAATTTTTTGGTTTTTTTTTAATTAACTTTATTTTTTTAGAGCAGTTACAGGTTCATGAAAAAATTGAGCTGAAAGTACAGAGTTCCCATATAATCTCTGCCCCAACACAAGTCAAACCTTCTCCATTATTGACACTCCCCACCTGAGTGACATTGATGAATCTACATTAACATACCATTATAACTCAACATCTATAGTTTACATTAGGGTTCACTCTTGCACTTCCTATGGATGTTTTATACTAGTAAAAACTCCATAGCGAAGAGGAGATGAGCAATATCCCAGAGTTGAAAACGCATTTACTCTAGCACTTCCACTCATAAGTAATACAGTGAAAGACTTGCATATGTGAACAAGGAGACAAGCTTAACAGTATTTTGCAGCAACGTTTGTAGTAGTAGAACCGTGCAAAAAAAATGTGGAATATTCATATAATGAAATATTATTAATGATGAAAATAGAGCTATGACTTTCAAATGTTTTTTCAGTTAGAAATATAGTTTACACCATGATTCAGCTTCTATATAAAAAGAAAGAGAACTTTCACAAACCCATACTTAAAAACTGAGTACATGTGGTGCACTCTATTTTCTGTTATTCTGTTTCTTTTTTCTAAAATAGTTCATGACTTACCAAATTAATGTGACCTACTAATGGTTTGCGAGTTGGTGATTGACAGGGAGGCCTGGCATGCTGTGATTCATGGGGTCGCGGAGAGTCCGACACGACTGAGCGACTGAACTGAACTGAACTAATGGTTTGCAACTCGGTCTACCAAAAAAAAACTGAACAGAGTTATATATTTACCAATATCTGAAAAATAAAACAAAATAACAAATATAGCATATCACATATGTAATATATATACATATACATACATGTGGCATTCCAAGAAATATATGGCTATATATTATGATAGCTACATATATATTGAGTTAGCCAAAAAGTTCCTTTGGTTTTTAAGTAAAAATGAAAGAAAGCAATTATCCTTCAATAAAAAAATGAAAAAGAAAAGATATATTTTTCATTTTCACCATGAACTTTATTAAACAAGGTACTCTGCTTTGCTTCACTATCTTCTTCCATTTTTCAAGCAACTTCATAATTCCATCTTCCCAAAACTTTCTACCTTTTTAAACAAAAAAACTGTTGGCAATACCTTTGGCAGTCTTCCAGGGAAATGAAATTTTATCCATTAAAGGAATTTTGTAAAAACAAAAAAATGGAAATCCAAAGCTGCAATGTCTGTGAATACAGTGGATGAATCAGAACTTCCCAGGCAACTTTTTGCCTGGTCATCAAAGAAACATGCATTGTCAGGGTATTCTGATGGAAGATTATGTGTTTTCTGCTGGATAATTCCAGACACTTTTTGTCAAGTGTTGCCTTCAGTTAGTCTAATTGTGAGTAGTACTTGTTGGAATTAATCGTTTCGATTTCCAGACACTATTAATAGAGGACAACCTTCCAATCCCACCATATACACATCACCTTCTTTGAATGAAGGTCAGGTTTTGGTGTGGTTGGTGCTAATTCATTTCACTTGCCCCACAATCTCTTCCATTCCACATGATTGTACAGTATCCACTTATCATCATCCGTCACAATTTGTTTTAAAAATGGGATATTTTTGTTACACTTAAGTACAGAACTGCATGCAGAAATATAATCAAGAAGTTTCTTTTCATTTAACTTACGTGCAACCCAAAACGGAGAAGGCAATGGCAAGCCACTCCAGTACTCTTGCCTAGAAAATCCCATGGATGGAGGAGCCTGGTAGGCTGCAGTCTGTGGGGTCACTAAGGATCGGACACGACTGAGCGACTTCACTTTCACTTTTCACTTTCACACATTGGAGAAGGAAATGGCAGCCCACTCCAGTGTTCTTGCCTGGAGAATCCTAGGGACGGGGGAGCCTGGTGGGCTTCCGTCTATGGGGTCACACAGAGTCGGACACGACTGAAGTGACGCAGCAGCAGCAGCAGCAGCAGCAACCCAAAAAGTGATGAACATAACCAAGCAGGTGCACTAGATCTGGATATTTGAGTATGTCTCTGCGTGGTGTAACATTGATTGTTCGCAATTAATGTCTGGACTCGATCGCTATCAACTTCAACCATGCTACATGGTCTACCTGACCGTGGAGCATCGTCCAGCTAGATATCTCCAGCACAAAACTTCACAAACTTTTTTTTTTTTTTTTTTTTGCTGCTAAAAGCTTTATTGTTTCCATTTGGTCCAAGACTTGGAAGAGGGCTCCAGAGTGTTAAAAAGTTGCCTAGTGTCAGCAAAGAGAGGCTTCAGGCAAAAGCCCTAACATTAAGGGGTCTCCTCAAAGGCCACTGGGCTCCAGAGGTTCCAAGCAGTACTTGAGGGCGAGCCTTTCAAAGAGATACTGTCCAACCCAGCGTGGGAACCAGCCAGACTGCAGAGGTTGGTCACCCATCTTCTTGATGAATTTCACCTCCTCATTTAGGAAGTGGCTCTCCAAAAATTCACACATGTGGGGGTCTGCTTGGGCAGACCCTGGCCATGCAGTTCCAAAAGGGCCTGGTTAAGGTTCTTCTCCTTGAGAAGGGCAGCTTCCGTAGAGTCCTGGCTTTTACCCCACTCTTTTTGAGATGCTTCTGCACATCTAGGAAGAGGGCATGGCCACCGTGCTGGTTTTGCATTTTCAAGAGACGCTCTGCACCCTCCTGCATCTCCTTGGCCAATTCATGGAAAAAGTGGCCCACACCTTCCAGAGCCACATTGTCCTGGTTGAAATAAAAGCCCAGAGACAAGTATGTATAGCTGGCCCACAGATGCATTTTGACCAGGCAGATGATGGCTGCCTCCACCTCAGTGAAATAATTCTGATGAATCTTGGAGTTCATAGTTGATTATTAGGAGTTAAGCTCAAAAAATGGTGTTTCTGGTCCTGATGTTAGCAGACAGCTCAGTGGCTGATTCCAAAGATTGCAAGCAGAGAAAAGGTTGGAAGGCGGTCAGAGGCTAGGGCAACGGGCGTCCCTGGGTCCAAGCACTGTTGAAATAAGACAGAGCCAAGGGACCACTGACTGCATTGCCCACAAACCTCTTTTGAAACGTTCAATCAGTCACAGCACCTTCTCAATACACTGCACAAATCTTTTTTAGTGTGCTTCTGCTGCATTTATTATTTGTTTGAAATAATAAAGCATAAAGTCCCGAAAATGTTTATTTTACTCCATCATCATTATTAAAATGGCTACACAAAAATTCACCAATTTTGGTAAGTTTTTTTTAAACATATGCTAATATGATAGCTGTTCACAACACAATCTAACAAAATTGTTCTGAATGAAGTTAAAGACAATTAAACACTACTAGAGCCACCTTATGGAAAAAACAATGAATCTTTTCACCATCCCAATATTTATAAATAGTATTAAATATTTTCAAGACACAGAGAAACACCAAATTAAGGATAGTAATTATCTCTGAAGAAGAAGAGATGGAAGAATAAAGCAGAGGAAGGGAATACAAAGTATTTCAACTGTATCAGTAATTTAATAATGCAAAATTTAATATTTGAGGGTTAGGATGTAAGTACATAGGCGTTTTTGTATTTTTCTGTTATTGCTATTCAGTCACTGTGTCCAACTCTTTGCAACCCCGTGGACTGCAGCACGACAGGCTTCCCTGTCTTTCAGTGTCTCCCTGAGTTTGCTTAAACTCATGTCCATTGAGTCAGTGATGCCATCCAACCATCTCATCCTCTGTCACCCCCTTCTCCTGCCTTCAATCAACATCAGGGTCTTTTTCAATGCGTCAGCTCATCACATCAGGAGACCACATCAGCAGACCACTGGAGCTTCAGTTTTAGCATCAGTCCTTCCAATGAATATTCAGGGTTGATTTCCTTTAGAGTTGACTAGTTTGATCTCCTTGCAGTCCAAAAGACTCTCAAGAGTCTTCTCCAACACCACAGTTTGAAAGCACCAATTCTTTGATGCTCAGCCTTCTTTATGGTCCAACTCTTACATCTGTACATGACAACTGAAAAAAAAACATAGTTTTGACAATATGGACCTTTGTCGGCAAAGTGATGTCTCTGCTTTTTAGTACGTTGTCTAGGAGTGTCGCAGCTTTTCTTCCAAGGAGCAGGCATCTTTTGATTTCATGGCTGCGGTCACCATCCACAGTGATTTTGGAGCCCAAGAAAATAAAATGTGGCACAGTTTCCATTTTTCTGCATCTATTTCCCATGAAGTGATGGAGCCAGATTAATGCCATGATCTTAGTTTTTCAAATGTTGAGTTTTAAGCCAGCTTCTTCAATCTCCTCTTTCACCTTCATCAAGAGGCTCTTTAGTTTCTCTTCACTTTCTGCCATTAGGGTGGTGTTGTCTGCATATCTGAGGTTGTTATTTCTCCCAGCAATCTTGATTTCACATGGCATTTCACATGGTGTACTGTACATATAAGTTAAATAAGCAGGATAACAATAAACAACCTTGACATACTCCTTTCCCTATTTTGAACCAGTCCATTGTTCCATGTCCAGTTTTAACTGTTGCTTCTTGACCTGCATAAAGGTTTCTCAGGAGGTAGGTGAGGTGGTCTGGTATTCCTATCTCTTTAAGAATTTTCTAGTTTGTTGTGATCCACACAGTCAAAGGCTTTAGTGTAGCCAGTGAAGCAGAAATAGATGTTTTTCTGGAATTCTCTTGCTTTTCCTATGATCCAGCGGATGTTGGCAATTTAATCTCTGGTTTTTCCGCCTTTTCTAAACCCAGCTTTTACATCTGGAAGTTCTCAGTTCACATAATGTTGAAGACTAGCTTGAAGGATTTCAAGCATTACCTTGCTAGCATATGAAATGAGTGCAATGGTATGGTAGTTTGAACATTCTTTGGCATTGCCCTTCTTTGAGGCAGGAATGAATACTAATCTTATCCAGCCCTGTGGCCACTGCTGAGTTTTCCAAATGTGCTTGCATATAGAGTACAGTACTTGTATTTTTATATATGCACAAAATATTTTATAATAAAATATTAATCAATTAGACCAATATTTCTCAACTTTGTATCATATCTTCAAAAATCATAAAGCTTACTTTTTCTAAGAAATTATATATCTTCAGACATTGATTATCTTAATCATTTAAATTTTAAAGAAATAAAAGTTTTAGTCATATATGAGGGGCTATCTTAAGGATATCCTATTTTGCTAGGCTAATTAATAGTGATAATAGGGATAGTGAGCTGCTGGTGGCCCCACAAAAGATATGACCACATCCTAATTCTCAGAACCTGTGAATATTACCTTGATATTAATAGTATAGTATAAAAAAATTGAGTATTACCTTATATAACAAAATATGTGATTAAGAATTTGGAGAAGAGCTTTCTCCTAGATTTTACAGTGGGTTTTAAATCCAATGACAATTGTCTTTATAAGAGTGAGATAAAGGAAGATAACACAGACCGAAAAGGAGAAGGTAATGTGATTAGAGTCTGGAGTGATGCAACTCTGAGTCAAGAATGCCAAGAACCACCAGAGATGAAAGAAGTAGAAATAGATTCTTCCCCTACAGCCTCCAGAGAGACTGCAACCATGCTGACACCTTGATATTTGACTTCTGCCTCTGGAACTACAAGAGAATAAACTGTGTTGTTTTATACCACTCAGTTTGCAGTAATTTGTTACAGCAACCACAGTAAACTAATATCCTAGGTCAGAATGACAAGGGAGACAGTCTTCATATAACAGAAAGATTAACCCTGAGCCAGCAGAACATGAGTTAACAGTCTTATCTTGAAAGGCCAAAAGACTTAAGACAGAAAGGCAACGGGGGCTCTTTTACAGAGAAAGACTGATTATCTCTCCATGATGTCAGGATTTTATGATAATTAAATAATTGAAACATTCCTTCCAATATGTTAGGAAGCAAACTTGAGGGGAAATATATATGGTGTGGTGATTTTAAAGGAAAGCTATATCCAGAAACCTGATTATAGGCTTAACACTTCCTTTCCTAAATCAACAAAATCAAAGCTTCTTAAAATCTTTTTATGCACTAACTTCCTTGTTGGTTGCACTGGTTTTTAAAAATGTCCACAAATTCTTTAATAGTACCCCCTTCTAAAGGTGGAGTCTAATTCCCCTTAGAGTATGGGTTGTATTTAGTGACTCACTTTTAAGTCATCTGAGGAGGCAGAAGGGACAATATGTGATTTCTGAAATTAGAACAAAAAGGCATTGTGACTTCTTCCTTGCTCTTTGCATTATTTGCTCTGGGAGAAGCCAGCTACCATGACATGAGAATGCTCAAGCTTCCCGAAGGAAACGTTCACATGGTGCGAAACTGAGGCCTCCTGCCAAAGGCAAGGGTGAAACTGGGGTTTTCTGTCAACAGTCAGCCTTAAGATCACAGCCCTTGCTGACATCTTAACTGCAACCTCATGAGAGATCTTGAGTAAGAAGGACCAGGCGAGGCTCTCCTAAATTCCTAAACCATAGCAGAAATTGTGAGACAATAAATGTTTATTGTTTTAATCTGCTAGATTTGGGGTAAATTTCTTACACAACAACAGGCAACTAAAACACTGACACACCTTCCAAATAAAATACATCAAGGCTGTATACTGTCACCCTGCTTATTTAACTTACATGCTGAGTACATCCTGCAAAATACCAGGTTGGATGAAGCACAAGCTGGAATCAAGACTGCCAGGAGAAATATCAGTAACCTCAGATATGCAGATGACATCACCCTTACAGCAGAAAGTGAAGAGGAACTAAAGAGCCTCTTGATAAAGGTGAAAGAGGAGAGTGAAAAAGCTGATTTAAAACTTAACATCCCAAAGACTAAGATCATGGCATCCGGTCCCATCACTTCATAGCAAACAGATGGGGAAACAATGGAAACAGAGACAGACTTTATTTTCTTAGGCTCCAAAATCATTGCAGATAGTGACTGCAGCCATGAAATTAAAAGATGCTTGCTCCTTGGAAGAAAAGCTATGACAAATCTAGACAGTATATCAAAAAGCAGAGATATTACTTGGCTGATAAAGGTCCAAATATTCAAAGCTATGGTTTTTCCAGTAGTCATGTACAGATGTGAGAGTTGAACCATAAAGAAAGCTGAGCACCAAAGAACTGATGCTTTTGAACTGTGGTGTTGGAGAAGAAACTCTTGAGAGTCCCTTGGAAAGCAAGGAGATCAAACCAGCCAATCCTAAAGGAAACCAACCCTGAATATTCATTGGAAGGACTGATGCTGAAGCTCCAATACCTTGGCCACCTGATGTAAAGAACTGATCCATTGGAAAAGACCCTAGTGCTGGGAAAGACTGAAGGTAGGAGGAGAAGCAGACAACAGAGGATGAGATGGTTGGATGGCATCACCGACTCAATGGACGTGAGTTTCAGCAAACTCTGGGCGATGATGAAGGACAGGGAAGCCTGGTATGCTGCGTCCATGGGGTTGCAAAGAGTCGGACATGACTGAGCAACTGAACAACAATGATACAACCCAGCCATTCTACTTCTAAATAGTTACCAAAGAGAAATAACAGAATTAGTCTACAAAAAGATTTGTACAAAAGTACTTAAACAGAATCACCTGAAATATCTCAGATCGTTTGTAGGATTATTTGTAATTGTAGTGGATAAGCAAATTGTGATACAAACCTACTGTGAATACTATTCAACACTAAATTAAATAACTATTAATACATGCAACAACATGGAAAAAAATCAAAGTAATTATGCTGAGTGAAATAACCCAGACCAAAAGCACAACACTGTATTATTCCACTAATATAAAATTCTAGAAAATGTAAACTAATGCTTAGTGCCAGAAATTAGATCAGTGGGTGCAGTCAGACAGGGTTGTGGAGTTGCATAGGACAACAGAAGGGCATGTGGAAGCTTCTGAAATGAAAATGTTTATTTTCTTAATTATGGTGATGAATTTATAGATTTACACATATTTTAGAATTCATCTTATAAATTTTAAATATATGCAGTGCATTGTACACCAATGATATCTAACAAGTCTGTTTTTTTAATATAAATAACTTAGACATACCGAGCTAGCCTAGAAAAAGTCCACGTCATAGCAGCATTATTCATAATGCGTAAATGGTGGAAACAATCCAGATGTCTATCAATCAATGGATAAATAAATAAAATAAGATATATCCATATAGCGGAGTATTATTTAGCAATAAAAGTTATACTACTAGGTAATAAAAGAGGTACTAATATAAACACCATGCATGCCTAGAGCTCAATGCTTGCTCAGAAAAGACCTGAGTGAACCCTAAGCTTGTACCTCTGGCTGATATTTTGGGTCTACACAAGCAGAAAGTAAAACTCTAAGGCAGAATTAGGTGAACTGTGTAAGCACTGAAGGACTGCTTACACTCAGTCTTCTCAGAGTCTATAAAAATAAGGAGAGTGTGTGTGTGTGTGTTTTCCCTTTTTGGCTCCAGCTACTTAGGGAAATCTCTTTCAGGTCACTGACTGACCACTAAGATAAAGCAATAGAGACTCAGTAACCACATACAAATAAGAAATACAATCTTTCCAAAAAGAGTATGGGAAAGTCACTAGACTAATGGATGACTGTAGCCCTCAACAAGCCACAAGAATGAACTCTGGGGAGGAGGTTAAATTTGTTTTCCAGAGTTACAATATCAAAATGTTCAGTTTTAGAAAAAAAAAAACCCCACAAGGTATACAGAATAGTAAAGTATGGCCCATTCAAAGGAAAAAAAGTAATGGAAACATTCACTGAGGAAGCCAAGGCATACTAGGCAGAGACTCAAAGTCAGCTAGCTTAAATATACTCAAAAGTTAAAAGAAACCATGGGCAAAGAACTAAACAAAAGCAATAGAACAATATACAAATATAGAATATCAATGAAAGTCAAAAATTATAAAAAGAAACTAAATAGAAATTCTGGAGCTAAGAAGTATAGTAGCTAAAATGAAATTCACTAGAGGTAAGGTTAAGAGCAGACTTGAATAGGAAGAATAAAGATCAGCAAACTTGAAGATAAGACAACTGAAATTATCCCATCTGTGGAGCAGAAAGCAAAAAGAATTAAAAAAAAAATTAAAAGAACCAAAGGAACTTGGGACATCATTAACTATCTCACTATGTGGAAGTCCGAGGAGAGAAAGAGACAGAAAGAGTATTTGAAGAAATAACATCCAAGGACTGCCCAAAACACGAATCCATACATTGCAGAAGCTCAACAAACTACAAAGGATAGAGTCAAAGAGACTCACACCAGGACATATTATAATAAAACTGTCCAAAAATCGCTGGGAGACCCAGCAAGCAGCAAAAGTGACATGGACAAAGGCTCCTCAAAAACATTAACAACCTATTTTCATCAGAAACCACGGTAGCCAGAAGGCAGTGGGATAACATATTTTAAATGTTCAAAGGAAAAAAAAAACTGTGACTCTTAAAATTTTATATCTGGCAAATCTATTCTTCAAAAAATAAGGGAGAATTAAGACATTCTAAAGCTGAAATTGCAATACTTTGGCCACCTCATGCGACGAGTTGACTCACTGGAGAAGACGCTGATGCTGGAAAAGGTTGGGGGCGGAAGGAGAAGGGGACGACAGAGAATGAGATGGCTGGATGGCATCACCGACTCTGTGGATATGAGTTTGAGTGAACTCCGGGAGTTGGTGATGGACAGGGAGGCCTGGCGTGCTGTGATTCATGGGGTCGTGGAGAGTCGGACATGGCTGAGCGACTGAACTGAACTGAACTGAACTGAAGACATTCTAGATAAACAAAAGCTGAGGGAATTCACTGCCAATAAATGAGCCCTTTAAGAAATGCTATTTGGGTTATTGTGTTTATTTATATGCTATTAATAAATAAAGCATGTTAATTCATATACTTTATTCATATGGCTTTTCGTGTTATTGCCTAATGTCAGAGAAATGAAATGTCATTAGACAATAACATAGAAATGCATATGAATAAAGCAAGGATGCCAGCAGAGATAACTACACAAGTAAATGGAAAAGCCAGAACTATATTTTTGGTTTGTAAATCTTCTTTTGTTTCTTACGATTTAAAAGACAAATGCATAAAATCACTTGTTTATATACTATTTCTAAGTATATGTTAATAGGCAATAGTATAAGGATACAATCTGTGACAACAGCAAAATAAACTGGGGAGGCAAAGCTATATGGTAGCGGAGTTTTTATCCTACTGAACCGAAGCTGGTATGAAAATAACCAAGAAATATATGGAAAAAAGGGATTAAAAGATATGATAGAAAAACTCAATATCAATTAAGCAAAAATTAAGGCAGTATTTGTGTTTTGAGGAATAAAAAATATATATAAAACATAAAGGAAATGAACAGCAAAATGACAGAAATAAATCCATTCTTATCATTATTACCTGAAATGTAAACAGATTAAATTCACAAATTAAAAGACAGAGATAGGCTGAATGAGTTTTAAAAAGAAAAGTATGATCCAACTATATGCTGTCTACAAGAAACTCAGTTTAGATCCACAGACACAAATAGACTGAAAATGAAAAAGTGGAAAAAGATATTACATGCAAATGGTAACTAAAAGAGATTTCAGATGTCTATACTAACATCAGTCACAACAGACTTTAAGTTAAAGATTGTGATAAAAGACAAAGATGAACAGTATATATTGCTACAAGCGTCAACTGATTAAGAAGATAGAATAATTTCATCCTGTAAAAAAGCAAAACCAGGGGTTCACAAATGGGAAGACCTAATATTATTAATACTGTTAGGAGAACAATACCACCCAAACAATATACAGATTCAATGTAATACCTATCAAAATTACAATGGCATTTTTGCATAAATGAAAAGCCCATTCTAAAGGTAGTAAGAAAGTGCTGCTGCTGCTCCTTAGTCACTTCAGTCGTGTCTGACTCTGTGTGACCCCATAGACGGAAGCCCACAAGGTACCCCAAATGGCCAAAACAAGCTTTAAAAATAAAGTTGTAGGTCTCTCACTTCCTGATTTCAAAATATATTACAAAGCTACAAGTAATCAAAACAATGTGGTACTGGCATCAGGACAGACATATAGACAAGAGAGCACAGAAATTAACTCTATGGCTAACTGATTTTTGACAAACATGCCAAGACTGCTCAGTGAGGAAAGAATAATCCCTTCAACAAATGATGCTGAGAAAACTGAATATCAATGTGAAAATAATTTGATTTAGACCCTTATCTCACACCACATACAAACATTAGCTCAAAATGGATCAAAGATTTAAAGTTAAGAGCTAAACTATAAAACTCGTAGAAGTACAGAGGGAAATCTACACAGCCTTGGATTTGACTGGCTTCTTAAATGACACTTTCTGTAAGCACAGATAAAAAAAGAGAAAAAAAAACATAAATGGAACTTCATTAAAAATGTTTGTGTGTAAAAGAACACTATTAAGAGAATCAAAAGAAAACCTACAGAATAAGAATAATATATCTGATAGGATTTAAAATCCAGAATACACAAAGAACTCTCAGAACCCAACAGAAAGACCAACAACCCAATTTTTAAATGCACAAAGTGCTTGAAAAGTCACTTCTCCAAAGAAAATATACAAAAGGCCAATAAGCACATGAAAAGACCCTCAGCATCATTAGTCACTAGGGAAATATAAATCAAAAACATAGCAAGATACAACATCACATCAACTAGTGTAGCTAGAATTTTAAAAAGAGAAAATAACAAGTATTGATGAAGATATGGAAAAATTAAAACCCTTGTACATTGCTACTGGAACTGTAAATGGGTGCAGCTGCTGTGGGAAACAATATGGTAAATCTTTCAAAAAATTGAACATGGAATTACCATAAGACTTATCAATTTCACCCCTGGGTAGATACTTCCAAAGTATTTAAAACAGATTCAAACAGAAACATATATGTGTATTCTCAGGTGGCACAAGTGATAAAGAACCACTCCCTGGGTCAGGAAGATCCCCGGGAGGAGAGCACCGCAACCCACTCCACTATTCTTGCCTGGAGAATCCCATGGACAGTAGAGACTGGCAGGCTACATTCCACTGGGTCAAAAGAATTAGATACGCTTAGAGACTAAAACAAAACTACTAATTTTTTTAAAATGTGATTAAGAAGACAGCCTGGATTCTTAATTCACAAAATAGTGAGGGTCTTAAATAAACAAATATGGGAAAATCAAGACCCTTTCCATTTATTTCAGATTTTCAAATGAAAAATGTTTAAAAGCTTCAACTGAATTATCTTCTTTTGGTAAAGCAGTATTTAAGAATTTTTTTTTTACATTATCAAGTGGTTTATTTTGATATCAACTAAAGAAACAGTTTCTGATTTTAAACTACTACTTGTTTTAAAAATGCTGTTTAAGAGTACAAATTACAAAAAAAAATTCTTACATAGATTTTTAGAGCTAAAAAATTAAAACTAAAAGTCTATCATCACATTTTAGTAACCTACATACATTCAAGGAGCCTGGCATGCTACAGTCCATAGGGTCGCAAAGAGTCAGATATGACTGAAGCAACTTAGTACTCACACATTCACAGCAGTATTACTCACAATAGCTAAAAGATGGAAGCAACCCAAATGCCCATCAACATATGAACAAATAAGATGTGGTATACACATATAATGAAATATTATTCAGTCATTAAAAAGAATGATGTTCTGGTACAAGCTACAACATGAATGGACCTCAGAAACATGCTAAGTGAAAGAACACAAAAGATAACATGTTATATGGTCTGGTTTATAATAAATATTAAGAATGGGAACCATAGAGACAGCTTGCCAGGAGCTAAGACAGAGAAGAATGAGAAGGGACTGCTTCATGAGTATGAGCTTTTCTTTCAGGATAATGAAGAACTTGCTGAATACAGTTGGTGGTTGCATGGCTGTTAACGTACTGTCACTAAATTGTACACTTTAAAATTATTAATTTTATGCTAGGTATTAATAACTTTAACCTCAAAAAAAATGCTGTATATTTACAATATAAATGGAAACAGTGACAGACTTTATTTTCTTGGGCTCCAAAAAACTACAGATGGTGACTGCAGCCATGAAATTAAAAGATGCCTGCTCCTTGGAAGAAAAGCTATGACCAACCTAGCATATTAAAGAGCAGAGACATTACTTTGCCAACAAAGGTCCGTCTAATCTAAGCTATGGTTTTTCCAGTAGTCATGTATGGATGTAAGAGTTGGACCATAAAGAAGGCTGAACACCGAAGAATTGATGCTTTTGAACTGTGGTGTTGAAGACTCTTGAAAGTCCCTTGGACTGCAAGGAAATCAAACCAGTTAACCCTAAAGGAAATCAGTCCTGAATGTTCACTGGAAGGACTGATGCTGAAGCTGAAGCTCCAATACTTTGGCCACCCGAAGTGAAGAGCTGACTTACTAGAAAAGACCCTGATGACGGGAAAGATTGAAGACAGGAGGAGAAGGGGATGACAGAGGATGTGATGGTTGGATGACATCACCGACTCAATGGACATGAGTTTGAGCAAGCTCCAGGAGTTGGTGATGGACAGGGAGGTCTGGTGTGCTGCAGTCCAAGGGATCACAAAGAGTGGGACACGACTGAGTGACTGAATTGAACTGACAATACAAAATTCATGTTGAGGTTTGACAGAAAACAGCAAAATTCTGTAAAGCAATCATCCTTCAATAAAAAAAAATAATAATTTTAAAAAACAACAAAAAAGAACTTTTAAAAATACATAGTATGAACCCATGTTTGGCCTAACATAGATGCAGTTGGTTATGTAAATATTTATATATATGTGTATGTACAGGCACAGTTATTTCCATGCTTTGTCAATTGAGAGGGTATAGCTGCACACACCAGTAGCAACATTCATACCCAGGGCCTACCTCCTATTCTCTAAAACTATTCTCCAATAAAAGGACCCAGGGCTCCTTGGAGATGTGGCTAATTTTAGGACTCTGGCAGGAAATATTTAAGATGAGCGTGGAGCATCCTGTGGTGCCAGAGAGTAAGGAAGTGATCCACACACAACACACAGACATACAGAGTGAAGTGTGCATCTCAGTTGCATCTGACTGTTTGCAACCCCAGGGACTGTAGCCCTCCAGGTGCATTCATGGAATTTTCCACACACAAATACTGGAGTGGGTTGTCCTTTCCTTCTGCAGGGTATCTTCCTGACCCAGGGATTGAACCTGCATCTCTGGCAACTCCTGCATTGACAGGCAGATTCTTTACTAGAGTCATCTGGGAAGCCCATACAGAGCGTTGGGGTATGTCAAAAGAACATAGGAGCCAACTGCAAGAGCTCCTAATGGCCAAATCTGGAACAATTTGAGCAAAAATCTAAATACAATAGTAGAATTGTAATCTAAAGCATAAAATAAATACCCCATTCAACATAGGGTATTTTAATAAATAATTGAATGAATTTGTAAATTAATGAGGGAGACAAATCTCATTTGCAGAAGAATTTCAAACAATTTATGCATATACCCAAGAAGATGGAGTATAACTTCTCATTCTTTAAGTAGGGACTAAACACAGTATATACTTTCAAAGAGTACAGTATGAAAAAGTGAAAAAGGGTGGGGCAGATTAACTCTGGTGGAAAAATCTGACAAGACTACCAGCTCTGGTTAAGGTCAATACCAACAATGATAGGTTATGTTGACAGTATGTACCCTTGATAAGATTGATGAAAATGGTACTTTCTCCCTGTGGTCTTTCTTCCAAAACGCCATAACCAATTTAATCATGAGAAAATATCAGACAAATCTCAACTGAGGAGGGCTTCCCTGGTAGTTTAGCTGGTAAAGACTCTGCAATTGAGGAGCATTCTACTAAATACCTGACAATACTCCTTAAAACTGTCAAGGTCATTGAAACAGTGAGCATCTCAGAAACTCACAGCCAAGAAAAGCATTAGGAGACATGACAACCAATCGTAATGTGGAATCCTGGATG
This sequence comes from Moschus berezovskii, assembly GCF_049115385.1. Classification (NCBI taxonomy): domain Eukaryota; kingdom Metazoa; phylum Chordata; class Mammalia; order Artiodactyla; family Moschidae; genus Moschus; species Moschus berezovskii. The sequence continues at coordinate 16,489,946 of NC_142475.1, read as the reverse complement.
GGATCCTGAAACAGAGACAGAACATCAGGTAAAAAGTAAGGCAATCTGAAAATATGGACTTTAATTAATGATAATTGACTGATAAGGGTTCATTGATTGTAACAAATGTAACCATACTAATGTATGATATTAATAACAGGGAGACTCCGGATATGAGGTATGAGAACACTCTGAACTATATTCAGAATTTTCTTATAAATTTAAAATTGTTCTTAAAAAGTAGGAAGCAGCTGTATACCACAGGGAGCTCAGCTTGGTGCTCTGTGATGACCTAGAGGTGTAAGATGGTGGGGGATGGGCAGTGGGACTGAGGTTCAAAGGGAGGGGATATTCCTATGTGGCTCAGATGGCAAAGAATCTGCCGCCAGTGAGGGAGATCTGGATTCGATACCTGGGTCAGGAAGATCCTCTGGAGACGGAAATGGCAACCCACTCCAGTATTCTTGTCTGAAGAATTCCATAGACAGAGGAGCCTGGAGGGCTACAGTTCATAGAGTCACAAAGAGTCAGACACAACTGAGTGACTAACACACATATGTATAAGTATAATTGATTCACACTGTTGTACAGCAGAAAATAACACAATATTGTAAAGCAATTATACGCCAATAAAAAATGTTCACATACACAGATATATAGTTACAGTCTTATACCTATTTAGGACAATAATTAATGCAGATGGAAGCATATCAAACTTACAAGTCTGAGTCTCAAGCCTCTACCCATGATTTGCTTCATGATTTCAGCTAAGTCACTTAAAATCTCTAGACATTAGTTTGCTCACCTTATATTTTACAGACTGAGGGACTTGAAGTCTCTTTAAAGTCTAAAGTTCTAAGAACCCTGATTCTATTACTGTACTAATTCAGTTATACCTGAAAAGAACACCTGGGAAAATGAAGAAGCATTCAAATGATTTTGTAATGCTTAAGAAAACAAGTTCACTAAAATAATTTTTAAAATCTATTTCATTATAATAACTCAAATGTTAAAACACAGAACTTACGAGGTGGTGTGAAGTAAAGGCAGGACTCATTACCTAGAGACAGTGAAAGCTTCTTATAAAGTACCTCACTATGCCACAGAATAGATTTTGTTTAAATTTATATCATCCTCCATTGATGTATCCTTTTGTACAAAGAAGGTGCATGTTTTTTCTGTAGTATTTTGAGAATACATAATGTATGATTAATCTCCTGATATTAGAATTATTTGAGGACCTTTCATTAATATTAAATGATTCTGATTAAAAACAAAAACAACCCATGTTTTATGGACTTCCCTGGCAGTACAGAGGTTCAGACTCTGCACTTCCACTGCAAGGGGCATGAGTTCAATCCCTGGTCATTGGGGAACTAAGATCTTGCATGCTGCATGGCATTGCCAAAAAGTAAATAAATGAAAATGTAATGTTAAAAAATAACAAAAATAAATAAATAAAGTTTTAAAAATATTTAAAAACCATTTAAAAAATATAGCATTTCACCAAAAGTATTTAACACGTTAACTATGTCAATGTAAAGTTTATGTAAGAAAAACAATCAAATTTTGTGTAAGGGTATCTTTCACAGTCATTACATACTTGTAAATATACCACAAACATCACAAAATTTTAAGGGAAAAACATTTTATCTATGCCAAACTAAACTTTTTTTAAAATTTTCAATGACAACTAAATAATTTATAAAAGTTCATTCTCAGGCTAGTTATCTGTGATAAGTCTGACCTTATGAGATGCCCAGAGGGTGTACATTAGATTAAAATGTTTGATTTCTTATTCACTCTGACAGTAATATAATCTAAAACAAGACTCTGAAGCTTCTTTAGCCTGAAAGGTCAAGGATATGATAACCCTCTAATCTGAAGAGTACAATACTTACCAGCTTTTCTTTTTAATTTTTTATGTGAAAGATAGGCATAAAATGTCTTTCTCATATATGAAATTTCCATATCAATAAAGAAAAAGTTAAGTAACAAAGGGATAACTATAGCCTTAGACATAATTATAACTTCTTCTATTACTAAAAATGTTCAGCATAGAAAAAAATCATCATGTGACATCAAATACCCTTGGGGAAAGAGGAAACATTATTATATTCTATTATTTAGCATGCGACCAAAAAATTACCTTTCTTCAGCTTCCAATAAAATGAAGTCCAAACCTCCAATACATTTCAATTATCTGAATAAAAGTTTTGAAAGCTATCATATTTTCTTAAAGCTTTTAGGAGGTAAGAACTGCACTGTATTTTTTTTAATTTCTATTTTTAAAATTCTATTTTTGCTAGATTTTTATCTACAAACTAATTTCATCTAGCATCTTCGAAAGTGTGAACACTTTTAAGTTTTATTAATATTCTCGTGGCAACATCAAAATTTAAGGTAATCATCAAAAGGAGTTCTATTACTTGCTTTGTTAGGTTTGCAAACTTTTCTTCATATTATTTGCTCTTACATTTCCTGCCTGCCATCACCTTTAGTTTTAGTGTATTTTAAATTTCTTCAAATGGTGGAATAAAAGACAGAAATGTGTGTACATATTACATTTTTAAGTATTCATTACCTTAATCTACTAAAGTAAACTTTTGTCAAGGCCTTTTATCTTAATGGTATTTTTACATAAAAAAGTGGTAGGGAAACAATCATATCTGACACCCCTTCGAATTCATCTTGAACTGTGTTAGTTTAGTGTCAGTTATTGACTACTTGAGCTGGAGAACCCCTGCCAGTATCAGTAACAACCAGTCAAAACTACACAGTACCTTTAACATCAAAAACACTTCACAGGAATCATTATCATCATTTATTGATAGGAAGAAAGATTGCACAGAGAGATGATGTCTTCAACACAGGGTGTGTTCAGTGAAGAGAAAATTGAAGGTCTAAATGTAAGTCAATAGTAAATCCAAAAACCATTTCTTTCAAGGAAAGTTTAACATTGTGTTTTCTGCTTTCAGAATCTTTCCTCATTAAAGAGCTATTCTTTTCTGGTTCAAATCTTGCTTACCTCCTTTTTAAAGTAATTTCTGAAAATGTTAGCCAGATGAGTTAATTTCAGATTGCTTATTTACCTGCTTATAGATTTATTTGCCACCTGCTTTTGCTTTTTTTACAGATGCAAAGTCAACCTCTGGGGCAAAATCCCACCTTTCTCTTTCTGCCACACAAGTGGTAAATAACATTACCCAATAAATTTCAGCATTTCCCCAAATGTGTAGGATACAAAAAATGTATTCATTCGTGTGAGATATAAAAATGTACACTCACACTTCTGAAATCAACAGCCAGCCATTTCACACTTGGGCCAAAGGCAAACAAACATAATTCTCACTGGCAGCTGGACAACATTCCAAGCTGCCACCACATTAATTAACTCACCTCAGTCAGATTCCACTTCAACTTGCACAGCTTGCTGCCAAGACGCCTAGCAATAAATTGTTAGGTTAAATACTGAACAAGGTAGGGAAATACCATATGGTATGTTGTTACGGAGGGTGGGATATTCTTGTTTAACACTAGTAGCAGGTTTTTCCCTTTACTTTTTATTGTTGTCTCTGGTGATTTCAGGAAACTGAGCATACGTTCTTGCTGAAAATTATCTTGCTTGATTATAGTGATGGAGAATGGAACGGTAACAAGACATTAATAACAAAATACTTTTGTCCACAAGCTTCTATAATTGATGTTCCGAAAATTTCAAGGCAACAGCTTACTTAGCAGGTACTGGGAACTCACTAATGGTAAATTATTGGTATTAAACTTGGGGGTGTCAAGGAACAAAAACCTCAAATAAATTCTGTTTTCACTGAGGACTATTGAGAATTTACAAGTAAATACAAACTGCTTGTATCAATAGCTGAAAAGCTTCTAACATGGGAATCGAAAGATTTGAGCTTGAATCCAGTTTCTGCCTTTGACGGGCTGTGTCACTTTCATTAAATCACTTCACTTCTCTGATATTATTTCCTCATCTGTCATATGATGCAGTTTGACTAGATGAGTGCTTCCCAAACCTTAACACACATATCAACTTAAGATGCTTGTTAAAAATGCAGATTTTTGGATGTCACCCTTAAGGACTGAAATTGATTAGGTCTGATGTGGAGGCCAAATCTGCAATGGGAGTGAGCAAGAAATTCTTCCACAGATAAAAGACCCATACTCTGAGAAATACTGGACTGCATGATACCAAGATTCCCCTTAACTCTGACAGTTAGTTCACTTACCAGCCCATATCATTGCTTTTATAAACTGTGGTGTAATATTAGAAAGAGGTATAATTGGGAGAGTTGATTCAGGACTTAATCTGCACTCATTCAAAGGCCTAGTCAGAAAAAAAAAGCTGAAAACACCAGAATATAACTACCCAAAATCCTGTATGCATTTTCCTAGGGCTGTGGGGTGGGTCATAGAGGTGACAGCTGATTGACTGCAGCTGTTCTCCCTAAAAATCCTGTCTATATATAAAGGAAGACTCCCAAAGAGAACAAACCAGTCAGTCCTAAAGGAAATCAATCCTGAATATTCATTGGAAGGACTGATGATGAAGCGCCAGTTCTTAGGCCACCTCATGTGAAGAGCTGACATTAGAAAAGATCCTGATGCTGGAAAAGATTGAAGGCAGGAGAAGGGGACGACAGAGGATGAGATGATTGGATGACATCACCGACTTAATGGACATTAGTTTGAGCAAGCTCTGGGAGCTGGTTATGGACAGGGAAGCCTGGCATGCTACAGTCCATGGTGTCGCAAAGAGTCGGAGACGACTGAACGATTGGACTGACTGAACTCATCACTCACCCAGCTGAAGTCTCTTTCCTCTAAATGTGTAATGAACACTCGTTTCATCTAGATTGCCTCTTGTGAATGTGATGTATTCTGCTTCTATTTTAAATGCCAGAAATCAGGAAAATATTCTGTACTTGTTTGTAAGATTCTCAAAGGCTAGGGACTTTGGGAAACCTCATTCTTCCTAGCTTCTAGGACATGATTTGATAAGGAAACTAAAAGGCTCTTACTGGTATACACTCTGAGTTTATTTCAGATTGATACTTATGAATTTCTATTACGCCATGTATCTACTTCCATCCGATTCCTCTTAAGACCAGCAGAGAACCATCCCATAAGACAGTTGCCTGGGGACAGCCTTAAATTAAGAAATGAACAACCTTAACTGGCCTGCATAAAACAGTATGCAACACAGGCCTTTCTCATCATGTTTACAAGCCCAACGAGGATTCAAAAAACAGACTTCATTACTTCACTACTGGAAACTTGAAATCACCTTTTTTTCTTGCTCTCCATCAGTGGAGAGTGTAAAAAAGGCAGTGCAGTAGTTGCTTTACTACTGAATTTGCACAAAAGAAACTTGATTCTCTTAAAATTAGTTAATTCTTTCCAAGATAACCACCACAAAAATCTGCAAGTTCTAATAAAGTTCCTTAGAGTGTGGGTGGAAGATCTCTTACTAAGCTTTTTGTGTTGTCCTCAGCTACTAAAATCAGGCTCTTAATAGATGCTCAATAAAGGAACGTTGGCTTGAAGATACTCTGGCAGAGAAGTACTAAATCCTGTTGCAGCCTTCTTCATCCCCTGCAGGTGGTGCTGGGAGACAGTTTACTTATTTACTTATTTAATCATAATTGTATGGGCAAGCAAAGGTGTCCTGGTGCTGGTTTAAAGCTGCTGTAATTATCTTAATTTCTTCCTCCTCTTCACTCTAATTACTGGGTCACAGAGGAGAACAGACTGGAAAAGGTGATGCAGATGAAGAGAAGCAGGGTTTTGAGATAATTGATGGTGTCTCCCAGGCCTGGCAGTGGAAATATTCTGTAGAGATTTAGGAGAAAGGGATTTTGTACATTTGTACAAAAGATTTTGTACTTTCCAAAAGAGAAGATACATTCAGGAAAGTCTCCTATACCACCATCTGACCATCTCCCACAGATGTGCTCTATTAATTCCAGCTCTGTATTTGTCAACCCCATACTTCCAGTATTTTTCATGAAGGTTCGATATGACTGGCTGTCGGTATTTGGGGCTTCAGTCTTTAAGACTTCCTTTCCATCTCACAACATGTTCATTACACTTCCAAGTCAGTCAGTTTAAAGGATGAATCACTTACCTTTTAACATCCTGACTCTCCCGCTTGATCGAGAGCTGTTAAAAGGGTAGGGACTGTGTCATTATCACTTTTGTATCACTACTTCTTGTCTTGATGCTTGAAATGTAGCAGATCCTAAACAAATTAAATGAAAAAAAGCAATCAGTGAGTCAATAGGAATACTGCCAGCCACATACCTTATACTTTTCTCTTCTATCACCCTTTTCCTGAAGTTTTCTGAAGCCAAAAGTAGAGGCTAGCAATTACAGTATTAAATAAGGAAACTGGTATTTTTTAACTGACATAATGTTCCCAACTACATTTCTAACCGTATCTCTTGCACGTCCCCCGATATGAATCCTTCAGAACAACCAAATTGGTGTGTCCACTCTCTCTGATAATGCTTTATGTTTTCCTACCTCTGAGATTACGCCATTCCTCTATTTTGTCCTCAGTCTATCTTAATTAGTAATTCTCAAAATGATTCTCAGGGGAAGCCATGATATCAACACTATGTTCATAGTACTAAGATGCCATTTACTTTTCCACCTCATTCTCTCACAAGTATACAGTGGAGTTTTCCAGAAGCCATAAGACATTTGATATCACAACAGAGCAGATGACAGAATCCAGCTGTCTTCTGTTGCCAAATATTAAAATGCAAAGAGTAAATAAATTTTTAAAAATGCAAAATGTAAAACAACATCATTTTTCTGACTAAATGGTTTTGTTCTGGAAAACACAGATATTTTTTATAAAATTATTTACCTTAACATGTAATTTATTTAAATTACATTGACAAGTATTTTAAATTTTCTTGATTTAATTTCTAATATGATAAATATATAATCCTGGTGGCTCAGTCTGTAAAGAATCCACCTGCAATGCAGAAAATCGCCTGCAATGCATATGACCAGGGTTCAATCCCTTGGTTGGGAAGATCCCCTGGAGAAGGAAATGGCAACCTACTCCAGTATTCTTGCCTGGAAAATCCCATGGACAAAGGAGCCTGGCAGGCTACAGTCCATGGGGGTCACAAGATTTGGAAAGAGGTTAGCGACTAAACCCCCACCATGATAAATATGAATAGATATATAACTCACATAAACAAAATATCACTGATGTCCTCAACAATTTTTATTGATAGTGTACAGGAATGCAAGAGATTTCTGTGCATTAATTTTGTATCCTGCAACCTTACCAAATTCACTGATTAGTTCTAGTAGTTTTCTGGTGGCATCTTTAGGATTTTCTATGTATCATATCATGTCATTTGCAAATGACAGTTTTACTTCTTTTTTTCTACTTTGTATTCCTTTTATTTCTTTTTCTTCTCTGATTCCTGTGGTTAGGACTTTTAATACTATGTTGAATAATAGTACCAAGAGTGGACATATTTGTCTTGCTCCTCATCTTAGAGGAAATGCTTTCAATTTTTCACCACTGAGAATGATGTTTGCTGTGGGTTTGTTGTATATGGCCTTCATTATGTTGAGGGAGGTTTCCTTTATGCCCACTGTCTGGAGAGTTTTTATCATAAATGGGTGTCAAATTTTGTCAAAAGCTTTTTCTGAGTCTATTGAGGTGATCATATAGGTTTTATTCCTTACTTTAATATGGTATATCATACTGACTAATTTGCATATGTTGAAGAATTCTTGCTTTCCTGGGATAAATAAATCCTACTTGATCATGGTGTATGATCTTTATAATGTGTTGTTGAATTCTATTTGCTAGTATTTTGTTGAGGATTTTTGTGTCTATGTTCATCAGTGATACTGGTCTGTAATTTTCTTTTTTTGTGATATCTTTGGTTTTGGTATCAGGGTGATGTCTCAATAATTTTGAAAAGTATTAGTAAGGAGTCCAAGACTATAAAGTTTGGCAATGCTGATGTAAATCTTCTGTGCCCTTTAAAGTCCAAAAAAAGTCTTCCTTCTTGATAAGATCTTTGACCACAGCAAGTGGGGAGGAACTCCTTCTCTGTCTATAGCAAATACCTGGGGCACTTACACACTTGTGTTTCTTTTACTCAAGTGACCTAGTAGAACTTGCACCTCAAAGAAATTAGCATTGTTACACTGCTGCTGCTGCTGCTGCTGCTAAGTCACTTCAGTCGTGTCCGACTCTGTGTGACCCCATAGACGGAAGCCTACCAGGCTGCCCCGTCCCTGGGATTCTCCAGGCAAGAACACTGGAGTGGGTTGCCATTTCCTTCTCCAATGTGTGAAAGTAAAAAGTGAAAGTGAAGTCGCTCAGTCGTGTCCGACCCTTAGCGACCCCATGGACTACAGCCCACCAGGCTCCTCCATCCATGGGATTTTCTAGGCAAGAGTACTGGAATGGCTTGCCATTGCCTTCTCCGATTGTTACACTAAGAAGATTTAAAAACTTTTGCGTTTAATGATTAATTATAAACAATCATTTTACTTTCCAGTCTCTTATTATTGTCTTCCCAGCCTCAAAAGAAAATATTTTCTTGACTTTTCAATCTACCCTTATCACCAAAAAAGATAATGATAGTAAAGTTTTATATATATATATATAACATTTTTTGTGAAATTTTATTACAGTTATAAGTCTGATAAGTGTTCATTGTAAAAAAATGAAATAAAAAATTAGAAATTAAAAAAGTTAAATTCACCTACAATGACATCAACCTGAGGTAACAATTGCTAACATTTTATATATATACATATATATATATCTACTATACATATATTTTTCACTAAAGTTATACTGAACATACTATTATTTTTATATACTAAGATGCTGTTTTGCTTCTTACACTTATACAGTGTCTTATGGGGGATTTAAAAAAATTAGTAATGTTCATTTTAATAAGTGTGTTGTTGATACAGGTATTCATTTTTTCTTTAAATTAAATATGTACATTTTAATTCTCTTTTGTATGAAGGATAACTTAATAATAAATGAGTTTTCATAATCAGTGAATTTTTAAAATAATACATCATGAACATTTTTCTATGTCATTATTATTACATTATATGTTTTCTAGGGTTTACTTAACCCATATTTAACTCCACTGTTAGCATTAAAATTATTTTAATTTTTTAAAACTACAAATGATGCTTGGGTTTTCTTCCCTGTATACACATTTTGCATACATCTCTGTGATTTCCTGAGACTAAATGTAGAATTACAAGGTCGGGAAATATACACAATTTTAAGATATTTAATTCAAAAAATACAATCAGGGGCTTCCCTGGTGGCTCAGTGGTAAGGAATCCACCTGCCGAGGCAGGGGACACGGGTTCGATATCTGGTCTGGAAAGGTCCCACATGCCATGGGACAGCTAAGCCCATGCGCCACAACTACAGAGCCAGTGCTCCAGAGCCCATGCTCCACTACAGGAGAGACCCGAGCACGGCAACTGGAGAGTGGCTCCAACTTACCACAACCTGAGAAGGCCCCGGGCACAGCAGCAAAGACCCAGCACAGCCGTGACTAAATAAATAAATAAACCTTTTCAAAAAATATACCGTCATTTTTTGGTGCCACTTCTGCTTTCTCGCTAGAAGAAAAACAACTCTGCGAACGAGGAGAAAAATGAAGCAAAGAGTTTGAGAGACCTCGAGAGAAAGCTGGAAAAGCACATGTTGGGAGGGAAACTCACAGAGAAAAACGCTGCCAGAGAAGAAACAAGAGACGGGAAGAAGGGTGGGAAGAACGAACAGAGCTGAAGAATGACTTCAAAGGGATAAACAGGGCATACTGGAGACAGAAGGTTTCAGAGTTAGGCAGATGGTGGATTTAAAACAACTCATCCATTGTTTAGCATTGTGACCTTAGGCAAGGTACACAACTTCTTCTCTGTAAATGTGAAATGCAAAGAGCTTGGCAAACAGTTGGCACACAATAAATGGGTATTTCCTTCTGAAGAAATGGAATAAAAAGTGGGGAGAGGCAAAGGTGGGAGAAAGGAAATAGAAATGAAAAAAATAAGTGAATGGACAGAAAAACAAGAATTGCTTCTGAAGCCGAATTCTAATACTTTGGCTGCTTAATATGATGAGACAACTCACTGGAAAACTCTGATGCTGGGAAAGATTGAGGGCAGGAGGAGAAGGGGGCGACAGAGGATGAGACGGTTGGATGGCATCACCGACTCGATGCACATGGGTCTGAGCAATCTCTGGGAGACTGTGAGTGAAGGACAAGGAAGCCTGGCTGCTGCAGTCCAAGGGTCACAAAGAGGAGGACCCAACTCAGCCACTGAAGGACAACAGAAAAACAAAACTGAAGGAAAAATCCAATTTCACTTCACAAATTGTTACTTTTGTAAAAAGTCCTGATATAACATGTAACAATGAAATAGAGAAAAGAAAGAAACCAAAGCCATACATGAGCGTATGCCTTGAAAGGAATGAAAATGAAAGGAATGCTTATGAGAAAAGTAGATTAATACGTGAAAACAAAACCAAAGAAAAAAAAAGAATGTCAAACCTAAAAAAATCAAATGTGGACTCAAAATATTTGCAGATTTTTTTTTGACTTGGTATTTCCACTTAATAAAATGTTACTGTAGTTTTCTAAAAAAAGATAAATGAGAAAGATGCTGATGAGAAAAAAGGAGGTTATGATTCCAAGCACATTACATTCATTAAACCATTTTTACAGTTGGAAACAAATTGAAAGCTGGAAGCAAATCAACTCCAATACTCATTATTTTCACTGACCTTGAGCCGCTGAAGGCCTGCACTTTATACCTTTGCTCACACACGTGCACACCCTTTATCTTTCCCTTCTATCGAGCAGACACAGATGGCAACACCGGTTTACTACTCTGCTTTCTGTTACTTAACTTCTGGTCTTCGGTTTCTCTTCCACAAGCTAAAGACAGTTCTAGGAGTTAATCTCCTCTTCGTTGCATTTCCCAAGCTGGACTAGAAATCTTGAGAAAACAAGTTGTCTTTTTCTCATGAAAGTTTTTGGCACTTCATGCTTCTAAATGTGCCAAGAATGTCTTGAGACATTTTATTCGGATTTTCTGCTTGAAAATCTAAATTTTCAAGAACCTGCCTGCTCAGAGGTATAAGCACATCACCAAGATTTAATATGATTCCAAGAGAAAGTTAATAAAATCTTAGATTAATTTTAATTTAAAGACTTGAATTGGTTTTTATTTACTCCACAATAATGAATTCTTACTGGCTAAGACTTAACTAAGTTAAATGGCTAACTTAGTTTCAGATTGGTGGAACTATCACCTCAATGTGCTTAGTCACTCAGTCATGTCTGATTCTGCGACCCCATGGACTATAGCTCGCCAGGTTCTTCTGTCCATGGGGATTCTCCAGGCAAGGATACTGGAGTGGGTTGCCATGCCCTCCTCCAGGGGATCTTCCCAACCCAGGAATCAAACCCAGGTTTCCAGCATTTCAGGCAGATTCTTTACCGCCCAAGCCACCAGGGAAACCAATCACCTCAACAGGTGGTGGAAAATGCACTGTAATTGATTTCCATATTTGACTCCTTGTGGAGGAAAATGATAAGGAATAATAATGGCTTTTCACATAGCAAAATTTCTTTAGGCACTAACCAAGAAACATTAAAATATTATATAGCAAATATACCTTATACTTTAATTAAAGATACTCATCATTAGAAAATAGGATAAAAAACAACCAGTTGAAATAAAGATGATCTTATTCCAGTGTAACAGAAGCATAACTGGAGTTAGACTGCACGCCTGATGTATTCTAGACTGCTCTGGCTAACCATTAATCTCATCTCCTCCCACTCAGCAGGAATATCTTCCAGGCAATTTTCCCTTGTCTTCTCACTTTCATAATACCCATCTTCCCAGAACTCTGAAGTAATTGGGGATCTCAACAGAGATGAGTTAAAAACCCGTGTACATGTTCTAGATCAGTTTAGAGTTCCTAGGGCAAATTAGCTTCTCTGCCTCATTCCTTCCTTTGTCCTTGTTTTTCAACTTCCCCCTTTGGTAATTCCCTCTACCAGGAACTCCAAGGCACAGACTTCAATTAACAAAAGTGTTTGATTACATCCTCATAAAAATGGTGACATTCTTGGATAGTGATTAGTATGTAAACTTTCCGGTTTTTAGTTTTCTAAAAATGTTAAGTGTCTTAAAGTGTTAGTTACCTAGTCATGTCCAACTCTTTGCAACCCCATGGATTGTATGTAGCCTGCCAGGCTCCTCAGTCCATGGGATTCTCCAGGCAAGAATACTGGAGTGGGTTGCCATGCCCTTCTCCGGGAGGATCTTCCCAACCCAGGGATTGAATCCAGGTCTCAGGCATCGCAGGCATATTCTTTACTGTTTGAGCCACGAGGGAAGGTCTTAAAGGTTCTCAGAAAATACAATGAAAGAACCTTATAAAAAGTGCCTATTAGTCTACGCTAAAATTCTTTTTCTTTTTTTTGGCCATGCATCACGGCATACAGAATCTTTAGTTCCTTGACTAGGGATAGAACACTTACCTCCTGCAGTTGCCACCAGGGAAATTCCTATACTAAAATTCTTAACACAGAGTCAGCACCACTGTCTTTTCTGTACCAAAACTATAGCTCCTTTGAGAAACAAGAGAGTATCCTTTTAAGATGTCTGTGTGTGTGTGTTAAGTCACTCACTTGTGTCCGATTCTTTACAACCCCACAGACTGTAGCCCACCAGGCTTCTCTGTCCATGAAATTCTCCAGGCAAGAATACTGGAGTGGATTACCATCCCCTTCTCCAGAGGAACTTCCCAACCGAGGGTTCGAACCCTGGTATCCTGCATCGCAGGCAGTTTCTTTACCAGTTGAGCTACAGGGAAGGCCTAACATAAGATGCCTAGTTCTCTTAAACATACCAAATACAATGAGCTTTTCAGGCCATGAAGATATTTTTGATACAAGAATGTGCATCACTCTAGTAAAAAGACATATAATCAGCATTCCCTGGTAACTTATATGGTAAAGAATCTGCCTGCAATGCAGGAGACCTGGGTTCGATCTCTGGATTAGGAAGATATCTGGAGAAGGAAATAGCAACCCACTCCAGTATTCTTGCCTGGAGAATCCCATGGACAGTCCATGGGGTCACAAAGAGTTGGATACGACTGAGTTACTAACACTTTCATAGATTATGGATCAGTGAATAATGGAATTTTACTGATAATAATGTATATAGCCTAGATCTGCCCTGTCCAACATAGCAGCCGCTAACCACATGAATTAAAATTAATTAAAATTAAATTACAAATTCAGTTCCTCAGTCACACTACCTACATTTCAAATGCTCAGTAGCCACATGTGGCTATTAGTTACCCTCCTGGACAGCACAGACAGAACATCTACATCATTGCAGGGAGCTTTATTGAACAACACTGGTCTAGAAAAATTAAAGATAGCCTCAGACACTAATCAGTATAATTATCATCCAGTTATAAACAAATTTGAATTATATCTAAAAGGTGATTATATTTTCTTTTTAGCAGTCATAAGATGACATCATATAATCTTAATTAAGTAGCTGAGAAAAGTGTTAATTGAACAATTTAACCAAAATGCAAGAGAAATGTTTTAATTCACATAAACTATAAAACAGTTCTTACTTTCATCCTTCCTGTTATAAACTGACAAGTGCACATGTACATTTCAAATCTATATGATCAGTTTATTTCCCATGAGTTATATGGCAATTCTTCTCCAAGAAATAAATGAAGAATGAATTAAGTTCTATGAGAACGGGTGGAAACAGATTTTCCCAGTGGCTCAATCAGTAAAGAATCAGCCTGCAATGGAGACCCAGGTTCGATTCCTGGGTCAGAAAGATTCACTAGAGGTTGGCATGGCCACCCACTCCAGTATTCTTGCCTGGGAAATCCCATGCACAGAGGAGCCCGGTGGGCTACAGTCCATGGGGTCCAATAAGTCAGATATGCCTGAAGCAACTGAGCATACCCATGCTTTCTTAAATGTTTTAAAATTTTATTTCCTTTACATTTATATATAATTTTTATTATTTTTTTCAGCTATACCGTGGAGCACGCAGAATCTTCACTCCCCAGCCGGGGATGGAACCTGTGCTCCCTGCAGTGGAAGCGCAGAGTCTTAACCACTGGACCACCAGGAATGTCCCAAAGTCTATTTTCTTTAAAAAGTTCTTTGAGAGGTTAAGTTTCATAAACTGCAGACATGGAGAAAACTGTTTTGATGACAGCAATTTTTTCCCTATTTCCATCTTTGCAAGAATGTGGACAGAACATTCTAATGTATCTCCTGCCAAAGGCTTTCAGAGAATGGCTACAGATGAGACTGTTTTGGACCTGGAATTGGTTAGCTGTATTTTTCTTTCTGTTGTCAGCCTACACTGGGAAAGACACCTTGCTACACAGAGCTCATCATTTCTAAAATTATCTAAGAGCTTATTACTCTTGCCAAAAACTGTCCAAGTCAGAGAGTTTCACAAAGCAAACAAAGAAAATTCCCTTGATCCAGAGTTTTCAGGATGTAATGCTGTGTCTCACTGCCTCACCATGCATACATTCAGAACAGGAAAAAGCCAGAATTCTAGGATACTGAATCAGTTGTGCTGTTCTTAGTCGCTCAGTTGTGTCAGACTCTTTGTGACCCCATGGACAGAGGAGTCTGACGGCAGCTGTCCATGAGGATTCTCCAGGCAAGCATACTACTGTGGGTTGCCATGCCCTCCAGCAGATCTTCCCAATCCAGGGATCGAACCCAGGTCTCCTGCATTGCAGGCAGATTCTTTACCAGCTGAATTACCAGGGAAGCCCCATTGAATCAGTTACCTTCTATCAATAAAGCCACCAGAAACCTATAACCAGCTTTGTGTTTGGCATCAGTTCAGTTCAGTTCAATCACCCATTCATGTCCGACTCTTTGCAACCCCATGAATCGCAGCATGCCAGGCCTCCCTGTCCATCACCAACTCCTGGAGTCCACCCAAACCCATGGGCATCAAGTCAGTGATGCCATCCAACCATCTCATCCTCTGTCGTCCCCTTCTCCTCCTGCCCTCAATCTTTCCCAGCATCAGGGTCTTTTCCAATGAGTCCGCTCTTCACATCAGGTGGCCAAAGTATTGGAGTTTCAGCTTTAGCATCAGTCCTTCCAATGAACACCCAGGACTGACCTTCTTTAGGATGGACTGGTTGGATCTCCTTCCAGTCCAAGGGACACTCAAGAGTCTTCTCCAACACCACAGTTCAAAAGCATCAATTCTTCAGCACTCAGCTTTACTTTATAGTCCAACTCTCACATCCATACATGACCACTGGAAAAACCATAGCCTTTACTAGACGGACCTTTGTTGACAAAGTAATATCTCTGCTTTTTAATATGCTGTCTAGGTTGGTCATAACTTTCCTTCCAAGGAGTAAGCGTCTTTTAATTCCATGGCTGCAATCACCATCTGCAGTGATTTTGGAGCCCAGAAAAATAAAGTCAGCCACTGTTTCCACTGTTTCCCCATCTATCTGCCATGAAGTGATGGGACCGGATGCCATGATCTTAGTTTTCTGAATGTTGAGCTTTAAGCCAACTTTTTCACTCTCCTCTTTCACTTTCATCAAGAGGTTCTTTAGTTCCTCTTCACTTTCTGCCATAAGGGTGGTGTCATCTTCATACCAGAGGTTATTGATATTTATTCCAGCAATCTTGATGCCAGCTTGTGCTTCCTCCAGCCCAGCGTTTCTCATGATGTACTCTGCATATAAGTTAAATAAGCAGGGTGACAATATACAGCCTTGACATACTTCTTTTCCTATTTGGAACCAGTCTGTTGTTCCATGGCCAGTTCTAACTGTTGCTTCCTGACCTGCATATAGGTTTCTCAAGAGGCAGGTCAGGTGGTCTGGTATTTCCTTCTCTTTCAGAATTTTCCAGTTTATTGTGATCCACACAGTCAAAGGCTTTGGCATAGTCAATAAAGCAGAAATAGATGTTTTTTTGGAACTCTCTTGCTTTTTCGATGATTCAGCAGATGTTGGCAATTTGATCTCTGGTTCCTCTGACTTTTCTAAAACCAGCTTGAACATCTGGTGTTTGACATAGTTTTCTCTTTTACCAGCACCTTTCACAGCACATTCAACTTCTTTTACACAGAGTGGAGAAAAGTTCAACAGATATTTTATCAATGCTTTCAGTCACAAAAACCAACTACAGTATGGCCCCTGCCTTCAACAAGCTCATTTTCTAATGAATGATAGCAACAGATGAACAGATAAGTGCTATCAGAGAGATGTGCAAGGACTCCAATGGAAAATCAAAGAAGAAAGTGTCACATGACCTGCCAATAAGAGTTCCTGGAAGTCACGTTGTCCAAGCAGAGTCTTGAAAGATGAAAATCTTCCTTCTCAGCCAGCTAATCAAGGAGTGAGAAAAAGTTTTACACAAAAGAAAAACATGAGCTAAGCACAGAGGCAAGAAAGCATCATAATAAATTCCAGGAATTATGTGTAGTCTTTTATTTCCAAAATAAATATCACAGTCATGGGATAAATTATTGTATTGAATGCTAAGATTAATTTTCTTCTGTAGGTGATGGGGAGTTATTAAATGTTTTCCTAAGGAGAAGTAATCTGTTCATGTTTGTGGTTTAGAGAGATCAATTTCTTGACTCTGCGAACTGTATTGATGCTAATATAGAAGGTGCAGATTTGAAAAATGTTAGGAATAAAGAGAGCATGGCCTTGTGGAATTAAAAGTGGTTCCAAGTAATTTTCAAAGTAGTAATAATTGGGGGATGAATAAAAGGGAAACTCAAAAGGGAGAGGGTCAAGGTTTTCAGAAATCAAAACGGTTGTGGGTATTTTGTTTTGTTGGTCAGTTTTATTAGAACTCCTCTGAAAGATAAAGTAATTAGAGAACAGAAAGGCGAAAGTACAATACAAAAATTTTAAGAAATAAACTACCACATGAAAAACAAAGAAATAAAGCACTGATAGTTACAGTCAGAAAAATCCTGATAATGAATCTGAGCAAATCAAAAGTCAAGTACTAACCTGTACTGAGAAAACCCAACACACAGGTAAAGATCTTCATTAATGATACAGAGCTGAAGAGTAGACAGGAATTCTCCTGGTTAAGGAGATAATGTAATTATACCGAAGAAATAGAAAAACAGATGAAAAATTAACACATTTTAAAGAAGTCAGCAAGTAAGTAGATGAAAACATAAGTTAACTCCAAAGTAAGCCCCAGATCTCTATATGCCCAAGAGATGTGCTATTCAAACCTCAGTCTACTAGAAGAATTTTTATTTCTGTAAACGGATACCATAAAAATTCTCTTGCCAGTCAGGTACTTTAAAGAGGAGGGAAAACTTTTTATTTGACTTTAAAATAAATACAATTCCTTAAAATAGGATTGTATGGTTTCCTGCCTTCAAAACATTAATGACACCACCTGTATCTTGAGGGTTTGAATAAGTACTTTCATTGCTTTTGTAGATGGTCAAACAAAATATCATACACACATACAGATACACAAGTACTTTACAAAACTGTTTGATTACTTATTCCTCTTAAATGAACAGATTAATGACCAAAAGATGAAAGTAAAGTGGTGCTGAATAGGAAATCCAACCAACCCCCCTCCAAAAAAAATGTGCAGGAATTGGAAGCAAAATCTTTTCTCGCTCTTGTAAAAACAGAGCCAACTTAAGCTGATGTTGGATTATTGTGTGCAAACAGTTCCTGACTCGTTCACCAAGTGAAACAAAAGCTGTAAATGTTTTTCTATGCCTCTTCTAACATTTTGGGAAAGGTTTCTGAAAGAAAAAAAAATAGACTCAATTTAATTAAATCTCTCACTCACACACAGGAACACACTTTTTTCCCTTTTTAGGAAGAGTTAAACATCTGAATAACTCACAATTATAAAACTTTGAATTGCAAAAAACATGAATTACCTTTAATACTTAAAGAAGGCTCCAGTCATATTAGGGATCACTTTTTTGGTAAGGAAAACAATAAAAAAATGATAATTTTTTTTTAAAATGAAGGAATCTATGACAACATTTTAAATAAAAATAAGCAAAATATAATGATCTGAAAGGGATCTAAACTGTTAAGTTTAAATTGCTTTTGTACTTTCCTATCTTCAACTAGCTAAAACTTCCTCTTTTGGGTAAAATATCTATGGCTTACAAAAAATAATGCAATATAAATTTTATTTATCTGCTACAGGGAAAAATTAACCAAAATTGTATAAATCAAAGCAACTGCCATTACTCAAATGTCCCATTATTATATGATCACATATTAATAATTCAAATTGTCTAAAACAAAATACAGAATTCAAAATATTCAATCTTATAAATTAGCTGTCAATTTAAAAAATGACTTTGAATTTTTATTTTCAAGTATCCAGTTATAAATTTTAATTATTTTATATGTAAAATTTATAAAATGGCAAATAGGTATGAAAAATAATAGACTGGATTTGGGGAAGGGGGAAGAACTTTTAACTCCAGTTAAAAGAACCACAGAAAATGAAAAGCATGAAAATTAGATTTACAAAAAATTAGTTATTATTAGGCTTTATTAAATTTTAAACTGTGAAATATAAAATAACTGAAATTTTAAAGTACATACGCAAGTTAAATCATATCAACTGCAGCTTTTAAGTGTTTACTCTGTGTTAAGCACTGTGCTGGTCATTTTATATCATTTCATTTAATCAAAACCTTACACGAAGGGCCTCATGAACCATCTACACATATAGAATACTTCGAAATTTTCAAAAAACATTCTATAATTTTCTCATATGATCTTCACATTATGCTATGAACTAAACAAAAGGCAAAAGCAATTATTGGCTCTAAATAGGTTACAGATAAGAAAATAAAAGGACATGAAGATTAAAATCACTGAATCAGTAAAAAACAGAATTAAGTATTTAGTTGTCTACCTTCTAATCCTGACTCATTATCCACTATATAACATTAATATCATAGAGTCTTAGATTTAGGACATCCTAAATGATTTAGGAAACAGCTTAACGTTAATCAGCAAACATTCACTGAGTTTCTACACTGTATAAAACACAGAAGTATTTGTGTGATATAAAAAGAAAAAGAGAGGGAAAAATCGAAAAAAGAGAGGAAGAGAAGATTCCACTGAAGAACTTAATATACGACTGAGAAGGACACATTAATCCTTAGAATAATTATAAAATAATATATCATTCAGTGCAAGATAACTGTGAAAATACCTGATTTATTGATGTAATTTAACCCTGCTCAAATCTGATAACAAATTATGTATTTTTTATTTATTTGGATTAATCAAATCTCAGAAAATTTTACCGTACTAATTCTCTTTTGCTAAACAGAAACACTATATAGAAATTATTGCTACAAAGAAAAAAAATTAACAACTATGATATACCCAGCAATCTTTTTAGAAATTTTAGTTCTAACAATATATGTTATAATAGAATGTTATTTAAGTTGAACATATAAGAAACCAAAATATTTGTCAAAATCCCCCCTCAAAAGTTATTGAGTATGAATGGAAAAGTTTACATTATTAATGACCATACTCAAGATAAATTTAAGCAAACATTACCATGGGGAAGAAAAACTTTGTACTATTAGAAGACAAGAAAGAGTACTATTTGAAGAAGGGTAATAAAGAATAAATTAAACAAATTTACAAGATATCGATTTTATTTTTTAGAAAAATAAGACAACTAATCAAAGGTAAACTTCATACACACAGACAGACACATAAAAGCAGTTAGGAGAAAGTCACTATCTGCTTGTGAGAATAATTTCAAGATAAAATTATTTGTGGAATGAATACTGAGTTTAAAACAGTGGCATATGAAAAAAAGACAAGTCAGGACTTGATTCTATAACCTCTAAGAGAACTGACACACTGTTACTGAGGTATTTTTTTTTTTAAGTGAATGATGACTTCTGCCTCTTCTCATGTACGCTTTACCTTCATCTTCTAATTACTAATTATTTTTTTCAACAGTTCCATGCAACTGTTACAGACAAACCTCACTGATACAGTAACATGTCTGAAACTAGATTATGAACAAAGCATTCAATAAACTGTTTGTGTACCATCTATATGCTGAGCACATATCTAGGCACTGGGGAATAACAAAGTCAAATGGAAAGAACATAGCAACTGCTCTCAAAACAGAGATTAGCTCAAGCCTTTCAAACTGCAGGTTATGACCTTTCAGGAGTTCTGAATCAATTTAGTGGGTTTCAGACTAACTATTTCAAAAGGATACAATGATCAGAACAGAATCTTAAAACTCACTATACAGCACATAGTAAGGTAAGTATTGTTTCATGAAAGTTTTGTTTCAGTTACCAACATATGTTATGTGTGCACTGAGCCACAATGTAAAATGTTTTCATACTGTCAAAAGTTTGAGGGAAAAAAAATCAACTTTTGTTTAGGAAAATATCTGCAAGAAAGTTTCACAAAATAGTTCATCCCATAAAGATGTTCACGAGCTGGTAACTTCAAATGTTCTAGTCTACAGTAACTGACATGACTGAATAAATGTCTTACCAAAGAGGTAGTCAAGCACAAGCAACTTCCTTCTTTTGAAAAATGTTATCTTTATTTACATCTCCTTTATTAAAATGTTCTCCAGTCAATCACAATGCTATGCAGTTCCAACCAAATATTTTTACCATTAGTTAATACAACATAAAATGAAATGAATATGATACTTCTCTAACATGCTTGGGACTAAGATGAGGTTGGGGAATACAGTTATATTATCCCTGATGATACTCAGAAACATTATACTGAGTTGATTAAGAATTATAAATTTTCCTCAAAGATGGTAAACCACTTTCATATTAATCAAGGAGTGCACGGTATCAAAATATTTACATTATTAAATGCTAAGTAATTTAAACAGTTCCAACAAAAGGTTGACCGGCCAGTCATACCACACTTTTTAGAGGCTGATTCATTCCAACTAAACATATCTGAGCTCCACTGAGCTTGTTACGTTTACTTACTTTTTAAATTTATTTAAAGTAAACTCTGACTAAATCCTAAACAGCCTGAAGTCAGAGAACACGTCTTATTCAATGCTTTGCATACACATAGTGAATGCTAAATGACTACTGGTGAATGCATTGTTGATATTTATTTTATACTTTGACTTTACTAAAACATCTGATGTCCCAGATATATTGACAGATCTCTCTCCATTGAAAGTCCCCAGAAAATCTAAACCTATATGATCTATGCCTTTGCAATACCTAAACAATTAAACCAGGTATGTGTTATAGCAATTATTTTGTTCTAGCAAATACAGACACAGACTTAAATTACAGAATAAGAGTGTAAAGGTCACTTGATCTTACCCTTTCTCAAAGGGAAAATGAGATCTCAGAGCGGTTATGCAGATAACCTGTGCAGGGCTAGACTAGGACTCAGGTCTTACAGGACCCAGCAGTATTCTTTCCTCCGTAACACACACTTATTTTCAGTCTGCCTCCACTTCACATTTTTTTTTATTCTATACTATGTGCAAAATACTTCCTAAGTCATCTAAGGATTTAAAAAAATTAAGACAGTCCTTGGTATCGAGGTACTTTAAAAAATAAAAGTATACACAAAAATACATTCATAAATTTACGGGGAATTAAGTTTTAGTAAACTACTATAATAACTCAATTTAAATCTCATATCCTCCAAAGAATCATTCATGACCACTTCAGATTGAAATACTCTCTCTTTGGTAGTAAGAAGAGTACTAGATAGGCAATATGAAGCCTGGTTTTGTGTTGTGGCTCAACCACTAACGAGATGTTTGAAAAATAATTGTGCAGCTTCAGGTTACTGGTTTGTCAAATAGAGACAGGGTACAGGAATGAACGAGCTTTGAAGGCCCCTTTCAGATCCAAGCAACAATTGTCTGTACCAGACCATCCCAACTCTAACTTTCTATCAAAGTCATTCACTTACACAGTGTAAAGTTGCAGCTTTACCACCTGGGTTGTTGCAACTGTCCAGAGCTCTCACCTTACCCTTTATTCCTCCTGCTAGTCCAGTGGCATTCTGGCTCCTTTTTTCAGGCTGTCTCTTACCCGCTTGATGACTGAACTGCTTCCCTGGTTCTTATTCTCACTGCTTTCTAAAGAACTTGGTTTGCACAGATCCTCTGGTTCTTCTTATGCCTGAACATGTCAGGAAAACACTCCCACATCATCTGCCTCCGGCCCATGGGATCCAAGACTGAGTACCTGCCATTTGCAGGAACACCCAAGAGAGACACCAAGTTTGAGGCATCTTTCCAAGTAACAGTTTGAGATTTCTCCTATTATTTTATCAGTTGTTACTTAAATATTTTATCATTTAATTTTTTGTATTTTTTAAAATTTTTTTGATGTGAACCCTTTTCAAAGTCTTTATTGAGTTTGTTACAATAGGTCTTTTATTTTATGCTTTGTTTTTTTTTTTACCTCAAGGCATGTGGGATCTTAGCATACTCAATCAGGGATGGAACCCACACCCCTGGCGCTGGAAGGCGAAGAGTTAACTACCGGACTGTCAGGGAAGTTCCACTTTTTGTACGTTACACAGATCTGCAATTGCCAGAAATCTGGAGGTCAGATACATTTTGGAAGTCAGAATTTTCCAGATTTCAAAAATATAGCATATACATTATGTAAAATATACCCACTGTAATTAAAATATCTGAAGTTAAACATAAGAATATTCCTCTTAAGTGAAATAAATGAAGAATAAAAAAGCTTCACATCAGTTCAAGTCAGGTTTTCTGACTTGAATTAGCCATTAACCAAATGAGTTAATCTTGAGTTAGATTTTATTGCCAAATACGATACAGAAAATAACAAAATTTTAGTTTTCTGGGATTTCAGAATTACACATAACAGACTGTAATCTAATAAACTATGTGAACCTTAGTATCAATGTAGGGATCACAAAGGTAGAAATCATGTCTTTTAATTCTTTGTATTTCTATAAAAGTACACAATGCTCAATGAAACAGTTCATGTTTATTTGAAGAAATCATCATCAAGTGCATACAACATACCAAAACTATACTCAAGTGTTGTGAAGCATTAAAAAAGAAATCTTATAACACCTAGAACCTGTCTTCATAAGCATTACAATCTTAACGAGAACAAAGCATAAAACAAATGTTAAAATGCAAGCTTGGAATTGATGCCAAAATTACTGATTCAGGCAATAAGGATGTCAAAATTGAGAGTAGTAAGTTTAAATGTGATGACTGTAATTTATTTTAACAAGAGCTGTCAATATCTCGCAACTTTCAAAGTCGGCATAATGATTTATAGTCTGGAGAGGAAGTACCGTGTAATTTAGTATGAGAACTCTATTAGTCACAAAAGATTAGACAGAAAATCACTGTAACTTTTGCTTCAGATATATGGATTTTCAGGCAAAGTTTCATTCACACTGATTCCAGAAATAGACAATCATGGGGATGACTTTACAGACTTAAAAATGAAGGTGAGTAAAACTGAGACTCAGCACCATATCACTACACAGAACTCCCCTAGATGGGACAGCCTAATCCTGTGCAAAGAGGAAATTATTTTTGACAAAATGAAGTTTGAATTCAACTTCTTGGTCAGTTGGGTCTACTCTGAAAGGAGTGGTAATTCTGGTAAAAGTTAGCAGTTTCTTGAGCCAAGAATAAATCAGACAGGAATGAGACACATTCACTCAGATCACACATTTGTCAAAGAGATCAGTGATCTAATATTGGTTGTAATACATTAAACTTATTTTTAAGATAGAATTTATCTGGAATCTTTCAAACCAAAATGTTAAAGAACCCTCAAAGGTGACAAATATGATTGTATCTATTTTATAGATGAAACCCTTGAGCCTAGTGATACTGAAGGGCTAAAGTTCAATTAGATAATCAGTACATTACTCAGTTCAGTGGCTCAGTCATGTCCGACTCCCCGTGAACTTGTGGACTGCTGCACACCAGGCCTCCCTGTCCATCACAAACTCCAAAAGCCTACTCAAACTCATGTCCATTGCATCGGTGATGCCATCCAACCATCTCATCCTGTGTCGTCCCCTTCTCCTCCCGCCATCAATCTTTCCCAGCATCAGGGTCTTTTCCAATGAGTCAATTCTTCGCATTATGTGGCCAAAGTATTGGAGTTTCAGCTTCACCATTAGTCCTTCCAATGAATATTCAGGGTTGACTTCCTTTAAGATTGACTGGTTTGATCTCCTTGCTTTCCAAGGGACTCTCAAGTCTTCTCCAACACCACAGTTCAAAAGCATCAATTCTTTGGCACTCAGCTTTCTTTATAGTTCAACTCTCACACCCATACATGACTACTGGAAAAACCATAGCTTTGACTAGATGGACCTTTGTTGGTAATGTCTCTGCTTTTTAATATGTTGTCTGCTGCTGCTGCTGCTGCTGCTGAGTCACTTCAGTCATGTCCGACTCTGTGTGACCCCATAGACAGAAGCCCACCAGGCTCCCCCATCCCTGGGATTCTCCAGGCAAGAATACTGGAGTGGGTTGCCATTTCCTTCTCCAATATGCTGTCTAGGTTGGTCATAACTTTCCTTCCAAGGAGCAAGCGTCTTTTAATTTCATGGCTGCAATCACCAACTGCAGTGATTTTGGAGACCAAAAAAATAAAGTCTCTCACTATTTCCATTGTTTCCCCATCTATTTGTCATGAAGTAATGGGACCGGATGCCATGATTTTAGTTTTCCGAATGCTGAGTTTTATACCAACTGTTTCACTTTCCTCTTTCACTTTCATCAAGAGGCTCTTCAGTTCTTTGCTTTCTGCCATAACAATGGTGGCAGCTGTGTATCTGAGGTTATTGATACTTCTCCCGGCAAAGTTTTAAATATAAGAATCTTAGTCCAACTTCACTGAGCTAATTACTATTATTAACCAACAACCAAATCTAGACAGAACCATTTGAAAATTTATTGACCTAATTTCTTCTCCAATATACAACCATCTTCAGTGGCCAAGGCAAACTAATAAAAATGATTTGTTCATAAAAAAAACTTCCCAAGCCTTACTTGTCAATTCTTTCAATTTCTGGCACATAATGAAGAACTAGGAAAAAGCAAGTTACCAGATAAGAGGTAAAGTCCATTCCATTCTTTCTGGTCACATCCCCTACAGTCTTAAAGCAGTTACACTGCAGTTTGAAATTTACAAACCAAATAATGATCACTTGTTTCAAATAAGACAATTGATTTGACAAAGAAAAATTATCTTTGTATCATGATCCTCTTAAAGAAGCTGAATTCATTATCTGGTATCAGGTGAACTGTGAAGTATTTTTAGATTTTTTTCTATCAATTGAATAAAGAAAAGGAAATATTCAAGCTGTCTAAATTTGGGGAGAACAACCTGGCAGACTGTTACTGGCAAAAATGAAAGGAAGCCTGTAACTGATATCAGATGACATCTTCCATGGGGTCATTTTAGTAGTGATACCATCTGACATCTTCTATAGGGTTATTTGGGGTAAGTGTGACATTTTCTTAATGAGAAGATTAGGAAGTTGCCCTAAAAGAGCCTTATATAATGTATAAGGCCAAGGAACATATGGATAAAGAGTTGCTGGAGAAGTGTAAATATGACTCTTGAAGTAGTAAATGAAGGTTAAACATTAACAGCTGGTCCAGGGGAAATGAAGAGGGGGGGAAAAAGTAAGCTGTCTGCTTCAGACTGGTGTTTCACTAACCACTAAGTCATCTTTATCTGTTTCCTATTTCAGATCACCTGGCCAAAATATATTACATTCCAAAGTTTAAGGAAAAAACTTCTAAAAGTTGCTTTCATTTAGTTAAATTAACCAAAATAAAAGACATTTTAGGATTACAACTTTAAATTGTGAGCTGCATAGGGTTTGTTTTTTTTTTTCCTTTTAAAGAAAGAAGTACCAACAAACAAGGATCTACTATATAGTGCAGGGAACTATACTCAATATTTTGTGATAATCTATAAGGGAGAAGAATCTGAAATAGATATATATGTATAACTGAATCACTTCGCTGTACACCTGAAACTAACACAACATTCAAATCAACCATACTTCAATTTTTTAAAAAGCAGTACAATTTTAGCTGCAAACATGTGTGCTAAGTCACTTCTGTCATGTACAGCTCTTTGCAACCCTGTGGACTCTAGCCCACCAGGCTCCTCTATCCATGGCAGGCAAGAATACTGGAGTGGGTTCTCATGCCATCCTCCAGGGGCATCTTTCTGACCCAGGGATAGAACCCGTGTCTTTTGTGTCTCTTGCACTGGTCGGTAGGTTCTTTACAATTAGTGACACCTGGGAAGCTAAATATATCATATTACAGTTTTTTAAGGACTCTCAATTTGTACTTTTTTATATTAAACCTTAGACTAGAAAAACCATCAACCCCCTTCCCTGCCCCCACCAACCTTCCACTTCAAAACTATATATATCACAACTTTGTTTCTGCATTCTCTGCTCAAAATCCATTCATTTGGTTCAGGAACACCAAGTCTTCCAGACAGTTTGAAAATCAAGATATTACTGGTTGCTGATTACTCAAGTTGCATGGGGGAGTTAACTGAATTAGATGTAAGAATTAAATGTCCCAACAAATTTACTATAGAATACTATGGAAGAGCCAGCTCATTCTGCAAGGGTATGGCATAAATTTCAGTCAGTAAGTATATCTATCCCTAGCACACTTCTGGTAGTACTGCATATGTGAAATTACTGGGGT
This sequence comes from Moschus berezovskii, assembly GCF_049115385.1. Classification (NCBI taxonomy): domain Eukaryota; kingdom Metazoa; phylum Chordata; class Mammalia; order Artiodactyla; family Moschidae; genus Moschus; species Moschus berezovskii. Next base: position 16,463,100 of record NC_142475.1, on the reverse strand, counting down.
GAAGAGCAAGAATTTTCCACTGAGATCCAATCCTGTTCTGTCATTGAGGCAAAATCATTTATAATTTTGGAAGCTGAATAAATGAACTTAAGAAGCTCCCTTTGCCTCAAATCATGTTCTAGGAGTAAAAAAATAAAAAATAGTTGCTTATGATTCAGGTGTTTTTTTTTTTTTAACTTGCCATTCAAGTACTAATTTTTCCTAATGTTAAAAAAATATCTAGAAAATTGTAGTAACACAGAATGTTAATCAGTCTTTCATCTCTGGAAAATATATGCAATGGTATTGGGTATTGTTATATCATACATCTTACAGTCTGGAAAAGTAGTAGTACATAATTTGGTAAATGAATTCTGTTAGCCTTAAAAAGCTATACTGAAAATTCCTATAACTTTTGTTCTAAGTATACGGTTAATGTTGAAAGTTTCAGTAAATATAATGCTATTAATATATCACGAGGTAAAAAAAAAAACTGTTCAGTTCAGTCACTCAGTAGTGTCCGACTCTTTGCAACCCCATGAACCGCAGCACCCCAGGCCTCCTTGTCTATCACCAACTCCTGGAGCCTACCCAAACTCATGTCCATTGAGTCAGTGATGCCATCCAACCATCTCATCCTCTGTCGTCCCCTTCTTCTCCTGCCCTCAATCTTTCCCGGCATAAGAGTCTTTTCAAATCAGTCAGCTTTTCACATCAGGTGACCAAAGTTCTGGAGTTTCAGCTTCAACATCAGTCCTTCCAATGAATACTCAGGACTGATCTCCTTTAGGATGGAACTACCCCTAATAAAAATGATCATGACCAATACTGAGCATGCAACTCATTTTGTTAGGGCAAATATATATTTGCTTATAAATTTTACCATAAAACGTATAATCAAGTTGTATAAGCTCATATTAAATAGCACATGTACACAGTTTTGGTTTTATTCATTTAGTTAACAAAAGCTGATCGCCAAAGAATTGATGCTTTTGAACTGTGGTGCTAGAGAAGACTCTTGAGAGTCCCTTGGACTGCAAGGAGATCCAACCAGTCCATTCTAAAGAAGATCAATCCTGGGTGTTCATTGGAAGGACTGATGCTAAAGCTGAAACTCCAATACTTTGGCCACCTCATGTGACGAGTTGACTCACTGGAAAAGAGTCTGATGCTAGGAAGGATTGGGGGTGGGAGGAGACGGGGACGACAGAGAATGAGATGGCTGGATGGCATCACCAACTCGATGGACATGAGTTTGAGTGAACTCTGGGAGTTGGTGATGGACAGGGAGGCCTGGCGTGCTGTGATTCATGGGGTCGCAAAGAGTCGGACACGACTGAGCGACTGAACTGAACTGAACTGAATGGAATACATGGTACAAGATATTATACTAGGTAAGTTGTCTCTACCCACAGGAAGCTTAAAGTCTAAGAGGTAAATTTTTTAAAATGTACACAAACAGGAAGTAATTGGAATAAATAAAAGCTGTAAATAATGAGAGAAATACAAAGCACCAGGAGAATTTACAGATGGGAGTGATCAGAGAACTTCACAGAGGATGAGGCAACTGTCAGATTAAATTTCCTCTCTGAAATTGAAGGATGGGTTGAATTTCCAAAGAGATGAGGTAGGAGATTACATAAATACACTATTTATGGTGTATTTATTATATCCACTATATTCCTAGCACATGTAAAGTACTAAGGATACATCTATTAACAAGATAGATAGATACATTTTCTGCAAGAATGAAATTTGTAGTCCAGTGGGATATATATCCTAAATAATAAACAAAAATAATATTCTGACATATAAAACCAATGAAACACAAAAATAGCAGGAGGCATATTGCATAATTGCGCCAATTTGACATAGAACATATTTAAGTGCTAGTTAACCCAAGTGTTGGAAGCAAAATTTTTGATACATTTCAATCATTCGCACCTCCATGTTGTCTTTACTGGAGTAAAATAGATCATCCAATAATCTAGATTCAGTAATTTGAAAGAAACTTTGCTTAAAAAGTCTAACAACATTTGTTTAAAATGTACCACATTAAAAGCAAATATATATAAAAAAGAAATGTCTACCCATATCTGGAGTTTGACTCTTTCCTCTGCTACAAACTGGCTGTGTGAACTTGAGGTCACCACTGTCTGCCTGATTCCCCAGTGACAGAACCAACACAACGGTATCTACTTCAGAAGGCTTATTGTGAAAATCAAATGAGATAAACATACCTTAAAGCACTTTATAAGATACAAAATACTACACAAAGGTAATGAAATGTAGTTATCATATATATTTAACTTCCCATGCAGTTTTACTACCTATCTAACGTAATCTTTATCAAATAAAAAATAAACTATTCAACTACTTTATATACATATTCAAAGAAAACATAGAATCACACTATCAAAAACTTACATATCAGGTTGAAACTAAACTGTAAGCAAAACCTTGAAGGATTTGTTGTTGTTCACTCGCTAAGTTGTGTCTGACTCTTCTTTGACCCCAGGGACTGTAGCCCACCAGGCTCCTCTGACCATGGGATTTTCCCAGACAAGAATACTGAAGTGGGTTGCCATTTCCTTCTTCAGGGGATCTTCCCAACCCAGGGATCAAACCGGTGTCTCCTAGAGTGGCAGGCGGATTCTCTACCACTGAGCCACCAGGGAAGCCAGAAGGCTTCCTTCTAGTCAAATTCAATTATCATCTGTTTAAACCACAAACTCTTTCTTTTCCCAAAAATTCATGCAGGTTTTAAGTCTAACATCACAAGGTCCTGAAATAGTTACTAGAACAGGTTTACTTTCAGATCACACTCTGTAAAATAAGTGATAATTTTTTAAAATAGAGGCTTTGTTTGGAAATTAGTTCTTCCGTATATTGGAGAAGGCAATGGCAGCCCACTCCAGTACTCTTGCCTGGAAAATCCCATGGACAGAGAAGCCTGGTAGGCTGCAGTCCATGGGGTCGCTAAGAGTCGGACACGATTGAGCGACTTCACCTTTTCACTTTATATTATAGTAGTCATTAACAGAATAAAATGTCTCTTTATAGTCTGCACATTTTAGTCATTTTGTATTTACAATCACTGCTGAATAATTTCCAAAACAGCATAAAATCACTTTAAAAACCAAAGTTCAGGAGTGCCAGTATCTACCAACAGGCAGATCTCTCTGAGACTGAAAATATACACAGATTAAGGTAGTGCCATTCAATCTCTTCATAGCCCTACCATTCATATAGAACTCAAGAATTTACATTGGCCATAAACACAACGAGTTCAGGAATTTCCTTTTATTTCTGATGGGAGTTTTCCAAAGATTATTCATTGATATGATTTGGTCCTACACTTAAGTATGATGATAAATTCAATAACACATTTCATTTTCACACAACTGCTCCAGTTCCAGTGGATTCACTAATGATACACAGACCATGACACATTTGCAAATAATAGGATTCTTACAGTTTGATAAAGACCATCCCAAACACAATATTTTTATAATCATATTGGAATTTCAATTATATACTGGCGTTACTTCTTGTTCCTGTTACTGATACGTGAGCTTACAGACAGCAATAAGCAGAAACAGTTTTGAACAAACCCCTATTTCTAGAAAAGACTTTGAACCAAACCCTACGAATGAGTATGTCTTATAAAAGTGTTAGATTCATTTGTCAATATCTTTAACAAATGACAGTGATAGGCGAGCCCTTTGCAAATAGTCAAGAATCAGAATTTCTGCCTTACATTTCCCTTTAAAACCGTCAGCGAATCTGAAATATTAAGATTTTCTACTTACGATCTCTTTCGCTGACATTTCATCCTTCTAAGTCCCTCCCAACACACACACACACACACACACACACTTTAAAGAGGCGAGGAAGAGGATGAAGGCCGAACTGGTCTGGACCGGTCCCTCAACTACAGGAGTCCTGTCCTAGATGCGAAAACGCCATCCGGAAAATCTTTGAATTGTACGTCGTCCGCACAGCGCCTCCTGCCGGCCGCGAAGGGCCGCGGCGGGTGGAGGCCCTGGGCCGCGCTGCCTCCCTGGCTCCGCCGCCCTCCTCCCGCCGGCCAGCCCCCAGCCCTCCAACCCCACTGCGCACAGAGGGCGGGAAAGCGCGGGCGCCGACCGGGACACGGAACAGGGTCTGCGCCCCAGTGATCCCGTCAGGCCTCGGCTCCGTCTAGGGCGAGGCTCCCGGATGGGGCGGCCTCGACTGCGCGCCCACGTCAGGCCGCCGCCCAGGGTTTGCCCCCACGCGGGCCACAGCGGACGCCCCGGACGCGGGACCCGGGTCAGTCTGTCCGCCGCCGGCGCCGCGCTCCCATCCTGACTGGGCCGCGCCAGCCTCCCATCTGGGCCCGCGGCTCCGGGCCGCCCCTTGCGCCCCGCGTAAGGCGCGAGCGCGAGCGAGCCCTGGCTGCCGCGAGCGGTCAGCATCCTCGCCCGAGTCTCCGTTCTCCTTTCCCGCCACCTCCCGGAGGGCCCGGCGGGGCGCGTTCCCTTCTCACGGCCCCCCCAGTGCGCGCCTCCGCGAGTAAAACGCGCAGGAGTAGCACAAACGAGCGATGACCGAGGAGAGTCCCTCGAGGGCCCCGTCTCCCGCGGCGCGCGTCTTCAGCTTCGCGCCTTTTCTTCGGGAGCTGGGGCCGCGCCCGGGTCTCGCCGCGGGAGACCCTCCCGGCCCGACGGTCCGGGCGCGCGGGGCCGCCCTCACCTGGCTTCCGGCCTGCGCGCGGGAGGACGGCCGTCGAGGCAGGCGACCCTTGGTTCAGGCAGAAGCCGTCGGGCGCCGTGTTACGTGTAGCTGGAGAGCGCGAGGCAGGCGCGCTGCTGGCCGCAGAGTGAGCGCGAGCACGCAGCCGGACGGCGCCCGGCACGACGGGGAGGCATCCCGGGAGCGCCTCTGGGCAGTTGAGAGGCTTTTCCTAGAGGAAGAGGGCACTGAGGAGAGGCCCACAGATTAGGCCTCTGTCTCTCCGCCTACCTCCCCGCGAGCCCGCTCCTCGGCGCTCCGCGCTTTTACCCGTCTCCCCCTTTTGCCTCTCCTCCTTCCTTCGCCATCTCCCCTCCCTCGCTCTCACCCACTCCCCGCCAACACTCGCTTTTCTCTTCCCCTCTCCTCCTAACCCCCTGAAGCCCTCTCCCCAGCGCTTTTCCCCACATCCCCTCTCGCCCGCGTCCGCTCCTTACTTGGCACTCAACATCCAAAAAGCTAATGTTTCTAAAAGTTTACTAAAAGCAAACTGTCCCCGGATATGAGGCTAATTTCTTCTTTTTTAAAATTACAGTACATAACAGTTTCTGGCATACAAGAGGCGCTGCCTAAATATCTATAAATAACTCTCAAAAGGAAATGGATCTCCACGCGCAGGAATTTTTCCTGCTTCCGTAAAGTCGAACGTCTTTGTTCTCCATCAGTGAAACCTGGGGGTTTGACGTTTGTTGTAAGTCAGGACCATCCGTCTCTGGCCCGGGCACTGCCCAGGCCCGGGAGGCTCGAGGACAGAACCGCGGCTGTCTCTTAGCGGCGTCGCGCGGGGCAGCACTGGAGGCAGGGGTCCAGGCTCCCTCGAGGCAGACGCGCAGACAGGGGCCTGCCTCCGGGCGGTGGGAGCGCCCTGACCCGCTGCCGCAGCCCCAGCCCCGCAGCTCAGAGCGGGCGCCGAGGCCAGGCCAGGCCGACTCTCCGAAGACTCTTGCCAACGCCCGGTTCCTGGAAGGTGTCTCCCGCCAGGCGCCAGAGACGGGCGTGCCTCCGGGTTTCGTAGAAGGCCCTGCTGCCCGCGCAGGCAAGGCCCTGGTTTTCGCTTTGTGCATCATTTCACTCATCGAAGAAAAGCCCCAGAGGAACAGGGGCTCTGTCCAGCTCCGGGCTGCTGGTATCCGCGAGCCTGGAGTCCCTTGGCGACCTTTCTTACTTTCCCGGGGGCAACATATTGGGAGCCATGTCTGAGCTCCGAGCGTGGTCGACCACGTCGCTTCTTTCTGCCCAGTGTGTTAACGGTAGTTCCGTTCCGTCGGTCAGTCGTGTCCGACTCTTTGCGACCCCGTGGACTGTAGCCTACCAGGTTTCTCCGTCCATGGGATTCTCCAGGCAAGAACACTGGAGTGGGTTACCGTTTCCTTCTCCAGTAACTGTAGTTAACTATGTATATATAACATATATACGTATATAGGACATGTATACATCTATATTCTTCCTTTATAAGTTCAAATGTATTACTTGCTCCGTGTGGGAAATATCTAAATCACAGAATTGAGGAAAATCAACTTTGAGGTAAACTATAAACAGCCAACCAAAGTCAAATGATTTTTGATAAATCATTTTATCAAAATAATTTTAAATTAGACAACTTAAAATTTTTAAATTAATATACAATTTGAAAAATTAAAAATTCAAAGCAATTTTAAATTAGACACCAATACATAATGTTTCTGTCCCAGAGAAGCCCTGGATATCTAATAACTTTTAGTTACTTTGTCTTTTATTAGCAATGTTTGGGCATACTATCTTTTTTAATGCTTTTTAATTTTTTAAACCAACAATGGAGGTAAGAAAATACCCTTTATTCTTGAAACTATTTTTAGCATGGTCTTGTTTAGTGGTTAAGTGGTGTCTGACTCTTTTGTGACCCCATGGACAGAGGAGCTCCTCTGTCAATGGGATTTCCCAGGCAAGAATACTGAGGTAGGTTGTCATTTCCTTCTCCATAAACAGAAATGTGTTAGCTGTGGGCACAAGTAGAGAATCTTCGAGGAAAAAGAGATGGCCAAGACTGCCATTTGGGGGACTTAGGACCCAATACAACTCTTGTGCTCAATTGATTAAGTGTCTTTGGGCAAGTCACTAACTCCCGTTTTCTTTCATTTCACTGTTTACTAGATAAAGTTGTTGAGTAAGCCATATGGTTCCTATGCTGTTTTTCCAACTCAGAGGCTCTCCCCCTTTAAGAGGTTTTTTAAAGAATTTGATGACCATTTGAATTATTTGGTTTTGATTTTCTTTTTATCTCTATTACATTCAGAGAAAGAGAAGTTAGAAATAGCTTAAAATTTTTAAAAGGAAAACATTAAGAAAAGTAAAAAAAAATGCAGAAAGAAAAAGTGAAGAGATCAATTAATGTAATAACAATAATTTTTAAAGTATCCTAATTAAGGGGGTGAAAATAAAACCAAACAGAGCCGCTGAAGACTAACCCTCTGGTTCAGGTTTACAAAGGAGCACTGAAGTTCAAGTCTGTAGAGGGCAGGGGGTGTGTTGGTTTGGTGGGTCCCAATCACACTATCTCATCTCTCTAGGCCAGCAGATGAAATACTTTGCATCTTGATTGCTTGTTCCATGTGCATGCTAAGTCCCTCCAGTCGTGTCTAACTCTTTGGAACTCTGTGGACTGTAGCCGGCCAGGCTCCTCTGTCCATGGGATTGTCTAGGCAAGAATACTGGAGTGGGTATTCTTCTCCAGGGGATCTTCCCAACCTAGGGATCAAACACGTGTCTCTTGCGTCTCCACCAGTGGCAGGCATATTCTTCTCCACTAGTGCCAACGGTGTGTTTAAAAGCTGTTTGTTGGCTTAATGTTCCTAGGGTGAGTGGTGGAACCTGGCCATAAGTAACATGGAAAAACAACTGGGTGGGAAGAAAAAAATGAGATTTAAGGAATCTCCAGCAATGTAATTTCTTAAAAAAAAAAACACAACTTTCTCTAGCTTCAGGTTTACAGAGCCAAGGGTTGAAATCGCTCATCCTAAACTCATTCCTTCATAAACCAAGAGTCCATCTGCATCTGTTGTGGACTGAATGCTACAGGTTATGTGCTAGGGCCCCTACGTTGGACAAATTTGGGGATCCAGTTTACAAACTAGTGAAAAAGATGGGTGGTATGAAACGCACTCTGACAGCAATACATTGGTGTATTAAGAAATACCAGAGTCAAGTTCAAGAAAAAGCTCTCCAAAAGAGTTCCCCTTAAGCTGAATGTTAAGGAAAGAGTTGGAAGAGGAGACAGTTGGGCAAGGGGGCAGCAGGGGGCGGGGAAGGAGGGAAGGATGAGCATGCAAAGGACATGCCTGAAGGCCCAAGGGTAGACACAGCTTCCTGTAGAGAGGTTCATTGGAAGGACTGATGCTGAAACTGAAACTCCGATACTTTGGCCACCAGATGTGAAGAACCAACTCATTGGTAAAGACCTTGATGCTGGGAAAGACTGAGGGCAGGAGGAGAAGGGGGGGACAGAGGATGAGGTGGTTGGATGGCACTATGGACTCAATGGACATGAATTTGAGCAAATTCCGGGAGATAATGAAGAATAGGGAAGCCTGGTGTGCTGCAGTCCATGGGGTCTCAAAGAAACGAACATGACTTAGGGACTGAACAGCAACAAAACAAGAGAGATTCAAGCAATTCTTTAAAGCAAATACAAAGAGTAAAATGAAAAATAAAGGAATAGTGGGAACTACAGCTTAAGAAGTAGGAAGAAGTTATATCTTGAAGGGCTTTATGTTGAATTTGAAGTTTGTCCTGAAAGTTACAGGAAGCTCTTGAAAGATTTCAAGTGGGAAACAGATGACACAATTTTCTTTTTAGAAAGATCACTTTGTCAGTAATGTTGCAGACACATCGGAGGGGTTAAGTAGTTTGTAGGGAAACCAGTTAGAAGGTGATTGCAGTATAGCCTGATAGAGGTGGTGAGAGTCTGAATTTAGGCAGTGATGGTGGCTGTAGAAATGACATTGAGGGAGGACAGGGAGAGACAGAGGGACTGATACAAGAGATCATAAAAAGAGACTGGGAGAACTTAATAACTAATAGCGTGTGAGGGATGAGTGAGAATGAGGAGTAGAGAGAGATTCCCAGGCTAAGCTGCTGCTGCTGCTGCTAAGTCGCCTCAGTCGTGTCCAACTCTGTGCAACCCCATAGACATCAGCCCACTAGGCTCCTCTGTCCCTGGGATTCTCCAGGCAAGAATACTGGAGTGGGTTGCTATTTCCTTCTCCAATGCATGAAAGTGAAAGTGAAGTCGCTCAGTCGTGTCCAACCCTTAGTGACCCCATGGACTGAGGCCTACCAGGTTAGATAACTGGAAAATTGATGATGCCACTTACTGAGAGAGAAGTCAGAATGAGAACAGAAAGATGACATGTTCACTTTGGAACATAATTAATTTTGTGTTTCTATGAGACATACAAGTGGAGATGTCAGATGAGTGGATATCTGAGTCTGGAGTTCAGCAGTGATCAGGGCTAAAGGTAAAGACTTAGAGGTCACCAGCATAAAAATGGTAACTGAAGGCCCTGTGTTAAGGAGAATGCTTAGATAGAAAACAAATTTAGGGAACATGAATTTAGCAGGCCATCAGAAGAGGAAGCCTTGAAAGATATTAAGAAGGTTTGTCCAGAAAGACAGAAGGAAAGCATAATGATAAGCACCATTTTGGGGGACACATTGGCTTCTAATCAATTGCCTGAGACCTTTATATACATTATTTCCCTGAATTCTTATGGCAAGCCTAGAAGTTGCTGCTGCTGCTGCTAAGTCACTTCAGTCGTGTTTGACTCTGTGTGACCCCATAGATGGAAGCCCACCAGGCTCCCCCGTCCCTGGGATTCTCCAGGCAAGAACACTGGAGTGGGTTGCCATTTCCTTCTCCAATGTGTGAAAGTGAAAAGTGAAAGTGAAGTCACTCAGTTGTGTCCGACCCTTAGCGACCCCACGGACTGCAGCCTACCAGGCTCCTCCATCCATGGGATTTTCTAGGCAAGAGTACTGGGGTAGCTTGCCATTGCCTTAAGTTAGATGTTATCAAACAGAAAAACTTAAGTTCTGAGAAGTTAAGTGATTTGCCAGTATGTTCAACTTCTGGAGTCGGATGAAACCTCGATTGAAATCCCACTCCCTGGTAGCTATGGGATGTGTGCAAGTTTGTAGTCTCTCTGAGTCTCGATTTCCTCATCCACATAGGACACAAATAGAACCTACTTCTGAGAACTGTTTTGAAGATTAGATGAGATGGCCTATGTCAAGTACTTGGCACAGAGTGGGTACTAGATACCTGATAGTTATTATTTTTATTAATAACCATAATAACCAGGCTTCCCTCATGGCTCAGATGGCAAAGGCTCTGCCTGTAATGCAGAGTTCAGTCCCTGGGTCTGGACGACCCCCTGGAGAAGGAAATGGCAACCCACTCTAGGATTCTCGCCTGGAGAATCCCATGGACAGAGGAGCCTGGTGGGCCACAGTCCACGGGGTAGCATAGAGTTCGACACAACTGAGCGACTAACACACAACACATAGAACTATGTTATCAGGTTACTGTCTCTTCTTTTTAGCTCCTTGAGCTAAAAATGTACTCCAGATTCTCACCTAAGGTCCTCAGTGTACAACTGAGACCTGAGCCAGGCTAAACTCATAAGGCTTTGCTAAAGACTTGCACATAACTAGATGGGAATGAACACAGAGAACAACATAGAGCTTGATAATCTGAAAGTGTATCACTGCATCTTAATGTCCCCTGCAAGGTGCTGCCTTCCTGCCCAGCCCAGTCCTCAGAAGGAGGTTCAATTTGTGTCCTACATGGATGAGGAGATCGAGACTCAGAGAGACTACAAATTTCCCCACATCCCATAGCTACCAGGGAGTGGGATTTCAGTTGAGATTTCATCTGACTCCAGAAGTTGAACATACTCTAGGCAAATCACTTAACTTCTCAGAACTTAAGTTTTTCTGTTTGATAACATCTAACTTCTAAGGTTGCCATAAGAATTCAGGGAAATAATATATATAAAGGTCTCAGGCCATTGACTAGAAGCCTAGCTGCCTTCCTGCCTAGCTGCCCTCTCCTTGGAAAAAGGGGAGAACCCATTTTTCCATATCTCCAGGGAGCATCATCAAATAGTCATTATATCTAAAAGTCCAGCAAGAGTGTGATCCCATAGGGAGTCAGGGGTTCACGCCAAAGTTCAAGACCCACCTTCTAAGATCTTGATATTGATCTGAGGACATGCCCTTTCCAGATGATTGATACAGGGCTGCTCACTTTCCTCAAAGAGGATCATATTTATCTCTAGGAGTATGGCTTTATACTATGGCCTCAACAGTAGAGCCTTATTAGAACACAATCAAATAAGCGCAACATTCACATGAGTGTTATACCCTTTTCATAATTCCTAGAAAAGATGAGACTTCTGAAAACTCTTCTTATTCTTTCAAAACCCATTTTCTACTCAAAAGTCACTATGAAAATTGAACGTGAATACAGAAATTGACTATAGTCAAAGAACAACTACAAGCATATAGCAAATGGGACCTACCAGATTGAGAGTAAGAAAAAAGGCTTTGTCAGTACAATTGAGAAAGAACCATAAATTTATGTTTTCAAAATTAAAAGATGTAAGTAGATATAGAAATGAATAAATTATTGGTTAGTGTTCACTCATGTGCTTTTAATCCTATAATATGATTAGGTATTTCAAAGTATAGAGACTTTTGATCATGGCTTTAGTACAATTCATAATGGCAGTTCTTTTATTTGTTTCTTCACACTTGTTTCAAGGAATGTGGAGACATAGTCTGCCCTAGGGCTCCAATCGGTTTTCCTCTACTCTAAGGTAGGGATTCTATGCAGACTTTTTGAATAGTTGGCACAGAAATTCAGTCAGCAAGAGACTCCAAGCAGTGGCCCAATTTGCCCATTCTAAAAGCCATCGCCATTAACCATTTTATGGTAATAGTTACCTGTAAAACATAGAAAAGTTGAAATGTATTTCACTGACCCAGAACATCCATTTTTCATGGGAAATTATCCTCTTTAGGTTAAAGTTTTTAATGGAATCTGTCATGATGGCAGTAGGTCTCCCCTCAACGAAAAAAGAGGAGCGTTATTGTCAGGGAAATGTAGGAAATGCTGGGTTATGCTTTGTTAGTCAGATCTCTTTACTGCTGGGCTTCTTTGAGACCTTAATTGTTTTTTTAAATTAATTTTTATTTGAATATAGTTGCCTTACAATGTTGTGTTCGTTTCTACTGTACAGCACAATGAATCAGCTATACATATTGGGTTGGCCAAAAAGTTTGTTCAACCTGAACAGCCTTTTGGCCAACCCAGTATATCCCTTCGCTTTTGGACTTGTTTCCCATTCAGGTCACCACAGTGCATTAAGTAGAACAGACTGTGCTGTACAGTCTGTTCTCATTTGTTATTTTATACATAATATCAACAGTGTATATGTGTCAATCCCAAGAACTATTAATGTGCATTGTGAAGTTTCAGATGTATTTGACTACAAAATTCTTTTGTCTCAGAGAGTCTAAAGAGACTTTTGTGTCATGGATTATGCTTTAAAGGAAACTTATTTGCCATAACTATTTGATCTTTACTGGGATAGCTTCTTCCATTGGAGAAAGTCACTTGAATGCTCTCTCTTTATTGAAATCACATTTACCTTCTCCAGGGAGTATCCATTATCCCCCCTCCCTTTCTCTGTCACTGACTAGGGAAACTTCTACATATCTGCCATAGACACCAACATATACTTGGATCATGACATTTATTTATTTATTCATGTTTTTCTTGTATTTGTCTCTCATACTAGATTAATATGGTGCCTGACACATGGAGATACTCAAATATTTGTTGAATGGCTAGCAAATGAATGGGAATTATTGGAAGAAAATATAAATTCAATCAGAGGAATTTCTTGGTTACAGATATATCTCGGGGATTTCATAGGATCTCAGGTTTTTATCAAAATAAAAAGGACACCCCCAATGATACACCCACTAGGCAAACACCTCTTCCGTATTCTTTTGTCCAGGCACACTTAATCATTACCAAGAGCTCCTGTGAGTGGAACCATAGCTGTATAATTCCATTGGATTGTTTCCATAAGGCTTTTAACTCAAGAAAGAAAACATGACCAGTGAAAAGGAATCCTTAATTACATCTTAAAAATATGATCAAAAGCAACATTTTAGAAAAGTGTTTCCAGGGAAGAGCTGAGGATGACACCCAGTTTATAATAATTCATTTTCCCAAACCTCCAAGCATGTGATCAAAGCTGATACACATTATCTCAAGTTGGTACCAGAGTGACTCATTTTTTTCTTACTTTTTTGGAAGTTATTATTTGGATAAATTAATTGATGAGGAAGAGCCAAACCTGGTCCAGCCAGGTGTAGACTCTAAGAGTCCTGCTGCCTGATCTCTAATAGTATCTTTTTTTTTTCTTTCCTTATTTTAAATGAAGAAACCGTGGCCTTTGGAAGCTTGAGCTACTATCATGCAATTCAGACCCTTTTAAATAAAGATAGAAATATAGCAAGTTAGAACTTGCAGGAGGAAGACAATGGAATCTCCTCATTAAATGTAGGTGGTTGCAAACAGCTTTGTTATTGGGCAAATGAGTGTGATACAAGTACTCTTGATGGCCTGTGTGCTCAATGCTAGAATCATTCAGTTAATCTGGGCCAAGGATTTAAAGGATTCTTACCAGTAAGGTTTCAGCTCTAACCAGTTAATCCTCCTTCCTACCATACCACCAGAGAAGGAAATAAAACAATGAAGCTTCTAATTCCTTCTCCTTCCTCCCATAAGGTGTGCTAACATTGATTCATTGGTAATTGTTGACAGATCTCCCAGGAAGATTGAAAATTTTCTAAATTCACAGACACATTCGGATGAAAGAGATGAAAACTTCTTAGTCCAGAATCTAAGCAAAGAAAAGAACAAGCAATGTACTTTTCTGAGGACCTAGTGGTGTGCTGACCCAATTCCCTAACAATTCTAAACATTTTACAAAGCACAACTCAAACATCTCATCTGTTTATATAAGAGAAAATTTCCTCCCTCTCACCCTCCCCTTCTGCTCTAACTGCTTAGGGAAAGTAGAGGACGACTGAGGCCAGTCGTTGGAAGGTGCAAGGAGGTGAATTCTGAATGGAGCCTAAGACTTTTTTCTCTCATTCCGTGTTATTTAACAATGGAATCTGCAACTTCTTTAAATAATGAGTGCTCTTTACATTAGTAATACTATGAGAGGGATGGACAAAGACATTTCTAAAGTACCTTCCAATTCAAAGACATTTCAATTCTTGAAGACCACCACTTGAACATAGGCTAGCTGTCCTGAGGAGCGAATTAGTGCCCATCAGCTCTGGTCCTTAACTTGTTTGATAAATAATGGTTCCTTCTTCACTGGTGCTGAGAGCTGGAAAGGCAGGTGGGGTTGAAAAAAACAAAACACCTGCTGAGCAAATAAAACAACGTTGCATATTTTAATAGAAAATTTAAAAGTTGCTCTCTCTTTCCAAAAGGAGGAACCCTGTTGGAATAAATACTCTTAGTTCACCAGAACTGTGAGATCCCCATAATGAGAAGAAAGTTGATTGGGAATCATCATGTTCCCCATCATCATATTGGAAATCATCTATAAAATCAATTTTCAACTAATATTTACCAACAGTCTTCTAAGAAAGGCCTGAAAAATGGATTCTTAATCTGACGTTTTCCAACCATACAGCATATATTATTTCTAATATCAAAGAATAATATTTTAAACATAACTTTAAATTGGCTCCAAACTATTTTAGGCATAGGTTAAATTCTTCTAGTCTTTATACTAATATATATGATTTTACTCTATCAATTGTACTTTAATTTTTGTTTGTTTTTCGAGACATATTGGACACATCATATGCAAACCATTGTGCTAGACGCTTTCACATAGCTTGCATTTGGATAAATAGTTGTAGGGCAATGAGTTAGCAAAGGAGTTTAGATTATTAGTTCATAGGAAAGCTTCAGAGAATTCAGTGCCTGTAATAGTAATTGCAATAATGATAAATATCTAGGGTCCACATTGCAGTTTTTATCTTTTAAAATGCTTTACTGTACACTCCTTTACTTTGTTGGGATTTTTTTTCTCTGCTTTACTGTTTTTTGGGTTTTTTGTTAGTAACTTTATTGAGGTAGCATTCACATACTATAACCTTTACTAATTCTTAACCTTACTTAAACAGTAAGATAAAACAGAAAAAGCCTTAACTGTTAAAAAAAAAAATGAACAACTCTTTAAGACTCCATGTTTCACTAATATTTAAATTTAAGTATGTTTTAAAGGCAGTTTAAAAGGAAGAAAATATTTTGAGGCAAAGTTAGACGAGTTTGAGGAGAGAATAAAGGCATCTGAAAAATAGCATAAGAAAGGAAAAGTTGATGATATAAAGTATATAACAAGAGAGTGAGTCTGGAAACTAAGTTTGATTTGGTGAATATCTAGAGAGCTGATCAGGGGTTTTGAGAGAGGATGGGAAAGATTAAGAGACTAGCCAAGTTAATTTGGAAATAAGCCAGCTTCACGTATAATAAGCTAAGAACCATCCGAGAGGATTGGTAATTCAAGAAGGTGGCCAAAGAAAGCTTGCCGCACAAGGAGCAAAGATAACTCAAAATAGACTGATGTCTGAAGTTTAACTCAAGGGATAAAAATAACTTGTATATATATTTTTACAATATAAAATGAGGACAAGTGGCAGATAGCCTGTGAATTAAAGATTCATTCTGTGTTTCTGCATTCTGTGTTTTGAGTCTAGTCTAAAGTAGATGATTCACCAGGAAAATCACTCTTAAAAAAAAAGTCATTAGTTTACCATATACTAAATAATCTATTTTAAAAGCCAAATGTAATTATAGGATCCAGTTAATGCGTTTTAAGAATCACATGGAGAGAAGAAATGATATATTGTATTTGAGCTTAAAGTGACCTCTTAAATTTTACCAACTGTTCCAAATACATATGTAGTGATAATTAATGTAGTGATGATCAGATTATTTTGTATTCTGTTTAAATGTTACAAACTTATACTCAGTGGATTTTTCACATCAGAATTTATTGTACTTACTGTTCCTTATGAAATGAAATTGCTATTTTTACTCGAAGTGGATTTCAGTCACATTATAAATTAATTCATCCACTTTAATTACAGCATAATTAATTAATCTAACAAATATTATTATTACTAAATAAAATGAAAAAATTTCAAGCTTCTTTAAGATTTTAATCATTTTGTGCTAACAATACAACATATTTTTGCTTTTCAACCAAATTATTATTCTTATGTTATATATTCCAAATAATCAGTGAAGTTACTTTTGTTAAACCTGTGTGAATCAGAGTGCATATGTAGGTGAAATTAGTCATAATTGAGATTTCAAAATTACAAAAATTCTAGTCATTTGTTAATTTAAAAATTAGTTGACCTTTTGAAGCATTTTAAAAGTTATGTACATTTATGTACTCTTAGTAAAAAAGAAATTGAAAACTTTGCTCATGCAGACACAGAATTTTCAGACACCTAATATGTAAAAAAATAAACCAACATTTTAAAACTTCTTCTGAATCACAGATGTCTCTGAAAATTTGATGAAAACTGCAGCTTCCTCTTCCTAGAAAAAAACACATGTGTGTATATGCACATGAAGTTTTGCTTAAATTTTACAGTTCATGGACTCTCTGAGGTCTGCCTATGGACCCACCAGAAGTCCATGAACTCTGGGTTAAGAACCTCTGCAATAAACCCACACTTTGCTTTGGCAAAGTAGAAAACTTACCATTAGAAAGTATGATTGTTTAAGCTTTCCTTCTTTAGGGGCATGTATCTGAAAGGAATGATTTTTTTTTTTAATCTCCCTAAAAAACTTTGGCTCAGTGATCCCTCCTGTTTAGCCTTAAAATGAGGACCAATTTCCTTTGGGTCAAACCCCAAACTCTTAGTGTCTTGACTTTCTAAATGCTTGACAACTATAGACACTTTAATGAAATCCAAATGGGTGAAATTCAACACTTCATTCTGATTTTCTTTACAGATGTTCTTAATAAGGACACTGAAGAAATCCTTAGAAGCCTAGCTTCACACATCAGCCAAGGGAAGAAAGAATTCATTGGAAAATTAAGATAATAAGTAATTCTGGAGTGTTCCTGTACCAGTCAATATTGAGCACTTGGAGCATAAACCTATAATCAGCTTTGTAGGGAAGTGTGTAAGTGACAGGGCTAAAGTCTGCTGGTAGATTCCTGGGAAGCAATAGAGTTAGATCATACTACCTTCTGATGTTGGATATTGATTCTGCTCAATAATTTTCCCCAGAAAGACTTAATTTGTCTAAGTGACAGGTTTTTTAAAAATGAATACAAGAAGAAGAAGCTGAAACAGTTCCCTTTGGCTGTCATAATATTGAAACAATTATTTCAATAATGAGAGATAATTAATAGAAACTATATTGCTGGAATATAATATAAATTATATTGCTGGAATTTTATAAGTAGAATGGATGTTTTAATACCACACATAGGTAGAATAGGTCACTATAATCATTCTGTTCTTCTACTCCCTTTACTTGCTAAAGGTGGGTAAAAATCAGTCTTCAAAGCTCTGAATAGAATAGTTACAATCTGGGGAATCATTTTCCTGAACATTTTTTGAGCCATCTGGAGAGAAGGATTTACACACTTAGATGGACACAGAAATTTACATGGAACATTTTCATCAATAAATTTGAAACTTTGGAGGTGAAAAAAAAAGCTGAATTTGTCTGACAAAATATTAGTGTTCTGGTCCCTCTTAAAATTCCCAAGAGTAGTGTTGACTTTATAGGAATTTGTGGAAGTGAGGCACATTAACCTGAAAGGAAAGATCAGAGGGAAAGGTACTCATGATTTTTAACTAGTCAGAGTTCTGAATTCTGATCCAGAACCTGCCACTCCTATTAATATTTCCCGCAGAGCTTTAGGCAATTTACTTCACCCCACTGCCACTCCCAAGCTTATCTCTTTCTTATTCCATTAAATGAAGATAATGCTGATCTAATAGGAAACTTGTATAAATTTAATGTCGTGTTAGAAATATTTCAATAGTTTTAGAGCTTCTTTAGCTAAGTTTTAGCATCTGGTAAATTTGTCCCTTTTGCCTTACATCTTCAGTTGAATGTGGCTTCAAAACAAATGAGCCATTGTCAATGAGTCTGTGACTGACACCATCAATAATTAGAATAAGTTAGTAGGTGACTGAGGGGAAAATAGAAGTGTGTGGGAAGCCAAGGTTCTAGAGCTGGCTTGCACCGTAGGAAAATCACTTAACTTTTCTTTTCCTCAATTTCCTCATCCTCAAATGAAGTATCAATAAAGTCTTCTGTGTGGTCCTTAATAATACCTGTTTTTGTATAGTTATATGTGTATTTTTTTTAATTTGGCCTCTTTCCAGTAGACTATAAGCTTTAAGATGTGAGAGCTGGACTGTGAAGAAAGCTGATCGCCGAAGAATTGATGCTTTTGAACTGTGGTGTTGGAGAAGACTCTTGAGAGCCCCTTGTACTGCAAGGAGATCCAACCAGTCCATTCTAAGGGAGATCGATCCTGGGTGTTCATTGGAAGGACTGATGCTAAAGCTGAAACTGCAATACTTTGGCCACCTCATGCGACGAGTTAACTCACTGGAAAAGACTCTGATGCTGGGAAAGGTTGGGGGCGGGAGGAGAAGGGGACGACCGAGAATGAGATGGCTGGATGGCATCATCGACTCTGTGGACATGAGTTTGAGTGAACTCTGGGAGTTGGTGATGGACAGGGAGGCCTGGTGTGCTGTGATTCATGGGGTCGCAAAAGTCAGACACGACTGAGCGACTGAACTGAACTGAACTGAACTGATAAGCTTTAAGGGTGTAGAGAATTTGTCTTTCTGGTATATCAGTGTATCTCTAGTTTCACAGAGTAGCTGCTTATTAAATATCCCATAGTAGATGATTCCTACAGTCTCCTTCAGTTCTAAAATCTTATTCTTTTATTTTTAAAAAAAGTTTATTATGAATATTTCCAAGCATATAGAAAAGTATAGAGACTAATACAACAAACCCCTTACACGCATCACTGTTTTGTCAAGTCTTAACAACATCTACATTTGTTTCAGGGTTTGTTTTTTTTTAATTTTATTTAATAAATGGTACAAAGCACAATGCCAAAAACATTAACAGTTAAAATTTCACCAAAAGAAAAAATACTTTAGAATACACAGTTGTAAAAAGCTACATTAAGTTATTTCACAACTGGCTCAGGCTGCAAAAAGAAAAAAATCCCAATGCCATACCTAAGTTATCCGTCTCTCAAAATAATGCCATTTATGTTATAAACCATGAGCACCCCATCAAAAGACGGGAACTGCTTTTGTTAATTCATATATATATATATGACTGTATCACTTTGCTATACAAACCTGAAACTGAAACTTTAAGGTTTTTTTTTTAAAAGAAACAAATATCATAAATACAATTAGAATCCCCCTCCACATACACCGTTTTCCAATTTCTTTCTTCTTTGTCCCCAGAGGTAACTATTTTCCAGAATTTTATGTTTATTATTTCCAAGAACATTTTACACTTTTACTATATTTATATAAACTACATATCATGTCTTCAAACTTTACATGAATGACATATGCTTGTCAATCCACAACTTGCTTATTTTTTCACACATTATGTGCTTGAGATTAATCCATGCTGATACTAATCCATTTTAACTTCTATTCCATTAATTATTTATTCATTTTCCTGTTAGCAGACATTTATGTTCTTTTGAGTTTTTTCTCTTATAAACAATATTTCAAACAATATTCTCACTTATGTCTGTTTCTACAGATGTGCTTAAGTTTCTGTGGTGGAGTCACTCGACTGAACAGATAAAATCTTCAAATTCACTAATCTAGGCTACAATATCTGATTCACTTGCCTATATTTTTATGGAGATAGTTGATCAAGTTATTTCCTTTTTATTTATTTTTTCTTTTGACCTGGGCAGGAAAGGAACTATTAACCAAGTTGACAAGAGCATCATCTTTTTACTTCTAGTCTTTCTACCTCTAATCAGACAGAAATAAGGCAGAAACCTCAGAGAAGTCAAGAAGATTAACATAAAATAGGGAAATGCAGATGTATGTAGATCAGAATCACATATGTCCTGTCATCGCATAATGGTATTTACAACACAGCACTGTCAATATGTGATGTTGTAAAAACAGTGACACATGGTAAATATTGCAGAGGCCTATGAATAAAGTCCCTCTGAAAGCATATGACTGTGACCCAGTTCATAAGGAAATAATTTTTAGGATAGAGAAGCAGCAACTTTTCAGACCAAATAGCAAGATAATGGGAAGTGTTCAACTCTGAGCCATAATACCAATTGAACCACTGTTTTAACCCTGTCCTTAAACAGGCAAAATATCTTAGTTTAACTTGCCATTCCAAATGTTGAATCTTGTGCAATTCATGTTGCCTTGAATTTCAGATGATCTATGTGGAAAGATAGGATACAGGAAAAGTTTTCAGTCTGTCTATACAGTTAGTGAAGTGAAGTCACTCAGTCGTGTCCGACTCCTTGCAACTCCATGGACTGTAGCCTACCAGGCTCCTCCGTCCACGGGATTTTCCAGGCAAGAGTACTGGAGTGGGTTGCCATTGCCTTCTCCCTATACAGTTAAACAGGTACTATGTTTCAGTAGATATTTCCTCATTCAATAAATATTAAAATAAAGAATTTGAGAGCATTTGTATTATCTACTTAATGTAGTTTCTTTTTCAAAGATTAATGTTCTTATTTAGATAAAAGATGTAGGGCATGAACAGAACAGTTTCACTGGGAAGTTTACCTTGGTAAAAAGACAGGAGCTATTACATTCTATCTTGTCAATGATCCATGGATAATGGGTCACCAGGGGATTTAAGAACTGTATCTTTCAGTTCTTGCCAGGGAGGTATATCAGTGTGCATTGATGTGAACCATAATGTGACACACCTTGAAGAATCTTCAAAACCCTCAGGCACTCTCTCAGCTGCTGTCATCAAGATATGTGACTAAAGGTTGTCAGTTAAAGATGGTGTCTTACAAATAACTTCAGTAACAAAATGTTTTTTCCTATTTCTCCATATTAAATTATAATGAAAGAATTAATCCTCAGGTTTAAAAATCCTTAGAGTATTTTCCCCCCACTATCTTAGAAGAATACCTTTTCGTGCTGCTATGGAAAAATAGACGGAATATAGATTGTTTTTACTGTTAAATGTGTCAGGGTTGGGGGGAACAGGTTATAAAACAACATAACATGATCGTATTTGTGTTGTATATTTTTAAGTATGTTCTTACTCTTGCATATGTCTAGAAAGACATACCAAAAATATTAATAATGGGGAATGGAATTAACAGCATCATTACTGAAGGAAGGAGAGATAAGAGACTTTGTTTTCCTGGTGGCTCAGATGGTAAAGAATCTGCCTGCAATGCGGGAGACCTGGGTTAAATCCCTAAATTGGGAAGATCCCCTGGAGGAGGGCATGGCAGTCCACTCCAGTATTCTTGCCTGGAGAATCCCCATGGACAGAGGAGTCTGGTGGGCTACAGTCCCGGGGTGGCAAAGTATCAGATGTGACTGAGCGACTAAGCACACACACACATATTATTTGAATTTTTTTTATATAATAAGTATGACTTTTGCCTCTAAAAAATAATTTTAAGATACATTTATTTTTCAATTTAAAAACATTCCTTTCAATGGACAGTCTTCTAAAGAGTCTCTAAAAGTTCAAGAGCTTTAGGAAAACAAATGATACAACATTTTCAAGTAGAATTTAATTTGGAAACCCACATTTATTTTTACTGAATTAATGAAATATTTTATGGGAGTGAAGTGAAGGAATTTCTTAATATTTTCTAGCTATTGTGAAGTCAACAATAGTTACTTAACAATGTGTTTATGCTAACCCCAATGAGAACCATTCATCCCACAAGCTAGAGAAGACCTTATTATACAGAGTAAATTCATTTTATAGGTGAGAAACTGAGTCTCAGAGAGATTAAATGTCTTGTCTGTAAACAGTTCCAGAGCTTAAAAAAAATTAAATCTTCGGACTACATGTCCATGACTCTTTCCATCACAAAATTGCCTCCTACACCGAAATATTAGTGTAATGATAATACAAATAACAACAACAAAAAAGAAAACCAATGTAATTTAGCTCTGATCTTAAATCAGCATACATCCACACCTCAATACCTAAAGCATCAGTCATAGCAAATTAATGTTCTTTGTACAGAAGCTGAAGTAACAGGTCATCTGGTTACAATATTTAATATGCCAGTTGAAAAAAGAATTATTTTTACTTCTCGGTGATGAGTTTCTCATCTTAATTATCACACTCTCTTTTTTCTCCTTCCTCTTTAAATTAGTGGCTGGATTAAGCAAATAAAGAAGGGCAAAGAAATAAACCATGGAAGCCAAACATACCTATTAATGTGAAAAAGGAAAAATCAAGTCTGGGGACAGCAGCAATAGAAAAGTAAATGAAGAGACCATGGTAGAGTAGTAAGAATCAAGGCAGAGAAAAATATGACAACTTCAAGGACAGTGAGTTGTTACTGTTGTTGTTTTTTAATGAGTTGAGATTTGTTTTATATTATTATGGTAGGCAGATAGTAAATGGCTGATGGATAAGATAAAGAGGATGATGATGTCAAGACTAATGCAGTTCTCAGTTTCTAATACACATAAGACCTACCTGAAGTGTTTCTTTAAAATGTGGAGTCCTGAGTCGTTACCACCAGGAACCAACTCAGGCATTGAATAAGGGAGGGCCTGGTGGCTCAGATTGTAAAGAATCTGTCTGCAATGCAGGAGATCTGGTTTCGATCTCCGGGTCTGGAAGATCCCCCTGAAGGAGGGAATGACTGCCCACTCCAGTATTCTTACCTGGAGAATTCCATGGACGGAGGAGTTTGGCAGGCTACAGTCCATGGGGTCACAAAGAGTCAGACACAACTGAGTGACTAGTACCAGAAATAAGTACCCTGGATAATTCTAATGACCACACCTGGAGGAACACTGAACTGGAGTTATTGGAACTATTAAAAGGTATAAAGCAAAGAATCAGGATACAGCAACCTAGAGAAGAGAAAAGATAGGAAAGAGAGATTTGAATAGAAATCAAGAAAGAAAGAAAAGGAAAGTAAAAGATGTAACTAAATTAAAAGAATGATTTAGAAGAAGAATGAAGGTGGGTGTCACTAATCGGAAGCAATAAAGCAAGATGAAAACTAAAAATATTGAGGAAATGAAGGCTTTATCCTGGATTTTAAAAATAGCATTTATTATTTTTCTCCTTTATAGCAATAATACATATTTATTGTGGAAGAGTTGAAATATAAGCAAAGAAGAAAAATGGGCTCTTAGTTTGTTAGTAGCAAATAGCTCCTGTTAACATTTCTATGTATCTTCTGCTAGTCTTTTGTTGCTGCTGAGTTTCTGGAAGGTTTTGTTTGGTTATATAGTTTACCCCACTATCCAGAAGTAGAGCCTCCCAAGAAACCTTTCATAAGAAATGGTGTAAACCAAAGAAGCGATTACCTTAACACACATCTTGCTACTGGATACACAGAATAAATTGAGATAAAGCACAGATACTCAGAGACACAGTTTAAAGCTATGGAGGCTTGATCGTGAGATGCCGAGTCTAGTTCTCAGAGAAGAACCTTGTCAGTGCCATACTCCCTGTTCAGCGTGTGGCACTGTCTCTGTATTAGCTCCTGCAAAACAAATGCTGAATGCTATTTTCACCTTTTTATGTAAAAGCAAAAATCTTCTTGGTATTTCTTTCTAGTTAGTGAAAACAGGTACTGATGTCTTTTGGAAAAATAAAATGGAGTAAAGTAAAAGCACGGTATATCTGTATATGTCATTAAATATCCTGCTTTTATTACATAAGCATCTACTAACATAAGGTTATTAATGGAAAGTTCATTTTTAGCATCTGCTTAATATTCACAATAGTCAGTTCTCCTTTCTTCCTTACTGACAGAACTTGGTTTTTTTCAGGCAGTCAAGATCTTTAGAGAAGGCTGTTTCCATTTGGTAGGCAGAATGTGAATTTTATTTGGTCTAAGTCAATCAGGGTGTAATTCTGTTCTCCTCGGTAGTGGCTGCCTGAGGAAGGAACAAGTGACCTAATTCCAGGGAATAAAATATGAGGGCAGGTATAGAGGTTGGATTTATGGGAGAGATTCTTAGTTCTTAAAAAGTGATAACAAGGAAAAGGTAACCCCCTTTTCTGCCTATGGAATGTGTATGAGAAGGAAACACTGGAGCTGGTAGTTGGAGCTATTGCAGCCATCTTGTGGCCATGAAGGGAGCCAGCTACATACTGAAGATGCAAGAAGAGGGACGTAGAAAGAACTGGGCTCTGGAAAATCTTGTCACTCCAATTAATCACACATCCTTGGGCCCTACCTTGAGACTTCTTGTTAGGTCAGAAAATAAATCCCCTATAGTTTAAACCCCTTGAAGTTGAGTTTTCTTTCAATAGAAAGCATCCTAACAGATACAGCATTATAATTTCCTGACAGTTTTCCTCTTTAGGCTACTTGTGTTACTTACAATTTTTCACTATCAGTTTTTTCAAAGAAAAAAAAAAGTTACATAGCTTATATAGTAATGTAATTTGTGTTGGGAGAAAAAAAACAAACAATAAAGAAAAGAAACAGGAATGAACTTGAAATATCTCAGGTCATCAAGGCTGAATCATTCTGAATCTCCACTCCCTTTATTGCTCATTGCTGTCAGCAGAGGTGGTTATCAGTGGCAAGTTACATTTCAGAAGAAAAATTGGGAAATACAATCTCAACATAACACGCTATTAAGGTGAACAGAAATACTCCTCTGAAATAGAAAAGCTATTCCTGTTTGTAGTGTTACATGGCTGTATGAACTTTTTCTCTTTATTATAATAAAATTACTTGGTCATAAGAAAGGCAACGTGTTATGCTGTGGTAAATCCCTTCTCATATTAAAATTTGCTATAGATTCTACACTGTTTAATCTAAATGCATCTAGTCTCTCCCATTGACAATATTTAAAACCGAATGTTTCCCAAGGGCCTTCCAGGGGTTGGCTGTACCTCCAGAATCAAAACTGGGGCAAGAGTCCCCAACTGAAATGATTTAAGTGAAGAAGTTCAGATGTCAATGCTAATATCTGACAAATGAACAGTAGGAGAAACCTTCAGTAACTGCCTCTGGTTTCATCACCAGGAGAGGTTGGGCCCATTTATAACTTGAGAATTTATGTTTACTTCTTAAATATTTAGTTGTCTTAGAGTCTAATTTTGGAAAGGTTCCTCATGTAAGAGAGGATATGCCTATGCAAAATAACAATTTTATTCACTGCATTTATCAAGCACTGGCAACCCACTCCAGTATTCTTGCCTGGAGAATCCCAGGGACAGGAGAGCCTAGTGGGCTGCCGTCTATGGGGTCGCACAGAGTCGGACACAACTGAGGCGTCTTAGCAGCAACAGTAGCAGCAGCAGCAATTAATAAATACAATGACTTACATTTCAATATTAGCAACAATAACACATTCAGAATGTAACAACTGATTACAATGAAATTCATTTATAGAACCAATGTTTAAAATCCCACACACAGATTACAAAATGAGACTAAAGTCACAACTAAATACTTCACTGTTGTTCGTAAAGTTCTTCAGCACTGTGGTTATGACTCGTGACATTTCCCACTCCTGGCCAGAGGCCAGGAGTATTGATTCATGAGCTGACTATGGTAGAGGGTGTAAGGAAAACACAGGCTAATCTAAAACTCAAATAATGACTCTTTTCCAAACCAAAAAAATACCCAGCAAATCAATTTCATAAGCTACACGGTATCACTTCCCCTATGAGGTCTCATAAGTTTGTCTCATATAAGAATCATTTCCTGCATACTGGGATGTGCAAAGAAGAAGAAAACAAAACTCTGAATGCAGGGAGCAACCCACTGTTCAAAAGTTCACCTGTCATCATCCAGAATATGAAGAGTCTACACTGAGGCTCTTCCCTTCTGAATCTAGATGGATGCTGGATGTAAGAGTCCAGATTGAGGAGAGCCATTAATTTAAGCCCTATTATAGATTTTTAAAAATTATCTAAGTAGATTCCAAAAATGAGGACTTCTCTGGTGGTCCAGTGGTTGAGAATCCACCTGCCAATGCAGGGGACACGGGTTCAATCCCTGATGTGGGAAGATCCCACATGCCATGGAACAACTAAGCCCGTATACCACGACTATTGAGTCTGTGCTCTAGGGCCCACACACCACAACCACTGAAGCCCCTCCGCCCGAGAGCATGTGCTCGGCAGCAAGAGAAGCCACTGCAATGAGAGGCCTGAGCACCGCAATGGAAGGGTATCCCCTACTCTCCAAAACTACAGAAAAGCCTTCACAGCAGTAAAGACCCAGCACAGACATAAATACATAAATAAATCTTAAAAAAAAAAAGGATTCCAAAAATGAGCCACTAGATATAGAAGGGCAGAAACTGATCATAAAAGTCATTGGAAACTATTAATAGCACAGGGCTTGGCACATGAAAAGCACATAATAAACTTTGTTAAGGAAATGACTGTATAAATAAATTTTAAATGAATTTACCTGAATTTTGATAGTGTGTATATGGAAAGGGAAATTGCTTTCTCCACCTTCTCTATTTTTCCTCATTCATTATTGATTCCCACCTCCCCCCTTTTATTTTTCAATAAAAATAAATGGAGAGGAAGAGTATTCTGGTTGCACCTGTCTGTATTTCCCTGTGACAGGGACTTCAGGGTATGCCTGAGCTTGGTATCGAGCAAGGGTCAACCTCTGATAATTCGACTGAACCCTGTGCTATGGAACGGTGCTGCTGGGAGTCAGTTGGGGTGGGTGGGGCTGCAAGACTGACTACATGGAAAAAGCCTGCTGGATTAGGGGAGCTCCAGGGACAGTCAATGTGTAACCCTGCCCTAAAGTATTCAAATCTTCTGTGCCAAGGTGGGCAGGATCTTGAGGGAGTAGGGGTAGGGAGGTCACCGAGTTAATTCTGTACAAACAAAAGAAGACAAACAGTTTCATTCCCTTGAATACCACACACACATGCACCCCCTCACTCCATCCCCGCCCCTCTCCTCAGCAACGCCCTCTGGGCCCATCCCTTGTTGGGAAACGTATTTGTGCGAGCATTAGACACACAGGCTTAGCAAGTGGACATTTTGTGGGAGAGAACTCATCTCCCATAAGAAGAAGAGGGGACTTCTGACCGGCACCCGTGCAAAGTGAACCGTGAGTCAGGAACACTTTTTGAGACCTTCTTGTAAATTGTTTTGAACAAGGCATAGGTGAGAAATTTTGAGTCTGGTCCTCAAATCCCTACCTAATCTTCTGGAGGATTCTAAGGTAGAAACTTAGGGCATTTTGCCTGGTATCTCCCTGAAGATGAAACATGCCATGCCCACACAAATACACAAATGAAAAAAAAAATCTGAAGATACTTAATTCACCCTGTTGCTCAGTATTCAAGTCTGTGAGGATAGGGTCACTGGGCCCAGGTTCCTCTGATATTCCCTCTTTAGATGCAATTATTCCCCTTTCGGTCTCTACCATTTGTCTGTATCCAAAGCCTTCCACTCAGGTCCTACAAGAGGTTGTCATATTCCTAGTGTCACATACTAGTGTCATATTCCCCAGGAACCATTTGGGAAAGAACTGAAGTGCCTCAGAAGGCGATTACGTATTTGCCATGAGCTCTATACACAGAATAACCTGTACTTCTGGCATCTTCCCAGGGACAAAAGGCCAACCAGTGATGGAAACTTTGCTAGTGACCTCACTCACTTTGCTTTGCAGATAAATCTGAGACTTCTAGAAGAAAAGATCTCCACTCTTCAGGAAAAAATATTTTGTGCAAATATACCTAAGTAGTTCCTCTTCTCTCATCTTGACGCCATCTTCTAAAGCTTGTCCCTGCCTGCATTCTTCTGTAGGAGGATCTGAGACTTCTCCCCCAAAGGCAGGGTAAAGTCTGTCTAAGAGCCAAATCATAGTGTTCAAAGTCTAATGGTAAGAGAAGTCGCCCATCATAAACTGTGACAATAGGTCAAGGACTTCTAAAAGTGAAGTGTTGAGAAACTCCCTTCGTACTCCATACGTGTCTTCCCACCGTGTGCTTTCAAGTGGGTTCAGTCATTGGAGTCGCTGGTTATTAACAGTGATAACTATACTTTTACCTAAAGGAATAATACACAAGGAATCAGAATAAACAAAAAGGGAGAAAAACCTCAGAGGTATCAATTTTAATATCTTCCAAAGCCAGAATGACAGCGCAGTTGACCAGTTCCAAAATGCCACAGCACTAAAAGGGAAGAGACGAAGCTTTCGTAAGAGGATTGTGAGAAGTCTTATTTAAAAAAAAAAAAAACACCTCGGGATAGAGAATGCTCTTCAATATGGAATATTTCAGAGACACGCCACGCCTCCAGAATCCAGAGGAAAAACAGAAGTCAAATAGCAAGACGCTTTTGCAGGAGTGTTGAAACAAACAAGAAAACATTTTTATTTTGAAAATACAGTCTTTAGAGATAAATTTGGCTTCCATTTCCCATACCTAGGTGCATCCAACAAGGTACAAAAACAGACGAAACAAAACAACAAAACAGAGACCCTCGACATTATGTACAGAGCTCAAAAATGAGCTGTGAATATCTACAAGAAACTAGCATGTGAGCTTTGTGAAAGGATGTACTTGTGTGGCTTTCTACAGTTCTCAGTCCTGGGGAAGGAGAGTTAACCCCCTGAAGCTGCAGGTGCAGCTGCAGCCGGGGAAGAGCTGGGGTCAGTGAAGGGTTGGGGGCGGGAGGCTGGAGAGGTGTCTGGGGAGGGGGGCGGCGGCGGCGGCCCGGACAGATCCGGGGCTTCTCTAGAAGTCCTGCCGCGGGGTGTGAGTCAGGCTGTGCCGCCGCAGATCACAGTTTCGCCTGAACACTTTGCCGCACTGCTCGCAGCTGTAGGGCTTGATGTCTGTATGGGTGAGAAGGTGAGTTTTCAGATTACTTCTCTGATTAAAGGTTCTTCCACATGTGGGACATTTGTGTGGAGATTCCTGTTCAGATGTGAAGCAAGCAAAGGATTAATCCTTCACACTACCACGGCACCCTTCTCAACAGTCTCTGTCTTATCGGCATCACAAGCGTTAACAGAACACGCACACGACAACAAAGAGGAGACTTGCAGCAACAAAGCTGTGCTCCTAATCCTCCAATCACGAAAACACAGGCAGGGGCACACACAGGGGCCTGATCACACTGATAACCGCCGGTGGCCACTGCTGTGGGCTTTGTGATTTCCAGTTCTTCACATTTCATCACCATGTCATAGGCAGGAAAGGGGGGAAGGAAAAACTCTAATCCTCTCTTAAGGAACGACATTCTCCCGGGTAATAAGGCCCCTCTTTGGTGCAAAATTAAACTATTCCTCAATGTTCTGAAAACTACAAATTATGAGGCTCCTGGGAGAGACAGCGTATGGGATTTCACCATGCCTCCATTATCGAAATTACCTTTATTTCCTCCCAAACACGAAAGATTTAAATGCGGGGCACATCAGGTGAAAAAATAATTAAAATTCTAAAATTAGGATTTAGAACAATGAGAGTGGCTTCTTCTTTAAGAAAAACACATACATGTTTTATGTTAAGTAAAATTAATTTTATGTATAAAAAAATCGAGTGTTGCTTTCTCCACCTAGAAAACTGATCTATATAGAGCCTTTTATGAGAAAGAGCCTGCCAGTGAACACCTTTTGTAGAGCAAAAATGATAGAACCAGTCACTGCTTTAAAACAAGAAAACAAACTTACCTGCATATGTAAAGTTTTGTGAACAGCTAGAGTTCTAGACTGACAAAATCCTTTCCCGCACTCCTGACATTTGAAGGGCTTCTCTTTGGAATGGATATACCTGAAAATCAATATAAGGTCTCATTGAAATGGCTTTACCACTGAGGTGAGGAGTTTCTTTTGGCAATTGTTTTAAAGAAAGTCGTGCGGGGAGGGGTGGGGGAGAAAAAGGATTCCCATTATTTTTGTTTTTACATTTTTCCCCCCTGTGTAATTCTGTTTATGGTTAACCTCAACTAACAGACTCTTCAGAACATTCACCGGACGCCGGCTTTATCTATACTTGATCGCCCTCTCTGGTGTATTTTGGAGCTTGAAGCCCTGCCGAGTGAGCTCTTTCTGGCCTCTGCGGCTCTCTCTGAGATTTAAACTGGTCAAATCAGGATGTAAGACAAGGCTGAGTTTAGGGGGACCGATTTTAGCGAACCCCTTGGAAGCCGCGGAGGATCACTACAGAAGTCCTCCTTTGGGGTAACAACAGCAAGTAGAGTCCAGGGGACAGATAACCTCATCCCCACTCCTGGGAAGCCCCTCTCCCCCCTGGGGGGGGAACACTGACATTATGGTATTTTTTCAATTGCC
The DNA here is from genome assembly GCF_049115385.1 of Moschus berezovskii. Classification (NCBI taxonomy): domain Eukaryota; kingdom Metazoa; phylum Chordata; class Mammalia; order Artiodactyla; family Moschidae; genus Moschus; species Moschus berezovskii. The sequence continues at coordinate 16,432,723 of NC_142475.1, read as the reverse complement.
TCTGATTAATGCAGAGTTGAGAGTGTGGAGGGGATTTGGGGAGCTGTTCCTAAATTCTGTAATCTCAAGAACCCCGCAATTAAGTTTAAAAGAAAGGTTGCTATGGCAGACTCTGGGGTGCACCTAGGGGCCAGTCAGGAAGGGAGGGAACCAAGTGGAGGTGGCCACGGTAGGTTAACAGAAACGGTCCTAGGGCAGGCGGTACCTGGACTACCAGAGGAATGTCCTCCAGGCTCCTAGGCTCTACTGCCCCACCTTCTAAGGTCCACCTGGTGGAAACTGGAAAACCACTCCCGGAACCAAGAGCAACCCAGCAGATTTTAATTACCAAAGGATGGGACGACCCTCCCTCATCCCAAACAAGACACTGCAGCAGGGGTCCCTGCTGAGGAAAAAGGTAAAGGTTAGGGGTTGGTTACAGCTGGATGGGAAGGGCTTTGGTGGGGAATATAGTCTAGTTTCGAAAGGATTTTAGTGACACTGGAATGTCTATCAAAACTCGATATTCTGGATAAATTGTCCTCCCCTCCCCAGGCCACCCTCCTTCCCCACCTCACCTGTGATCCCGCAAGTGATCTTGCCTCCGGAAAGCCTTGTGGCAGATGTCACAAGTGTACGGCCTCTCGTCTGTGTGGGTCCTCTCGTGGATGAGCAGGTTGTAGGATTTGGTAAAGTGTCTGCCGCAAAACTTGCAGATGAACTCTTTTTTCGTTTTGGAGGGCAACCTCCCTCGGGAGGGCTTTCTGTCCGGAGTCAATTTACTGAGGCCGGAGATGGGGCTCCCCAAGCCCGGGCTCAGCTTGCTCAGGTCTGCTATCTTAGGGGGATCCTCTTGCGTGGCGGCCACGGCCAAGTTGGCAAAGTCAAAACGGGGCCGGTCCTTGTGCAGGGCCGGGAGGACGTGGGCAATGGCTCCCTGCTTGGGGTGGAAGAGGTGGGTAGTAAAGGGCAGAGCCGGGAAGGGGAAGCGGGCATCCACGAGGCCCTGCGCCGCCGCCATCTCCGTGATGGTGGAGCGGGTGATCTCGTGCACGTTGGGGTACCCCAGAGTCCAGTGGTTCATGTGCATGGTCTGCACGGCGCTGAGACCGTACAGGCCCTGCAGGTGGTCCACCGCAGCGGGGAAGGTGTTCACGGCCTGCAGGAAGGAGTAATTGGTGAGCTGCAGCGACGGGTGGAGCGGAATGGGCGCCGGCAGGGCCTTGCTCCCCATTTTCCGGGATGTTGCAGGGCGGGGGTAGCCACCCCTTTTTTCCAGGACTCAGAGGCGGATGGGCGTGGGGCTCCGGCGAAAACCCAGACAACGGCACGCGGAGAGAATCCTAAAGATGGCTGGGGGAGAGAGGGGAAAGTCGTGACTATTATCTAAGCCCGCTTGGTCTGTCCCTTGGCGCCGCGTGGGCTTCCACACCTTCCTTCGAAGACCCCCCCTCCCCACCCACTCCAAGCGCCCCCCCCCGCAGAAGGAGCGGTGAGGGGACCTTGGCGCGCCTGCCGGGCGAGTTGACACCAGGCTCAAGCTCAATCCCGAGGGCCAGGGGGTCAGGCGTGGTCGCCGGCGAGAGCGGGTGGCCCGTGGGAAGATCGGATTCCGGGCACGAGCGGATTCCAGGAGCCGGAGACCCGGGCCGGGGAGGAAGAAAGTCGGGCGGGGGGCTCCAGGCGGCACCCAGTCCAGCCCACCCACCCCCTACCCGGTGGGGCGAAGCCTGGTCATCCCTGACACCCCGCTGTTCCAGCGCCCGCCGGGCCCGGCCGAGCCTCGGTCGCACCGAGCCCCCGAGGTCCCAGGAGACGGTGCGTGGTGGGTCGGACCCGGGCTTGAGGCCCCCGCTCAGCCGGAACGGCTCCTACCGCCGCGCCCGAGCCCGCGGCCCTGCAGCCGTCCCTGCGCTTGCCCCGGACCGCGCCGGAGGTGTGGGTGCGCAGCCCGGGGACGCTTTGTGCTCCTGGGCTGCCTGGCCCTCGGAGGGGCCGCCTTGCCCGGTGTTGACCTCAGAGGTTTTCTTTTTCCTTCCTCTGCCTTGGTCCCATTTATCAGCGGTGACGGGCCACAGGAAAGAAAAGTGACACCTCGGAGCCAGTGAGGCCTGGAATCGCCCCCTCCTCCTTCCCAGGGGCCGTCCCCTCCCACCCCCCACCAAGATCCCTTCCAGATGGTTCGTGCTCAGACGAGGGGCTGGAGGGGGGGGTGGCTGAGGCCGGAGCCCGTTCCCCTAGACCCAGCGCCCAGCTCTCGGGAGTGCCCGAGCGCCTCTCGATCTGGCCCCCGGAGCGGCTCCTACACCCGGGAGGCCCCAGGAAAAGAGGAGACGGAGTTCCCTGGGGAGGAAAAGGCAAGAAGCAGCAGGGGAGTCGCTCTGCCAGTCCGACGGAAGCTTGTTTATCGGCCTGCAGTAGAGGGAGACGCTGCTTCTGCCCCTGGGAAGCCCGCCCGGGTCGTCGGCCTTGGGCCTAAACAGGGAGCACGCGCTTGCCTCTCCCTGCGCCCCCAATGGCAACGCGGAGGTCTGGTTTCAGATCCCGTTTCCCGCGGCACTTCACCTGCTTTCAGGGCAGGCCCACCTTCTCCCACCGCCAGCCCCCTTTTTAGCAGCCAGGGGTGCCAGCTCGGCGGCCCGGCCCCAGCCTCTGAAGGCGGCTCCACAGGTGCGGGCGTCACAAGCTAAGCGCTTTCCCTGGCGAGGTGCAGGCAGGCCTGTCTGAGGCATCAAGCTTTACGCCGGCTTTTGAACCCAGCAGGAAAATGGGAGAGTCTATCCAGACTTCATTGAGCACTAGCCCTTTCTGCGCCTATATGTCCTTCTCTAGTGTTGGAGAAGAGTTGCCTGTGGCTCTTTCTGAGGGCAGGCTTAGGGGGCTGCGCTAATGACACAGCGCTCCAGCCAGGCAGAATCTGGCGGCCTGCGCGAGGGCCCACACCTTCCCTCCCTCCTCCTGTTTGAAACGACTGGGAGACAGCGATTTATTAACGAACCGCTTCTGCCTGGTGCTATGCGGTCTGGGAGTTGAGGTCGGGAGTTAATGAGAGGTGTGTAACAGTCAGGGGGTCTCAGTCAGACCGTTCAACCGAAACTGTAAACCTCCATTAGTAATAAACTTTCCCACCACAAATCACAATTCATTTTTCTTCAGTGGCAACCCTCAAGCCCTCTCCTAGAGACGTGGGGAGGGGGGGAAGGATTCTACTAATATCTCTGGTAATCTATCTGATTGTTTTCCTCTTCCATTAAAAATAGTAAGTTACACCTTTATTTCCTTCCTTATGCATAAGGAGGATTTTCTAGAGATTCAAAATATTATTTTTCCCTTGTATTAAAAAGTGGCCTCCCCACATAGAGAGGAAACCCAAATTATTATTTGGGTGTATTCCCAGACTGGATTTCTTAGAAATAAATACAGGAGGCAAAGTGCAATTCCCACCACGTTCTCCTTGTAAGTATGTGCATGTGTGTGGGGTGTGTTGTCGACTGAAGGAATAGCATGACTTGTGAGTTTGATTCCAAATGCATAAAGTGAACTCTGCCATAAAGGTTACATGTTAATTCTGCCAGCAGAAACTTGAGAGCCATCTTCCTTCCCTTTTCACTGAATGGTTTATAACCCAAATTATTGCCTCTGTTATAATTCAGCTTCATGGTGGCACAAAAGTGCTGTTTCATAGTATGTCTTCGTTTTAATTTGCAGGACAAATAGTTTCTTCATAGACGACAAAAAGCAAGTCCTTCACAAACAGAATCACCCTAAATATTCATTAAACATTTTCCCCATAAGTAATAAGGGAGTTTAGGTTTTCACTCTCCTGCTGAGTAGTTGGAAATATATGTCAAAAGATCCTTTAAGTCAATGCAGAGATCTAAAGTACTTTCGTTTTTGTCTAGAGCTGAGCATGTAGTTCTCACACTCAGTTTCAGGCAATAACAGCCATCATCTGCTGTCACTTCTTTACCACCGCGTTCCAGAACATTGGTTACTTTTAATTTTGCAAGGAAAGAAACTTAAACCAACGAAAAGAAATAAATATTACGGTGGAATTGAGGCTTGTTTTCTTTCATCAGTCTTCTTCACAAGAATTTCCAGACATGTACAGAAGTTTTGTAAAATTTAGCTCACTGGCTGTCAACAAGTGAGAGGTGTACATACTAACTTCAGTGCAGCGAAGCCTTCAAAACACTGAAGGGGTAAAAAATGGTAATTCGATAAGGAGTCTCGCTCTTTGGTAATGTGTTATTACACTGAATTATCTAAAAATAATATACAGTCAGGGGTCATCTGCTAAAACCTGTGGGTTTGTGTCAGACAGAAATGACTGATGGCTCCATAGGCTCGCTGAATTTCAGCCCAAGCCACAATAGAATTTTACGTTAATCAGAGAGCTATACTCCAAGGAGATTTAAGAGATCACTTTTTAAAAAATAGAAAAGAAAAATGGCCAGACTGGGTCAGGTGAACAGAGAGAAACCACCGCGAAGTTCCTGCCCCTTCGCTGCGCCTCTGCCTTCCCAAGGAGTTAATTAAATTAAGATGCCTTCCGCATAATCTGGGTTCTGTTTCTCTCTGCTCCCTCGCTCCCCCTGCATGAGTAATTTTCTTGTTCTGCTCGGGACTGCAGTTTGTTTAGCAGAGAAAGTTGCTGTCTGCACCGTTTGGCTCCGGGAAACTCCAGCCCTCTTTTGTTCCCCTGCTAACAGGTAGGCAGACAGAGCCAGCGCACCCTCCACAAACACCTTTTTCTCCCTCCTCATTCTACAGACACTACACCTTTCTCCGTTGCTGTTTCTCGAGAATCCCAGCGTTTAAACCCCAGGGGGATTTGCCTTCTGCCCGCCTCCGCCAGGACTGGAGGGTGGAAAAAAAATCAAAACGCCGGCACAAGGTTGAATTATCTAGGACTGAACTATTACTTTCCTCCTGAAACGCGCTGGCTCGGCAGGCACCGTGTGTCCCGGCCCGTCCGCGCTGCCGCGGCTGCCCCGGGACAGCTACCCGCTGTTCTGGAATACTATGGCAGGGTAAGGGGGCAAAAAGAGGGGACGGGGTGTTGTGGGGTTTTATCTCAACGTATGTAGATCAGCTTTTAGAGGAAGCTTTGCTGAGTGCTTCGATTCAGTGTTGCAAAACAAAACTAAAAACAGTACGCGAAAGCGCGTGTTGTTCCGTGTTATCTGGGAGTGGTGAGCCTGGGATCCCATAAAGTGAAAAATACAATGCCCTGAGAATGCATCCATGTGATTTCTTTTACCCGAGTTCAGAATTTGTAGCACGCCGGACCGAGACTCGGAGCGCCCCGGCTGCAGCCTGCTTTCCTTAGGGCGGCTGCAGCCCCCTTCCCAGAGTGGACACTCACCTCCAGCAGAAAGGTCCGCCTGGGCAGCGCCACTCAGACCTGGTCCAGGCAGTGAGGCGCACAGCTTGGAAAGGTCATTGGTTCCACGCCGGCCAAACTGCTTTTTCTGCGCGGAGTCCCGGGAGCCGCGGACATGATCTGGAGGACGACGGGCAGCCAAACCGAGAGCGGATCCTCGCCTTCGTCAGTGGACGTAGAATGTGCAAGGACCCGAGGATGGTAGAAGCCCGCGCTCAGCGCTCGCCCGGAACCTCGCGCCCCCGCGAACCTCTCGCCGCCGACTCCGTGTAAGGTCGGAGCCTGCAGCCTCGCAGGGCCATCACCCTCCAGCAGCAGCGAGCGCGCCGAGCTCTGTCCCCGCCCGCGTCCCTCCCCAGGCTGCCCGCGGCCGGCAGACTCCGGCTTTAGTAGCGGCCCCGCCTCCCCTTCGGGCGGGCGTCCCGCCGCCGCGCGGGGCCCCCTGCGCCCAGGCTCCGCCTCCGCGCCCGGCGCCCGCTAATGGTCCACTCTGTTTACTTGTGTTTGGATAGCAACTGAGTCTTAAAGGCACAGGTTTGCTCGAGGTTTCCCTGTTACAGAGGCAGAGCCAAGGCGACGCGGTTCAAAACTCACACACAAACACAACGCCCGGCCCCTTCCTTCTCGGTGCCACTTTTCCTTATAATGTTAGAAGCTGCACAGTTGGCTTTCTGCCTTCCGAAGACCCCCGCCGAGAAACCCAAAGCGCATTTTTGTAGCTTTACTTGGCGCGCTTGGCGCGTTAATTTCTACATCTTAACACGTTTAACATAACTACCTTCTTCATAGGTAAAATCAGTCACTTTTAGATTGTATTCTCCAGCATATATCACCCTTCCTCCAATTTTAAATACAGTTTTGCACATACTTATGGTCAGTTATGACTGTATGGGTAGTCTGCTTTCGCCTGCTGTTTTCAAAACGAAGTTTGTTTATAGAGGTGACAATTGACTAATTTCGTAATTACTTTAAAGACATATGTGGAATATCCCAGGAGAAATTTCTTCCGAAATTTAAGCTTTAATCAGCCAGTGTACATTTCATAAGCAGTTAAACAACTTGGTTAAAGGGGTGGGCATCTGCAACCCATTGGCAAACAATAAAGAATCCATCTGGAATGGGTGAAGAGCAATAATTTAAAATATTTAGGAAAATACTATTCCAGCGTCTCAAACGTGTACATCTTCATTCCCAGCAAAAAAAAAAAAAAAAGTTCATGGTTCAGTCGTCAGGAAACTTAATCGAATTTGAAGTGTAGTGATACATTTTTTCAGGTTCTTCTGAAGATTTGGTCTTGTGTGACTGTAATTGCAGAATGCACTTCAGCTACTCTGGAAGTAGGGTGACCGAGTGACAGAAAGGGGATGGCAGACTCTCATTTTAAACAGCCTCTTTCCAGATGAGATCTGCCGAGCAACGCGGAGCAAAACGCCCTTCGTCCCAGACGAATTCGCCAGAGGCGATTTACATCAGCCCCCTGCAAGTCGGCGCTTTGAGGGGCACAGATCTTCAAGCCAAGAGGCAGTACAATTCAAAGGTGTTCCGCCAAAATATGGTTTTGAATGTGCCGCCCCAAATAATCTCAATTGTGCGGGGAAGTGGACACGTATAAACAGAAGACTAAAAACTGTCAAAAGGTCAAACAGTGATTGGGGAGCCAGGCAGAAGCTACGGGTTATTATTTTATTTGGATATAATATCTTCCATTTTATTTATGCAGAGGTGGGTAGATTTTTTCGTTCCTTTGGTAAAACATAATTCAGAGATAGCAGATTTTTTTTCTTTCCAATTTCAAATTTGCAAAGGTTAAAAAGTGAGCTTGGAATGAAGAGTGTTTAATATCCTTCAACATTAAACTGCTTCAAAGTAGACTTGACCAATAGAGTGGAAGTACGGAATGCATGAGTTTAGGACTTAAAAAAAAAAAAGTTTTCCCTAGTGGATTCTATAGGGGTGCTTTCATTTTAGCGCTCAGTCCTGAGCCCCAGCCACGGGGGTGCCTGCGGTCCCCTCTCTCTAACCGCTTCATTCCTTCCGCAGCTTTTCTCAATTTGGAAGATTTGGAGGGAACTTTCTCTTCTTTCAGACCCCCAGGACACAACTCCCGGGGTGGTGACCTGAAGAGTGTTCCTACGCTTCATATTTCCTTTTCTGCAAGTGGAGGCCACTCCCCAGGGGTGGGCTTCACACCTTCCCACTGTGTGTGTGTGTGTGTGTGTAAACTCCCCAGGGGTAGGCTTCACACCTTCCCATCGTGTGTGTGTGTGCGTGCGTGTGTGTGTGTGTAAACTCCCCAGGGGTGGGCTTCACACTTTCCCACAGTGTGTGTGTGTGTGTATGTGTGTGCCGCACCGCCTGCTCTTCCCGGGAGGTAAACAGAATTTCCAACCAGAGCGGCTCCCTCTTTCCGAAAACCTCTTGAGCCCGGGTTTTTCCACAACCGTGTTTACCTCGCCCACCCCAGGCTCCGAAGTGCCACAGTGGCGTCTGGGCCAAGCCGGCCAGAACCCTGCGGCAGCTGGAAAGGTAGGGAAGCGTCGGCGACCCTGGGGAGAAGCCTCGTGGCGGGGCGGCGCGTCGGCAGCCTGCAGGCCCGGCCATCGCTGCGCGCAGGTGCGCGCCCCACGCGGAGAACCACTGGAGGCGGCTCGCAGGGGTCCCCTCGGGCCACCTCTGCGGCCACCCAGGGCCGGGCCCTGGAGGTGCTCCACGCTCTGCCCCGGGGCAAAGCCCCCTGACCCCGCCGGCGTCGAGAGCGCACGGTCCGTGGAGGCCCACCCAGGAGCAGCCTCCTCGGCTGGACTTCCCGAGCGACCCTGCCTGGCAAGGAAGATGGGCCCCGCGGCGAGCTGGCGGATGGGGTTGGGGGTCCGGGGGTGCGCGCCCTGGGGCTGAGTCCCAGCTCCGCCTGCGCCCTCCCGGAGCTGAGCTGCGGTTCCCTCCGAAGTTTCCGCCGACTGATCGTCTGCTGTCCTTGCGTCTCTTGGGCTTTAGACACCAACCAAGGACGCTTCCAGGGAAATGACTAACAGACTGACAAGCGGAGCGCGAGCACTTGCAGCCCCAACGCGAACCTACCCGGGCGCAGGCGGGGGAGAGGACGGCGGCGGCCAAGTGGGAGGAGGAGGGGGTTCGTCAGCGGTAGGCCCCTTCCCCTCAACCTCTCTCTACCCGCCCTACCGGCCCACCCAAGAGGCTCCGCCAGTTAAACCCCGCGAACAGGTGCCAGACACACTTCCCCGAGGTCGACGCTGAGCCTTTCCCTCTGACCCGCCGCTGCGGACAACCTAAAAAAAGACTTTGGCCCTTGATGTCACAAATTATGGACATCCCGCGTTTTCCCAGGGATCCCAGGTGCCATGACCTTCGAGGCCTGGGGACTCGCCTCCCCTCTCTCCCGCCTTCCGTGCCTCTCCAGGGCCGGGTGGTGGTGTTCCGGTTGGGGGGGCACCTTTTGTATTTGAACTTCCCGCACTGTTTGCCGCTTTTCGCCAGGAGTCTGGAGTCTCCATCGAGCCCGGCTCTTCTCTGGGCGCGTGCCCTCCAGCCCCAGCGTCGTGAGCTAGAGGACGGTCGCGGGCACTGGGCTCAGGAACTGAGGGTTGTGAAGGCGGGAAGACGTAGAGTTTGCTCTAGTAAAAAGGAGTTTTAGCTACTGCGCTCCACAAAGGGTCCGGGGTTGGGACAGCGCGGCCGCGGGCCGGAGCTCGGCGGGAAGAGCCGCAGCGCCCCCTGGAGGCGCGGGCCGAGCACGACGCGGCGCGAGCGCAGGGGGCGGTCACCCCGGCGGGCGGGCTCCGGGGGTGAATGCCTGGCGGCCGGCGGTCCTGCCCGCCGCTGGGCTCCTTTCACCTCGTCCTGGGCCCTTGGCCTGGTGGGGTGGGGGGTGCAGAGTCGTGGGCGCGGCACGGGCGCTGCGGCAACAGTCCTGACCTGTTGTCAGGACCAGGGAGCCGCTCTGCCCTCATCGCTGAGGCCTTTCTGAGCATCCCCGCCCGGTGGCCTTGCACAGACTCCCCTCCTGGCCGGCTGTCCCTAGACGGACTCTTGTCGCTGCCCAGGGCGACTCTGACTTCCCCAGGGCAGGGGAAAGACACCCTCCCGTCGCTCAGGGAGTTGGCTGCGGCCGGGTGATCAGCTCGGATTCCAGCAGATTCCCAGGCCGCGGACGTGGTCCAGGGGGAGAGGCAAGAGAGATTGCGCAGTACTGCATTTGGAAAGGCTCTCCCACTTCCCGCGACGTACCCTTTATCTCACCCAGCTTTTGAAGCCCTAACGGGAATGGATCCCTGGGCGGGCTGTGCTCTCCTTAAGCTCGAGAGCGGAACGATGCGGGTAGCGAGGAGCACCAAGAGCGCGGGAGCCATCCCGGGCCTTGGGGGCCTGAGGACCACCCGCCGCCTCCAGCCGTCCCAGCCCCGACCCACCCGGCCCCCTCGGGAGTCCGGCCGGGCGGGACAGCCTCAGGCGCCCGAGGAAGGCCGAACCTCGAGGGCTCTTCCCGGGGTGGGACTGGGGGGCCGGGGGGCGCTGGAGCCCGCGCTCCTCGCTCAGCTGCGCTCCACCTGAGGCCTCGGGGGGCGCCCTTCCAGCCCACCAGCTGGCGCCGCACCGAGTCGCCAGGAAAGCGGAGCTACCTGTAGACGCGAAAGACCGGGTGGGAGGGTTTAGCTCCGTGGCCACGCCGCGGTTGGGCAGACCCTCCCGCGAGCCCGGGGTCCGTCCGAGTCTGGTTTCTCCGGTGGGAGGTGGTCGGGCGCCGCCGTAGCCAGGCCAACTCGAGGCCGCCCGGAGATCTGTCCGCCCCTCGCGAGCGCGAGCACGGCCCGGCGCCGTCCCCCGCCGCCCGGCGTCCCGGGAGGTCCCGGCTCGGTCCCCAGGCACGTGCTGGGCGCGGGCTCCCGGGGCGTGCGGGGCTACCACGCGCTTTCGCCTTCAGCGCCGCAGGGAAGCGGGTCTCCAGCGGTTCGCCTCGCCGGAGACAGCCAGGGCACTACCTAGGAGGCTCCCGTGTCCAAAGGCAGCTTCCAGTTCAAGCTGCTCTTCTAACGGAGCCTGTTGGTGTCGGTGACTCGGAAGATCCGGCTTACAGGAGATTTCCGCAGCCGAGGGAGGACAAGACCCGGGCACCTCCCCAGGAGGGAGATGTGCCCCTTCTGGGCCAAGTAGGCTTGGCCCAGCCCTCGCGCTGAGCAAGATCATCCTCAGAAAAGACGAGGGCTCAGCCTGCAAATCTATTTTTATTAGGTTTTCACTTAAACACACATACACACACTCACACACACAAACGACTACTTGCGAATCCTTAACCGTTGAGAACATTCTAACGAAAATCTTGATTTCCAAATGCGCTCCCTCTCCTTAACGCGGCAGTGAGCTGGCCGGAACTGAACGGTTCTGCTGTTGTCTGCAGTCTGTTTTTAACATGCCGGGCCTGGGATTGCCTTGGAGTTTCCATTTCTAGCTGCAGAGATCGTTTCTCTGGGGCTCTGGGATCGGTCCAGGGTTACCGTCCTAAGGTGTGGTCCAACAGCTTCAGCCACCTCAGGAACTGGTTAGAAAAGCAGATTCTCGGGACCTGACATTCTAGGAGCCGGGCCCGGCCATCTGCGTTTGAACAAGCTCTCCAGGTGATGCTGCTGCACGCTGAAGTTTAAGAATCACTGACCTAGATGGAATTCACTTTTGGGGGCCATCGCCTACTTGCGCGATTAATCTTTCAGGCTCTCGCTCTTTCCCCCTAATTTCCTCCCTCCCTCCTTTCTTTTCTCCCTCCTTCCCTTCCTTTCCTTTCCCTCCACGGAATGCCCGCCTAGTCTGGCTCAGGACAGCTAGTTTATCCCTTGGTTCTTTCACTCCCTCACTCATTCATCTGACTTTTTCAGAGGCCCCTCCCAAGTCCTTGGAGACTTGTAGAGGATCCCCAGGTAAACTAGGCGCGACCCCTCCTTTCGAGGACTCAGTTCGCCTGCAGAAGAGCAAGGGAGGGAAAGCCCTACGGATTAGAATGGGTGTTCTCAGCGTCTCAGTTGTGTCCAACTCTTTCCCACCTCGCGGACTACAGCCCGGCTGGCTCCTCTGTCCGCGGGATTCTCCAGGCGAGAACTGGAGTGGGTTGACATCTCCTCCTCCAGGGAATCTTCCCGACCCAGGAATGGAACCGCATTAGGATTCTTTAGATTTGATGTGACTTCCGGAAATAGCCCTATTAGGGACTGAACAGGAGCAATGCACCCCGTTTTAAAGTTTCTGACTCCCTTCTTAATCCAGGTTGAGATTAACTTTTTTTCTGGTTTTCATCCCATCCTAGGGATTGTGTGTCTGCCGCGTACACTTCTACACACACCCTGACATATACTGTCCGCATCTCACCTGCCTTCCGCACTGGGTCAGAGTGCTTGGCACCTGGGGTGTGGCAGCGTCACAGTCGCTTGCGTGATTGGAGCGGGCTCAAAGTCTCTGAGCCCTTGGATTTCCCTGAGGCCGAACAGGGAGATCTGGGTACTGAAACTGACACACACGCTGGCTCACAGACCTTGGGCACTGGCTCCCATCTTGCATACAGCTGTCCTGAACTGACCAGTTTCCAACAGGGGGGTGGGGGCAGTACCCAGATGTTAACATCGTGATCTCCTTACCTGTCACTTGGTAGTACAAAATTTTGTTGTTCCGCCCCACAGACTTTCTGTAATTCCAAATGAAACTTGCACTTTCTGGTTTTCTTATACCAAATCAACCTCCCTTAGCCTTTCACTTTGCCCCTTCTCTCCAGGACCTTGACTCAAACTTCTGTCCTCAGCCAGGCAGAGCCGTTTCACTGGACCATTTGCTGCCCACTGAGATTTTCTCATTGTTAGGCAGTGAGAACGGTGGAAGGCACTTTGCCCCTTAGTCAGTGGCCAGTTGCTTAAATATCTGGAAGCCTCTTGTCTCTTTTCAGTCAGAAAAAAGTTTGATTTGAGTGTGCTGGTACAGGAAAGCCACTGAAAATGCACACAAACAAAATGAATTTTCATATTGCCCTAGTCATAAATTGTCTAAAAGTACTCAGCTTCACTTTGACAAAGAGTTGCTATTTTAGTATGACCTTTTCTTATGGGGATTTTCAAAATATAAAACGTATAATGGTCAGGAACATGATAATCTCTTTACAACCTGTGATCATATTTCTTAACAGGATTTTGCTTTCCAGTGCAGATGGTCTGACATAGTAACATTCAAAGCAGCCAGCACTTAGGAAATGCCAAGGCCAGCATTTGAATGCAGATACAAGTTTTAACAAAGGAAAATGTATATCCCTGTAGCTGTTTGCCTGTGAATATTCCCCAGAAGATTAATACACTATTCTTGAATCAATGCCAAGTCATCAAACTCTCTGAAAAGCCTGAGAGGTGCCAACTCATAAGGCGCATAGAATTCCTTGTCACCAAATATATTTGAGTGTCTACTGGGTACCAGGTACAAGACAATTGTGTTATTGTTTGAGATCCTGAGCTTTCATCCTGACTTGGGGTGGGGGCAAGGGAAAGGAAGGTGGAACCTTAAGGTTGCTTTCCTCTGGTTTTATTAAATTGTTAAAGTATTTGTACTTAATACCAATCTTTAAAACATTTATTGAACTTTCTCTTACGTTTTTAGGTCACTTTTACAAGTCAAGGAGAGAAAGTCAGTGTTTGAGCCAGCTCATTTATTGGAAAATGAATGCCAGCACAGGCTTAACTTTTGGCTTTCCAACTGGAAGGCCTTAATATCATGACAGCATTTTACAATAATGTTATTTCCATCATGCCAGGTGATAATTTAGCTGTAGATTCCTTATGATTGGTGACCATAGCTCACTCAAGCCTGTTTTCACCTCCTGACTCTGTAAGGAGACACAGAAAAGAAAAACACCCTTCTTCCTCTGGCACCCTTGCTGGAGGGAGGGGGAAAAGAAGTGGCAGACAGGTTGGCCCCTTGCTCACTGTTCCTCAGCAGAACTTGGAGCAGAAGCAGCTCAGATCCAGTTGGCTTCGGGGAATCCAGGTCTTACAAGAAATGATGAGCTCTTTTATCTTTGCCTCTGAGGAAAAACACAGCTAGTGTCAATGTATATGGAGACAAACACATCATTCTACCCTTACTCCTGGTCACACTGCATGTCTTAGTCACATACTCCGTTTTATGGTGCTTAACACTTTTCCCATATTCTCTTCCTCTACACTGCTCCCCAACCCCAGCCCCCCTCCCCCACCCAGGCCCATGCCTGGCAAGTGGGCCAGCCTCCAGGAATCAGACTGGGTGGATGCTATGATGTCAGGACACCAGGCAGCAGCGTTTCTAACATGTTAGACCACGGTTGCCTTTTCCTTTCCCTGGAAAAGTACACAAAGTGCAAGTCGTCTCCCAGGCTGTGAGGCACTCATCCAAATGCCCTACGTGGTGGGCCCACCCAGGCCCAGGAGAGTGTGGAGGAGAACACGAGTGTGTCATACGGGTGTGTTCACCAGTCCTGCTCCCCTCTGTCTCATCCTTGACCACATTCTCTTGACAGGCCATATGGCCTGGGAGTGACCTGGAATATATTAAAAGCGTTGGCTTGTAGAACCCTTGCAGAACAAGGCAGCAATGGCAAAGTGAGATTTTATACTTGTTAATTCATTTAACATGTATTTATTGAGGATGTTTAGCATGGCCGGCCCTGTGCTAGTGCTGGGGATACAACAATGTATAAGGAGCTATGGTCTAGTGGAGAGACAAACAAGTCAATAGACAATTATGATATAGTATAAATTGGAAAGCCTGGATCCAAAGGTACCAGTTAATAGTTTATTATCTTGGGCAAGTCATGCCACTGACTGGCGCCTCAGTTCTGAATCTGCAAATTAAGAATATTCTGAGGGTTAAATGATATGAAGTCATATTAATGCAAAGTTATTATTTTTTTCTTACCCATTAACATAAACTGACCTCTTCAACACAAAATTATTCTTGTCACCCCTCCAAGAATTTGGAAAGAAAATTGAAGGGAAGAAATTTGACCTGGTGTCTGGTATCTAGTGGTCAATTATATACGAATTAAGTCATTGCAACAAGTATTTCTAGAGAAAAAGTCATCTACCTTGACAGTAAGACTTTTATCAAGAGTTATTTTTACTGTTGATACTAAAAAGCAGGAATACTGTACTGTATATTACATTTTTTTGGTATTCTGTTGTTATATTTTATGCAATTAGAAAATTCGTGGAGTAGATCTATGATGAATAGATTTTTTTTTTTTAGGCTTCAAAGCTATTATTTTGGATGTTACTCATTAGTGAAACAATGATACAATTAATTTTGAGATGTCATTGACATTTCCTGAGGTCTTAAGGGGCAAGAGACTGTATCAGAATACAATTGAGCTGTGAGTTTCGAGAAATCCAAAATAATGAGAGTTTAAGCCACAAAGAAGTTATTTTATCTTTCACATAAACATAGGCAAGTCAGAGTCAATGTGGTGTCTAGCTCTTCAAGAAATGACTTTTGGGATTTCCCTGGTGGTCCAGTGATTAATAATCCACCTTGCAATGTAGGGGATGCCAGTTTGACTCCTGGCCCACTTCCTCCTACTTGTGGTTGCTGTGGTGACTTTCTGCTTAGAGCAGGGAGGTGTGAACTAAGGTGGGTGAGGTTGGGAGATGAGAGGTGTCAGGAGCCTGCCTGGGGACGATGGACCCATTGATCATGGGGAACACCCTTTGTGGGATGGGCGCTGGGTGATAGGCGGGCCATGTAAGTGGGCGTTCTGCAAGAGTACTTCATTTTTCCCTTGAAACATAAAAGGAGGAATGAGACAGAACACACTAGAGGAAAAACGGAGGTCCTGGATTCTTCCTAGGCCCGTCACTGTGTAAAGCAGGCGTGGGGGGCAACTGCAAAAGCCAGGATCTGCCTTTCTACAGTTTTGGCAGCCCGAGGCTGCAGCAAAAAATGTACAGCTCAGGTTGCCCTGAGGGCCAGAATCAAAGCTACCAGCGGACCCCCCACACAGCCGAGAAGGCCTTGCGCAGCTCGAGTCCAAGGACAGTCTCCAAAGATAAGTGTGGAAAGACTTAATTACCATGTAAAGTTGTCCTGGCCTGACCTCTCTGCCTGGTTAACTTTGCTTCTGAGCCTGATCCTCTGTTAATACAGGCTCTATTCTGTCTCCTAGCCTAGGAAGATGCCTGCAACAAACGTGACTTTCTAGGTGTAGAGAGAGGTGAGTGCAAAGGGCCTGTGGATCCCCAGTTTCACCTGGGGTCCTCCTTCAGGGTGCTACTTGGCCAGGGGCAAGTCTGAGCGTGGAGGTGACAGGCACAGCGTTAATGCCAGTGTAGGGGGAAGAGGCTTCCTCCCCTGCAGAAACATCTGGAGTGACACTGAGGACACACTTCCACACATTTGCACAGGCCCGGGGGGATGCCCGTGCCTGAGAGAACTGGCTAGATAGTTCCTATTACACATTTATTTCCTTGAAGGAGGTATTTTATATTCTACCCTGTAATTCAATTCCTTTGGCTCCCCACCCTGCTAAAAAGGAAAAGAACATACAGTCCAAACAATTTTTTTAAAACCAGGTTTTTTTTCCCTCCAAAAAGTACATGTGCACAATTCGTGCAGCTTTTATACACATCTGTAAGCGATGACTTGTTTATACCAGCCCTTACAATATTTTAAAAATAAAGTATAATGTTTTTCAGTCTGTATACAATAGCATTTTCTTTTATCAACCCTCCACATACAAATGTATTTCCCCCCTTCAGGGTGTAACTACATGTCTAAATAGTAATGTATACAATCAATGTATAGGAAGGATATGCACGTTTTACAGCAAACATGCCAAACGGATGTATGACACTCTTGTTGATTTTTTTAAAAATACAGTAACTAATAACCTGCAAAGTCAGAAAAGGCCACCTAAGTCGGTTTGAGCCTATTCTCTGTTCTGGGGTTAAAGGATTTAGGATCCTGGAATGAGAAAGTATTCCAGAAACAACATAATTCAGTCTTGTCATTTTACCTGTGTGGTCACAGAAGCTTAGGAGGAAAGTAATTTTCTCAAGCTGCTGACTTTTCCACACCCCAGAACTGGGACTCCTGATTTCAAAGGGGGCTCTTTCTATCATACCTCACAATCTCTAGTCTGCAGCTGGAATTTTCCTCTGGGAAGAGCTGATCCCAGCAGCCTGTTGTGCCATACCAAGCCTCTGAGCACCAGAAATCCAGCCTCAGCCCTCCTCCGGAGGACCAGCATTTTTGGCCTGATCTGGGGGCAGGTTAGAAGCCAGACCTGTTGATTGAGAATCTGCATTTTAACTAGATCCCCAGGTAATTTGTCTGTAGATTAAATTCAGCAACAACTTTTCCAGGCTTGTGTCTCTACTGCCACACTGTTTCCTTAAAGACCTGTTTAATCACTTTCCTCCAAGGCATTAAGAACCCTGGTATGACGTTAGACTTCATAAGTGGATCTAGAAACTGAGATATTTCAAGCTGTCCACTTGTGACTAGCCTTTATGGGTCCTTAAATTGGCTGTCTGGGAACAATTGACCTAAGATGTTGTGTTGGAATAATTTAGAATAGAGAATCCCAGGGATGGGGGAGCCTGGTGGGCTTCCGTCTATGGGGTCACACAGAGTCGGACACGACTGAAGTGACTTAGCAGCAGCAGCAGCAAACCTGGGAAGGCTTTCCTCGTGGTTCAGTGGTAAAGAATCCGCTTGCCAATGAAGGAGATGCTGATTCAATCCCTGAGTCAGGAAGATTCCCCTGGAGAAGGAAATGGCAACCCACTCCAGTATTCTTGCCTGGGAAATTCCATGGACAGAGGAGCCTGGTGGGCTACAGTCTACAGGGTCACAAAGAGTCAGACATGACTTCGCAACTGAACAACGACGACGAGAAACCTGGGGAGTGAAAGTCGCTCAGTTGTGTCTGTCTCTTTGCAACCCCAGGGACTTCTCCAGGCCCGAATACTGGAGTGGGTAGCCTTTCCCTTCTCCAGGGGATCTTCCCAGGGCATTGAACCCAGGTCTCCCACATTGCAGGCGGATTCTTTACCACAAGGGAAGCCCAGGGAAACATGGGAAACCAGCAAGCATTTCTCCCTGCTACCTTGTTTTTCCTCAGAGAAACAAAAGTCAGATTACAAAAGCTGTTTTTCTGCTGTCTGTTTTCTCTCTTATTTCTTTCCCTTTCATCGGCTTCTCACTTGCTCCTGATTTGAGAAGATAAACTGTTTGGAGTCTCAAATTTCCTCTTCCACTTCCCCCTGGTTAATCAGGAGCTAAGTATCCCGGAGGCCTGTTTAGACCATTCTGAGGTCTAGTCATCGGAACAATCTAGCTGCCTTGTCTGCTCTCCTAAGGATCCTCAGGACTTATTTGACTAATCTGGTTTGCTAAACTCAAGTCTCCAGCTAGCTCATCATTGCTGAGTTTGTAATTTGGTCTGCTGCTGCTGCTGCTGCTAAGTTGCTTCAGTCGTCTTCGACTCTGTGTGACCCCATAGATGGAAGCCCACCAGGCTCTCCCGTCCCTGGGATTCTCCAGGCAAGAACACTGGAGGGGGTTGCCATTTGCTTCTCCAATGCATGAAAGTGAAAAGTGAAAGTGAAGTCGCTCAGTCGTGTCCAACCCTTAGCAACCCCATGAACTGCAGCCTACCAGGTTCCTCTGTCCATGGGAGTTTCCAGGCAAGAGTACTGAAGTGGGGTGCCATTGCCTTCTCTGAAAGGTCAGTTAGTGAGCTCTATTTTTCAGAGTGAGAGAAAGCGCTTACCCATGGCTCCCAGCTCTGAATTTGAGCTGATTCCAGGAGAGGGGACAGTTGTGTATCAGTTCAGTTCAGTTCAGTTCATTTCAGTTGCTCAGTCGTGTCCAACTCTTTGTGACCCCATGAATCACAGCACGCCAGGCCTCCCTGTCCATCACCAACTCCCGGAGTTCACTCAAACTCATGTCCATAGAGTCGGTGATGCCATCCAGCCATCTCATTCTCTGTCGTCCCCGTCTCCTCCCACCCCCAATTCTTCCTAGCATCAGACTCAAGTGTAATCTAGTTCGGCGTTATTGTTTTTGTTCTGAAGGGCTCCTCTCCTAAGAGGCAACAGTTTAGGGCAGGGCCAGTCAGCAGCATATTTTTTATTTATAAAAAGCTGTTTGCCAAAAACCCACTGTCTCTCGTGACTGTTCACCTTTACCTCAGTGATATCTGCTGAGTATCTGGGCTCACACTGACCACAGCAGAGGCCTGGGTATTATTTGCTCAAATTATTTATTCCTCTTCCTCCTTCTCTCTGTCTCTTTTTTTTTAAGTTAAATATGTGCCTGGTAGCTCAACTGGTAAAGAATCCGCCTGCAATGCAGGAGACCCTGGTTCAATTCCTGGGTCGGGAAGATTCGCTGGAAAAGGGATAGGTTACCCACTCCAATATTCTTGGGCTTCCCTGGTGGCTCAGCTGGTAAAGACTCTGCCCGCAATGCGGGAGACCTGGGTTCAATCCCTGAATTGGGAAGATCCCCTGGAGAAGGGAATGGCTACCCACTCCAGTATTCTTACCTGGAGAATTCCATGGACTGTCCATGGGGTTGCAAAGAGTCGGACACGACTGAGCAACTTTCATGTGCAAGATGGATCAGGCTGGGGCAGGATGGGGGTGGGGATGGTTATTCCACCAAGAACCATGTGTGCTTTTTCAGCATTGTACTACTTCCATAAAGTAGACTTTATGAGTTGTACACTTGCATTTTCGTTTTCTGACTTATTGTTCTCTATCCTACAATTGTTCTATTAATTTGATAGTATATGGTTTCAGCCAAACATTTGTTCCAAATTCTGCCAGATGAAGGGCATGTCTCCAGACCAAAACTCTTCCCAGGAACCTTCCCAAGTAAGCAGAGCTTCATCCACCCAGCCACCGGCCACTGCGCTGTTTCCCTAGGGGCCTTTGGAAGCTGAATGGAGTCCCTTGGTGAACTCCAGCTTAGCTCATGTCAAGACTCTCTGTGTGTCTGTCTGTGATGAGGAGCATCCACGGGCAATTCTGTGACCAGCTCAAGGGCAGAAACACAGGTCAGACAGAAGCAGCGGGTTAGGAACCAGATCTGAGTGTTGGAAAGTGAGTACCAAACTTGTAGGGTCAGCTTCTTCCCTCGTGGGGTGAGTGTCTTCCTTCAGGCGCTATGGAGGCCATTCATCGCAAAGGCATTCACATTCCCTTCAAGTAGTCTGCTTTTGTAATGCCCGGGGGATTTGCTTGAGTATAGAGGTCACTGTCTGCAACAATTAAGCTTTAAAGTTAATTCCCAAGATAAATAGAGCAAATTGACACCACTTTGGTTATAATTTTTCTTGCTTTCAAACTCCAAAAGACAACAGTAAACCAGCTGCCAGACTCGGTTCCTGGAAATTCAAGAAACATAGGCATTTTATTTTCTACCTTTCTAAATGAGGCAATTTAGGGCCGTCAGAAACAACAAAATCCATGTAAAAGTCTTAATTTTACAATTTTGCTGGCATTTCTGAGAGGACAGAGAACCTTTGTTTCTATTTTTTTTTTTAAGCTATATAAGTAGTGGTTTCTTTTTAAACTGGGATGATACAGGGTTGTAATCTTTTTAATTCAGACCTTGCAGCAGGAAAGCTGGGCTCACTTGTGAGCTGTATTATTCAGTAACACACTCTGCATGGAACAGGGAAAGTAAATAACTGAGCACATACTTTATAATTACACGCGGAGGGAATTCAAAGCTGTGGTGGGGAGTGGAGTTTGGGGGCCTGGGGCGGCAGCTGCAGTTTCTGGCTTCTCCCCCCCTTATGCTGAAAGCATGGGAGGGATCTATAGGTCCCAGCAGAAACCCCAGTAGTGAGGGGAATTGAGGTGCACTGAGCAGAAAATGAAGGTTCTGTCTCTTTGGGCCCCAGCCAGCGGGAGAATAATGAGGATTTATAGAATAAAACATGTACTTACTCAGGGACTGCATAGATTCACTCCCATTTTCCTAGGTGGTGTTCAGGACACCTCAAAATTTCAATAACTTTGCTGAGG
Source organism: Moschus berezovskii (assembly GCF_049115385.1). Classification (NCBI taxonomy): domain Eukaryota; kingdom Metazoa; phylum Chordata; class Mammalia; order Artiodactyla; family Moschidae; genus Moschus; species Moschus berezovskii. Next base: position 16,412,305 of record NC_142475.1, on the reverse strand, counting down.
AAAACGATTCCATGGTCAAATAAACTTGAAAAAGATGTCTCGATTCCCTACTGGACAATCAAAAGTCATGTTAGCACAGCCAACGCTATGAGAGGTCCTATAGGAGAGACATCTGTTTAACCCCATCTTCCCATTTCTATTTCGATTTTTTCAGCTGTAAAGTTCTATAGGTTCTTGCTGACCAAGCAGTTTTTGCTTTCTAAACTAGTTTATTCGATGACAGAGAAAATTATGATAATTCAGATTTTAAAGATTGGATTATACCACACTCAAACTAGAGGGATTTAATTGTTCTCATTGGAGAAGGAAATAGTGACCTTACAGTATTCTTGCCTGGAGAATCCCATGGACAGAAGAACTTGGCAGTCTACAGTCCATGGGGTTGCTAGAGTCAGACACGACTTAGCGACTAAACCATTGTCTGTGTAAAACTGAGAGGCTGTCATAATTTAATTGTAGTAACCCGACCTTTTAATTGTCATACTGTTACTCATCAGCTGTGTGACCTGGGCTTTCACTTAACCTCAGTTTCTCCAGTTTTGATCTTTGATTAAAAATCTTTTTCAGCTCTAAAACTTGTCCTTCGTGGGGGGTTGGGGGTAGTATTGATTAGAGACTTTCTTTCAATAGTTCATCTAGCTGTTAAATGCTTTCCCACTATTCCATCATAGACTCTGTTCATTAGAAAAGTAATACCAGATATTGAAGTTGTTGGAAAACCAAAGATTAATGAGTAGCTACTATGTGCCAGACACTGTTGTATGAGTTTCACTTGTGTTAGCCCCAAGGCCAAACCACACCAAGGCCCACTTCTCTGTGAGCCCAGGAACCTAGAAAGGACATGTTTAATTAGTCAAATGTGGAACAAGTATAAAATCTACTAGCTCTTCCTGAAGGATCAACCAGCCAAGTCCCCAATCCTCTAACTTTTTAAAAAGGGGCACATAAGTCTGTTGCAAAGCACAAGCATCGCGATTATCTTGCTTTTCACAGTTTCACAGGTGTGCCCTTTTTGAATTCAAACAGATTTCTACAGGTTATTTGCAGTGTGCTATAAAACTAGGCATTGATAAGGCAGATCAAACATTTCCTCCTCGTGGGGTGATAGCCCCATATTGCTTTAACTTTAAACCTCTCTCCAGGGGCCAGTGGACTCTAAATCGGGGTGGGGGTGGAGAATAGTCAGTATATTTACAGAGCATCCCTGAGGCAGGGCAGACTGGTGATGTGAGGACAACTGGAGCCATGGAATGCCATAGCAATTGTACACATGTCACGTGTACAAAACACAGGATGCCAGTGTGTTTTTAGTCAGGAACTCATCTTCTCAAATCCTACCAGTGCGTATGGAGTTACCCCAAGGACAAGCCTGTATTAATCAGGACTCATTTGCAAATGACAAAAGCAAAACTCTTAACTAGCTTAAGCAATAAAGGGTGTTTCCTAGTCCCTGTCACTGAAAAGTTAGTCCCTAGTCCCTGAAAAGTTCGTGGGTTGACCAGCTTTGGGCACACCTAGATCCAGGAACTCAAGCCGTATGATGAAAGTCTCTTTCAACCTCTCTCTTTCTCTGTTTCTCTCTCCTGTTCAAAATGTAAGGCCTCATTCTCCTCTACTGCAGACAACTTCCACGATGAGGCCCGGGAAGATGGTCACTTGTATCTCCAGTTTACATAATCCTTGTAGTTTACAGTCCCAGAGGAAGCAAGTGCGTCTTTCCTTGCACAGCAGTAGCCTAACTCTGGGACTCAGCTGCCTAGGGATATAGTCTGTCTCTACCACCTAGCTGTGTGGTCTTTGACAAACTACTCTATCTCAGTTCCTTTATCTGTAGTGAAAGACACTCAGTCGTGTCTGACTCTTTGTGACTCCATGTACTATACAGTCCATGGAATTCTCCAGGCCAGAATACTGAAGTGGGTAGCCTTTCCCTTCTCCAGGGGATCATCCCAACCCAGTGATCAAACCCAGGTCTCCTGCATTGCAGGTGGATTCTTTACCAGCTGAGCTATCAGGGAAGCCTTCCTTTATCTGTAAGGGGGAGATAATAGCAACAATCTTTTGAATTGATGTGAGGATTAAATGCATCTGAAGTATTTAGAGCAGTTCCCGGCACATAGCAAGTACTCAATAAATGCCAGTATTCGGAGAGGACCTTCAATAGAAGAGTTGGCTAAATGATCTTGTCTGGTATCTCTGGAGAAATCGGTGTGGGAGAGCAAATGAAGCAGTCTGATTGGCCAGACCTGAGTCACATTCCCACCCCTGTGCCCTGGGTAGGGCAGTACCCAAATCACAGTGAGTCATGGAGAAGTCATTTCCAAGGAAGGACTGGTGGGCAGACAAATGGCATGTGTCCACTCCAGGGCCAACACCTGGTCCAGACCTGACCAGGACAGGAAAGAAATGGGTGACTCAGCCCTGATCTCCGGTGTGATTTGGAATGAAGTTGAATTACCAGCATGAATTACTTACGTTCAACCTTAATGGAGCCTGGGGCCTTGATGTAGCCCCAAAGTGGAAGCATCATCACCCTCACTCTCTCAGAACAGGACCCATCTGGATGTCTTGATTTCATCTGGATAGCAGCTTGGTTACCCAGCCTTGAATTCCCGGTCCTGAATGCACCTGGGACACGCTGTGAACAGAGTTTCGCTTGGCCATGGCCCTTACACAGCCTGGGCTAGATTCTGGTCCAGTGGCTCCTGTGGGTCACCCACGCTGCCACTCACTGTTGCTGCCTGAAACCCTTTGGCACCTTGCCTTACCTACTGGTTTAGTCGGTACTTGCTGAATGGGCATGCAATTTATTAGCCAGCTAGAGAACTGGTACAGACCACACCTCAGTTTGGACTTTCCAAGTGGCACCAGTGATAAAGAACCCACTTGCCAATGCAGGAATGTAAGAGACGTGGGTTCAATCCCTGGGTCGGGAAGATCCCCTGGAGAAAAGCATGGCAACCCACTCCAGTATTCTTGCCTGGACAAAGAATCCTGTGGACAGAGGAGCCTGGGGACTACAGTTCATGGGGTCTCGTAGAGTTGGACATGACTGAAGCGACTTATCATGCATGCACACCTCATCTTGCTGCATCCTAAGATGTTGTGTCTTGGATATGCTGGGGTCAGTTTTTTCATGGTTTCACCTCTGTCCCCGAATTTCTTCTTGTGTTGCCCCAAATCCCAACATGTGTTGGCCCCATTTTAACAAGATCAGGCTACACCTTATTTCTCAATGACCTTGCTCTTACAGCTGTATTTGCAATGCTGTCTCTTCTTTCGGGGCTCTGGCTGTTACTCAGAAACCTCTTTTTATGTCCCCAACCATCTTACTGGGTAACATAATTTAAAATTTTTCTCTTGAAGAAAGCATCATTTTTAATGTCTTAGCCTAGGGCACTTATGTGGAGGCAAATGGGAGGTGCAATAAGCTTGAGTCTCCATAAATGGCCTCTTGGGTAGGGTGGAAAGTTCTAGATTCACTATGCATGCATTAGCAGACAACCGGTTCTGAAGCTCACTAATAAATCACATTTTCGTGTCATCGAGTAGGTATTTATTTTATAATTAATGATTCCCCAAATACAAGAACTTCTAAAGAGCAGATAAGAGCAGCTGCAAATGTGGTCTCGGAATAAATATCAAGAAAGGAAACACAAGCAGCCTGCGGAGTTCCAGCTGCTATCCCCCCAACGCTTATCAGCTTTCTTATGGTCAGGCATATTTTGAAGTTGGAAGGCACATTTCCAACAGCTCTTGCCCTTATGCATGATTCTGGAAATATTAAAGACATTCTGGTTCCTATCAAAATAGTAGTCTCCGTCACCAAAATAATTCACTTCCTCTTCATTCTCTGGTCTCCCTCTGGCCCCTCTTTGGCATCTGCAGCCTCCATCCTGATGCTCAAGATGACAAATCCCAATTATGGGGAATCTGTGACACTACATACTTTAATACGAGCCGAGTGGAGCCAAGGTTAGCCTGTGATTTATGTGATCATTCTATTCACCGGGGCAAGTAAGGCTTTCTTAATCCCGTACCTTTAATCCTCGCCTCCTCCAGACCAGTCACATTTCCATCTTATTGTTGCAGCTGCAGTGCGTTCCTTGAAATGAAACTGCAGTTTTTCAGGGATGGTAATTCCATCTTCCTGAGCTGATTCAAAGATTAAACAGAGTGCTTTAGAGACTGCATTCTCAGCAAGCACCAAGGGCAATCAAAAAGTGGTGTTTGGGCCAACAACAATACAAATTTCAGATGGAAAGAGGGACTGAAGAAAAGCCCTTAAAGTCAGAGGTATTGGAATGAGTGTAGATTTTTGACATTGAATGCTATGGGGGCTGCCTTCTACAGCATAAAATGCTAAGGATTTTATGTCACTATTTCTTCAAAACTTGGGTCTCTCAGACGAATGAGTGAAGCATCCAGTGCTGTTCTGCTACTAATCTGCTTATTGATCTTGAGAGCTAATGAATTTTTTTGCAGAATATTCACACTTTGCTCTTTAAATTTTCAATGTATCTTCTTATGTCTTGTGATGCTGCAGGTCGTTGTTTTTAACTGAAAGATAAATGACTGCTAGCTTTAAGCCTGCCAGAAAAATTAGGATTATTGAGCCAAAAGATGGATAAAAACTTTGTCTTGGGGATTGTCAGAAGAGCCATGGCAGTCTGGCGCATAGGGAGAGATAGCAATCAGAATCTGAAGGGTGGGGACTTCCCAGGCAGTCCCCTAAGACTTGACGCTCCCAATGCAAGGGACCCAGATTCCATCCCTGGTCAAGGAATTAGATCCCCCACTCCACAACCCAGAGCTCTCATGCCGCAGCTAAAAATCCTGGGTTGCCACCCCTAGGACCGGGTTCAGTCAACTAAATCAATATTAAAAAAAAAAAAAAGAATCTAATGGATGGTATGCTGCTCTCTCTGGCCAGTCTGACCTTCTGGTGGCTACCCTGGAGAAGGTTTGGAATGTTTGGACACCCTGGCAACACCATTCTCATTGCAGGACTACCTACCAGCAGACTCAAGCTTTGAAAGACTTTTATGAGCAGTGCGTCTCCTGGTTGCTTCCCTTGTCCCTCTCCACTGTGTCAAGACCAGAGTGTTTTGTCCTCTTCCTTCTGGTTGATGTCACATCATGTCACCCATCAGCAACAATCCTGGGGCATGTTATGGCCCCAAGGCCCATCTTTTGGAAGGAACTCTCCCAGATTCCACTTCCCTGGGGGAACAGAAAGCTGGGTTCACCCCCATTCTCTTGAACTCTCATAGCCTCTCACTGTACCTACTGCTTACTACAGGCCTGACTTCTAATCCTGACCTTCCCTCTTTTCAAGCATTTGACCCTGAGCCAGTCACTTAAACTCTTTGTCCCTCAGTTCTGGCTTTTACAAGGACTGCTGCCTACAAAGTATGATTTAAAGTTCTCTCTCCCCAACATAAACCCTCCCTCCATGCCCCAAGTTCAGTCTAGAGTGATTCAGTTCTTTGTCTGTCCACCATGCCCCCGCCCCCACCCAGCCCTTATTTCTTTTTAAAGAATCTTGTGAAGAAATCCATTGGTTCCTGAATAGGTTGTTGAAAGATGAAAATAGTGGCTTCATGAGCCATCTGGGCTTTTGGAAGGGGAGAAAGTATGCATAGAAAAAGCAAGGATCACCAAGAAATAAACTGTACTAACTTCACAACTCTACCCAGGGCTGCCTGCTTACACAGCCTTGTCATTGTTTTTTCCTGTGTACATGAAGTCTTTATATAACCAGATAGCGTAAGCAGAAATTCAATTTAGCAGAGAAACAGAAGCAGATAATGTTTGTTTATTGACAAGCGAAGCAATCAGCCTTTGTTCCCTAATGTAGTAAACAGACAAGGGTTCTTCTCCTGGCTGTCCAAACTGCCGCCTGAGGAAGCAAGAGGTGGAAGGCCTGCCCAGGGAGGGGAACACTCTCCCTGGAGTTTTCAGGGGCAATAATAGCATTCTGGGACTTCCCTGGTGGTCCAGTGGTTAAGAATTCGCCTGCCAATGCAGGGGGACACAGGTTTGATCCCTGGCCCAGGAAGATTCCACAATCTGGGGCAACTAAGCCTGCTCGCCACAACTGCTGAAGCCCCTGTGCTCTAGAGCCCATGCTCTGCAACAAGAGAAACCTCCACAGGGAGAAGCACCGAAATGATAAAAAGCTTGTGTCCAGAAACAAAGACCCAGTATAGACAAAAAAAAACCACAAAAAATCCAGCATCCTGGTCTTCATGCTTCCATTTTTTTTTTGACACGAACTCTTTGGGCCCTCCGATCTCCATGAGCCCCATAAGAAGGTCTGACAAATCTTTCAGGGTACCATGGATGGTTTTAGTGCTAGGGTTTTTCTTTTTTCTTATATCATGAATCTAAACAACTTCCAAAGGGAAGTAAAGAAAAAGAACTGGTTAGCTCAGCATAAAACCTTTAACCATGCCTCCAAATTCTCTTCCATCACTGTCAACACACGCACGTGTTGTTGCAAAGCTGTGCTCTGTGTATACACACAATTTCACGTTATGCTTTTTTCACTTAACTTTATTCCACATATGCTTTTCCATGACTTGGCTGATACTCCAAACTTAAAATTTTTAATGGAGGGTGTTCCATCTTGTTCCGACTTAGGCTACAGGACCATTCATTCACCTGTCATGGAACTCTAGATAGCTTCAGCCCATGGAGAATCAATCTTTGTTTGAGTAAATACCCCGCAGGTTTTGTAAGGTGTGCTGGGTTTTCAGCTTTTGCTTGTTTCTGTGATTTCTTCTGTCACAGTTCTCACTCTGTGTTTGCACGAGGACGTCATTTCTAGATGTGGTCGCTTTAAAAACGATCCTATTTGTGTAGCTATCAGTGCATTCAGTGTCCTGAAATATAATCAGGCTCCAAAAAGCAAACAATACAAGTGTTGCCACCTGTTGATGCACAATTCATTACACTTGTTTCACTTGGGCTTTGTTGAAGATCAGCATAAAAGGAAGAGAAAATTTATTATAATTCCCACAAACTTAATCCCCAGACTTATTAACATAAAATTTGCATTTTTCCTGTTCTTTTTGTTATGTTAGACCTTCTTCTAACATGGGTCATTGATTGTAAGCTAGTATAAGTTTTGCTTCATTACAATTTGCATTAGATGTATTTAAAACCTTTCCATTTGATCAAGGCTCCACATTTTTTTTTAATTTAAGTTCCAAACATCAAACATTTTGAAAACCCATGGATAGTACGGATCCTAGTGCTCTAAATGAAATGATGTCAGCAAACAGCCAGAGTTTGTCAATCCTCAGCGGAACCAATTTTTGCTAATTCAAAGATGAAAAATAGCTTCCATATTTCATAGAAAGAGTTCTACTAATAACCATAATACAGGAGTAGTTACTTTTCTTCAGACTTTAAGAACGAATGAGTATGTGTGCATTAAGAAAATAGGCAAACAGCATGCACTTTGTTAAACCATAATTTATATATGTCAAAGAGGGAGAACCAAGAACCCAATAGTTTGTAACCAAAATTTTATAAATACTATTCCTCTAAAATATTCAGCTGAATAATACATTCTAACCACAGCCCTCACTCATCAACCAGGAATGCCTTATATGTGGTAGAAGGTCAATAAATGAATTCCTGAATCATTTCTTATTCATTTTTTGATTTGTTAGCTCACTCACTCATTCATTCAGTAATTTTTGAGCTCTTACTATGTCCCAGGTTCAGAACTATGTGCTTGGGAATAGCAAGATGAATAAGTAACAGTCTCTTTCCATCTATCTAAAGTGGAAATTAGAAAATACCAGTTACAAAGTGTTTGATTGTAGGGAACAGAAAATAGACTAATTGTGGCGCAAACATTACACATGTTTATATCATCTCACTTAACAAGAAAGTTAGAGGAAGCTCTAAGACTTTGGCCACCCAATGTGAAGAGCCGACTCATTGGAAAAGACTCTGATGCTGGGAAACATTGAGGGCAGGAGGAGAAGAGGGGTGATAGAGGATGAGATGGTTGGATGGCGTCATCGACTCAATGGACATGAATGTGAGCAAGCTCCGGGAGATGGCGAAGGACAAGGAGGCCTGGCGTGCTGCAGCCCATGGGGCCGCAAAGAGCGGCTGAACAACAGCAGTGGTTCCAGGGATGATTTGGTGACTCGTGAAGATGACTGTCGTAGACTCTGGCTTTTCAGAGCAGAAAGAACGGAGAAAGAGCAATACCAGCAACCTCTCCAAGTTCTCTTCTTTTGTCTTTTTTAAATCAGGAAGCAAATCTTGTCCCAGAAGTACCCCACCAGACTCACAATTACACCTTCATTGGTCAGACCCCTAGCTGGAAGGGAGACCTCCCAGCCTCCATAGAGTGAGAGAGAAAGGGAGAAGTGCGTTGGCTCGGAAGGGCTCCCAGATCCCCGGCTAACACTCTCTACCGCTGCAGGAACCTGGGGTCGTATGAAGCTCTGCCAGGGACTGTGGCAATTTCAAGAGTCAAAATGCAATGTATTCCTTCATTCAGTAAAGATTAATTTGAGGATTTTCTCTGGTATGGATCCTGATGATAGAGCTGTGAAGACAGACACAATTCCTTGGAGAACTTGAAGTATGGAAGGAAAAATATTAATAGATGATAAACTAGATAGACGATGAATTTGTCATCTGTGAATCGATGAATAGATATGATGAATTTATCACCATCAGACACTAATGACCCGGGACTTTCCTGGTTGTCCAGCGGCTAGGACTCCTCACTCCCAATGCAGGGGGCCAGGGTTCAATCCCTGGTCAGGGAACTGGATCCCACATGCTGTAGCTAAGAGTCCATATATCACAACTGAAAGATCCTGCATGCTGCTACTAAGGCCCAGCTCAGCCAAATAAATAATTTTTAAAAATTACTAATGACCCCATTAAGATTTAACCCCAAATCCAACCTTGCCAGGCCCCACTGATCCAGAAAGGACCTTACCAAATTGCTATAGGTGAGATTCTTTTCATCTGATACAGCCATCCATCCACTCAAGCCACTGACCCATTTCAAGAGTGTGTTTCAAACACAAGGATTACAATCGGTTCAATTCAGTAGCTCAGTCATGTCTGACTCTTTGCAGCCCCATGGACTGCAGCACAACAGGCTTCCCTGTTCTTCACCAACTCCTGGAGTTTACTCAAACTCATGTCCATCAAGTTGGTGATACCATCCAACCATCTCATCCTCTGTCATCCCCTTCTCCTCCTGCCTTCAATCTTTCCCAGCATCAGGGTCTTTTCCAATGAGTCAGTTCTTTGCATCAGGTGGCCAAAGTATTGGAGTTTCAGCTTCAGCATCAGTCCTTCCAATGATTATTCAGGACTGGTTTCCTTTAGGATAGACTGGTTGGATCTCCTTGCAGTCCAAGGGACTCTCAACAGTCTTCTCCAACACCACAGTTCAAAAGCATCAATTCTTTGGCGCTCAGCTTTCTTTAGAGTCCAACTCTCACATCCATACATGACTACTGGAAAAACCATAGCTTTGACTAGGCGGACCTTTGTTGGCAAAATAATGTCTCTGCTTTACTTTACTCGAGCTGAATGTGGCTCAGATCATGAACTCCTTATTGCCAAATTCAGACTTAAATTGAAGAAAGTAGGGAAACCCATTATACCATTCAGGAAGTGACAGATTCAAGGGATTAGATCTGATAGACAGAGTGCCTGAAGAACTACGGATGGACGTTCATGACATTGTACAGGTAGCAGTGATCAAGACCATCCCCAAGAAAAAGAAATGCATAAAGGCAAAATGGTTGTCTGACGAGGCCTTACAAATAGCTGAGAAAAGAAGAAAAGCAAAAGGCAAAGGAGAAAAGGAAAGATATACCCATTTGAATGCAGAGTTCCAAAGAATATTAAGGAGACATAAGAAAGCCTTCCTCAGTGATCAGTGCAAAGAAATAGAGGAAAACAACAGAATAGGAAAGACTAGACATCTCTTCAAGAAAATTAGAGATACCAAGGGAACATTTCATGCAAAGATGGGCACAATAAAGGACAGAAATGGTATGGACCTAACAGAAGTGTAAGATATTAAGAAGAGGTGGCAAGGATACACAGAAGAACTATACAAAAAAGATCTTCATGACCCAGATAATCACGATGATGTGATCACTCACCTAGAGCCAGACATCCTGGAATGCGAAGTTAAGTGGGCCTTACGAAGCCATCACTATGAACAAAGCTAGTGGAGGTGATGGGATTCCAATAGAGCTATTTTAAATCCTAAAGATGATACTGTGAAAGTGCTGCACTCAATATGCCAGCAAATTTGGAAAACTCAGCAGTGGCCACAGGACTGGAAAGGTCAGTTTTCATTCCAATCCCAAAGAAAGGCAATGCCAAAGAATGTTCAAACTACTGCACAATTAGAATCAGGCCTCTCTGCAATATCACAGGTATGCTCTCTGCAGGTTTTTTGTATTCCACTGGCACCTCCCAGCTGTTGACACTGTCTTAGGGACCCAGGCACTCACAAGGCAGATCAGTTTTGTTGAGTGAAATCGTTGCCCTTTGCTGTGCTAACTGCAGCCTCTCGCCCTGTCTCTCCAGTGACCTGAGAGTGTGGACCGGCAGTGAGCGTGCTGCGGGCCAGCACAGGAGTCCAGGGGGCTTGCTTGGTGTAGGCTGGTGACATGTGAACAAACTGGAGCTGCTGGAAAAATCAGAGAGCAAAGCATCAGCCCTGGGAAAAACCGTCAATGGACTTCGCCAGACCCGAACAACGGCTGGGCCACTTGTGGCAACATAAAAGGCCGACATCCCAGCCATGAGTAATGTGCTCTTGGCAGCTGTTAAAAGGGGCCTAAAACCCCACTGGCTCCCGGACCCAGCCGGACGGGCCAGGTGCAGGCTGACAGGAGAACTGTGTTGATTCTAAAGGCCAGAGATGTTATTTTGAGGTTTGACTGTTTATGTCTCATTACTGCTAATTTCCATGAGTTTGCAGGCCTCGGTCTGTCAGCCACATCTCTGGTGGAGAAATCCATTTACCCATGAAGGCTATTCACTAACCCGTCCCCAGCCCCCAGGTTTTGTTTGATGACAATCATTTCTGGGAATACAATCTTTGTGTGGAGGTTTCTCAAGCAATTTGGGTTTGTGGCCCCCTCTCCCCCGAAGTCTCTTACTGGGTATGAGCAGGGCTGGCCTGGGACACATTTGAACAGCATTTATACCTTCTACCCTCCCCTTAGAGTGCTTGTGACTATTAAGACAGGGGCCTCTGTAAATACATAAATAGTATTAACTTTGTCTTCTACAGTTAGAAAATTCCAAGGGAAAGGATCAGATCAATAAGACAAAGAATATGCAACATGGAGGACTAAATTTGACAAGAAACATGCAGGCAACAAAGGGCCCTCCTTCCCTGGGCACTTCTGGTCCATTCCCCATGCTGTCCTTTGACCCTGTGGATTCTCATCCCATGTAGCCCCTTCCTGGACCCTGGTTGTAACCCTTCTGACAAAGAAGCGTTTATTGGGTTTTTTTTATCATGGAAAATTTTAAACATATACAAAGGAAATCAAATAGTATAAAGAACGCTCCTGTACCAGTTACATGCTGCCATTTTTAGCTTATGTATATCTCTCCTCTCCTCCCCCCAACTCCATTCTTGTTTTTTTCGCAGCTTTTAAAGTAAACTTTATATGTATTGAAATGCATCGCTCTTAGCTGTGCAAGTTTGACAAATGGATATACCACCCATGTAACTTATAGCCCATCACAGTATAGAATTTCCAGGTTCCCAGAAAGTTCCCTGGTGTAACTTCCCAGTCAATCCCCCCAGGCAACCATTGTTCTATTATTTTTTTTTTTTCCTTAAACCTTAGTGGGGTTTTTTTTTTCGCCTGTTTTAGAACTGACAAAGATTTTGCTGATCTGTATCCCATCTCTGAACTCTCTTCTCTGTTTCCTAAAACGGAGCCAGCTTATCTGCTGAGACAATAGACCTTCATCCATCCATTGTCAATGGCATGAGCCAATGGATGGATTTGTTGATGCTCTCAAGTCATTTCACAGAGGTCTTTGGTGATATAGACAGTAGACCCAAAGGGTCTTTCTTCCAAGGTGAGGTCTTGTGGCCAGCTGGGTTGGAAGAGACAGCACTTATTCCCTTGGGCCTATTGTGTGTGGTGCTAGCCAGGGAGGAATACAGGATTTGTACACTGATACACAGGCACATCTTTGCTTATGAACACTCTCTACTTCCTCCCATCATTACTAGGGTTTAGTTTCCCTGTTGTGGGCCCACCTGTTAGAGCCAGCTCCCCTAACCCTTTCTTCTATATGGCTGTAACCCTGCTACTCCCTTTTACTCTGAGGCGGGTCCTGACATGGCAGAAAGGCACCAGGTACCCCCTCACACTCCAATTGTAACTTCTAAGGGATGGATTTGAACATTGGAGAATGCTACCAAAACAAAGATTTGGATTTTTTTTTCCTACAGTTGATATCAATTGTTTTTTCTGAGGTCCGATAGCTACCTTTTAACATGGTTCCTGGTCTGATGGTGAAACCGTGCCTCAGCAGAGAGGAAGGAAAATGTGCTGAGCATCTGTTACATGCCAGGTTCTCAGTCAGCTTCTAGAATAAGTTGTACCCCAAGTAGCTGGCTTCTGTAAATCGCTCGGCAGGACTTTGGCCGTTCAGACAAACAAGGGCTCGCTTCAGTGGGGAGAACTGGTGACACTGCTCTCATTGTAGTTATAACACGTTGAGCGCTCACTGTGGCCAGTTGTTTTATACACTTTCTACTGGTGCTTTTGAAGTAATCCATTTTAGTCTGTAGAGGAAAAGAAGGGAATACCATTTATTGCATTTCAATATTATAGCTGGCATCTTAGACTGTGATCTAAGTACTATTATTAAGCTTTCTTTATAGACAGTGGAACAGAAAATTAAATGAGTTAATACAGTAAGGTCCTTAGAACAGAGCCTGGCCCACAGAAGGCACTGTATAACTGTTTCTTCTATTGTTATTAGTTAACTAACTCACTCAAGGTTGTCTAGCTAGTTAGGAGTAAAGAAGGGGCTTCAAGTAGGTTTTTTTTCCTCTACCCCACTCTCTGGGGACAGCTTCTGAGTCCTTGGACCCAGAAGATATGGCGCTAAACTTTACATCAGTTCCTGGTATTTGGCAAGGGGCTGATAGGATCTGGGATCTACAGCGAGATAGGAGAGGCTTCTGTCAAGTTGGATGAAGAGCCCACCTCTGGATTCTGCTCCCTGGAAAGATATCTTCATGCTGTACTCTTAAAAAAGGCTTTGCTGGTGCATCTGCCAGTTGCTCAGAGTCCTGGTCAATTAGGCTGTTAATCACAGATGTAGTCAAGGCAATACCCACAGGAAATCCAATAAATATAAATATTTACTAAAGGCCTTTTATGTGTTGAGGCTATGAACTAGGTTCTCAGAAACGTGTGCGTTTAAGCAGGTCTCTGTAATAATCCTGACCATGGCCTCCATGCCCTGGCTGCCATCTGTTTTCTGACTTTGTCTTCTGTTCATCTCTGGTCTGCTTCCTGTGTTCCAGTTACAGCCGTATGTCCAGCACTAGCCATCTTCCTACCCCACGGACACAGCAGCTCATGTCCATCTCAGGACCCCTGCAGATGCTTTTCTCAGCCTGGAAAGTTCCTCTCCTAGATCTGCTTGTGGATGCCTCCTTCCTTTCACTCAGCTCCAAAATCCCCATCCTCAGAGAGCCATTCCCATATCCCCTCTACTTTTTTCTTTTTTTTTTTTTACTACATTTCCCTGTTTATTTCTCACCTAGTGCTAATCCCAAACTGAAATTATTTTATAATTACTGAGGAAGCTGGGCTTCAAAGGTGGCACTAGTGGTAAAGAACCCACCCTGCTAATGCAGGAGACATAAGAGATACGGTTCCATCCCTAGGTCAGGAAGATCCCCTGGAGGAGGGCATGGCAACCCATTCCAGTATTCTTGCCTGGTGGGGCTATAGTCCATAGGATCGCAAAGAGTCGAACACAACTGAAGCGACTTAGCACACATACAGGAAGCTGGCCTGGGGGCAGATTTAATGCTGAATCCTCTGCGCCTAGGACAGTGATCTCAGTTCATATTTGTCACAGGCATGATAGTTAATAATCGTCATTCCGTTTGGATAATGCTTAGCTGCCACTCATAGTCATGTGGTCCTCCCAACAACCAGAGTAGGCAGGGAAGGCAATTATACTTATGGTACAGAATGAGATGGTTGGATGGCATCGCCGACGCGATGGACATGAGTTTAAGCGAGCTCCGGGAGGTGGTGAAGGACAGAGAAGCCTGGCGTGCTGCAGTCCATGGGGTCGCAAAGAGTCGGACATGACCGAGGGACGGAACTGATGATGAGAACGAGAAACTGAGCCTCAGTTATGGAGACTGAATCTACACCTGCTGCTTGTTCCGTTTCCTCTTTGAGGTTTTTTGCATCTTTCCCTATATGTCCAGCTCGAGGCCGGAAGCTGTTTATCTGGGGGAAGCTTGCCTCCTGGAGCTTGTGCAGGCTTGTGCCACAGCAGAAAAATAAAAAGTATATTTGAAACAGCGAATGAAGGCTCTGTAGAACTTCCAGCAGAAGATGTTGAATCGGCGACTCCTTTGTAGGTCTTTGAAACAGGAAGAATTGTCTTCTACTTTAAATGGTTTCTGGAAAAGCTATCCTAAAATAGGAGGAGTAAAATAGCCCCTATAATCCTTGATTTCTGTCGCTGGAAAAGGCAGTATGAGAGATCATCGGGGCATTGGGAGTCGGGGAATGCTCACTGGAGAAGAACTGAATGTGTATATGTATGTGTGTGGGGGGGGGATGTTTTCTCTCAGATGTTTTCTGCCCTATATGACGGAATGATGAATATATCCTACCTGGGGACATGTTAAAATAAGATTCAGTTTTTAAAATCATATATACACACAGTCAGTGATGATTATTATTTGCATTTCAAAAAATTTCTCAGTGATAAAATAATTATTTTAATATCCAGATAACTTTTGAGTATATTAAATAATATGTCAGGCACTTTTACATACCGTCTGTTCCTCGATGCTCACAGCCTCCCCTCTGAGGTGGGTGTTTTATCTACACTATTCCCAGGAGAAACTAAACCTGGGAGAGAGGGCCTAAGGACTTTGCGTAAAGTTACACAGTAAGTGACAGAAATAAATCGGGACCTAAATCCAATGTTCTTTTAAAAATGTAGTCCTGACTGGGAAATTGTCCTACAACACACAAAATGTGATTCTATTTAATGAAAGATGTGTGGGTCTTCAATTTCTCAGCACGTTTCCCTTCAGTCAACCACTATATTGTCCTGTGTCACACATCCATCTTTCAGGCACATACTCAGTGCATCAGTACCTTTAGCTCTTAGATGCCCCGGAGCGAGCAGTGCTGGCTCAAACATCCTGTTTTGAGGACCCCTGTTCAGAAATCTAGTCCAGTTAAAGAGAGATGAGGACAGTTTGAAAGAACTAAAAACAACTTGGTACAATTAACATGTCAGTGGCAGCACAAAGTGCAAGGTTGAGTAATTTGGGCCTGTGTGAACAAACAGTTGAAATAATTCAAGCTCCTTCCTCTGTGTGTGTGTGTGTACACTCATACACACAAGCCTATCTTGTGTGTGTGTTTGTCACTCAGTCGTGTCTGACTCTTAGCCCAACTATAGCCCGCCAGGCTCCTCCATCCATCGGATTTTCCAGGCAAGAATGCTGAAGTGGATTTCCTTCTCCAGGAAGCCTATCTAACAATTATACTTTTTTGAATTTGTGTTAACAGAGCAATCTATCACTCATATAGTTTTCATCTTAATCTATTGGATTTTCATTAGAATATTTGGATAGAAAGAAACAAGAATCATAGAATTTCAACATAGTTCCAGCCTGATGAATCTGGCCTCAGTATTTTTGAGCTAAGGACGGGGAAACTGAAAGAAACTCAAGGTCTTTCAGTGAAGAGAGGCCCCAGCTAACAGCCTGTGGCTGCCAACGGCAATGACCGTGGAGGACTCTATTCTCATTCTTGGACTTCTGTTTGCTCCTAAGCAGAAATATTCATTTGTGGCTGATGTGGAAGACTCTTTGCCTCAGGTTCAGTCGCACTGTGGTGTGGAAAGGGATTTAGTTTAATGCCTGAGTGGGCAAACATGGTGCAAGGGGCTTGAATGCTGAAATCCCTACGTGAAAAGCTCTTCCCCGGTATTTCCTTGGCGGCACTCAGATGTGTGTGGACACCTTGTCCCAGGGAGCCTGGATGAAGGCCAGGAGTCTTGCACAGCAAGTGTGGGTGTTGAATCAACATACCTGGTTATGACTCTCCGGGGACTCTTCATTGAAGGTTGTGCAACTCCAACTAAGAGGATGGGCTTTCCTTACTAGTTTTAACACTAGATTAGCTTTTTAAAAACAAACGACAGTTTCTTTACTCTCTTTTCAGGACGTTTTTATGTCTTTGTGTCTGGCTGAGCAGTCTTTAGGGAATGGAGCAAGAATTCTATTAGACATGGCAATGTTTCTTCTAATTTTAATGGGCAAGACACTTCATTTGTGGTATATGAAAGAAGTACAAGACAACTACACATACTGTTATGTATTTTATTTTTTTCCTTGTGGGATCTTGGTTCCCCTAGCAGGGATAGAACTTGTGCCAACTAGACCGCCAGGGACATCCCTATTGTTGCATGTGTGAAAAAGAAAGCTCTTATTTGTTTTCAAAATACAAGAGCTGCTTCTGTTCAATGACTTTTTGTTTCCGTTTCTGTGTGTTTTTGCATTGACTTGACACCAAAATTTTTATTAGTTTAGGAAACAGTCAAAGCTGGTTTTTAGGCTCACATAGATTCATGGGGTCGCGGAGAGTCGGACACGACTGAGCGACTGAACTGAACTGAACTGAACTGAGCCTTAGTCATCTGAATGAAGTTTTTACCATTTGTCAAGTCATGGGGGTTGGGATTCTTCTTTTCCTGTGGTCTCATAGTTCCATACAGAAGGCTTTCCTTAAAGTAACATTTCTGGGCTCTCTCTAGCCCTCTACATTTGGTTTGTTTGGGCATAAGAACTGGGCCTTCATGGCTCAGCCCTTTGGGACTTCACTATCCTCTTGGCCCAGCCGTCTGCAGAGAGCATGTCCTCTGGTCTGCTCTCCATGTAGTATAGTTGCAGGGCACCATCCATCCTTGTCAGGACAGCCTTTGGTTTTCCAGCCCTTCCTGTGACTAGGCACGTAAGTTTAATTTGGGGGCAATCTGTAAGCCCACTGTGGTCACAGATGTAAAGACACGTTCTCTAATCCAGCCTTACTAGTGATCAAGACAAAGGTTCTGATATTCAACTAACTCTCGTGTCTATCGCTCAGTCTCTGCGTTTTAAACTCAGAAGGGAGGAAAGGGCTCAGTTCTCTAAAATATTCACTGGTGGCTCAGATGGTAAAGAATCAGTCCTCAATGTGGGAGATCTGGGTTCGATCTCTGGGTAGGGAAGATCCCCTGGAGAAGAGAATGGCTACCCACTCCAGTATTCTTGCCTGGGGAATCCTGTGGCAAGGGGAGGAGCCTGGCAGGCTACAGTCCATGCGGTCCCAGAGAGTCGGACACGACTGAGCAACTAACAC
Source organism: Moschus berezovskii (assembly GCF_049115385.1). NCBI lineage: Eukaryota > Metazoa > Chordata > Mammalia > Artiodactyla > Moschidae > Moschus > Moschus berezovskii. The sequence continues at coordinate 16,394,639 of NC_142475.1, read as the reverse complement.
TTTCACTTTTCACTATATCTAGAAACGTCAACAGATATGATGTTATAGAGGCAAATTCTTAACTAATGTTTTTATAACTCATCTTCTGGGACTAGGAGTAATTTTTTGGTCAATATTTCCAGGTTAGATAGCACAGCAATAAACTATAAGAAGTATGAGTCATTTAGGTTTAAAAACTTCATCTTCATTTTCTATTTTATTAGCTTTCATTTAAAAATACGTGCCCTTTGGGACTTCCCTGGTGGTCAAAAAGTTAAGATTCCGTGCTCCCAGTACAGGGGGCCCAGGTTCCATCCCTGGTCAGAGAACTAGATCCCACATGCTGCAACTAAGTGTTCACATGCCACAGCTAAAGATCCCACGTGCCACAACTAAGGCCTGTGCAGCCAAATAAACACATAAATAAAAATAAGCACTAAAAAAGAAATGATGTCTTTTAAAAAAATACATTCCCTTTGAACATAATTTGAAAAAGGTGGAAAAGTAGGATAAGTACTCTTATAAGACCAACATTCAAAATATACTGAAACCAATGTTTTGGTATATTTAAGAATATTTTCTATGGGTAATTAATATAGCCTTATAGCAGCCTTAGTCATTTTGTAAGGGAGGCGATATGTTATTGATATGTATTATTGATCATATCCAAGGGCAGAATTTTGACCTATTAGTTGTAGTTCACCTAATGTGTCTGTACTTAGGGAGCGCTTCTTTAACTTAGAACTTCAGGATGACAACAAAATAATTTGTTGAGAAGGCCTAAACCCACTCTTAAAAAAAATTTTTTTTTCATTAGAATATAGTTGATTTACAATGTTGTGTTAGTTTCAGGTATACAGCAAAGTGAGTCAATTCTACATATGCACTCTTTTTTGGATTCTTTTCCATATGGGTCTTTATAGAGTATTGAGTAAAGTTCCTTGTGTTGTACAGTAAGTCCTTATTTATCTAGTTTATGTATAGTAGTGTGTATGTTGGAGAAGAAAATGGCAACCCAATCCAGTGTTCTTGCCTGGAGAATCCCAGGGATGGGGAAGCCTGGTGGGCTGCCGTCTATGGGGCTGCACAGAGTCGGACACGACTGAAGCGACGTAGCAGCAGCAGCAGCAGCAGTGTGTATGTATCAATACCAGTCTCTCAATTTATCCATCCCCCCGTACCCCCTGGTAATCATAAGTTTGTTTTCTGTAACTCTGTTTCTGCAAACCCACTCTTAGTAAAGAGAATTGGAGTTTGCTCACAAGATTATATGCAACAAGCTACACAAATTTGAACAGTGTCTTCTAACTCCAGTCCCTCATTCTTCCTCAGAAAGAATGAGTCCTAACTGTCTCCAGTGTGTTCTTCCTTCTGCAGCGTGCAAAACTGCTGGTGACCTGCTGCCTTGCTGTGTGTGGGCGTTTTCAGGAGCCTGGTCATGTTTCTGAAACAGGAAGGGGAAAAGGCACAATTGTCAAAAGAAAGAAGAGGGGGACACGGCTGTTGAGAAAAACAGGATATGGACAAAAACTGGTTAGATCCAACATGGCCCAGGATGGTGGAAGATTCACCTTCCAGCAGGCTTCGAGCCTCACTATATGCTCATTATAATATATTAGCATATGCTAAAGGACACACCCACCAGCGCCATGACAGTTCTGAGGCTCACCACAGAAGCCCAGAAGTGGGCAGTGGCCCAGTTCCTGGAAATCCCCTCCCACCCTCTAAAATAGTGTTCCTTTACAAAGTTACAATGTTCCTGGTAAGTATGAAATTGCTGTTGTTGTTCAGTTGCTCAGTTGTGTCTGACTCTTTGCAACCCCATGGACTGCAGGCTTCCCTGTCCTTCACCATCTTCTGGAGTATGCTCAAACTCACGTCCATTGAGTCTGTGGTGCTATCCAACCATCTCATCCTCAGTCATACCCTTCTCCTCCTGCCTTCAATCTTTCCCAACATCAGGGCCTTTCCCAATGACTTGGCTCTTCCCATCAGGTAGCCAAAGTATTGGAACTTCAGCTTTAGCATCAGTCCTTCCAATGAATATTCAAGATTGATTTCCTTTAGGATGGACTGGTCTGATCTCCTTGCAGTCCAAGGGACTCTTAAGAGTCTTCTCCAGCACCACAATTTGAAAATGTCAATCCTTCAGTGCTCAGCCTTCTTTATGGTCCAACTCTCACATCCATACACGATTACTGGAAAACCCATGGCTTTGACTAGATGGACCTTTGTCAGCAAAGTGATATCTCTGCTTTTTAATATGCTGTCTAGGTTTGTTATAATTTTTCTTCCAAGGAGCAAGGGTCTTTTAATTTCATGGCTGCAGTCACTATCTGCAGTAATTTTGGAGCCCAAGAAAATAAAGTTTGTCACTGTTTCCATTGTTTCCCCATCTATTTGCCATGAAGTGATGGGACCAGATGCCATGATCTTATTTTTTGAATGTTGAGTTTTAAGCCAGCTTTTTCAGTCTCCTCTTTCACCTTCATCAAGAAACTCTTTATTTCCTCTTCACTGTCTGCTATAAGTGTGGTGTCATCTGCATATCTGAGGTTATTGATATTTCTCCTGGAAATTTTAATTTTAGCTTGTGCTTCATCCAGCCCAGCATTTTGCTTGATATACTCTGCATATAAATTAAATAAGCAGGGTGACAATATACAGCCTTGACATACTCCTTTCCCAAGTTTGAACCAGTCCATTGTTCCATGTCCAGTTCTAACTGTTCTTTCTTGACCTGCATACAGATTTCTCTGGAGGCAAGTAAGGTGGTCTGGTATTCCCATTTCTTTAGGAATCCAGCCCATAAAAACTAAAACCCCACACTCTGGGGCCTGCTCTCACCTTCTAAGAGCCATTGCATTCATCCTATGGAATGTATATCTGTCTAAAAAAAAGTGAAAGACACTTGCTCCTTGGAAGAAAAGCTGTAACAAACCTAGACAGCATATTAAAAAGCAGAGACATCACTTTGCTGACAGAGGTCCATATAGTCAAGCTATGGTCTTTCCAGTAGTCATGTATAGATGTGAGAGTTGAATCGTAAAGAAGGCTGAGTGCTAAAGAATTGATGCTTTTGAACTGTGGTTCTGGAGAAGGCTCTTGAGAGTCCCTTGGACTGCAAGGAGATCCAACCAGTCCATCCTAAAGGAAATCAGTTCTGAATATTTATTGGAAGGATGATGCTGAAGCTGAAGCTCCAATACTTTGGCTACTTGCTGGGAAGAGCCAAGTCATTGGGAAAGACCCTGATGCTGGGAAAGATTGAAGGCAGGAGGAGAAGGGGATGACAGAGGATGAGATGGTTGGATGGTATCACTGACTCAATGGACATGAGTTTGAGCAAACTCTGGAAGATGGTGAAGGACAGGGAAGCCTGTTGTGCTGTAGTCCATGGGGTCGCACAGAGTCGGATACAACTGAGCAACTGAACAACAAAAACTACTTTACTATGGCTCACTTTTGAAGGACCCTCACTCAGCAGCCCATTCCAGGGGCTTTCCTGAGCCCTGGGATGTGACCATTCTCTTGTCCCTGCTTCTCCTGCAACTCTTCAGCTCTCTGCTTCCCTTGCTGAGTGCACTGGCTAGCTGCTAAGCTCTCCCCAGGAGGCTATGCATGTGTGCTCTCCCTGGGGCTGCAATCTCTCTGTCCAGTCAGTTTTCTCTTGGCCACTGTAACCAAGGGGAGGACATCTTAAAGATGTGGAGAGACTCATTTCCTCTGGAGTCTGAGTTAAAGAAGGACACCCTCACAAGCAGAACACAGATTTCAGGAACACTTCCTGTGTAATATCATTTAATATTGCTATTTCCTACAACCCTGCAGCAACTGAGGGGGATTAATGATTAATCATCCAATAATGCTGGCTGCATGGGGATAGGACGTCATTTAAAAACACGGTTGTAAATCCTGTGCTACATATATCCAATGAAAGACAAGGTTTCCTGAAAAGAATTCCTCAGAAAAGAGTCACCATGTGTTCAAGTCTTTATAAAGTTTACCATATGATAGAAAGTTGATTAATTTGTTTGAATAACAATATGTTATTCAGGAAGATATTTTAGTTTAAGAAGCTGCAGTCAGTTCTAGTTTTCTGTTTTTCCATGTTTATTGCGATCACTTGCTGGAATCTTTACAAGCTAATTAAAAAACTTAATATCGAGTCAGTAATTCTTTCTTGAGTTGTGATGGCTGATTCTATATGGTGACTTGACTGGCCATGGGGTGCCGGGATTAAGCAATGTTTCTGTGTGTGTCTGTGAGCATGTTTCTGGAGGAGATTGGTGTTGGAATCAGGGGACTCAAAAGCAGACTGCCCTCCCCAGCGTAGCGGGCACCATCGATTCCATTGAGCTGAGGACCTGAACAGAACAAAAAGTGGAGGTAGACAGCCCTGTCACCCCCACGCCCCACTCTGCTGAACTGGGACAACTCATCACCTTGTGGACAACTCTTCTCCTGCCCCCAGATTAGGATTGAGCTCCCCTGGAACTCAGGCCTTCTGACTTTCGACCAAATTACATCACTGACTTTTCTGGGTCTCCAGCATACAGATGGTAAGAGTTTTCAGTCTCCATAGTCACGTGAGTTAATTCTTTATAATAAATCTCCTTTTATAGCTATTGATTCTGTTTCTCTGGAGAACCCTCACACACTGAGGTCATAACTACACAATTATAAGTGCTGGTTATGTTTATAAGTAAGCCTTTCCTAGACAGTTATATTAAAGAATGTTGCAAATACACCTGTACATGGTATATTTTGAAGATCAGCTCTCCTGGAACTCCACATCCACAATGCTGGGGGCCTGAGTTGGATCCCTGGGCAGGGAACTAGGTCCCACATGCTGCAACTAAGGCCCGGTTCAGTCAAATAAATTTTTTTTTTCTTAAATCTACTATCCTAAAACTCAACAATAAAAAAGAAAATAACCCAATTAAAATTGGCAAAGGATCTGAATAAACATTCCTCCAATGAAGATATCTTCCAAGGAAGATATACAAGTGGCCAATAAACACAAGAAAAGGTGCTGGGTATGATCAGTCTCCAGGGAGACACAAATCAAACACACAGTGAGATATCACTTCACATTCAACAGATTTGCTAGAATAAAACAGTCAGATAACAGCCAACTGTTAGTGAGGACATGGAGAAGTTGCAATCTCCATACACTGCTAATGGGAATGTGAAACAGTATGGCTGCTTGTAAAAGAGTCTGACAGTTCCCCAAACAATTAAACACTGAGTTTCCATGTGATCCGGATTTTCTACAATTAGATATATACCCAAGCAAAATGAAAACACATGTCCACACAGAAAGCTGTACATGAATGTCTATAGAAGCATCATTCATAGTAGCCTAAAGGTGGAAACAACCCAAATGTCTATCAACTGATGAGTGGATAAATGAGATGCTGTATAACCACATAGTAGAATATTCAGTTCAATTCAGTCGCTCAGTCGTGTCCGACTCTTCGCGACCCCATGAATCACAGCACGCCAGGCCTCCCTGTCCATCACCAACTCCCGGAATTCACTCAAACTCATGTCCACAGAGTCGGTGATGCCATCCAGCCATCTCATTCTCGGTCGTCCCCTTCTCCTCCCGCCCCCAACCTTTCCCAGCATCAGAGTCTTTTCCAGTGAGTCAACTCGTCGCATGAGGTGGCCAAAGTATTGCAGTTTCAGCTTTAGCATCAGTCCTTCCAATGAACACCCAGGATCGATCTCCCTTAGAATGGACTGGTTGGATCTCCTTGTGGTACAAGGGACTCTCAAGAGTCTTCTCAAACACCACAGTTCAAAAGCATCAATTCTTCGGCGATCAGCTTTCTTCACAGTCCAACTCTCACATCCATACATGACCACGGGAAAGACCATAGCCTTGACTAGACGGACCTTTGTTGGCAAAGTAATGTCTCTGCTTTTTAATATATTATCAAGGTTGGTCATAACTTTCCTTCCAAGGAGTAAGCGTCTTTTAATTTCATGGCTGCAATCAGCATCTGCAGTGATTTTGGAGCCCAAAATAATAAAGTCTGACACTGTTTCCACTGTTTTTCCATCTATTTCCCATGAAGTGATGGGACCAGATGCCATGATCTTTGTTTTCTGAATGTTGAGCTTCAAGCCAACCTTTTCACTCTCCTCTTTCACTGTCATCAAGAGGCTTTTGAGTTCCTCTTCACTTTCTGCCATAAGGGTAGTGTCATCTGCATATCTGAGATTATTGATATTTCTCCCAGCAATCTTGATTCCAGCTTGTGCTTCTTCCAGCCCAGCGTTCCTCATGATGTACTCTGCATATAGGTTAAATAAGCAAGGTGACAATATACAGCCTTGACGCACTCCTTTTCCTATTTGGAACCAGTCGGTTGTTCCATGTACAGTTCTGACTGTTGCTTCCTGACCTGCATATAGGTTTCTCAAGAGGCAGGTCAGGTGGTCTGGGATTCCCATCTCTTTCAGAATGTTCCACAGTTTATTGTGATCCACACAGTCAAAGGCTTTGGCATAGTCAATGAAGCAGAAATAGATGTTTTTCTGGAACTCTCTTGCTTTCTCCATGATCCAGCGGATGTTGGCAATTGGATCTCTGGTGCCTCTGCCTTTTCTAAAACCTGCTTGAACATCTGGGAGTTCACAGTTCACATATTGCTGAAGCCTGGCTTGGAGAATTTTGAGCATGACTTTACTAGCGTGTGAGATGAGTGCAATTGTGCGGTAGTTTGAGCATTCTTTGGCATTGCCTTTCTTTGGGATTGGAATGAAGACTGACCTTTTCCAGTCCTGTGGCCTCTGCTGAGTTTTCCAAATGTGCTGGCATATTGAGTGCAGCACTTTCACAGCATCATCTTTCAAGATTTGAAATAGCTCAACTGGAATTCCATCACCACCACTAGCTTTGTTCGTAATGATGCTTTCTAAGGCCCACTTGATCTCACATTCCAAGATGTCTGGCTCTAGGTCAGTGATCACGTTATCGTGACAATATTGCTCGTGAAGATCTTTCTTGTACAGTTCTTCTGTGTATTCTTGCCACCTCTTCTTAATATCTTCTGCTTCTGTTAGGTCCCTACCATTTCTGTCCTTTATCGAGCCCATCTTTGCATGAAATGTTCCCTTGGAATCTCTAATTTTCTTGAAGAGATCTCTTGTTTTTCCTATTCTGTTGTTTTCCTCTATTTCTTTGCATTGATCACTGAGAAAGGCTTTCTTATCCCTCCTTGCTATTCTTTGGAACTCTGCATTCAGATGCTTATATCTTTCCTTTTCTCCTTTGCTTTTCGCTTCTCTTCTTTTCACAGCTATTTGGAAGGCCTCCTCAGACAGCCATTTTGCTTTTTTGCATTTCTTTTCCATGGGGATGGTCTTGGTCCCTGTCTCCTGTACAATGTTACGAACCTCCATCCAGAGTTCATCAGGCACTCTATCAATCAGATCTAGTCCCTTAAATCTATTCCTCACTTCCACTGTATAATCATAAGGGATTTGATTTAGGTCATACCTGAATGGTCTAGTGGTTTTCCCTACTTTCTTCAATTTATTCAACCATAAAGAAAAACAAAGCACTCATATATTCTATAACGTGAATGAGTCTTGAAACCATTATGCTAAGTGGAAGATGCCAGTCACAAAGGACCACATGTTACATGGTTCCATTTGTATGAAAGTTCAGAACACACATACCCATAGAATAGAAAGTAGATTAGTGGTTGCTTCAAGTTTGGGGATGGAATAGGGACATGGGGGGGGTGATGATTAAAGACTATGGGATTTGTCTTTGAGGTGATGAAAATGTTCTACTACTGTGAGTATACTAAAAAACGCTGGATTGCACAGTAGTGAATTGCATGCTACAAGGACTCTATCAAAAGAAAATCAAGTGAACAAAGAATAATTCAACATCATCTATCAATAAAATATACTTTGTTGTTGTTCATTCACCAAGTCATGTCCGACTCCTTGCAACCCTGTGGACTGCAGCACGCCAGGCTCCCTTGTCCTTCACTGTCTCCTGGAGTTTGCTCAAATTCATGTCCATTGAGTCAGTGATGCTAACTGTCTCGTCCTCTGTCACCCTTTTCTCCTTTTGCCTTCAATCTTTCCCAGCATCAGAGTCTTTTCCAATGAGTTGGCTCTTCACATCAGGCCAGAGTATTGGAGCTCCAGCTTCAGCTTTAGCATTAGTCCTTTCAACGAATATTCAGGGTTGGTTTCCTTTAGGATTGACTGGTTTGATCTCTGCTGTCCAAGGGACTCTCAAGAGTCTTCTCCAGCGCCACAAATCGAAAGCATCAATTCTTTGGTACTCAGGTTTCTTCATGGTCCATCTGTCACATCCATATAAGACTAGTGGAAAGATCATAGCTTTGACCAAATGGACTTTTGTTGGCAAAGTGATGCCTCTGCTTTTTAATACACTGTCTAGATTTGTTATAGCTTTCCTTCTAAGGAGCAGGCATCTTTTAATTTCATGGCTGCAGTCACCGTTGGCAGTGATTTTGGAGCCCAAGATAAGGAAATCTATCACTGCTTCTACTTTTTCCATTTGCCATGAAGTGATGGGACTGGATGCCATGATCTTAGTTTTTTTAATGTTGAGCTTTGAGCCATCTTTTTCACTCTCCTCTTCCACTCTCATATATATACCCACTGAAAAACAACTCCACTGTCCTAATATTTTACAATTCATTTTACCTTGCAATACAATATGGAATAAAAAGTGTGGATGTCATAAATGAGATAAAAAAAAATACTCAGTGACACACACATACAAACCTTGTAGGTCACTATTAATGAGTGCCAGGAAATCAGCTTATTATTCTGAAAACAAATAAAGAAAAAGAATCAAGCATTTATCCTGATTCTCCTGCATATTGTATTTTAGGGTAATCAAGAGTTAATGGGAGAAAGTTTCTCCTTATAGAAGTATGTCAACTATTAAATGAGGAAGGAATGATAGAATATCACCATTTTCCACCCCTAATGCAATAGTGGGTCGAAGCAATGGCTATATTATGGCAAAAAGAAAGACAGCAAAGCATTACGTGTCTCTCAGTGAAAGTACTCAGGGCACTTCCATGGTGTCCCAGTGGCTAAGACTCCGTGCTCCCAATACAGGAAGTTAGGGTTCAATCCGAACTTGATTGAACCCTTACTTAGACCTGGCACAGCCAAAAAAATAAATAAAAATAAATATTTAAAAAATTTTTTAAAAAGTACTCAGTACCATCCATGAAATATTCTTGCCACTGAACAAATAGAATGTGAATGTGATAAAGTCTTCAGAGCTAACTACAAGTTTCCAGAAATAGAAGGAACCAGAGGAACATGTCAGGTGATATTGCAGGGATGGAATGAGCAAAGTTCCAGATATGGGGAACTCTAAAGGACCCATCAACGAATACACTGTATGAAAAGGAAGAAAGAGTGAGAGGAAGGAGAACACGGATGGATCAATGAGAATTAAAAAGCCTCGGGCTTCACTGGTGGTCCAGCGGTTAGGAATCTGCCGGCAATGCAGGAGACACCGGTTCCACCCCTGATCTGGGAGGATCCCGCGGAGCAGCTAAGCTTGAGGGCCACAACTACTGAGCCTGTGCACCCTAGAGCCCTTGCTCTGCAACAAGAGAAGCCATCACAATGAGAAGCCCTTGCACCACAACTGGAGGGTAGTCTCTGCTCGCTACAACTAGAGAAAATACGCACCGCAAAGAAGACCCAGCATAACCAAAATTAAATAAACAAATAAAATTATATACATATAAAAATACCTATTGACCAAATGAAATGTCTGCACTTAGTCTGCATCCTGATTTAAACAACTTTATGAGACAGCTGGGGAAATTTAAATACTTACTAAATATTTCATAATGTGAGGGAATAATCAACTTTTCAATGTGCTATAATGGTGTTGCAGTTGTATTTTTCCAAAGGCCTTTATCATAGGGATACATATGGAATATTTTTGGATGAAATGATGTGCTGTCTGGGATGGGGGAATAGAAACAAAACATTGGCCATGAGTTGTTGATTGTTGAGATTTCTATATACTTCTGCTTATGCTTAAAACTTTCTCTAATGGCAATTTTTTTTTTAAGGAAAGTATCATTGCTGCGAACAATTTAGAAAGACGTGAAGGCCTGAAAAATTGGTAGGTATCTCTTTAGAGATAATGAAGACCCATGTCAAACATGCCCCTGAAGAGTGTGAATAAAATTTTTCCATGAAGTGTGAGAATGGAAAAAAAATTTTAACAGTATATTTTCGATACATGTGATTTAGGATATGTATTTTATTTTAAAAATATTTATTATTTATATTTATTTGGCTGCATCAGTCTTAGTTGCAACCCTCAGAGTCTTCGCTGCAGTGTGCAGGCTTCTCTAGGTACACGGGCTTCTCTCCAGCTACGACTCAGTAGTTGCCCTTTACCATGTAGGATCTTAGTTCCCCAACCAGGAATCAAACCCGTGTCCTCTGCATTGGAAGGCTGATTCTTAACCACTGGACCACCAGGGAAGTCCCTGTATTTTATTTATTTTTTTATTTTGGCTACCCCAGGTCTTAATTGTGGCCCATGGGATCTTTAGCTGTGGCATGTGAACTCTTAGTTTCGGCATGTGGGATCTATTTCCCTGACCAGGGATCAAACCTGGGCCGCCTACATTGGGAACGTGGAGTCATAGCCACTGGACCACCAGGGAAGTCCCTGGATATGTATTTTAAGCTAAATTAATGAAAGGCAATGCCAAAGAATGCTCAAACTACTGCACCATCGCACACATCTCACACGCTAGTAAAGTCATGCTTAAAATTCTCCAAGCCAGGCTTTAGCAATACATGAACCGTGAACTTCCAGATGTTCAAGCTGGTTTTAGAAAAGGCAGAGGAACCAGAGATCAAATTGCCAACATCTTCTGGATCATCAAAAAAGCAAGAGAGTTCCAGAAAAACATCTATTTCTGCTTTATTGGCTGTGCCAAAGTCTTTGACTGTGGATCACAATAAACTGTGGAAAATTCTGAAGGAGATGGGAATACCACACCACCTGACCTGCCTCTTGAGAAACCTATATGCAGGTCAGGAAGCAACAGTTAAAACTGGACATGGACAACAGACTGGTTCCAAATAGGAAAAGGTGTACGTCAAGGCTGTATATTGTCACCCTGCTTATTTAACTTATATGCAGAGTACATCATGAGAAACACTGGGATGGAGGAAGCACAAGCTGGAATCAAGATTGCTGGGAGAAATATCAATAACCTCAGTTATGCAGATGACACCACCCTTATGGCAGAAAGTGAAGAGGAACTAAAAAGCCTCTTGATGAAAGTGAAAGAGGAGAGTGAAAAAGTTGGCTTAAAGCTCAACATTCAGAAAACTAAGATCATGGCATCTGGTTCCATCACTTCATGGGAAATAGATGGGGAAACAGTGGAAACAGTGTCAGACTTTATTTTTCTGGGCTCCAAAATCACTGCAGATGGTAATTGCAGCAATGAAATTAAAAGACGCTTACTCCTTGGGAGGAAAGTTATGACCAACCTAGATAACATATTAAAAAGCAGAAACATTACTTTGCCAACCAAGGTCCGCCTAGTCAAGGCTATGGTTTTTCCCGTGGTCATGTATGGATGTGAGAGTTGGACTATAAAGAAAGCTGAGCACCAAAGAATTGATGCTTTTGAACTGTGGTGTTGGAGAAGACTCTTGAGAGTCCCTTGGACTGCAAGGAGATCCAACCAGTCCATTCTAGAGGAGATCAATCCTGGGTGTTCATTGGAAGGACTGATGCTGAAGCTGAAGCTCCAATACTTTGGCCACCTGATGTGAAGAGCTGACTCATTGGAAAAGACCCTGATACTGGGATAGATTGAGGGCAGGAGGAGAAGGGGACGACAGAGGATGAGATGGTTGGATGGCATCATTGACTCAATGGACATGGGTTTGGGTGGACTCCGGGAGTTGGTGATGGACAGGGAGGCCTGGCGTGCTGCGGTTCATGGGGTTGCAAAGAGTCTGACACGACTGAGCGACTGAACTGAACTGAATAAATCATATATTGCAAGAAGATAAATATTTCACCTTCATCACTAAAAGCTTGCATATTCTAGTTTCATGCCCCCTTCTCCTAAAAGCTCAATTGTTTTCAATTTTTCAATAGGATGTTTTGGGATTGTGTAATATTCGAAGTTGCTTCATGTCCAGGCATATATAATATAAGGGATTACACATTTTCATTCAATGTATTCAAGGTCATAGCCAAGACATTTCTCCATGCTATTATCAAGTTGTAGTAAAAATAATTTTAAAGGCTGCATACAATGTGGTGGATATACTAATGTTTATTGTAAGACATTTGATCTACCTTGTTTTTCACTATTATAAATAATTATACAAAAGCAATTTCTGTCTTAATCTTATTTTCTTACAACAGAGTTCCTGAAGTAGAATTATATTATAAAGAATATAAATATTTTAAGATTCTTCATACATGTCAAAAATTTGATAAAATTTCCTTTTTTTTTTAACCCATTGACACTTTCACCATCAAAACATTAAAGGGTCAGTTTCATCATCAACATTAAGAAGATTTATTTATTTTTTCATTGTGGCTATTGAAATAAATTAAAAAGTATATCTCATTTCTGTTTCCATTTACCTGGCTATTAGTAAGGTAGAACATCCCCTTTTTATTTATTTTATTCCAATTTTGTTAATTGTCTGTTGGTATAATTTACCTTTCTATTTACTGGGGAATGTAGTGTTCTTCTTATTAATGTGCATGTATTATTTATCCCATAAAGAAAATTTATTTACTTAACAATATTAATTTAGCATCCTACAATCTAGTTTCCAGGGATACAGTGATGAGAAAGTGGTCATGGTCTCTGCTTTCATGGAGCTTATGTTTGTGGGAGAGTTAAATATTGAGCAACTTTATGTATACACATATAATTAATTTTTGTAAGTGATACAAAGAAGAAAGAATGGATGAAGTGAGAAAGCATAACGTAAGAAAATTATTTTTATTTAAAATTTTATTTATAATTAATTTTTGGCTGCACTGGATCTTATTGCTACATTCTGGATGTCTCTAGTTGTGGTACTCAGAATTCTTGTTGTGGTGGCTTCTCTTGATACAGGGCACTGGCTCTAGGCAGGTGGACTCGGTAGTTGCGGCTCACAGGCTTAGTCGCTCCATGGTATGAGGAATCTTCCCAGACCAGAGGTCGAACTTGTGCCTTTTGTTTGGAAAGTGGAAGGAGAATCATTTAGGTGAGGAATTTGGAAAAGTTCTCTTGGTGAGAAAATGACAATAAAGTTGAGTCCTGAAGGATCTAGAACAGTAGTCCACACATAGGGAAAAGTGTTACTGACAGAGTTAAACTGTATATGCAAATGCCCTGAGACAGCAAAGTGCTTAGGGTTCTATAGTCACTGAAAGAAGAGTATTGTAACTAGAAAACAGGAGCAATGGAGATGAAGGAGATGATGGACATAAAGCTGGAGAGAGTCTCGGTCCCATAGAGCCTGTTAGGTGAGTTAGAGATTTCAGACTAGGTGAAAGGCTGAACAGCAATAATTGAAGAGCCTAGGTTTGGGGCTCAGACAGACTGAGTTCACATCCTAATTCTACTTCATTCTAGTTCCACTATTTTGGGCAAGTTACTTCATCTCGCCAAGCTTCAGTTTCTTTATTTGTTAAACAGGACGGTAATCGCCAGGTTGTGAGGATTGGTTGAGATACTATATGAAAGGTTCTTTGCACAGTTTCTGATACATTGGCAAGTGCAATGGAAAGGTGTTTTGTGTAGGATGGTGACACAATCCCATTTAACATGTTTTTAAATGATCCCCCTGTTGCCATATGGAAGGCTCAGGGGATCAGCTAGCTGGTTATCAGAAGAGAAGGCTTGGATGAGGATGTTGACAGTGGGAGGATGCAAGAAATATTGTAGAGGAGGAATTAAGAGGGGTTTGTGTTAAACTGGAATGGGGCTGGTGAGGGAAGAGGCAGGAGTCGGGGATGATGCTTAAGTCTCAGGGGTGATGAACTACTGAGCAGATGGGAGTGACTGAGACAGAAATGCTGGATGAGGGGACAACTTGAGGGAGTTAAATTTTGGACCTGTTCAGTTACAGAACCTTTCTGAGTCATCCAAATTTAAGATTTGTATGTTCGGAGTATTGGATGCATTGGTATAGCGCTCAGAAAAGAGATCTGAACTGGAGATAAAAATGTAGGAGTCACCAGGATGTGGGCTTCCCTGGTGGCTCAGACAGTAAAGAATCCACCTGAAATGCCAGAGAACTAGATTTGGTCCCTGGGTTGGGAAGATCCCCTGGAGAAGGGCATGACAACCCGAACTCCAGTCTTCTGGCCTGGAGAATCCGGATGGGCAGAGGAACCTGGCGGGCCACAGTCCATGGGGTCACAAAGAGTGGGACACAACTGAGTGACTAGGCACAGCACAGCACAGTAGGATGCAGCTATTTCAAATCATGCAAATGAATGAGGTCGCCTAGGAAGAAGGAAAGCCCAGAGAGAGGACAGGCTTAGCGCCCTGCCCCAGTTGAGGGCTAGAGGTCAAGTAGAAGAGAAACTGCTGACAGAGGAGGGTGAGAGGGAGGAGGAGAAAGCCCCAGAGAGGATGAGGTCAGGGAAGCCAAGCGAAGAGAGTTTTAAGAAGCAGTGAGGGCTCGGCTGGTTGGGAGGGCGCAGGAGTTTTCCTGGCCTAGCCCCAGGCGCTCCCTTGGAGGAGCAGAACTCAGCCCTCAAGTTGGAGGGCGACTGGAACCAGGAAGTGGAGCCCACGTGTGAAGTCAATCCTTTTGGGGAGGCCTAAGGCTGACCCTTTGTCCTCTTTATTGCCCGTTCTTTCCCAGCTTGCCTATTAATGATTTATTTGCCTCACAGCAGTTTCACATTTCTCTGTAGGGATCAGCCCTCCTTTGAAAAGCTGAGGATTTCAGACAACTGAGAAGCTCTCTGAGAACGCCTAAAGCTGCCGTGCTCTCCCCAGCTGCCTCCATCCCCTGCCTCGGCGGCTTCGGGCATCCCAAGGGAGCCGGCATGGAATGAGGCTGCAGGGCGGGAGCAGGTGGGCACAGCCCACATGGCCCAGCCGTGGCCAGATCTGCCCTGTGAGCTACCTGGGAATGGAATTTCAGCCTGGGGACCCCTGCTGCTCCTGCTGAGCTGCCGGATGGGCCGGGGAGGGCGTGATGTGCAGCGGAGGAGGGCATGGCAGGGCCTCCCACCAACCGTCTCTTCCTCTCCTTCTCTCTCCCTTTCTCCTCCTCCTCTCTTAAACCTATGTAATCTCTAAGCATATTTCTGTAAAGCCACTGAGGAACTGAAAATGTGAAGTAATGCCACATGGATGGAGAAGGAGAGGAAGCTTAGGGTTACACATAGTTGTGAGTGTTAGCACAGTCACAGTCGCTTCAGGCGTGTCAGACTCTGCTACCCCATGGACTGCAGCCTGCCAGGCTCCTCTGTCCATGCGATTCTCCAGGCAGGAATGCTGAAGTGGGTTGCCATGCCCTCCTGCAGGGGATCTTCCCGACCCAGGGATCAAACTCACGTCTCTTATGTCTCCTGCATTGGCAGGTGGGTTCTTTACCACTTGCTCCACCTGGGAAGCACTACAGGTAGTCATAGTTAACAATAAACAGTGAATAGAATAACAAAAGCCTGGGGGTTTTATATAGATGATCTCCCTTAGTCCTCACAATAATACTTTGAGGTAGGAATCGTTATCCCCATTTTACAGATAAATAAACAGAGGCTTTGAAAGTTCAGAAGCTTCCCTAAAGTTGCACAGTGATAAGATGGCGGAGCTGAGGATTCTATTCTAGGTTTCGCTCACAAGGAGTCTAAACTTTTCATCACCTTGCTACTCTCCCTCATGACAGTGCGAGCTTGCATGCTAAGTCGCTTTAATTGTGTCCGACTCTGTGTGACCCTGTGGACTGCAGCCCGCCAGGCTCCTCTGTCCATGGGATTCTCCAGGCAAGAATACTGGAGTGGGTTGCTGTGTCCTCCTCCAGGGGATCTTCCCAACCCAGGGATTGAACTTGTGTCTCTTATGTCTCCTACATTGGCAGGCAAGTTCTTTACCATTAGTGCCACCTGGAAAGCCCTCATGATAGTGAGGGTGAGAGAAGAATGTTCCATCTATTTGTAAACAGCACACATTGTAAGTAGCATAGTATTCATACTACTTATGGCTTATTCATAGTATTTATGACAACGTTAAGTGAAAAAAGCAGAATACACAACTCTAACAATGTAAAAACAACACATGGGAAAACAGAAGCAGAAAATATTCAAAAAGCTATGTGTGTATATAATGGAATTTTGGGTGGTTTTATGTTCTGTATGTATTTTGCACTGTGGAGAATGTTAAAATCAACATTTCTTTAAAATACAAAAAGAGGAAAAGCATTCCAGATTGGAAAAAAACAAGGAAACCAGGCTTGCCTGGCAGGTCTCCTTGTGACTTTGCTCTCTGGACTGCAGTGTTTCATGTGTAGACTTGCGATATTACTGGTTCACATTTATTGAAAAATTACTATATTCCACACACATTTACAAATGGAACAAAACTGAAATCTCCCTCTAATTATCTGGGCTTTCCTGGTGGCCCAGACAGTAAAGAATCTGCCTACAATGCAGTAGACCCAAGTTCGATTTCTGGGTTGGGATGAACTTCTGGAGAAGGGAATGGCTACCTACTCTAGTGTTCTTGCCTGGAGAGTCCCATGGACAGAGGAGCCAGGTGGGCCACAGTCCATGGGGTTGCAAAGAGCCGTACGTAACTGAGTGAGTAGCACTTTCACTTTATAATTCTCTAAGGGAGGTGATTCTACAGCTGACAAAATGAAGGGTCAGAGAAGGTAGACAGGAAGGCAGTAGAGAGACTTCAGTCTGGCTGTGTATCTCAGCCTCTCTCTTAGAAGCTGACTGGTTGGAAAAGTTACTCTCTCAGAGGCTCAATCATTTCCATCTTCCAGGGTTCCTATGAGGAGTAAATGTGATTATGCATATCATGTCCTTGGCACAAAATAAAGCACTCGATGAACAGTTATTATTAATATTAAGCATCTTGCAAAAGGCTTAGCAACCTAGTACAGGAAAAATAGATAGTCATTCCTAGGGCTGTATAAGAGCAAACCCAGGCTCCTCCCCTCACGAGCTATTGCTGAAATGATCCTACAGCATCCTCTGTCCCGTCATCCAGGCCTAACAGTTTACCATCCTAACATTTTCAAGTGTGCTATTTTTTTTCAGGTTTTAAAACTTTTATTTGAAATATTTAAAAATTTGTGCATTCCGATAATAAAACTTGTTTGAGCAACAACAAAAAAGGCACTCTGATTTTATAGCCTGTTTTGAAATGATAAGTTGAGAGACAAAGTCACATATTGTGTGGTGCTTTTGTTTATTTTTCATGAAATGTGTCCATTGCCAAAGGCCTTGGGCTCACGGGTCAACCTCTGGTCCCTCTGTGTAAGTGAGATGTGTGGGTAAGCTCATTCCAATCCCTCATGGAAAGTCCTCTTGTGTGTTGTGGGGGGTGGGGTGGTGTAGGGGGTGAGGGGGGCAGACCCCAGGAAAAGGGAGAGGGGAAGGGCCCACAGGGGTTAGATTTTGTCATTGGCAGTGACTGAGCCTGTACCAGGCATGCTGTGCTTGAATTAGCTCCACATTAGAAGTTTATAAACCCTATCATCTTTGGTGTCCTCTTTAAAAAAAAAATTTTTTTTTAATACTGAAGCAATACTGTATTATGTTTAAGGTTTTTGGGTCCCAGAATGTCTTTAGAAGAATTGAATTTTTTGCATTTGGTTAGTTTCCCTCTTCTTTAAGTCTACTTCCTGTATGTTTTTCTATTGGGCAGAAACATTAAGTCACTGCTAAGTGAATACAGTATTTATATAAGCTTTTATTATAATGCATATTTCTTTTTTTATTATTTGAATCATATATTAGACAAATATATATTGCCTTTATCTTTTCAAGATATGCAGCAAATTCATGATGAAAAAATAAAAATACATTCATTTATACTATTTGTAAAACTTTCAGAAGAAAATACAGGAAAAAATTTTTTATGTCTGAAGTTAGGCAACGATTTCTAAGATATTATACCTAAAATACAACATATCATTAGAATTAAAAAAATTATGCACCTCCAAAGACAGGGATATAAGAATGAAAAGACAAGAAACAGACTTGGAGAAAATCATATATCTGTTAAAGCTCCTGTGCCAGGAATATATAAAGATATCTCAAAACCCAATAATAAGAAAATGAAAAACACAATACAGAATGGATAAAAGATTTGAACAAACACTTTACAAAGAAGATCTGTGTATTGCTGGTAAGCACATGGGAAGATGATAGACATTAATAATCATTAGGAAAATTCAAAATGCTAACACAATGAAATACATAGAGACAGAGAGAGGACTGATGAGACAAATAGCTGAGGGGATGGAATTTATTGGTGAATATAGTTAAAGAAATCAGACTGATTATATTCTTTGCAGCCAAAGATGGAGAAAACCTATACAGTCAGCAAAAACAGGACCAGGAGCTGACTGTGGCTCAAATCATGAACTCCTTATTGCCAAATTCAGACTTAAAGAAAGTAGGGAAAGCCACTAGTCCATTCAGATATGACCCAAATCAAATCCCTTATGATTATACAGTGGAAGTGAGAAATAGATTCAAGGGATTAGATCTGATAGACAAAGTGCCTGAAGAAATATGGACGGACGTTCATGACATTGTACAGGAGGCAGTGATCAAGGCCATCTCCAAGAAAAAGAACTGCAAAAAGGCAAAATGGTCGTCTGACAAGGCCTTACAAATAACTGAGAAAAGAAGAGAAGCTAAAGGCAAAGGAGAAAAGGAATGATATAACCATTTGAATGCGGAGTTCCAAAGAAAAACAAGGAGAGATAAGAAAGACTTCTTCAAGGATCAAGGCAAAAAATAGAGGAAAACAATAGAATGGAAAAGACTAGAGATTGCTTCAAGAAAATTAAAGATACCAAGGCAAAATTTCATGCAAAGATGAGCACAATAAGGGAGAGAAATGATATGGATTTAATCCTGAATATTCATTGGAAGGACTGATGCTGAAGCTGAAGCTCCAATACTTTGGCCACCTGATGCAAAGAACCAACTCATTGGAAAAGACCCCAATGCTGGGAAAGAATGAAGGTGGGAGGACAAGGGGATGCCAGAGGATGAGATGGTTGGATGGCATCACTGACGCAATGAGTTGGTGATGGACAGGGAGGCCTGGCGTGCTGCAGTCTGTGGGATCACAAAGAGATGGACATGACTGAGTGACTGAACTGAACTGAACAGCCTTTGACAGAGCTGACTGGGAAACTCTGCCTGACCAGCAGAGTCTGTTGGATAGGGATGAACCAATGTGGAGTTCACACAGAGAAAGCTGGTCAGTCATGCTCTGAGTCAAGAGTTTTCCACATGGCCACAGACGTCCAGGAACCCAGAATGCCGAAACAGAAATGGAGGAAATATTCTCCCAAGGGACCCTACTCGCACAGGGCCACCTGGTCACCTGAGTGCAGCTTCTCCAAGCGAACTCGAAGAGGCCCTCTCAGAAATAATTTAATCAAGTCCTTTCTTACAGGTGAGAAATACCAAGGCGCAGAAGACAAAGTAGCCACATAGTTATTAATAATTAGTAGTGCTCGTGGGAGGGGAGCTTAGGTTTCTTGATTTCTAAGGTGGTTCTTCCAGCTGCCTCATGATGTTTTGATACTCCGTGGTGATCATGTAAGTGTGCTTTCAGTTCAGTTCAGTTGCTCAGACATGCCTGACTCTTTGGGACCCCATGGACTGCAGCACACCGGGCTTCCCTGTCCATCACCAACTCCCAGAGCTTGCTCAAACTCATGCATGTCCATCGAGTTGGTGATGCCATCCAACCGTCTCATCCTCTGTCATCCCCTTCACCTCCTGCCTTCAATCTTTCCCAGCATCACACAAATTAATATTACCTGAATATTTGTTCAGTATATTTCAGAATATGTTCATAATATTTGTTTCAGAATATTCAGAATATTTGTTTTTGAACATGTTCAGGATATTTTTTTTTCCAGTGCATTTACTTAACACCTGCCAAGTGGCTAGAATTGAGCTATTATAGAAATTGAGGGGAAAGAGAAAATACAGCCTGTACCATCCAGTCATTTAGAGTCTGAGGAACCATACAGATCAATCTGTTTTATAATTAAGTAAAAATAATGTGAGACTATAGAATGACAGAATAAGAGCTGTTATTACAAGGGATAAGAAAGACTTAAAATTGTTTTTGCTTTTTGGGAGGTTGATAGTGCTTGACTATGTGATGCATAGAAAAGGACATGAACTCAAAGGAAAAGACTCAAAAAGAAGAATGCACGATGGATTGGGGTTGACTGGTAATGCCTGCTCTGTGGGTGCTGGGAGTGTTGTATTTTGTTGTTGTCATGTTTCTTGTGGGGGTGGATCAGTTTTACGTAAAGATGGATGCACAACACTCCTTATTCAAGAAACAACCTGAGCAAAGACTTGAGAATGAGTGCGTGTGTTTGAAGGGTTGTGGGAAGACTGATTTAAGGGAATCAAGAATGGGGTACAAGATGACAAGTGGAAGTGTTTGATTTTGTGACATAGTGTGAATGAAAGCTCCATAACTCCTCAGGGGTCGGGTGTGTTGGGAGGGTGAAGTAGGGGTGGGGAGTGGGCTGGGGTGGGTTGAGTGAGTCTCCGTCTGCCCCTCCATAGCACAACACTGGTTTACCTATTTTACATGTTGGGACTTCGTGTAAAAATTTTTTGCCTTTGAAGAACTGTTCCTCATTTTAATAAAAACAAGTTTAAAAATCACTGGTATAAACAAGGAGTGTCTCGGGAAGTTTTGCTCTGTGAATCTGATGCTTTAGGAAGACTCATGGAGTACTAGTTTGTAGACTGAATCTCAGAGGACTAGTAGGGCACTGTTGCAATTTTCAAGTGCGAGGAGACAGAGCTCTGATTTCGGATTAGGGAGGCTGAACCAGGGCAGCATGTAAGTAATAAGAACCATTTCAGAGGCAGAGTCAGGGAGGGAGAAGCAGTCTCCATCCAAGAAAGAAAGAAAATGAAATTTTGTTAATCTCACTAATTTGGGCTCAAAGTAATTTACCTTGGAGACTATAAATTTTGTGAGGGTAGGGATTATGACTGTCTAGTTTCCTTAGGA
The DNA here is from genome assembly GCF_049115385.1 of Moschus berezovskii. Lineage (NCBI taxonomy): Eukaryota > Metazoa > Chordata > Mammalia > Artiodactyla > Moschidae > Moschus > Moschus berezovskii. The sequence continues at coordinate 16,373,373 of NC_142475.1, read as the reverse complement.
AGCTACCTGGGATATAGTAGGTATTCAATAAATATTTACTCCCTAAAAAAAAAGGTGGTATGTAACTATTAGGATGATTTCTGCTGAAAATAAGAGAAATTTTGACTTCAAACTGGCTTAAAGAATAAGGATATTTATTAGATCAGAGACAGAGTAAGTTCCAGGCTCAGCACAATCAACAGCTAAGTGATGTCACTAAGGATCCAGGTTCTCTCCCTCTTTTCACTCAATACCCCTGGCATTGGCTTCATCTTAAGGTGCTGCTCCTCAGGTTACAGGATGGCTGCCTGCAGTAATCAAGGCACAGGCTTCCTGTTGAAGGACAGTAGAAAGGAAAGACAAACCTTTCCCCTAAATATCTACCTAACATCCTCAGTTCCTGTCCCCATTCTCATCAGCTGGAAGAATGCCTTATCCTCATTGGCTTTGAGCTCCATCCCAGTCTAACCTTGAGGCTGGGGCGAGGATCATTTTCTCTGAGTGCTGGGGAAGGGAAGATAAGATACGTGAGCAAAGTTGGAGTTTACTAAAAGAACATAAGAGGGAAAGGGTGCTGAGTTGATTACACTTGAAACTCAATGTGTGGTTTGAGGACTAGTAGCCTCAACATCACCTGGGACCTGTTAAAAATATAAAAGCTTAGGGCTCATCTTAGGTTTCAGTGGCACTGGTGGTAAAGAACCTGTCTGCCAATGCAGGAGACCTAAGAGACATGGGTTTGATCCCTGGATCGGGAAGATCCCCTGGTGGAGGGCATGGCAACCCAGCCCAGTATTCTTATCTGGAGAATCCCATGGACAGAGGAGCCTAGAAGGCTACATACAGTTCATAGATTTGCAGAGTCAGACGTGACTGAAGCAACTTAGCATGCAA